>NC_042617.1:474875267-475475267 GCF_901001135.1 Rhinatrema bivittatum
AGAGCTACATTTCTCATCAAGTCTCATCCACGAGTTCCTGTTTTCTACACTCTACCAAAAATACATAAGAATTTAGAACATCCTCCCGGCCGTCCAATAGTCTCCAGTTGTAGATCCTTATTGGAGCCTTTGTCACGACTCATAGATCATTTTCTGGCACCTTTCATTCCTCAAATGACTACTTTCATCAGGCACTCTTCAGACATGGTCCTGTTTTTGGAACAACTGACGATCGACACCTCTGATTTAAAACTGGTGACCCTTAGCTGTTGAGGCACTTTATACCTCCATCCTCCAAGATGAAAATGCTTGGAAATTGCAGGAAATGTATTTCGAATGTAGACACTCGTCCTCACCATGATCTTTAGTGGATTCCCTAGTACATCTCTCGAGGATTGCTCTAAAAGACAACATTTTTGCATTAACCACAAGTTTAACCAACAATCTAGGAAACAGCGATGGGGGCCACCATGGCCCCCAATCTGGCCAATTTGTATATGGATATTTTTGAAGAACGCTGGCTGACTTGTAATCCATTTCAAAATCAAGTAGTTGTGTGGAAACGTTACATTGATGATGTCTTCATCCTTTGGAGAGGCACACAGGAAAGCTTTAGATTGTTCCTTGATTGGTTAAACACCTGCAACCTTTATTTAAAATTCACAGCTGAAATTCAATGTACTTTGATATCATTTTTGGACATTCAGATTACCATGACTGATGATGGTTTTATTACTTCCATCTTTCGTAAACCAGTATGTTGTAACACATTTTTGCACTTTCAAAGTGCTCACCCTCGGACTTTCAAAGCCAACCTTCCAGTAAGCCAATTTATCCACCTAAGACGCCTTTGCACCACTGTTGCCGACTTTAAAATGCAAGCCACAAGTCTTTTTGAGCATTTTTTACAACGTGGATATCCATGCTCCTGCGTACGTAAAGCCTATCTACGAGCAAAATTTGCTCATAGCGAGTGGTTATTTCTCCCTCGCCCTACCGATGAGTCCTCTTCTCCTTACACATGTATTTTACCATTCTCATCCGAAGCCTATGCAGTCCAACAATCTATCCTAAATAATTGGCATGCCTTAGAGATGCAAGAGGTCTTTCAGTCTCTTCCTCAGATTACATTTTCTAGAGCTTCCAAGCTGAGAAATATGTTGGTTCATTCCGACTTTTCCAGCCCTTCAGAAGAAGATACCGTGTTCAATGGATCTCATCAACCTTGTAACAACTGCTTCGTCTGTTCAGTCTCAATGTCTGTCACAAATAAAATCATTCTCAAAACTGGCTATACAATTTTTTTGAAATACATAACCTCTTGCCTGTCTACAATGGTCATTTATATGATCCGCTGTCCTTGCGATCTGCTATACATCGGAAAGACTAAGCATCTTTTAAAGACTCGGATGATCGAGCATCGGTCTAATATCAAGCATTCTCAGGTTGATGAACCCCAGGTTTCACATTGCATTGCATTTAAACATCAGTTTGCAGACCTTTCTTTCTGTGCGATTGATCACGTACCTGAACACTGGCGCAGTGGTGATCAAGAACTAAAACTTTTGAAATCTGAACAGCGCTGGTTATTCAGGCTTGGCACTGTTAGTCCCATGGGTCTCAATACAGATCTTGATCTATATATGTTTTGGGGGTAAAAGATCCTTGATACAATCAGTCTGATAGGTCCAGGAACAGATCATTATTCATTAACGTTTTTCCTTTAAAATAACTATTTAACAATTCCTGATTTTTTGTGATTTTCTAATTCATTTATGAACTGTTTATATATGATTTGCATTTTTAAGGATGTCACTGTCTGACATCAAGTCTGTCTGGGTATTTAATGAGAAATTCACATCAGCCTCATTTCCTCTTTCCTATGAATAAGATAGTAGAGATGCCAAGTCCATTTTGAAATGGTAGCCTGCGGTGCCAAGGTAAGTACTTGTTCTTCCTTCTATTATTCAGAGCATATTATTAAGATTATGTTTTGTTGATACTTTCAGGCAAATACTCTTGAATCACCTTTTCTCATATGCTCCTGAGAAAGCATTACCATGAAACGCAGGCCGTGAAGGGCTGTGTTTATACTTCATAACAAAGAGATTGCTGCCAAAACCTTCTTCATGGATTTATATTGGAATTTAATGTCTATTTAGACTTTTAATGAAAATGATAATAATTTAGATATAAAAACATTTTTTTGATTTACCAATAAAAGATTTTTGATAGTGATGGTGAATGATTAAAAGACCGGTTGGGTTCTTTTTGAGAAATCACAATGTCAGGCTTGCTGACACCGTCACTTAGGCAATAATTAAAACAAATTTGGTTTCCCTCATTGTTTACAGGTAATTGAAATTTCCCATTATTATTGCACTGCCAAATAGGTTAGCTTCCCCGATTTCTCTTAGCATTTCATCATCTGTCTGACCATTTTGTCCAGGTGAATGGTAGTATACTCCTATCATTATACTCTTACCCAACACACATGGGATTTCTACCCATATAGTTTACCCTGTTCCAAGTTCCGTAACCCTGTTCTATGTAATGCCTCTAGGCGAAATTTATGTTCTGTTTCAATGTAAACCGATGTGATCTGTATTTCATACAGGAACACCGGTATAAAAAATCTATAAATAAATAAATAAATAAATAAATAAATATAGATTCTACTGAGCATTTAGTCTCCTGTATGATCTTTATCCTGTTGGACTCTATACCCTCCCGGACATAAAGTGCCACACCCCCACCAAGTTGATCCTCTCTATCATTGCGATATAATTTGTACCCTATATAGCACTGTCCCATTGGTTATCCTCCTTCCACCAGGTCTCTGTGATGCCAATTATGTCAATCTCATCATTTACTGCTATACACTCTAACTCTCCCATCTTACTTCTTAGATTTCTGGCATTGGTATACAAACATTTCAAAGTGTGTTTTTTGTTTGTATTAACAACATGCTTTTCAGTTCTTAAGGATAAATTGGAAATCATTAGCTCAGGTGACTTTTTACATATAGGCACCTGGACTATATTTGCTTTTATTGGAACCTCTTTGTTGGGATTCTTAACTCTCCTGTTTCATTAGTATCCTTCAAAGATAAATTTCTCTGAACCATGCACTGCTGAGTGACTGTCTGCTTTCCCCCTTGTTCTAGTTTAAAAACTGCTCTATCTCCTTTTTGAAAGTTAGTGCCAGCAGCTTGGTTCCACTATGGTTAAGGTGGAGCCCATCCTTTCGGAAAAGTCTCCCCCTTCCCCAAAAGTTTCCCCAGTTCCTTACAAAACTGAATCCCTCTTCCCTGCACCATCGTCTCATCCCTGCATTGAAACTCTGGAGCTCTGCCTGTCTCTGGTGACCTGCACATGGAACAGGAAGCATTTCAGACAATGCCACCCTGGAAGTTCTGGATTTCAGCTTTCTACCTAAAATCCTAAATTTGCCTTCCAAAACCTCTCTCCCACATTTTCCTATGTCATTGGTGCCCATGTGTACCACGATAACCAGCTCCTCCCCAGCACTGTCTATAATCCTATCTAGGGATGGGCTCCACCTTAACCAGGGTGGATCCAGGCTGCTGGAGCTAATCTTTAAAAAGGAAGAGTAGATTTTAAACTAGAACAAAGGGGAAAGCAGACAGTCACTCAGCAGGGTAAGGTTCAGAGGAAGGTATCCTCAAAGAATACTAATGAAGCATTAGAGTTAGGGGATTCTAACAGAGAGGTTCCACTAATAACAAAAGTAGTCCAAGTGTCTATAATTAAAAACTCACCTGAGTTAAAAGATTCCAATTTATTCCTGACAAATGAAAAGCAGAAATTAAATACAAACAAAAAACATGCTTTGAAATGTTCATAGGCTAATGCCAGAAGTCTAAGAAGTAAGATGGGAGTATTAGAGTGTACAGCAGTGAATGATGACATAGACTTAATTGGCATACCAGAGACAATGTGGAAAGAGGATAATGAATGGGATAGTGCTATACCGGAGTACAAATTATGGGCCAGATTTTAGTAGGTACGTGTGGGCATAGATTTGTGCGCGCAACCCGGCGCACACAAATCCACGCCCAATTTTATAACATGTGCACGCAGCTGCGTGCATGTTATAAAATCCAGGGTCAGCATGCACAAGGGGGTGTCCACTTGTGCACCTTGCACGCACTGAGTCCTAGGGGAGCCCCAATGGCTTTCTCCATTCCCTCCAAGGCCGCTCCAAAATCGGAGTGACTTCGGAGGGAACTTTCCTTCTGCTCCCCCCACCTTCCCCTCCCTTCCACTATCTAACCCGCCCCCAGCCCTTCCTAAACCCCCCACCTTTATTTTTTTATTTACGCCTGCCCAGTTGCATGCGCCGGCCAAGTGCCGGCACGTGATCCCCTGGCACAGTCGCTGTGCTGGAGACCTTGGTCCCGCCCCCACCCAACACCCAGACCGCCCCCCCACTCCCCGCTCCTTTTTTCAAGCCCCGGGACATACCCACATCCCGGGGCTTGCGCACGTCGCCGGGCCTATGCAAAATAGGCTTGGCGCGTGCAGGAGCAGCTTTTAAACTTTTAAAATCCACCCCTATATTGCAATGACAGTGAGGAGCATCTTGGTGGCGGACTGGTGCTTTATGTCCAGGATGGCATAGTCTCGAAAGAGGATAAAGATCATGCATGAGACTAAATGTGCAATCGAATCTTTATGGGTAGAAATCTCTTGTGTGTTGGGAAAGAGAATAGTGATAGGAGTATACTATCGTCCATCTGGCCAAAATGGTGAGACGGACAGTAAAATGCTAAGAGAAATTAGGGCAGCTAACCAAACTGGTAGTGCACTGAATGCAGTAATAATGGGAGATTTCAATCACCACCATTTTGAATATTTGCTTTTCTGTGCTGTTGATCGCGTTAAAGAACACTGGCGTGGAGGGAATCGTGAGTTACAATTGCTGAGACTTGAATAGCGTTGGATCCACAGACTGACACTTTCTCCTTCCTCATCCAATATCCATTCTTCTAGCATAGCTTCTACCATATACATTCTCCCATAACCCCTTCCCACTAACATACCAAGCCCCATAATCCCTCTTTCTCTATCTCAAACCCAGTTCCTTCCTCCTCCCAGTCAGTACCTCTGGATCCTCTCTCAGCTCCGTTTTACCCCATCGTACCTCTCTCTCACACCCCCTCCCATTACATTTCTGGCGTCCTTCTCCTTTCCATCACCACTTCTACTCCCCCCCCCCTGGTTCTTTTACCCTACATCCCATTCCTTACCTCTGGCTTTTTTCTCACACCCATCCTCAATTATCACCTCCTACCCCACCCCTACCTTAACACTATTTTGGCTTTCTTTACCCCATCACCACTTCTGGCTTTCTTTCACAGATACCCTGCCCTCTTTCTCTTGCATCCATTATCACCAGTTCTTTTGCACCCTCTCCCAAAATATTGTGCCCCTGCATTACTCTAAACTTCCCCTCCCTACTATATGGTTCCCATATAATCCCCATACCCTGCCTCTCTCTCATCACCACCATGCAGCTCAAGTTTGCATTGCTGATTTCAGGGAGATGCGTGGAGGAAATCAAATTCACTTTCCCTTCTCATGCTCCCCCCATATTTACACCTTTTCATCTATCAAACATTCATCCCCTTTTGTGCCACCTCCTGCTCATTTTTCCCCAACATTAGGTCTCTCACCCATCCCCCAAGAATTCACCCCTCCTCACTTCCCTCAACATTCATCCCCTCTAACACCACCAACTCCTCAAACCACCAGCCTTCAATCACTCTTCACCTCATCCCTTTTTAGTTTTTATCTCCTCTTCCTCCCCTCCTCCCCGTCAATAATTTACAGCTCCCTAATTGTGCTGTAGGATGTCTCATCTCTCACCCTGCCTTCATCTGAGGCCTGAGATCATAGGCTTTAGCTGTGTCTGGTCCAGCCCCCCCCCCCTCCCCCTCCCGTTAATACAAGAGGACAGGGTTGGAGAAGGTGAGACCAGTGCTGACTCAGAAGAACAGAAAACAACTTCTTATCTCCCTTATCCAGATCTTCCTCTTTCTTTTTCTCCTCACATCCTGCCTACAGTGTCTGGTCTAGTCTCTCTGTACTTTTCTCCCGTCCTACTGGAGACAGAAGTGGGTGGGTGTCTGGAGGATATACCAGAGAGAAGATGAAAATAATTACTTTGCTCCCTGTTCCAGTTCTTCTAACCTTCCTGTCTCTTGCAGACTATCATGAGGGGAGCTGTAAACAGAACAGCTGAGATTCACGGAATTAGCCAACAGAATTGGGGCACGAACCCTGCGTGTCCCTGGCTCAAAGTGCCTCTGGTCTTGGCAGAAGAAACAGCTTTCCTGCTTCTGCTAGACTGATGAAAGTGTTGGGAATGGAATGGTATATAAAGAATTAGCTGCTGCCAAAGAAACATAAGAACATAAAAAGTTGCCATACTGGGCCAGACCAGGGGTCCATCAAGCCCAATATCCTGTCTCCAACAGTGGCCAATCCAAGTCACAAGTACCTAGCAAGACCCAAACACTGAATACATCTCAAGCTACCATTGCTTATTAATTAATAGCAGTTTATGGATTTTTCCTCTAGGAGCTTATCCAAACATTTTTTAAACCCAGTAACCACTAACTGCTGTAACCACATCCTCTGGCAATGAATTCCAGAGCTTAACTATGTGTTTATTTCATCTGCGGCTCTAGAACTCTTTACAAACATGCTTTCATGTTGATTTTACTAGAATTCAACTTTATAAAATAAGCTGGTGCATTATTATTTTGGAATTGCATCAGAAGTAACATTATGTTAGTCAGCAAATACACGCACATGTTACACTAATTTTCAAAGCAGACTTGCTGTATGCACATAAGTCTGCTTTGAAATTTTTAAACCAAATCTACCAGCACACAATTGCACTTGCTAAACTGTACATGTAGATTTATCAGGAAACTTTATGAGAATTCTTTTGTAAATCCAATAAAGTATGTATGTAAATGTAAACGCCTCCCTGACTCCGCCCACCCCACTCAGTACAGCTAAATAGAATATATGCATCTGAGTTGACTTGCATATCAGGTGGGCAATTAAAAAAAAAATTTCTGCGGGTCAAAACACTTTTACTTGCAGAAATACTGTATGAGCGCTGGTATCTGCCTGCATCTGTATCTGCTAGCAATTCTTTTTCTTTAGCTTGTTTTAGCTCAAGGCACATTACATTCACAAGTTGCAATGGATTTGGTTTACCAAGAGTTTTCCCAAAGGCAACATACAGAAGAAAATCATTGATAGATCAGTCCACATGCATGCAAATTAAAGGACACTGTGTTTACCCAGGAGGTGAGATAGGATATGCCGCAGAGGAGGAGAGTAGCAGTACTATGAGACTACGGAACATCTTACAGGAAAGAAAAATATAAAGAAGGAAGGATATATTAGAAGCATAAGAGATGAAAATAAAGGGATTTGAAAAGGTGAAATGGAGAGAAATAAGCCATTTACAGGCATTGGTATCTACAGTATAAGATGAAAATGGCAACTGACTACTGTAATTAAAGGTAAAAGAGAGGAGGCATGTGCGTGGAAGAAGTAGTATCTGGCAGGATAAAAACAATCTCATAGCTAGTCAGTGAGAGAGCGTATACTGCCGAGCATGCAAGCCAAACTGGTAGACTCAAAGGTGAATTTTTAAAGCCTGACACGCACCAAAACCAGGAAATAAGCAAATATGTTTTGCCGGCACACGCCGAGCGCATTTTAAAAGACGCCCGAGTCCACATTTATCTCCTGCTGCGCACACAAATGAAAAGTTCTAAAGAAAGGACAGGGGCAAGGGCGAGGCATGGGTATTCCTGGATTTCTCAATGGAATCCGTGTGTTAATGCTTTACACATCCAAGTGCGCGCTGGGGTTCCCTACCCTTTAACTTTACTTCTGCTGTGGATGCTATGAAAGCCATAGAACAAAAAAATATAGGCATGTCAGCAGGGTTTTAAGGGTCAGGGTTAACTGGGGAAAGGGGAGGCTATTAAGCTAGGGGATTTGGAAGTCCTGTCCCTTGCCTGGGTGAACTGGGAACAAACTGGTGAAAATGGCATGCGCGCACCTTTTAAATCCCCCCCCCCCCCATTATGTGGTGGAAGTGGGATTTGCGCACACATGCGTGCACCCACTTAAAATTGTGCGCTATTAGCCTATTATATAACATGCACACATATATGCGCGTAGGTTATAAGCTAGCTATGTCCACGGGCGTGAGCCGGCAAACGTGAACACATGTGCACCCGCGCGCCTGTTTAAAAGTTACCGTCCCTGGGTTAGAAAATAAATAGAATACATCCTGAAAGGAAGTTAGTAATAGGGGTCCATTTTCTGATACCATCCATTCAGCAAAGTTAGCCATATAAACTTATTTTGCTAAGTTTGGCCTGATATTTGGTGGTGCAGCCACACAGCTAAATATCCCCAACTAGGTTAAAGTTAGCCAACTAAGGGGGTCATTTATCAAAGGCTTATCGCAAGCAATATGTCCGTATCGCATGCAATAAGCCTCTATCGCATGCGAAAAGGGTCTTTTCGCATGCGATAGAATGCAAATTAGGGGGAGGGGAGGAGCGGAGTCGGCGGTGTCTTCGCTGCTGGCGCTAATGTTACTAACATTATCGTCGGCAGTAGCACACCGAATAGCACCATCTTTCACGGTGGCCTATTCGGTGCGAAAGCTGGCAGCCGGTGCACCACCATGGTACAAAGGCTGCAGGCGTTCGCAGGCCCGCCCCCCCTTGTTCTTAGGATTCATCATTCTGTGAGGAATGATGAATCCAGGCCTTAGTTTATCTGGCTAACATTAGGACTGCTCTACAAGATAACTTATCTTGCTAACTTGACTTCTCCCAGAAACACCTCTGGTATGCCTCCAAGTTATCCTTATAAGTTTTATCTGACTAACTAAACCGGATAACCTGGGGGCGGTCAGCTAGCTGGAATTTACAAATCTTGCCATTTGTTCGGTTAAATCCAAACTTAACCAGGCAAATGGCACTGTAATTCGTGCACGTAAAAAAGAAAGTGAAGAGTAAAATGGAAAGGAGATGAGATGAAAAGAAGAAAGTGCAAAAGAAATCTACAGGCAGCAATTAGAGATTGAATAAATTAGAATAACTCCAACCTTTCCTACCAGCACATTGTCTCTCTAGTTTTCTTTTTTTTTTTATCACTAACACGCTCAATAAAATAATATTGAAAAAAGTAACTTCCACAGAAGGGAGATAAGCATGTAAACATGGGGAGGGTAACTTTCAAAGGCATTTCCATGGATAAAATGGTCCTTTACCCCCAGAAGTGACCTGTTATAAAACTGCCCGCTCAATATGCATGTAAACTTACGTATCTAAGTGTTTCCAGTGTATTTCTGGGGGCAGGTTGGGGGGGGGGGGGGGAGGGATTGCAATTACATGTATACTTTTGTATTTTTAAAAGTATGTTCAAAAGATTTCAAGACACTTCAGCATGCTTAGCAGCAGGTGTAATTGTATGCAGATAAATCTGGTGGAAGCATTTTTAAAGCAAACTTATGCGCAGGTCCCACTGCGTGTATTTTCAGGCTGCTAGAAAACTTACCCCCTTAGAAATCAAAACGAGCAAGACTATTAGGATGATTATGTTTAATGGCTAAAGTTTCATCCCATAAGATATGAGTCTTATCTTCATATGTAACTCATCTTTGCTGGGTTATGCTGATTATTTTTCATACCCACGATGGATGGAGACTCCCCTTCATGAGTGAAAGATTTTGCTGCTCCTGGGAATACTGCAAATGCTTTCTCTCTCTCTTACTTTCTGAAGTGATTTTTTTTTTTTAGTTCCACACATTGCAAGAAATAAACTATATGAAGTATTCACCATAACAGTTAAGAACAACACAAAAATATAAGACTCTTTTTATTTTTACTGAAATAATATGATTCTTTCTTTGTTAGAAACAGAAATTCATATGTAGCACAACTTTCAGTATGTTGATGTTAGCTATCTTTAAATATGGTTTTGTAAAAATAAGCAATTTGGTCTTGACCGTGTCCTTTCAGTTTTGTATGCGCTTCTGGATATTTTCAATGATTTGTTGCACATTTAATTTGCCTTCTGCAAGTTGTTTATCAATATAATTCTGTATTTCACTCCATTTCTCTGAACTTTTGTCAATCCCATCCTTTATCAAAGTGTGTACTATTTGCATTTTTTTGCTAAATTCATCATCCTTTAACCTGGGCATTTCATCAAACGACTGCCAGTCAAATGGATGAGGCATATCTATTTTGAGCTCCCCTTTGCGAAATGCTATGTTTGGTTGTAGGTTGCTGGTTTGAATGTTTGGGATCAGCTGCATGATAAAGTCAAGAATTGAATTGTACTTTTCAATGAATAGATCAATTATTCTTCTTATTTCAGCAATAAATTGTTCATATGAATCATAAAGCAGAACATAAGTATCCTGTATTCTTACTTTGATAAAATCACTGTATTGTGCTGCATTCATTTTGACAGCTGTAGACCAATCTTGGATTTTTTCTTGAGCCATGGAAGATAGCTCTGTCATTCTCTGTTTTCCTTTTCCTTCAGCATCTGCCAACATACCACCAACAAGGTTATAATATTCCTGTCCGTGATTTCCTATAAGTTCCTTAGTTTTCTTTCCTAGATTTGACACAAATGTTGCACTATCCCCAATATATTTAGTATGCAAGTCCTTCACAGCCTCTATTATGTTCTTCAGCAATTCAATTATCTTGTCTTCAATTTCATAATATTTCACTGTCCATCCAACCACATTAGGATCCAAATATTCCTCGCGCAAAGCTTTTACATATATTAGTGTCTGCTGAAGTTTTTCTGAGAGATCCTGAAACCAGTTCTGGCTAAATCCTTGCAAATGTGATGCATATTCTTGCACTTCCTCCGCAAAAGATTCTAGTTGTTTGGCATAAGCTGAGTTGAAAGCATCACTGTAAATCTGATTTGTTTGGGCATAAATGTCTTCATAGCTTGTTTGCAAGGTGTTCATTATTTTTTCTGCTCTTAGAAAATAATCTTGCACCAAGCCTTGGAGCTCCTTCAGCTTTTCTTCAAAATTGACTTTCTGAATATCATTAAATATCTTCTTAATTCTCTGCTGTAATTCTTTTAGTAAATTTTTAATTTGACGAAGCACCTGCTTGCCCTTGACATTTGTGTTGGTCCCAGGAACTTTTACCTCCAAATTATTAATATACTGAATCAAACTATCATAATATTGTTGAAGTTTTTCAAGGAACAGTTCTGTAGCTGTTTCTACTTGTTTTGTGGCCATGGAATATAGCTCTTCACCAGTGTATCGCTTAGTGTCACCGGGTAACTGAAACTGCATGACCTTCAATAACTCGATGGTTGCATCAAGCAGGGCCTTCACTTTCTTTTGGTATTCTCTTATGGCATCAACAGAAGCATCAAAAAACCTTTTCCTGTACTGACTGTAGTCTGTAACTGCTTGATCTGCTGCATCTTGATACATCTCTTGTGCTTTGTTCTTCATCTCTTGATACTTCTCATTTGCATCACTGGAAGCTTTGCGAAGTTGCTTATCTATTTGATCAATCTTTTTAGTGGCCTCTTCGTATGCTTTGTCCACATTGTTTTGCATGCTGTCCTTGATTTTCAGAGAGGCAGTTTTCATATCCATTCCAAAATGTTCACGGTGATAATTGTTAATACATTTATAGAGAGCATCAGATATTGCAGGTATCCTGTCTTTCAAGCCTGTAAGAATTTCTTCAGCAGCTTCATCTTTCCAATAGGTTTTAATTTGGATTTGCTCTGGGTTCTTCAGGGATATTTCACCTTTCAGTATAATCACATCTTTTTCAGGTGAGCTCTGTAGAAACAAGCAAAATATCAGTGGAAAAATAAATTATAAACTAGATAGTAGATGATAGCAGATAAAGAACAATTCTGCCCAATAGTCCATCCAACCCAGTCTGTCCAATAGTCTTCTTTTTCCTTTGTTTAATTGTTTTAAACACTATTGCTAGATTAATCAGTTAATAGCGAGGAGAGCATAATAGCAGATTTATCAGTCATCAGAAACTATAGGATTAATGGTTTATTTTCTCTAAGGGGCCTCTGTGTAAACATTTTCCAAATATTTTTATTCCAGTTTTTAAATTGGTGATTCTAACCCGAATTACTATAAAACGGTTTGCTTTAAATCTGAAGGTGCCTGGGTTCCTGCTGACTAGAAAGTCACAGTGGGTTCTGATTGCACTTTTACAGAATAGCTATTTTTGGAATGATAATCAGAATAATAATAATTGGTTTGCCCCATCCCCCCCATCTTCGGTAGACATTGTGTGAGGGGCTATTATAGGTACTCTTCATGCAACCTCTCCTTTGTGGTCTTCTATTTTCACTTAGATTAGATTGCCAATAACTTTCCAAAGCTCAGTGTAAAAGCGCATTGCCAGCATACCTTTATCTTTGAGCATTACATACAAAAAAACATGTTCCGTGCTGACTAAGCACTGGATTTCTTCTTGTGACTGACACTTGCAGACTGCCCAGATGCAAAAGGATCAGATGACTTCCCTGGCCCCTTTCAGGGGAAGGCTGCCTGAGGGAAAGTTATAACATTCTGGTGAAGAGAGAGAGGTGGAGCAGTTAGAGCAGCCTCTCAGACAGTCACCTGCACCTCTGTGTCCATGCAGTGGCGGAGCGAGGGGGGAGGCCAGGGGGGGCCAAGGCCCCCGGGCGCTAGGCTGCAGGGGACTCCAAGGGGGCAGGGGATCCCAACCCGGCCAAAGAAGAAAAGCTCTACATCCGCTGGGAGTGCCTATCCCACCCAGCGGCAGAAAAGGAGGAGGCCTGCGGCCACCGGGGGAGCTGCTGAAGAGAGGCAGCACTGGTGGCCAGGCCGTGCGGCTAAAGAAAGGAGCAACAGCAAAAGGCCTGTGTGGTCAAGGACAAGAGCCATGTTTGCTCACAAGGAAGAGAGTAGAGGCCTCCTGCTGCATGGAAGTCCAAGAAGAAACATGCAGCTGCCTGCATCTAGAAAGAGAGAAAAAAAGAGTGTATGCGTGTGAGCATGTGTGAGTGCATGTGTGTGTGTGTGTGTGTGTGAGAGCATATGGGGAGGGAGAGCATGTATGTGTGTGAGCGTGTGTGGGAAAGAGAAAGCATGTGTTTGTCTGTGTGTGTGTGTGTGTGCGAAAGCATGCAAGGGATCGAGCATGTGAGGGAAAATGAGTCTGTCTATGACTGTGGGTGAGTTTTGAAAGAGTGTTTGGGTATGTCTGTATGAGCATGAGGATGAATGTGTGTAAGGAGGAAGGAGAATGTTTGTGCACCTCTCTTCCCTTCCCACTTCTCCATAATAATCTCAGGTAAACCGGAAGTCAAAACTTCCCAGCTATGGAGAATGGATGATTTTTTTTTTAAACCTTATTGATTTTAATTAATCTGGTGTTATTTGATGTATATGCTGTTTTGAAATTTTGTATTGGTGTTTAGGAAATAAAAAAAATATATGAGTTTTTAATTATTAGATGTTATTCCGTTCATCTTCTGTTTTGAAATATTAATTATTTTTATTAGTATGGTTTTATTATTATGATTGATGCTTTATATTTCTTGATTTTATTGTTGATGTTTTCTGAGGAATGATGATGCTTTTGTTTTTCCTTTGTGCACTACATACGGAGTCTGACCTGTTGTGGTTTCTAGTTCAGTTTATTACTGAACTTTTCCATTTATACTTTTTGACAATTTATTCTATTTTTGGCGAGGGTTTGTCTGTGTTCTGCATGGGTGATTGAGGTTAATTATTCTGCTAATGTGTCGTTTCAATATATGGATCTGTAGAAGTTTGGTTTGTTCTGTTTTCCTTATAGGAGGTATATTGGTTTTTAGGGCCTGGTGTAATGTTTGCAGGGTCACCTTTTCATAGGGTTGTAACAGTTTGAGTGCTGGCAGCTAGTGCTCTTTTGGAATGCAAGGTTTATTATATTGTAATTGTAATTCAGTTCGCTCATTTATGGCTTTCTGAAGAACAAGCCCATACCCAACATGCGTTACAATAGTCCACTATCATATGTGTTCCAAGGGTCTTTAGCTTTTATGCAGGGTTTTCTGCTTGACACCACAGAAGCGCATGTAAATATAGGGGCAGATTTTATAAAACTACGCGCGCACGTACTTTTGTTCACGCACCAGGCGTAAACAAAAGTATGCTGGATTTCAATAGATACGCATGTAGCCGCGCGTATCTGTTAAAATCTGGGGTCAGTGTGCAAAAGGCTGCCCAAAATCGGCAGCCTGCACGCGCCGAGCTGCGCAGCCTGCCTCCGTTCCCTCCACCCCCCCCCTCACCTTCCCCTCCCTTCCCCTACCTAACCCACCCCCCCTACCTTTGTTGCACAATTTACGCCTGCCCAAGGCAGGCGTAACTTGCGCACGCCGGGCCGGCCGCCAGCACACCATGGTCCGGTCCAGGGGCTGGTCCGGAGGCCGTGGCCATGCCCCTGGAACGACCCAGGTGACACGCCGGCCGCGACATGCCCCCGACATGCCCCCCAATACGCCCCCGATGACGCGCCGACCGCAACGTGCCCCCCCCGGCACGCCCCTGGCACGCCCCCCCAGGAAAGCCCCGGGACTTACGTGCGTCCCGGGGCTTTGCAAGTGATAGGCTGGGCGCGCACAGTGGGGTTTGGGGTAGGTTTTCGGGGGTTACGCGTGTAACCCTTTGAAAATCTACCCCATAATATACATGTTGCTGTGATATTTTTCTTTCAAAAGATTGTACTTTGAGTGTCCTTTTTCACGTAATACCTTTTATTATAAATGCATAATTTGAAATTGTGTGGAGAGGGCCGTGATGGGGGGAAGGTGAGGCATAAAGCTTTAAGATTCACTTAGGATGCCTAATACCCTTGCACTGACCTTGATTAGAAAAAGAATACAAATAAAATGTAAAATATAAAAAAAAAACTGAATGTGGAAGGGCCAGCACTTTAATTGTTCACACAGGGCTGCAAAAAAGTTAGCACTGGCCCTGCCCAGCGGCACACTGTGGTAATGTGCTGGTTGGATTCCCACCCTTCTCCAGTGAAGAGAGACCCCACAGAGTGGTGCCATGTGGTGATATGCTGACAGGTGATGGTGGGGGACAAAGGGGGGAATAGGGGAGACAACACAAATGCATTGGCCCCCAGGCACTGGAGACCCTCTGTCCATGCAGCTCAGAAACCCAAAGTATTGGAATTAAAAACAAACACTGATTGAAGTTTTACTGAATGCATACTGGATGACTTTTTATCTGGAATGCTCAAAGGTATAGAAATTGCTGTGAATGTACTTTTCTATCATTGTGAACTTTAGAAAGAAAATTTGAATGATAATAAAAAAAAAAAAAGAGTTTGTCCCCCACCACCCAGAGAGTGTGTCCCGAAAGGTTTATTAGAACTGTCCTGACCCCCTCATAACATTGTTCATAATATTTTGAAGGGCACCGTACATTACTTACTGGGTATTGCATGTACAATTTTCCTTGGATAATACTAGCATCCTTTTCAATAAGCAGACCTAGCAGACCAGTAGATGGGGAAGATACATAAGACGAGATCTTCTTTTTATCATGTTGACTATGTATTTGAGCATTTACAAAAGTTGGGCTGGTGATAGCTACCATTATATTGTAGCTTGGCAACCTAAAATAGATAAAATGCATGGTGATATAGTACAATATACAGAAACAAATTTATTATTAATAAACAGTTCTTACAGAATTAGAAATAACTTTTTGTCTAAGTAATTTGCATGAGTGCCTAATCACCAGTATTCCAGTTTTATGGTATTTTTTTATTTATTATTTTTAAACATCATAATTTTATAGAATTCATTGGAATGTAGTTTTAAGATTAACTATTGTATGTGATTCATTAATTTAGCCAGATCCATCCTTCTCTGCTGCTTATAGTCCCAATAAGGACATCCCTCAGTTTCACATAACTACCTTAAAATTCAGGTAGGCAGGCAGGGGAGAAGAAGGAAAGTATTTGGGACAGAAGCATCATGGGACCCTCATTTAAAGTGCCAAATAGTCAATTCCATTTTGGTTCCCAATGTATACGCTCTTATTTTGACCATGAGCTATGAACTGGCCCATATTGAATTGTGAAGTACGGTATATTGTAACATTGTTATAGTAATTTTGTAAAGATTGATTTTGATATATTGGTTTTTTTTATTGCATGTGTGAATGAGTGAATGTGGCATAGTGATTGTAATGAGTGTTGGTAATGTATGACAGGACGTTTTTTAATGTATATAGGTATGATGACACTTAAATTGGTTTTGTATGACTCATATATATATGTACAATTTAATAAAAAAAAAAGAGGTTTCATTATTTAAATGATTAATTTCTCTTTTGGTATATTTACTATATTTGTATGTGAGAAAATACAATTTGTGCCTTCACTGTATTTGTGTCAATTTTAGAACTGCCATTTACATGCATAAAATGTAGTTTTATGTGTGAAAATGGCTTTGAATTTTCCCTTCTTAAGGCATCCAGGGACTCTGTCTAGATTAAGATCTTTAGCAGTTTCAGATCTGGAATCAGTATAAAACTTTACCTAGGTCCACTGAAACTGAAATCATCTTGCCATTCCATACTCAGATCAGGATGTGAAAAGCTGCCCTTTCCATTCAGTTTAAATGTGCTGTCTTGGAATGCACCGGTGGATAACGCTGAAAAAGAAATATTTCAGTTTTTATTAATTTGACAACGTTATCTAACAGAATAGAAAGAACAATTCTACTTAAGTCATTTACTAGATAAAATATCAAACTACTGAGTAAAGGGGCCAATTTTCAGTCCCCTGCTGGTGGTTGCAAAGTCCATGGGCACCAGCACCAATTCTCACAAGGAAAGTACGTGCTGCACACTTCCCCTTTGATAACTGCTGAGGGTGTAAAACTCTACTTTGTCTGTGGATGCTTTTACTCTGAAAAACTACCTGTATAGTTTTGAAAATGCAAAACAACAGATGTCATCTCCCCCATCCTAATCGCCATCCCACCTACCTTTCCCACTGGTAAAAGCATATTCTGCACTTCATTTTATTTGCATAATGGGTGGGCAATTTTCAAAATTTCAATTTTCATGCAACCATGTCTGAAAATGTCCCCCATATTCACCTATAAGACCACACTTTTCAAAATTTCATGGTATTTGTAAATTGGAAAGCTAATGTCTAATAAAATAAGCTATTGATGACCCTCATACTGTAAATTAACATTTGTGGTTACTTGTACTTTATAAACATCTATTTTTTAATTATTAGATAGCTATTGAAACAAAATGCCCTCAGTATCAGCCCCTTATTTTAGGTCTCTTTGTACAGTAAAATAAGGAAGTTGACATAACAGACAGGGTTAGGAACTTGGAGCCTATTGTTCAAATCCTGCTTCCCCCCTACTAACACTATGTGCGACCTTTCAGCAAGACACTTTAAGGAGTCATTTTACCCATATTGATCAGTTAATTGATAATTGTCCTATCATACGGGCTGATACAGTACAGTGCTCTCCGACGGAGAGCACTGTTAACCCACCATTGGACGTGCGTTTTCCCTTACCCCTTATTTAATAAGGGGCCGAAAATGCGCGTCCAACCCGCCAAACCTAATAGCGCCCTCAACATGCAAATGCATGTTGAAGGCCCTATTAGGTATTCCCACGCGATTCAGAAAACAAAATGTACAGCCAAGCCGCACATTTTGCATTCAGAAATTAGCGCCTACCCAAAGGTAGGCGCTAATTTCTTTGGGTACCGGGAAAGTGCACAGAAAAGCAGTAAAAACTGCTTTTCTGTGCACCCTCTGATTTAATATCATGGCGATATTAAGTCGGAGGTCCCGAAGGGTAAAAAATGTAAAAAAGAAAATTTGAAGTCGGCCCGCGGCTGTCGGGTCGAAAACCGGATGCTCAATTTTGCCGGCGTCTGGTTTCCGAGCCCGTGGCTGTCAGTGGGCTCGAGAACCGATGCCAGCAAAATTGAGCGTCGGCTGTCAAACCCGCTGACAGCCGCCGCTCTGGGCCAAAAGGAGGCGCTAGAGATGCGCTAGTGTCCCTAGCGCCTCCTTTTGCCTGTTTCTACTGCCGGGTCTCATTTAAATACAGAATTGCGCGCATAGGCGAATGGCCTTTGCGCGCGCCGGGAGAGTGGGCGTTCGCCCGCTCTCCCGCGGACTTTACTGAATCGGCCCGATGATTTGGCTACAGGTCTATGCATTATAGGACAACATGCAGACTTTTAGATAGATTGAGATGAGACATTCTCCGAAATATGTTTAGAATGGGGGAAGAAAAGTGCAAGCATAGCTTGCATGTTCAAATCTTTGCCCATATCTTTCCAATAAAATTCTAATCACAGAATAAACAGGTACAAGTAACAAGTGTGTACTTCTTCCCGTGTTGAGTTTCAAAGTGAAAGCACGTATGTACTTTTGCTTTGAGAATTGGTGCAAAGCCTGTAGTTAAAATGTACTCTCAGGAGGGAATTGTCAAAGGAGTTGCGTACATAAAAGTAGCATATATCATAGCAATCTTCATAGGCCCATTTACGCACATAAAACCTTTTGAAAATTTTCTATGGAGCGAATTTTCAAAGGAGTTATGTGTGTAATTTTCAAATTCACATTTATGTATGTAAATGGAATTTATGTGCATAAAAAAGCACAGTTTTATAAGTGAAAATTCTTTTGAATATTACCTCCAGAGTCTTTGTCAATGTGGATAGTTTAAAAATTAGCTTCTGTACCTTCTGTTGCCTCAAGGTCTTGCAATAGCTGTGTAGAATACGTTTTAAAGCAATGTAGGTTAGAGTTCTATATAATTAGCAAAAAAGATAAATTGAGTGATCTGATTGGTTTGCTGTCCCTGATACATGATAATATGCTGTAAGTAATGTGTTGGGATTTTTTGTGGCTAAGCTTGTGAAACATTTTGTTTACCTGTTAATGATTTTGGTTCAAAATTTCAATGGAACACAGAATGAATACAATCAGCATAGAACTAGGAGCTAAGGAGATCTCTGCGTCAACTCCCTCATTCATATCTTCTAAAGTAACATTATAAAAGCCACTTTCCTATGCACTGTTTTAAAACAATAATCCCTTTGAAGCAGGGATGTTACAACTACATGGATCGCCATATACATATATAAATATTACTATAGGGACCAATATTAAAATGAAACCAGCCAGATAAGGAGTTAGCCAACTAGATCCATCAAAGTGAAAATTCCACCCCCTCCCACAAAGCAGCCATATATTGCTCCTTAGTTTTACTATGTAGGCCCAGGGATGTCATTAAGTCAGAGGTACCTAGTTAGTTAAGTAGCACTAATTTTCAGCACTAACCAGGTAACTTTGCTTGCTATCTCTGTGCACAGACACAGCTAAGTTAGATCTAGCTGGCTAAATTTTAGCCAGTTAGATTTAAGCATTTTTATTCACAGACTAGCTGGCTAGGTTGCAATTGAAAATTTGTCTAAAGATACCTGGCTAAACATTATCAGTTATCTTGGTATTTCAGCTCTGCTTTGAATATATACTTTGCAGTAATGCTTTGGTACTGATGTTTTAACTCAAATTTATGGCAGTGGAACCTCATATATATAGTATCATTTTTATACTGCATTACAAATTATAAGCATTAGTAGTCAAAATGTATAATACATTAGACAACTATATTTAATGTTAGCCTATATACATGGAAGTAAAGATCATAAATTATCTCTTACCATCAAGATCGTATTCCAGAAACCGCAAGGTAGAACTGCAGCTGGCATCAATGGATGATTCAAAAGCATTTGTTATATTTTTAAGGGTTGTAGACCAGGTGATATTATATATTGGTGAGGCAATTTTGACAGATCCAGAAAAAGCACCAAATGCTGGGATGAAAAGTCCTCCTGGCAAGCTAATTTTTAGGGGTGGAATCTTGATTTTCTGTTCAGGTATTGTAATAGTTGGTAAATCAAAATCCGCAATCTTATTAGCTATGGCATTGAAATTCAAATTAGAAATACTTTTTGGAAGGGTGAACTGAGAAAGCATTATTTCAAATTTATGCATTGTAACTTCAAAGAATGGGATATTGTCTTCCTCTAGGATAGTATATTTGGTGCCAATGTCAACTTTCGGAAATGTCACTTTTGGCAGTAATGGCACAGTGAAATCGAATGGCAAACTACTTATCTTTTTTGGAATTTTTATCAGATTTAGTTCCGGAATGACCATAAATCCATCTGCAAGCTCATTCACTGGAATAGGGAACAAGAAACCATCTTTGTTTTTTGTGTAGACAATAGTTGTGGAAACAGTTAAGTAGTGCTTCTCTTTATAACTAGTGGTACTGTCAAATTTCAAGATGTCCCATACACTCTTGTCATAAATAGGTAGTACAATTAATGTGAGGAAATCCGCATGTCCTTGTAAAGATCCAGTAATGCTAAATTGTACATCTTTCTTGCCATTTTCAAACTGCATGTCATGACTGATGGCCAGTGAGTGAATATGTCCTTCACCCTTCCATCCAAGTTCCTGTTTTTCCATGTTCAGTTTAAGTGAAACAGCTTGACTTATGGAGACCTCATCTTGGAAGCGGTTTGATTGGTTAACTTGTAGCTCGAGTTGTGTCCACAGATTCCATGGAGTTACTTCTAATTTCAGTTTGCAGTTCTGATTTCCCTTGGTTCTTAAATTTGGAGGATACCATATGGAGTAGAAAACACTGTTTCCCCCATTGTGTTCCCATATAGCATAAAGGCGTTGAGTAGATACCTGAAGGGCAAGATTTTCTTTTATGTCCACGTTTAAAAATTCACCAACTTTAGAATTACCCTCAAATTTTACAGAGGAACGAACACCATCGGCATTAAGATAAGTATTTGCTTCATTAGTTAGTTTTCCAGAAAATTCATTATCGGATAAAAAGACTCCACTGATGTCTCCTTTGGTGGTTGTTTCCAAGGAAAAATATGATGTTAGACCTTCCAATTTCATTTTGTGATCAACTAATCCTTTGGCTTTGTTGTTATATATGGAATCAGTAAACTCATAATTTAGTGAAAATTCTGAAGACACAATAGGCTTGGATTTAGTATTTCCAGAAATTTTCTGCACAATGTTCATTTTCAAAATTGGCATATTAATTCTGGCATTTGTTGTTGCTGAAGCTTCCATGTTTTTCTTTGTGAGGGTCAGAGAGCTATCATGATTTCCTTCTGCATATACATTCTTCAGTGATAAACCTGTAGCTAGCTTCAATCCTCTTTTCCTTGTTAAGCTTGTTGTGCCATCCAAAGTAAACTGTAGAGCCTCAAAAATAGAAGTAGAAGAGGCACTAAAGCGTGCAGAAATATCTGACTGATTATATAGCCCAGCATTTATATTCAAATAAATCACATTTGATTTAAATGAAAAATCACATGTAAAGTTTCCCATTGCTGGAATCAAAATACTGTTTTGCATGTTAGGCATCTTAAATTTAGGTAGAGAAAGCCTACGAAGATTGTTGGGGACATGAAGTACTGGTAGCTCCATTGAAGGTAGAACTAAAGTATAAGATGGCACGGAAAAGCCTACACCTGGAACCATGAAGCTTGGAGTACTTATTTCCTTAGGGATAACATAGCCAAATTCTGGAAGCTCAGCTGTTAATGGAGAAACCTCAATATTAGCAACTGGTATGGTGTATCCAGGAATTCTGAAATGCCGTGGAAGTTTGCCAGCTGAAGCTTCTACTTTGTAATTGTCGAACTTTGCTTTGGCTTTGTTGTATGAATCCATAAGAAAATCCAATGTATAATCTCTTCCTCTCTCAAAATGATTATTAAATGATTTTATGTTCTGGTTAAGTGATTCATAAACTGTGGCTAATGGAAGAACCAAAGCATGACTGTCTTTATTTTTCTGGTATTGGAGTTTTACATTCAGATCATAAGATTGCTTAGTAGTTCTCAAAAAATTCTTCAAACCTGTCTCTTCCCACAAAGAAATATCTTTTATTTCTACAGTTTCAACTGTAATAAAAGGAATTTGAAAAGCAGGAATAGTTACAGGATGTGTTAGAAAATCAAGATTTGCTTCACCATTCATTTCAACCTGTGCTTCAATTTTTTCTTCATTGTTACCTGCAGAAATTATATGGGAGTATTTGTACTGGTTAAATCTGCCAGTAGCTTGCCATTTGACTTGCTGAACAGCTGAGTTGAGTGTGCAATCATAATTGTTTGCAAATTCAATTTTTCCTATCAGTTTCATTGGGAAACTAACTTTCAAGTTTCCATTATTATTAGTTGATAAATTGATCCCAGATAGCTGCATGAGGAATGAAACTGTATTATCAATTGTTCCAATAGCTCGTCCTACAAGTTCTGCCTTATGAGTTCCTTCTAATCCAACAGTCAATTCAATAAAATCTCCTTTTGCCTTTACATTTAAAACACTAAGGCCTACATACTGAGATTCTGCTTTAGAATTTATTTCAAGGGTACCATAAGTTGTGGAAGACTCATAATTCAAACTCTGCTCAAGTTTCAAGTATTTGTCAAGGATCTTATTTGAACCAGAAAATTCAATCACAGGTCCTTTGATAGTGAATTTGATGTTTGATTCATGGGTTCCTTCATCAGAAAAGGAAGGGTAAGTCCATTTCCAGTTTCCTTTACCAGATGAAGTATATGCTATCTTCCCTCCTTCTATTAAAACATTTGCTTCATTCTGAAATTCAAGCTGGCTTGAGAGTTCAGCCTGTGGAATATTCAATTTATGAATATATTTTGTATTCATGTCTACAGTGATTTTCTTTTCCAGTTTCACAGTCATATCATTTTGCAATTCAACCAAATTTTTTTCAGTATTCAAACTTGCCAGTGTTTTTGCTTTCCCAATGACATCTGTATCTGAAAAGGTTGTTTCACTATTATGTTCTATTCTAACAAATCTATGTGAGACCTTAAGAGATTCTTTAAGAAGCAACTGAGCCATATTTGGTGCTGAAATGCGAGCATCTGCATCAATAGTGAAGGCTAGCAGTTCTACTTTAGATATTGTTTGAGCTGACAGCGATGCCACAAATTCGGGACTCCTTTCAGAAATTGTAGCATTTTGAACAATTGAAGTGGACATCAATGTAAAAAAGGGGGATGCTACTTTAAGAGTTCCAGTAAATTTACCAAATGTAGGGAGAGACACTGTGTGTGCTATACGTGGAAGCTGGAATTCTGGTATCTGAATGTTAGGTATTTGGAAGTCATCTAAATTTAGCTTGGGAATAATTACAGAAGGCACTTGTAAGTCTGGAATGTATATCTCTGGAAATGAAATGTCAGCAAAAGGCATATCATTTATCTTCAAATCTCTGAAATATACTTCTGATGAAGGCCACTGGAATTCACTAGAGATCATTTGATCCATTATATTCACAATCTTCTGTTTGATCTCATTCAAGTCAATTGTATATGCACGAATTTTAAATGTATTTAGTACAGTAAATTCTGGAGTAGTAAACCTGGTTGGGATTTTCATGTCTTTTAGCTTCTTCATATTTATTGTCACTGATTTAATATGCAAGTCAGTTAGTGGAACTATAAAATCTGGTGTCTGAAATGTTGCTTCTCTGAGAGCTCGAAGACTTACTTCAAAGGAAGGAATATTAATAATACCAGTCTTTATTTCTGGAATAATCAATCCATTTTCAACAAATGTTTTCACATTTTCAGCCCAGTCATTTATATCAAATTTTTCAGCAAAAATAGTAATTTCCTCTGCAGCAGTGTTCCATAAGTCAGAAATGTATGAAACAAGCTGAATGTAGACACGACTCACTTGCTGTAAATACCTTTGAAATTCCTTTTGAATATCCATTGTATAAATTGTGTCTCGCGTGTGTTCAAGGTTTTCCAATATCCTTTTCTTTAATTCATTTAATGCTGTTGAATTTAAAAGATCCTTAAACCATTCTATAATTGTTGCAAGCTTGGTAGTTTTTATTTGGTCAATGTAATTTAAAGTTGCTAGCCAAACTTCCTTTATATACTGCTTTAAGGCTTCTGCTTTTTGTGGTATTTCAAATGTCTTGATTTCATCATTGATTTTCTGAGTTAGTTCTCTCATGTTTTGATTAATGTAATCTACAGATTCATTATAATCAAATGATTTCAGTTTCTTTATTACCATATTGAGGAATCTGTTCACTTCATCCAGCAACTTCTTGAAGTCATATGACTTTACTTGTTTAATGGCATCATCAACAAAGTTCACAATTTTGCCAAAATATGATTTGACATTTACGTTTTTTAGCCAATTTGTTAGGTTTTTGATTGTTTCCTTTACTCTGTATTGGTTAACCAGTTCTACAAACTTATCCATGAAAACTTGAACCTGCTTATCAATTTCAAACTTCACAATCAGATCCTGAATTCTGTCTCCAACAGCATTGATCTTCTCAATCACTTCATAATCTTCAAGCAGTGCTATAACAAAATCCTTAACTTGGTCAATAATATTACTTAATTTTTTAGTTGGAAATGTAGCAATTATAGTTTTTATATGATCTTGTATTTTGATGGCCTGGATCTGATTTTTCAAATTTTCAGCAAAACTCTGGATATCAATGTCCTGAAGCTGATTCTTTAGTTGTTGTAACTTTTCTTTTACCTTAGCTTTTATTTCATACTGGTTGTCCATATTTTGCACCCAAACTGCAGCACTGCTTCCTATCTCATTAACATCAAACTGATCCACAAATTGCTGAAGGTCTTGAATAGTATTAATTGTATTTTTGCTGATATTATACTTTTCATCTAAAGTCTTTAAACCTTCTACAATTTGGTTAATAATATTTTGAATGGCGGTCTGTAGGTCATTCAGATCATAATTATCTTTGATGTATTTTTCCAGTTCTGTCAGAAACTCTTGCAGTTTAGAAAGAATAGTTGTAAAATGGACTTTGGCATTATTCAGTACATTCTGGAGATCTTCTGCTGTTATTCTATATTCCTTTATTAAGGCTATAAATTTTTCTTTTGCACTGTGAACCTTGCCTTCTAAATCAAATTTATGTATATAGTCATTCATTTGATGAGGAATTTTATCCAGGGTAGATTTGTACTTCTTTATATACTGATCAATATTGATGCTTTTTAAGTACTTTTGAATAGCCTGCAATGATGATAAAACAAATCTTCTGATCTGTTCAAAATACACTGGTAGGTTTTCCAAAAATGGTAGGTTGATGACATGTACATCTTGGTTCTTATCATATGTCACTGAGCCAGAAATACTGAATTCTTGAAGTTGGCCTATACTGTCCCTTAGATCTAAAGCATCAATTATATTAAGGTGTGCAAACAGCAGATCAATTGGTGAATCCAGCATAGAGAGATCTACTTGTGCTACGCCATTCAGTTCCATACCAATTTTTTCTGCATTGTTGTAAGCACTAGCATCTTGATTGTATGCAGTTTTGTCTAATTGGCTCTTTAATTTCCAAGATCCAGATTGCTCAGCTGGACTAAACAATGCATTAACTTTGTTATCAATTAATGTATTGTGTATATTTCCATTGTCAAAGGTATGCTCAGTAGATCCTCGGTAATCATGGGAGAAAGTAAAAGCAAGTGGTTCTGCCTTCAAAAGAAATTTGCTATAAAGCTGACCTGCATGATCACCCTGGGTCCTAAATCTTCCATCCCCAGTGGTATGAGCATCAAAAGTGACAGAAAATGGGATAATAACTGAGGTTACTATATGACTGAAACGCAGAGATTTGGCTTCACAATTTGTACTGCTGCTAAATGCGGCAGAAAGCCCAGCAATCTCTGCATTAACTCTGTGATTGAGTGCTATGTCTTTAATATTTGCAACTGTATTGGTTTTAAAATTTGTAGTCAGGTCAGCATAGGTGATAGTGTAAGTATGCTTTATTTCATCTGCTCTATAGGCTCCTCTCATATTACCATTAAGGTTCATCTTAAATAGCTCAAGTTGCAACTGTCCTTTATTGGCAAAATGAATATCACCATATACTAAGTCATTGTTTAAGTTTGATGATAGCATGTAAGGCTGTATTTGAAAATCAAAATTGTATTTGTTAAAATGGGAATTACTAATTCTGTTTTCGAACTTTGAGGAGAAAACCATTGTGGAACCAACAATACTCAGATCATTGTTGTGCTCGAGTTTCATGTCATCATATGATCCCACCAAGTTGTTTGAAAACTTCAGTCCATCTTTATTCATTTTAAAATTTAATATATTTTTGCTATCCAGATGTAAAATTGTACTCTGATATACGCTACCCAAGGATATTTCCATAAGAGCCACTTTTCCATCCATGTTGAATTTTGCATTGTGTTCTTGATAATGTCCATTAGCAGAAATTTTCATAATGGCTCCAGACATATCAATTCCAGCATTAAATTCATTTCCAAAGATTAGTGGACTATAATTTATATTTGTAGTTGCACTGGTCGATAAACCATTTAGATTCACTCTTAATGTAGCTTTGTGAGCAGCCCGATTTGCTTGATTGTTAAAATTGATGTCAGTATTTAATTCCAGACCTTTGGAATTAAGTGAACCAGAAAGCAAGGTATAATATCGGATATGCTTATAGTCAGCCTGGTATTCAGAGCGTAATGAAGCCCTCTGTTTTGATATAGATAGATCAATTTTGTTAAGAGCCACCACATTCTGATATTTTCCCTTGGTGTTGGATTTAAAAGTCAACTGGTTACCTCTGTAATTTAATATAATTTCATTTAATAAAGTATCACTCTGTACATCAGTATTTGAAATAATTTCCAGTGCCTCATTAGCATATCTGCCTGTTATTTTGTTGGTGGCTTGAAGGTAAGATGATTCAAACTTTAGATTGGATTCAATTGTTCTATCCAAGCTGTTGATATCAAGCTCCTGTTTCATGTCGAATACACTTCTGGCAAATAAAGATGCGAATTTCAATTGTCCATCCATATTAGTTTCCGTAATGAATAAATTACTTCTTGTTGTTCCTTGTACAGAAGAGGAAAATGAGACCTGTGCTCCCAAAATGCTTGATGCATCAAATGCATAGGATCCTCTTACAATAGGATTATTTATAAAGTTGTATAATTCACTGAGCTTTATACTTGAGTCAAGGAGACTGTGATGTAGAGAGCCTTCAAATGACCAAGAGAATGCATTCTTTGGATCATAGGATGCTGCTGAATTACCTAAAACAAAAAGACAGAAAACATATTCAGTAGAATGTAAATATAAATATAAAATAGAAAAGGATTTTATCCATTATGGAACTCACTACCTTAGTACCTTGCTGGTCAAGAAAACTCTAAATCTTTTAAAAAAGACCTAAAATCCTGGCGTCTAAGCCAATCTCTTACTGACAGCTCAAACTCTTGATCTCATAACTATCAGTCTGCTGATTGGACAATTTGTCATACTTCCTAACTATAGATATCTCTTATTATCTATGAACCCTGTTTTTCAGTATACCTAAATTTTGGTATATCCTGTTTTTGTTTAGACTAATTTTATATGTCAGTTCTCAGTCTGTTTATTGTAATCTCAAAATTTCAATGTAACAGTTTGTTATAATGTAAACCGGAGTGAAGGCAACTCTGCTAAACCTCGGTATATAAAAAACGCTAAATAAATAAATAAATAAACCTGGGTCTGCTATGAATGATGGGGAACAATTAAAATAATTGTTGCACACTGATACTTTAAACCTTACATATTTTTTTGCAAAATTCACAGATAGAAATTGCTGCCAGGGCTACCCTGCTTGATAAATATGCATTAGAGCCTGACATGATTTGGACTTCTAAATTGTTTTTTCATATTAGAAAGTCCTTTTTTTAGGCCTGAAAATATCTTTGTTCCCTGGTGTTTCTAGGCTTACCCAGCAAAGATGTAAGTTATTTTTGGCAAAGAAACAGAAAGTATTGGATTGTGGTGCTATTTTTGTATTTAAATTACTGTATAGATGTTTGATTACATTTGCTGGTTCTAAATTTCTTTTTTTTTTTTTAACCTGAGCAGTAAGAGGGTTCTCTGCAAAATAGAATTCAACCAAATACCATCTTAGCTTGCAGTTTAAGGTATAGTTTATTGTTTTTGGTAGAACTTTTCTTAGAAATTTCATTCCTCTTTAATCTCCCCCAAATTTGAGGTCTAAATATGGGGATTGCACTGGTAATGTTTTTCTTTTTAAATTTTTCTTGTTTTTTAATGTTTATGCATATATAGTCATCTATGTTGCTTCTAATATCAAGAGCACTTGAATTTTATATTTGAAAATTAATAAAGAGAAAATGTTAATAAAATAGAGAAGAACATGTTAATTAATGTGCAACAAAAAAATCACTGTACTTCACTCACTCATCAGCAACTGAACTACTATTTTTACTTTATGAAATTGAATGATTTCAAGTTGATTACAATCCTTGTGACTTTGCATTATTTTCTGCAAAGAAGTGCCTTTTAGAAAATTGCCTGCCCGATAAGCAGCTAAATGCATGCACAAAATTACATGTTGTGTTCACTTGTAATTTTACCTGGCCTAAACAGAGATGTTTCTGGGGCAGAGTTGGAGTGGGGTTTGGATTATGTACATAACAGTGGCACGCCATAGCCTTCCACTTGCTGATAGCCCACACTGGCAACCCCCCTCCCAATCTAATCCCTACATGTCACCTAAAAGCTACATTGCAAGGATAATCATTCAAAGCTGTTTTAGTAGAACAAATATTTGAACACAGCTTTATTAAACAGTTACAATAAAAAAAGTACAAGATCATAGTGGCAAATACCCTTATCTAACATTCCTTCTATATATCCCAGACTCGGCTAAATCAGTATTAGTTATTAAAGTCCATTTGTCCAATCACCAAGACCAGTTTGCCAGACAGACCCAGATAGCATGACAAATCTGTGGCCTGCCAGACAGATCCCGTTACTTAATTCTACAACAGCACGCCACCTGCCAGACAGACCTGATGGGTATGCCACAGAGTTAGTATTCACCCCTAGCTCTTATCATCTGCTAACTGCTGAGCTTGCTGAAAAAGGGGGCTCCATGCTAGATGACCCCTCAAAAATTGGAGTCCTCCTTAATGGACAACCTGGGATGAGGTCTCCCATCTCTGCTGATCCTTTTTACAGCTGCTGCAACAAGCTGCTCCAAGACCCTTATTAGATGGGTGGGCAGTAAGGTCACAGACCTCTGGATCAAAGAGGGCTGCATGCCTCACCATTTATCCCGCCTAAGCTGGACAGTTTCATGCCCTTCGCCAAAGGTTTTGAGGCAACCCCCCTACTCACCCAGTTGCTTTCATTTTGGCCATGCAGTCGGTTGCTATGTGACTGCCATCATGCCCTTCTGCCTGAGCTGCTCAGAGGCAACTTACTGCTTAAAATGCAAGCATATACATGAAAAACTTTCAGAAAATGTTGTGCATGCCAAATAGCAGGTGTAACTTGGGCAGCGTAAATTTAGAGGGATAATTCTCAAAGCGCATATGCACATAAGTTCACTTTGAAAACTGGTATAACTTATAAGCGTATTTGCAGCACAAGTTATGCAGGATGTTTAAAAATGACTCTTCTTTTCAAACACATTTCTGTGGGAATAACAGTGCTTTACTTGCAGAAATAGCTTGTTATAAAATTGCAGGAAGACTTACATATGTAGAAAATGTACTTGCATTGAGTGGAGGTGTTCCCTGGGGCAGAACTGGGGAAGACCCTGGACATATGAGCATCTTTTTTTGGATTTCCTCAAATTTTTCCTGCGCACAAGCTAGCAAGTGTAAATTGTGTGCGGGTAGCTTTGCTGCAATAATTTTCAAAGTGAATGTAAGTGCGTAAGTGTGTTTTGAAAATTGGTGTAAATTGTGTTCATGTTTGCACAGGAGGTAATTTTCAAAGGAGTTACGTGTGTAAATGTAACATACTATCGTAGCAATTTTTGAAAGCCCATTCACATGCTTAAATTACACTTACATGCATAAAACCTATTGACAATTCAATGGCATATATTGTAGCAATTTTCAAAAGCCCACTTACATGCATAAAGGGGAATTTTAAAAGTCCAGCACGTGCATCAGTTAAGGGATTTGTGCACAAGTAGAGCTTACTCTTGCTGACCGAATTTTAAAAGCCATCCAGATGCGCATGCATCTCCAGCTGTATGCATATCTCACTTGGATTCAAAAAGGGGCATGGTCTGGGCGGGGTGTGGACACTTTGGGGTGCGGTCAAGAGATGTGTGGGTAAATATTTACTCACCTGGGCGCGTGCCCAGGTCCAGTGCTCCTTAATTTTACGTCCGCTATTGACGAGGTGCAAGCCTGAATAAAAGTATTTCCAGGCAACTCGGAAAGTTTGAGAAGTCTGGGTTAACTGAGGACAATGCAGGTATTAAACCTTGAGGGTTTGAAGGCCCTACCTCTAAACTGGGTGAACTGGTGGACAAACTGGTGAAACTGGTCATGATGTGGACGTGCACTGGTCACAAAATTCCCCGACTTACACAGCCGAAACATGACTTTATGCAGCTGGGTGCACACGAGTTTAAAAATGAGATCACATGTGCATGCGCCTAGGGTATTTCATAACATGCACGCATATTTGCATGCATGTATGCAGTTTTACACATACAAATCCTTTTGAAAATCACCCCTAACTTTCTTATGTGGCCTGTTAATAATTTTAAAGGTAATTCTGCAGGTAAAATAGCACTTTTACTCAGAGAATGGACTTTTACAAAATTGCCTGCCCAATACTGAGGTAAAATTAATTGCATATGCAGTGGCAATTGTCTAAATACAAAAGGTACCAGGTTGCTTCTGGTGATGGCATTCACCTTCCACTTTTTTCCCAAAGGGGAAAAGAAAGCAAGTTCAAATAGGTTCTGGGTTGATGACCTGGGAGAAAATTGCCACTGTGCATATGTCCTATATATCTGCAGGTTTATCTATACTGAAGAAGAGGTATTCCTGGGGGCAGATTTCGGGTGGATTCTGAATTTGAACACAAGCGTCTGTTTGGCCATATGCACCAGTGTTCATGCTGGAAGTCTGTTATCATGTGCTCTGTATCCAGACTCCAGGTCTGATTTTATTGATCACAATTCCATTTCCCTCCTCCCTCCCCCAAAAAGCTGTGAATGCTGCTTTCACAGCATCACCAGACCCAGCTGATCCCAGATGTTGACCATCTGATCCTGGAATCGAAACATGTCATCAGACCAGCTCAAAAACATTTAAAAATCTGTATCATTAAAATATTCTTACCATCCAGGCTATACGAAAGAAGATCCAAGACTGAGTCAGCCTTCATTTGATAATTTGAAATGAAACTATCAACATCGCCCTTTGTAGTATTGCCCCCTGTGTAAGAAGCAGACCAATTGTAGTAATTGCTGTGTACATTTGTGGAGAGGTCCAGAACGCCAAGTAAAGGTATGCGCAATTTGTAATACTCTGGAATAGTGAAGAATGGAATTTGGAATTGTTGAGGTTCTATCCTTATGTTGGTTAATGCCAAATCCATTGATGGTGTCTTTATAGTTCTTGGAATATTCAGTTCTTCTGAGGATTTTCCACCAAATGGTAGAGGAACATCAATTATGATACTATCCTTGTTAAGCAAGTACCTGACACTGCCATCACTAAAATAAATAAAACACAAAAAATGTGATTTTTTGATAAGATTATATATGTATGAAGCTTTCAGGAGTCAAAAAGGACATATATTTAACATTCTAATGCTATGAATTTTTGCAAGTCATAAACACATAAACAAGAGAAAGTAGTTTCTGGATTGGTGTATGGCCTAGTTCTATAAAGTCTCATCTCCAGATTTCATTACTTGAATCATACCTGTATTAACAGCAAATTATTGTTGTGTTGAAAATGGTTTATGACCTATCCCATATGAATTGAGCATTTTCATCCTACAGAAAAGATGTCTATGCTGGTAAAATCATATATAGATGTCTATTTAATAAAGTGTATTAGCGCTAATGCAAATGATAGCACGTTAAACACCTGTATTAGATAACAAAGGCATCTAATGCATATGAAATCAGTATTAACTTTAATTCTGAAATTAAAGAGGTTATGAGGTGCAAAACTATGTAAATTATCTCATTTATTATAGTGAGGAATCAGACATGTGTTAACTAGCACAAATGTTAACACAGAGATGTTAACACATGCATGTTAATTTGCAAAACACAGTTTTGTATATCATTGTTTTGTAAATACTATGTTAACATGCTCATTAACATGCATATTAAAATTGTGCATTAATATGCCTATTTTAATGCAGTTAGTATATAGATCCCATAATTTATCAGAGGCACTATGACTGACATGTTTAACAAGGAAACCACTATGAAAGTAGAAATGTTTTATCAACCTTCAGCAATGTTCACTTCACAAAAAAGGCTGAAAAAAATTAACAGGGGAGAGTGGAAAATCTTGCATGTTGCCAACTGAAATGTGATTTTTCCACAATTAAATACGAGGCTTATTGGTCAATGCTCTACATATGGTACTTTATACATCAGTATGTAAGGAAGTAAAAAGAAAATAAGAAACATCTAACAAGTATGAAGACATTTTAATTTCTATTGCATTGGCTTGCTTACCTTTTTAAGAACAGCTGCATGGGAAGTATGATAGGAGGTAGTCCTAGTTTCTGCAAATTCAGCTCTTGCAATGCATGCAATTTTTCTTGTAGTGTTGTTGCATAAGGAGCATCCTTGAATGCCCTTTCTATCCATTTATTGACTGCCTGCAATAAAAACAGATACATACTTTGGATTCATGAGAAATGTGCAAAGGAACATTCTGGTATAAATAGCAGGTGTATATTAAGGATTTTTAAATTATTATTGTATTTGTTATATTGAGGTCAATGAATGTAATCTGCTTTGAAGTGTCAAAAAAGCAGATTATATAAATCTAAATAAATAAATACTGAGTGGGGCAGTGACTGGCGAGTTACTTGCATAAATTTAGCCGAGATATTCAGCGGGTTCTGAAAGGAGCCCGGTTGCAGGGCCCCCAGCTCAGGACCATCACTGCAGTGACAGACTGCTGTAGCACTTCTCTCCGGGTATAAGTGTATCTGGCTGCCAAGGGAGAGAGAGGGCTGAACAGAGGACCCCTCCCCACCAACAACATCACCACCACTTAAGACTTGTGAGCATGAGCAGACAGGGTGGTGGCAGGTTGCGGGTTACCAGACAAGCCCTGTGCTGCCCACGTACACTGTCCTCCTCACACTCCCTGTTCGGTGGTGTAGAACACTACTGGCAAGAATCACCAAACGAGGGAAGAACAGTGAACTATTATTTACCAGTGAATAAATATTAGAGCAAGAAACATTAGTTGGTGAAAATATAATGTGGTTAAATCATATAACATAAGACATGGATGACATCCAAAAGGGCACAAATATGGCAAGTCTCTATATAACAAGTATATGACAATATTATATTATGCAGATCTCTATGTCATTACCCTACAATGAAACTATATGGAAAAAAAAAATGAATACATGTAGTACTGCAGGCTCCTTGTATCTGTAGCAACCTATGAAACCTGTTCCCCCCTGAGGAACTGATGTCCCCATTCACAGTCCCCGAAGTAGGCAGCATACCACTCTGTGGGTCCTTGAAGATTGGGCTAACCCAGATAGGAGGGACAATCCAATGGTTGTTTTCCATTGTGGGGTGGCAAGCTGCTTTTGCTGGCTCAGCTGTCCCCTCATTCCCTCTGTTGAGATGGGTACAGACCAAGGCCTTGGTGCCAGAAAGCCAGGATTTATCTTGCCTGCTCTGCACAGAAGGGAAGTCTTCTAACTGCAAATTAACTCAACAAGTCTGTGATCCACATAGGTAGCGGTCATCTCAACCGTGAAGATACAGGGGAAAAACCTCCTACCCCTTTGAAATGAAGGGTGTTTTGTTCCTGGACTTAACTTAAGATAAGAAACTGAAGTTTACCTAGCTTTTGTCCTGTGGCCTGCAGATCACTCCAGCCAACCTGGGGGCTGGGGATTTGCTGTGAAAGCCTTCTGTCACAGGCTGCAGTCTCCTGTTTTTCCTCCACAGCTCTAACCTCTGTCTCCTCCACAGAAAAAATATGCCTTCATGTGGACTTGGATGCAGGAACCTATGCCGTCTTCATAGAGTCAACTTATGCACCTATTTTCCCAATGCCACAGAACTTACACTTAGAAGGCCTTATTTTGAAAAGCATTTACTTTCTTAAAAATAGGTTTTATACAAGTAAATGCACTTTACCCATAAATGGAGTTTTTGAAAATTGCTACAATATATGTCATTGAATTGTCCATAGGATTTACCCACGCAACTGCACTTTACGCTGGTAAATGGCTTTCAAAAATTGCTACAATAGTAGTTACATTTATGTATGTAAATTCTTTTGAAAGTTACCTCCGTAACTTTCAAAGTTACGCACATATGTTGAAAATCGACATCGACATAAGGCATTCTTCAGCACTTCCTGTAAAGAACGACTATAGAGCTAACAATTCCAGATCAAATTTCCACTTCCTCTGTTCATATTTTAAGCTTGGGGTGGCGAGTGGCTTGTTCAGGTTTATAATACTAATGTAGGGCTTGATTTTCACAAGGATCAATGCAGTTTGATGTAAATAAATGAGCTTTTGAAAATTGTCCGGGGGATTGTGCTTGTAAAAATACCTGAAGAAGCGATTTCATGCAAACATTTACACACACTAGAGTCATTCTGAGGAGTGCACTTGGGGTGAAGAAACTATGTAGGCGCATACTTTCAATTTTCAAAAGTGTGCAAGTAAATCTACAGGTATATGTTTATATCTACTAACAAGGTAGATTGGGTTGATAGTAACAAAGTAATACACAGCAGATAAAGACCAAATGGACCAAGTCTGCCCAGCAAGTTTATGGTAGTAACTGCTGCTCCATGCATGTTCCCCCCCCCTCCCATCTTCTTTTAAGGGTAGTAACTCCCACTCCATGCACGTTACCCCTTTATGCAGAAATTCAGCACATAAAGGGGTAGATATTAAAAGGAGCGCACGCATGTCCATGTGCGTGTGGTTCCTGGCGTGTGCACATGGACCCGCGGGTTTTATAACATGTGCGCGCAGGTGCACGCATACTATAAAATCCATGGGCCGCGCGCACATGAGCCGGATTTTAAAAACCACGCACGCATGTGCGGGTGGCACGCGCCGGGGGGGGGGGGGGCGGGTTTTAGTAGGTTTTGTGCGGTGACGAAATCAGGCCTTCCCCCGTTCCCTACCTAAATCCCCTCTCCTCTTCCCCTCTCCATCCCACCCCCTTAACCCTTCACAGAAACTTACTTTTTTTTTTTGTTACACTACTTACTGCTCCCCTGGCCTCTGTCCTGCCCCGTCCCTCCCCACCCAGACCACATCCCCGGCCCATCCCCTTTTCAGGGCCTGGCAATTGTGTGCATGGCCGGGCCTTTTTAAAAATGCACGCAGCAGGGCTGAAGATCCTGGAAGGCATTTAACTATTGTGTCTTCTTCAAAATGAGTTCCAAAATTAGTTGCTCTGATGACCGAGCCTTGAGCAGAAGGAGCTTTCTTTTTTGACATTTGATAGTATTAAAGGGCTTCTGGGTACATTAGTTGTCCTCTTCATTTTCTATTGCTGGAGCATCTTCATTTTTCAGTGCAGAAAAGGCGTTTTGTAAGGGTATTATTGTGGAGAGTGGGTATCTCTTCTATACAGGTTTTGCTCTAACAGAGCCCAGAGTAATCCATTTATTCCTGAATTTCTGACTCCTCTGTGTGAGTAGGGGAGAATATCCTGGATGCTACACGCTTGAGGAAACTGGGTGTCTATGTGTCACAAGTTTTATTCTACCGGAGCCCACCATAAGCCATTTATTCCATGCTCTCACACTAATTTTCAAAATTGCCTTCTGTATGCTTTATATTCACAAACTTTAAACCTATGTGGGCCACTGAAAATTACCCGCCTAATAAGAACATAAGAACATGCCTATACTGGGTCAGACTAAGGGTCTATCAAGCCCAGCATCCTGTTTCCTACAGTGGCCAATCCAGGCCATAAGAACCTGGCAAGTACCAAAAAACTAAGAGGTAGATTTTAAAAACATACGTGTGCGCGTACTTTTGTTCGCGCACCAGGCGCGAACAAAAGTACGCTGAATTTTATAAGATATACGCGTGGCTACGCACGTATTTTTTAAAATCCAGCATACTTATAAAATCCGGGGTCGGCACGCACAAGGGGGTGCACATTTGTGCAACTTGCGCGCACTGTATCTTACGCGCGTACCCCTTTGAAAATCTACCCCAAGTCTATTCCATATTACTGTTGATAGTAATAGCAGTGGCTATTTTCTAAGTCAACTTAATTAATAGCAGGTAATGGACTTCTCCTCCAAGAACGTATCCAATCTTTTTTAAACACAGCTACACTAACTGCACTAACTACATACCCTGGCAACAAATTCCAGAGTTTAATTGATGGAGTAACTTAAAATCTTTAAATGTTTATTTTATTATGCCAGTAGTACGGAAGAAAAAAATATGAAATGCTTTATTGACTTTTCTTTCTAATAAGCAATTACATTATTATTTTTTTAATTTTGATAATAATGCTAATTGAAGTCTGAATTTATTTTTTTTCAAAATAAGTATTACTTACCACTATTGATTGTGAAGCAATGTGTCTTAAAGTCATATCAGTATTGGCAACATTGTGGTCCAGAATGTAATCGGAATACTCCTGAACATTCAGAGGTTTCCTGAACAGAGCGTGGAGTCCAAAATGATTAGGAAGATTGGCAATGCGTTTCAGGTCAGAGCTGGTGCCAGAGTTCCATTCTATTTCAATCTTGTCAGAATCTGAAAACCATAATGAATACATAAAGAACAAAATGTGGATTTTCTCATATATACAAGCACTTCAATAATTAGCAATATCAATTTGCATACAGTTTTACGATTGGTAGGATTATAGATAATCTATTGTCATGAAAGTAAGTTTACTGATTTCAGTAGGGGCGAAACTACTAAATATAATTCATAAAAATAACTTAATTCGAAGTCTGACACCATTTAGGTTTGCTTATATTCAGTGATAATTCTGGTAGGGGAAGGTAGATAAACATAATTTAGTTATAATTAGGTTTTCTGACTTTAGTTTCTAACCGAGAAACTCCGACAAATCACCCCCAATGTGAAAAATAAAATTGGTTTTTCTTATGTAAACACCAGAAAAACACCACTTCCCCTGGTATTCTGTCACCTCTCCTTTGCCTACCCTGGGTCCTTCACTTTGTTTTTGTGCCTTTTCCAAACTAATGACTCTTCAGCTGCAGAAATGATTGTATTTGATTCAACCGGAAAAGGTACCCAACAATAGTACCTGCACTGAGAAAACATTGATAAACACAGATTTTTGGTACCCCCAAAAAACCCCAGTTAGCTGGAAATAAACACCTATTATTTATTTATTTATTATGTAAAATCTTTTCTATACCGTCATGAAGTTAAGTACCATCACAACGGTTTACAGGAAGGCACATAAAATAATGATGATAAATGTATAGGAACATACATTCTAGACAGGTGCCATTAAGATTTGGTTACATAGTTTTATGATCAATACTATTTGGTGAATGTGATAAATGTCCTTTTATACAGGTATCATTTTATTTACAAGTATAATTTTATAAGCTGTATATTTTATTTTCGCAGTGAGGTAAAATAATAAAGTGCGCACAAATTAGGTGCTGTGTGCAGATGTTCTACTGCCCATCCCCTTCTACTTTCTATTCCCCATTCTCTTTGTGATAAGCTTGTTTAAAAAGCCAAGTTTTTAAACTTTTTTTTTAATTTGATGTCTCTTTGTAATCTGATCTCTAGTGGCATGGTATTCCATAGAATAGGTCCTACTAATGATAATGCCCGTTCTCTAACTTGGGTTAGTCTTGCTGTTCTGATAGAAGGGACAGTTACAAGTGCTTTGTTAGCTGATCTCAGGTTTCTATGTGGGACATGTACACGTAGTGCTGTGTTCAGCCATTCTGTTTTTTCATTCTGTATTACTTTGTGTATGGTGCATTGTATTTTGTACAGTATTCTTTGCTCAATGGGTAACCAGTGTAATTCTGCTAGAGTTTCGGTAATGTGGTCACTTTTTCTTTTACCCGTCAGAATTCTTGCTGCCGTGTTTTGTAGTATTTGTAGTATTTAAAATTTAGCAACACCTCAGAAGCCCTAGGTGTAATGAATTTTCAACAGCTAGTGGAAATGGACTTAGATCAAAAGCAATCTTGAACACTGAAGTGTAAGGGAAAGATGAAAGGACTGGTCCCTTGTATATACATGATCTGTATGCTTCATCTAGGGGTGAATTTTCAAAGACTTACATGGGGATTGTGCGTATAAAATTGGCATATGCATGTGCAAATAGCCTCTATGCATGGTAAACACATTTTCAGAAGGGCAAGAGTACAGACATATTCTCACAGCCACAAAGAAATGTACTGTATGTTCATACAAAGAGCATTTCAGAGTGGGGGGGGGGGTTTGAAATACATGCACATTTAGGTATTTTATAAATGAAGTAACATGCTTTTACACCTTTTAATCAAGTCGCAGATTTTAAATCGGACTTCTCTTTTCTCTGCAGTTTTTGGGTGGGGGGGGGGGATCTGGAGCAAATGGTGGAGGATGTTGATGAACTGGTGAAGGTCTTGGCAAACTGGTACTTGAAAGTACCCGCACAAGTACGTTCATAAAAAAGATATGTACATACATCAGCTCGCTTAATAAAATACTTGCCTCCCCACACAAACTGAGGGTTGTTATATGCACGTTACAGTTATTTAATATATAAAATATATGTGCAAACATTTAAAAAAGAGGTGTACAATGTGGATCCTTGCATTAAAAAAAATGTGTGTGTACAGAAAGTGAAACATGCACGTGTACATCTGGGATGGAGATGCACAATATCTACTAGATAAGGGAGCCCTGACCGACGTGCCGCAAATGCGCAGTAGAGAGCAGCTCTACCGCGCATGCGCGGGCGAGCACGTCAGTCAGTCAGAGCGGAGCGTGCCTGAAAAAATGGCGCTGGGAGGAGCAGTAGCGGCGGCTGTGGCAGCGGCGCTCGCGAGGGATGGAACCCCCCCCCCCCGGAGATCGTCCGTCTATGCCATCCGAGGGAAGGGGTTGTGTTTGAGCTGAAAGGGGAGGGGATTGAGAGAGGGGGAGTGACTGAGGGGAGAGTGAGGGTTGGGGGGGAGGGGAGTGACTGAGGGGAGGGAGGAGAGAGTGAGGGGAGAGGGGAAGGTGAGAGGGAGGGAGACTAGAGGAGGGAGGTGAGAGGGACTAGAGGAGGGAGGTGAGAGGGAGGGAGAATAGAGGTAGGAGGGAGAATGGGGAGGGAAGGTGGAAGGGAGAATGAGGGGAAGGGAGTGGGAAGGAGAATGAGTGGGAAGGAAATGGACCAAAAAATTTTTTAAATGTAGCCCGTTGTTATGGGCTTAATGGCTAGTTTTATAATATTTGATGCTCAATTTATAAAACACAGGCATAACTCAGACACTTATGATACATGCATGTGCTGAGTTATGAGTGAAGTAGCCTAGTGGTTAAGGTAACAAACTGCAAATGAGGGAAGCCAGGGTTGAAATCTCTCTAACCCTCTCTGTGATTTTGTACAAGTCACTTCACCCTCTGTTACCTCACGTACAAGCTGAGGGACCTATGTACTAAGCTGTGGTACTTGGTACAGTAGCTTAATAAGCCCCACAGTAAAATAGCATGGCAAAAAATACCTCAGCTTAGGCTCCTGTTGAGGTCATGGCTGAGATCTTCTTAAAGGGCTCCAGCAGACCAACACAACTCTATCCCATATGTTTGAGATCCCTTGCCCCACAAATTAAATGTGTGATGCATTGCCCCACTTTATCCTCCAAATCCCCCCTTCCCTGGAAATTCACAGCCCACACCCCAACTCCCCCCCCCCCCCCTCCCCCAGGTCCTTACCACTGAAGCCCTGGTGGTCTAAAGAGGCCTAGAAATGCTCATAGATCTGAGTCAGATCCATCATATTTCAAAATGGCAGCATCCGTCTGAGGTCCTATGAAGGGGCAAAGGCAGGACTTGGAACAGATGTCATCATTTTGAAAATCTGGCGGCTCCTGGTCTAGAGCTATAAAGGGCTCACTGGGCCCCAGTAGACTACCATGGTTTCAGTGGGGTGCTGGGAGGGGGATAGGACACAGATTCTCGAAAAAACCCCTGGGGATTTTGAGACACTTGGGGGAGGGGAGGATTGTGTAGGGCTGTTTGGGCCCTTCAAAAAGATGGATCCTGAATCACTGGGACATGCATTAGTGTCCGGATGCTCCCAGGGGAAAGTTGGCGACAACTGAGGATTTGTTGTTAAATTTAAGTTAAATAACACGACTTGCAATTTTGGAGGCAAGCAGTGTTATTTGGTTTACATCATTTTGCCTAGTAATAAGCAGATCTGCATGCTAATTGGGTCATTACCATACTCACGATAGTGTGGGGGGTGGAGGGGAATAGTGCAAGGTATTTAAAATACTACGTGTTATTACTGCATTAAGGCATTTACCATGCAGTATACACAGTTTATCATGCGGTAAATGCTCAGCATGGCATTGTAAATGACTCCCTAAAACTGTAAACCCTCTGGATACAGGGAAATGCCTACAGTACTTGAGTGTAATTTGCTTTGAAATGGCTGACCAGTCAAGAAAGGCTGAACATAAACTGAAAAAAAAAATACTATTCAGAATTACCCTCCCAAAGAGTAAACTGACATACCATATGTGAAAGCAGTCTTCTGTGAGACAGAAAAATCACCAACAGCGGCTGATGAATCAAGCTGAAAGGTTATGCTGCTGGTGGAATGCTGAAGCACAGTCTGAGTTTTAGCTTCAGTTTCTAGGCGAGGAACTGAAAGTGTGCCTCTAAGCATGGCTTCTCTCTTTCCATCATATCTGTGATAAAATCAAAGAAGAAAAATTAGATCTTTGCTTATGAGCAGTGCATGCTCAGATAATATATATTTTTAAAAATTTCTTAGCCGCAATTAGTTTCTATAGAAAATGTTTTTTACATGTCATTATGAGCAAATAAGGTAAAAGGCAATTAACTATGGAAAGGGGTGGGAGCCGGCATTTGCCATGGTGTTGTTTTATGAACATAAGAACCATGCTGACTCAGAGCAAAGGTCCATAAAGCCAAAGCATATTGCCTCCGACAGTGGCCAATCTGGGTTAAAAGTACCTGGCAGGTTCCAAAGAGTAGATCCATTCCTTGATCACTCCAGGGATCAGCAGTGGCTTTCCCAAGTCTACCCAGCTAATAATGATTATGGACTTTTTCCTCCAGGAACTTGTTCAAACCATTTTTAAACCCCCACTACACAAAATACTGTGACTATATTCTCTGGCAGAAAATTCTACAACTCAATTGTGCATAGAGTGAAAAAAAAAATGGGCGGCTGCTGCCTGCTCTGACATGGCGTGGATAAACCAATGCCGAAGATCCCCAGTATGGGACCGAGGAGACTTTGGACCTGCCAGAGCTAGAGAATGAACATCTTCATGAACATAATAGGGTGATTGGAAAGCCCATCCACCATGGACTGCAAACCTCCTCCGACTTCCTCCTTTATCCCATAATCACCTGGCTTTTGTGCAGCCCGGCCACGTCAATTCACTCACTGAGAGGAGTTGGGGGAGGAGATGGGCGCCCTCTTCGCCCAGCAGATGGCATCACAGGCAGCAGGAGGGGAAAGGAATGGCAGATTGAGCGCCCCGCTGAGCCCAGCGCCATAGTGGCTGCCGCGTGGGCTGCCACAGTCCATGACAGGATTTCCCAGCAGCACACGTGGCTGTGTGATGACACTTGGCACCGTCGGGGAGGACAGCGATTGGTCGGCCAGCAGCATCGGAGGGGGGTCAAGCAGGGGCTTTAAACCCTGTTGGTGGCAGCAATTGGCCCGTCTGTGATCGCTGCCACCAGCAGGCTCTCGTGTCACCAGCCAGCACTCATTTCTAAGTGCATCCTGTACTCAAAGAGAATGTTACTCAACTCCCCCCTTCCTAATTGGGCTTCCTATTTTGTGAACAGCCCTTTAAGAATTTCCTGAAGTGACTGCATAAAAAAATAAAATAACATTTTTAAAGCCTGTCAGTGGAATCAGAGCAAGGATTTGCTTGCCCCAGGGTAGTCTTAAAGCCAGTTCAGCACAAGGGCATCGTGATCAGAATGGCCCCATCATCACGTGACCATGGTAACTACCTCTCATTACTCCCCCCCCCCCCCAGCTCTATGACCCATAAGTCAGTGACCATGGCATAGGCCTGTCATGCCCCCATGCAGAGCTCGGTTGCCCCATCAGTAGGAGCTACCCTTGTGGGGGAGAGTGGATATGAGACAGGCATTCCCCAACCTTGCCACCGTGGAACACATGGGTACATAAGAACATAAGAACATAAGAAAATGCCATACTGGGTCAGACCAAGGGTCCATCAAGCCCAGCATCCTGTTTCCAACAGTGGCCAATCCAGGCCATAAGAACCTGGCAAGTACCCAAAAACTAAGTCTATTCCATGTAGCCATTGCTAATGGCAGTGGCTACTAGGGATGTGAATCGTTTTAGGACGATTAAAATTATCGTCCGATAATTTTAATATCGTCTTAAACCGTTATGGAACACAATACAATACAGATTCTAACGATTTATCGTTATAAATCGTTAGAATCGTGAGCCGGCACACTAAAACCCCCTAAAACCCACCCCCGACCCTTTAAATTAAATCCCCCACCCTCCCAAACCCCCCCCAAATAACTTAAATAACCTGCGGGTCCAGCGGCGGTCCAGAACGGCAGCGGTCCGGAACGGGCTCCTGCTCTGAATCTTGTCGTCTTCAGCCGGCGCCATTTTCCAAAATGGCGCCGAAAAAATGGCGGCGGCCATAGACGAAAAAGATTGGACGGCAGGAGGTCCTTCCGGACCCCCGCTGGACTTTTGGCAAGTCTCGTGGGGGTCAGGAGGCCCCCCACAAGCTGGCCAAAAGTTCCTGGAGGTCCAGCGGGGGTCAGGGAGCGATTTCCCGCCGCGAATCGTTTTCGTACGGAAAATGGCGCCGGCAGGAGATCGACTGCAGGAGGTCGTTCAGCGAGGGTTCCGGCGCCTCGCTGAACGACCTCCTGCAGTCGATCTCCTGCCGGCGCCATTTTCCGTACGAAAACGATTCGCGGCGGGAAATCGCTCCCTGACCCCCGCTGGACCTCCAGGAACTTTTGGCCAGCTTGTGGGGGGCCTCCTGACCCCCACGAGACTTGCCAAAAGTCCAGCGGGGGTCCGGAAGGACCTCCTGCCGTCCAATCTTTTTCGTCTATGGCCGCCGCCATTTTTCGGCGCCATTTTGGAAAATGGCGCCGGCTGAAGACGACAAGATTCAGAGCAGGAGCCCGTTCCGGACCGCTGCCGTTCCGGACCGCCGCTGGACCCGCAGGTTATTTAAGTTATTTGGGGGGGGGGTTCGGGAGGGTGGGGGATTTAATTTAAAGGGTCGGGGGTGGGTTTTAGGGGGTTTTAATGTGCCGGTTTTTCGATTTTTCAATTTTTCGATTTTTAACGATTTTTAACGATTTTTCACGATATTTTACCCCCCCAAACGGCAACAATACGCTTCCCTCCCCCTCCCAGCCAAAATCGATCGTTAAGACGATCGAGGACACGATTCACATCCCTAGTGGCTACTCTCTAAGTGAACTTAATAGCAGGTAATGGACTTCTCCTCCAAGAACTTATCCAATCCTTTTTTAAACACAGCTATACTAACTGCACTAACCACATCCTCTGGCAACAAATTCCAGAGTTTAATTGTGCGCTGAGTAAAAAAGAACTTTCTCCGATTAGTTTTAAATGTGCCCCATGCTAACTTCATGGAGTGCCCCCTAGTCTTTCTACTATCCGAAAGAGTAAATAACCGATTCACATCTACCCGTTCTAGACCTCTCATGATTTTAAACACCTCTTTCATATCCCCCCTCAGTCGTCTCTTCTCCAAGCTGAAAAGTCCTAACCTCTTTAGTCTTTCCTCATAGGGGAGCTATTCCATTCCCCTTATCATTTTGGTAGCCCTTCTCTGTACCTTCTCCATCACAATTATATCTTTTTTGAGATGCGGCGGCCAGAATTGTACACAGTATTCAAGGTGCGTTCTCACCATGGAGCGATACAGAGGCATTATGACATTTTCTGTTTTATTCACCATTCCCTTCCTAATAATTCCCAACATTCTGTTTGCTTTTTTGACTGCCACAGCACACTGTACTGACGTTTTCAATGTGTTATCCACTATGACACCTAGATCTCTTTCTTGGGTTGTAGCACCTAATATGGAACCTAACATTGTGTAATTATAGCATGGGTTATTTTTCCCTATATGCATCACCTTGCACTTATCCACATTAAATTTCATCTGCCATTTGGATGCCCAATTTTCCAGTCTCACAAGGTCTTCCTGCAATTTATCACAATCTGCTTGTGATTTAACTACTCTGAACAATTTTGTGTCATCTGCAAATTTGATTATCTCACTCATCGTATTTCTTTCCAGATCATTTATAAATATATTGAAAAGTAAGGGTCCCAATACAGATCCCTGAGGCACTCCACTGTCCACTCCCTTCCACTGAGAAAATTGCCCATTTAATCCTACTCTCTGTTTCCTGTCTTTTAGCCAGTTTGCAATCCACGAAAGGACATCGCCACCTATCCCATGACTTTTTACTTTTCCTAGAAGCCTCTCATGAGGAACCTTTTCAAACGCTTTCTGAAAATCCAAGTATACTATATCTACCGGTTCTCCTTTATCCACATGTTTATTAACTCCTTCAAAAAAGTGAAGCAGATTTGTGAGGCAAGACTTGCCCTGGGTAAAGCCATGCTGACTTTGTTCCATTAAACCATGTCTTTCTATATGTTCTGTGATTTTGATGTTTAGAACACTTTCCACTATTTTTCCTGGCACTGAAGTCAAGCTAACCGGTCTGTAGTTTCCCAGATTGACCCTGGAGCCCTTTTTAAATATTGGGGTTACATTTGCTATCCTCCAGTCTTCAGGTACAATGGATGATTTTAATGATAAGTTACAAATTTTTACTAATAGGTCTGAAATTTCATTTTTTAGTTCCTTCAGAACTCTGGGGTGTATACCATCCGGTCCAGGTGATTTACTACTCTTCAGTTTGTCTAGGTTCACCGTGATTTGATTCAGTCCATCTGAATCATTACCCATGAAAACCTTCTCCATTACGGGTACCTCCCCAACATCCTCTTCAGTAAACACCGAAGCAAAGAAATCATTTAATCTTTCCGTGATGGCCTTATCTTCTCTAAGTGCCCCTTTAACCCCTCGATCATCTAACGGTCCAACTGACTCCCTCACAGGCTTTCTGCTTCGGATATATTTAAAAACGTTTTTACTGTGAGTTTTTGCCTCTACAGCCAACTTCTTTTCAAATTCTCTCTTAGCCTGTCTTATCAATGTCTTACATTTAACTTGCCAATGTTTATGCTTTATCCTATTTTCTTCTGTTGGATCCTTCTTCCAATTTTTGAATGAAGATCTTTTGGCTAAAATAGCTTCTTTCACCTCCCCTTTTAACCATGCCGGTAATTAGTGTAGCTGGGTTCAAAAAAGGTTTGGATAAGTTCTTGGAGGAGAAGTCCATTAACTGCTATTAATCAAGTTGACTTAGGGAATAGCCACTGCTATTAATTGCATCAATAGCATGGGATCTTCTTAGTGTTTGGGTAATTGCCAGGTTCTTGTGGCCTGGTTTGGCCTCTGTTGGAAACAGGATGCTGGACTTGATGGACCCTTGGTCTGACCCAGCATGGCAATTTCTTATGTTCTTATGTAATAGGAACAATTGTTCCTTGCCTGATTGCAAATTCAGGCATCTATGCTCCAAGGGATTTGGTCCTCACCCCTTCCTGAGATGCCCTAAAAAGCAGGGCGCCACTAAGGGCAAATAATGAAGAAGTGATTTCTAGAGCACCCACTTCTGAGTGCTGGGATGCTATGGAACCCTGGCTGGACATGTATCTCAACAAGAAGGCAGCAACTTCTCTGCTGGCGGGTTTCAAAGTAGGCTTCATGATTCCCTACAGCAGTCCTCTCACATGGCCTGACCTGCCCAATTTCTGATTTGCCAGTCACCTAGCCAATATCATCTGAGAGAAGCTGGATAAAGAAATGCAGTTGGGCCACATAAGAGGTAGTTATGCCATGGACCCGTTTCAGCAGATGATCATCTCCCCACTCTCAGTTCTTCTCAAAAAGGAAGCAGGGAAATACAGGCTGATACTCAACCTGTCTTACCCTGAGGGTTCCTCTGTTAATTACTTCATCCTGCAGGATGATTGCTCAGTAACATATGCTTCCTTTGATAGAGGTCTGCATATTTTGAGGAAGTGTGGCCAAATTCATGGGATCATACTGCTATGATAGGTGCATGCCAGTGGGCTGCTCCATCTAGTGTGCTTATTTTGAGATGTTCAGCTCATTCTTGCACTGGATGGTAGCCTGTCATGAAACGTCAGACTCAATAGTCCATTACCTGGATGAATTTTTGTTTATGGGTCTAGACGAGTCTTTGATTTGTGATGGGCTATTTCGGCTTTTCCAAACAATTGCAGAGGAATTTGGTATACCCCTGGCCACTGATAAATCAAAGACCCCTTCAACCACACTGACATTCCTGGGGATAGCCCTGAATTCTGTGGGCATGGTATGCAGGCTCCCACAGGAGAAACTGATGGCCCTGGTGGGCCTTCTAGAGGACATGTCCCGGGCTCCTATGCTCTTTCTGAAGCACTGACATAGTGAGGGCAAAAGTAGCGCCAGCGCCATTTTGACTTTTTAAAAGAAATGGCGCCGGTGGCCCTTTGCCCTTACCATATGACAGGGCAAAGGTAGCGCCGGCGCCATTTTGGTTCCTGTCACCCAACGTCACGAGTGCAGGAGATCGCTCCCGGACCCCCGCTGGACCCCCAGGGACTTTTGGCCAGCTTGGGGGGGCCTCCTGACCCCCACAAGACTTGCCAAAAGTCCAGCTGGGGTCCGAGAGCGGGTTTTAGGGTGCCGGTTTTCCCGCCCTCCCCTGATTTACGATTTTTTACGATTTAAAAAAAACAAAAACCATGACGATCAGATTTACCTCCCCCCCCCAGCCAAAATCGATCGTTAAGATGATTGATCACCCGATTCACATCCCTAATTGTCTCTTTTGCAGCAGGTATCTGAGCTCTAGAGAGGGGAGATCATTCTGTCCAGGCTGATATAGTGTCTATTTAGATCAACTTTACTAAGAGCACAAGCAAGAGGTAGGCTCAGCAAACCACCAGCAGGGGCTAGCAAGACACAGCAGGCCCTGTAAGTTCTGCCTAGGGGCAGATTCAACCCCATTGCTAGATATGGGGCTGATGAGAGCTCACAAATGGTGGTTAAGGGCTAATGGTCCTGATAGTGTCTGGGAGACCAGGCAAGGGTCTTAGCTCACTCCCGGCCCAATGTGGGGGGAGGTCAAGAGAGGGTGGGGCATAAAGGAAGGAGATTATTGAAGCTCAGTACCGGGTTTCTCAGTTGTACTATTGTTTGTTAAGATAATAAAACTACAGCCATACTATTCCAAAGTGACTCTAGTGTCCGCTCATCCTTGTTGAGGGAAGAGGAGCAGTATCCAGCTGGGATGGCTGTCCTTGTGCTCCGGTTATATATTCTCCAATTTCTTTTAAATCTGCTACCTGTTAGTTTCATGGAGTACCCCCTTGTCTTAGCACTATTTGAAAGAGTAAGAGGTCAATATTCAAAACTAAACATTTAAATGGCTAACTTGGATTTAGATATCCATCTAAATGGCTTTGAATACTGACCTCTCTATATCCTTCCTCTATTTATGTGTTATACCTCACTAGTGATTTTATAAATCTCTATAATGCATAGTAACATATGTAGTTACACTATATTTGTATAATTACCACACTATAGTAAGTTATTCCTATATCAAAGAGAACACTAGCTATATAAAACTACAATATCATAGCTAGTTGTGCTGAAATATGCCAGGCTTATACAAAGGGCTTCTAATTTTAGGAGTTTCTAAATTGTAAAGTTAGGTGTTTATTTTCCAGCTATTTAGAGGTTCTTTGTAGATCCCAAAAATCAGTTTTTTTGCAGCACGGTTGAATCAAATACATACATTTGTGCAACTGAAGAGTTGCTAGCATGCAAAAGGCACAAAAACAAATTGGAGAATCCAGGGTAGGAAAAGGAGAGGTAAGAATGTATTAGGGGAAGAAGTGGTTTCAAGCATTTATCTAGTAAACTATTTGATTTTTTCTGCATCTGGGGATTTTATTAAGGTTTAAGGGTTAAAACCTAAAATCAGAAGCCTTAATTATACATAACTGTAGCAACACAGACAAAATTAATATTATAAGCTATTAAAACTTAATCAGGAACTATTACTGGTAATACAGATTTGCATTATTTTCTGTATGGAGCTTCATTACTTTAATGGAATTAATACACAATAATTACTATAGTTACCCTGTTCAATGAAAAGAAAATGTCTGGATAGCTTTTTCTAAGGCTAGTCAATAGTTTTCTAGTTTGGATAAAAAGTTCAGTTTTATCATACTTAAATATTTGTCAAACTTTATGGTAGTGAGTTTCTTCTAAATATACAGTAGGGAAATAATTTAATAACTGACATATCATTAGGGATGTGCATTCATTTGTGACGAAATAGGAAATATAGATGATATTTCCTATTTCGTCATGTTTCGGGAGTCCCTGAAACGATAGGGAAACCCACAAAATTTCATGTGGTTTTCTTATCATTTTTTTTTTGGGGGGGGGGGAGAGAAAGGGCCCATAAAAAAAACAAACCCAAACCCACCCCAACCCTTCAGATTTAATTAATTACAATCCCCCACCCTCCCGACCCCCTCAAAACTTGCCTAAAGTCCCTAGTGGTCCAGTGAGGGTCCTGGGAGCAATCTCCCCCTCTTGGGCCGTCGGCTGCCTCTAATCAAAATGGCACCAATGGCCCTTTGCCCTTACCATGTGACAGGGGCTATCAGGGCCATTGGCCGGCCCCTGTCACATGGTAGGAGCAATGGATGGCCCACATCATTTTTTAAGATGGCGCTGGCCATCCATTGCTCCTACCTTGTGACAGAGACTGGTCAATGGCACCGATAGCCCCGTCACATGGTAAGGGCAAAAGGCCACCGGCACCATTTTATTTACTGGCAGCCGATGGCCCTTAGATTGGGAGAACTTTAGGCAAGTTTTGGGGGGGTCAGGAGGGGGGGATTGTAATTAATTAAATCTGAAAGTTTGGGGTGGGGTTTTTTTTGTTTTGGGACAGCCGAAAAAAAAAAAACGGCATGAACTGCGGGAAATGAAATTTCCTGCAGTGGGCCAATAACAAAGGCCGAACCAAAAGGTTTGGCCGAATCACATCTCTACATATCATTATAAACCTAATCTACTAAAGTAGTTGAGCGGCTAGATGATAGAGGAGCAATAGGGCTCCTGAAGGATCAGGAAATAGTAGAAAAACTGAATGAAATCTTTGCCTTGGTCTTTACTTAGGTAGATCTTGGGAACATACCCTCACCTGAAACATTCTTTATTGATAGAGATTCTGAGCAATTAAAACAAATATCTGTGACTATGGAGGATGTATTAAATCAGATTGACAAGCAGAAGTGTAATAAATCACTGGAACCAGATAGCATCTACACCAAAGTTCTAAAAGAACTAAAACATGAAATTGCTAACTGGTTACTAGTAATCTGTAACCTATCATTTGAAACAGCCATGATTCCTTAAGATTGAAAGGTGGCCAATGTGATGCCGATTTTTTACAATGACTCCAAGGGTGATCTGCGAAATTATAGTCTGGAGAGTTCGACATCGGTGCTGGGGAAAATGGTAGAAGCCATTCTCAAAAACAAAATCCCTGCCCATATAGATAGACATGGCTTAATGGGGATGTCGAGGATATATACAAAAGGTATCGTGCCAACTAAACCAATGCTCTTCACCAACTCAACAGATGAATATAATACTGTATATATCAGAACCGCATCAGCAAGCCTGACGACGTACTTAGTGTGAATCTAAGCCGCCCGGTCTTTTCTATCATTTGCGGTTCGATAGATGGTACAGAATCACCAACCGGTGCTTAAGAGTAATCTTGAATGAACTTATTTGTCTGTGCCCATCAGATGAAATTCTACAGTCTTTTTATAATTGACTCAGCGTTACTTCATCAGGAGTCAATGTCAAATCAAAAATATATAATTTTGTATGATAATCTTTTCTTCAAGGACGCCAGGTCTCAAATTATTCTCCAAAGTGCACCGGTTGGTAAATCTGTACCATCTATCGAACTGCAAATGATAGAAAAGACCGGACGGCTTAGATTCACACTAAGCATGTCATCAGGCTTGCTGATGCGGTTCTGATATATACAGTATTATATTCATCTGTTGAGTTGGTGAAGAGCATTGGTTTAGTTGGCACGAGACCTTCTGTATATATCCTCAGCAATTTGCATACAGGATCGTATAGTGGCTCTTTGTTTTTGTATTTTTTAATGGGAATGTCAACATGGTTTTAGTAAGGGGAAGTCTTGCATTTACCAAGCTTCTAGATTTTTTGAAGGTGTAAATAAACATATAGATAAAAGGTGAGCCAGTTGATATAGTATTTTTGGATTTTCAGAAGGCATTTGACAAAGACCCCCATAAGAGACTTCTCAGGAAATTAAAAAGTCATGAAATAGGAAGCAGTGTTCTAATGTAGATTGGTAACTGGTTAAAAGGTCAGAAACAGAGGGTAGAACTAAATGGTCAGTTTTATAAATGGAGAAAGGTTGTTAGTGCAGTACCACAGTCATCAGTACTTGGACCTGTGCTGTTCAACATATTCATCAATGATCTGGAAAAGGAAATGATGAGATTAAATTTGCAAAAGACACAAAATTATTCAAATTTGTTAAAACAGCAGAGGGTGGAGAACTACAAAGGACCTTGTGAGACTAGGAGACTGGGTAACTGAATAACAGATGAAATTCAATATGGAAAAATGCAAAGTGAAGCACACAGAAAAATCAACCTTGCTACAGGTACACTATGCTGGATTATGTATTGGGAACCACTAACCAAGAAAAGGACCTTAGAGACCTTGAGGACAACACATTGAAATCCTTGGCTCAGTGCATGGTGGCACTCAAAAAAGCAAATAGAATGTTAGGAATGATTAGAAAAGGAATGGAGAATAAAATGGAAAAGTTCATATTGCCTCTGTATCGAGTCATGCTACAATGACATAGTGCAAAGACAGTGGAACTAGAAAATGTGCAGAGGAGGTCAACAAAGTAAAAAGGGGGATGGAACATCTCTCCTATGATGAGTGGTATTGCAGACTAGGGTTCTTCAGTTTGGGAAAGAGACAGCTGAGAGGAGACATACTAGAAGTTTATCAATACCTATAAACGAAGCTTGACCGACGTGCCGCAAATGCGCAGTAGAGACCAGCTCTACCGCGCATGTGCGGGCGAGCACGCGGCAGGTCTGTCAAGCTTCGTTTATAGGTATTGAAGAAAAAAAATGGCGGCGTCCAGTGGCAGCAGCGGGCGGCGGCGGTACCGGCAGCGGGCGGCGACGGCGGTAGCGAGCGGCGGCGGTGGCGACGGTGGTAGCGAGCGGCGGCGGCGGTAGCGGACGGCGGTAGCGAGCGGCGGCGGCGGTAGCGGACGGCGGTAGCGACGGCGGTAGCGAGCGACGGCGGTAGCGGGCGGCGGTAGCGGCCAATAGCGAGGGAGGGAGAAGAGAGAGAGAGGGAGGGACGGAGAGAGAGAGTGGGAGGGAGGGAGTGGGACTGAGGGAGAGGGAGAGGGGGGACTGAGTGAGAGGGAGGGAGTGAGAGGGAGAGGGGGGACTGAGTGAGAGGGAGAGGGGGGACTGAGTGAGAGGGAGGGAGTGAGAGGGAGAGGGGGGACTGAGGGAGAGTGAGTGGGACTGAGTGAGTGAGAGGGAGAGAGGGGGAGGGAGTGACTGAGTGGGAGGGAGGGATTGAGTGAGGGGGAGGGACTGGGGGGAGGGACTGAGTGAGAGGGAGGGACTGAGTGGGAGGGAGGGATTGAGTGAGGGGGAGGGACTGAGAGAGAGGGAGGGAGGGAGTGGGACAGTGAGTGAGAGGGAGGGAGAGAGGGGGGAGTGAGTGAGACTGAGTGGGAGGGAGGGACTGAGTGAGAGGAGAGGGAGGGTGGGGAGGAGTGGGTGAGGGAGGGAGGTAGGGGGTGGTGAAGAGTGAGAGGAGAGGGAGGGTGGGGAGGAGTGGGTGAGGGAGGGAGGTAGGGGGTGGTGAAGAGTGAGGGGAGAGAGAATGAGGGGGAGGTGAGAGACAGAGGGATGTAGCCCGTTTTAACGGGCTTAACGGCTTGTATAATCATAAGTGGGATGGAATGGGTAAATAAAGGATGGTTATTTACCCTTTCAAATAATATTAAAACAATCAGAAGATTCAAAACAAATTGTAGCAAATACTTTTTCATTCAGCACATTATCAAGCTGTGGAATCTGTTGCTAGAGGATATGATCAAAATGACTAGCATAGTGGGGTTTAAAAGAGGTTTGGACAAGTTCCTGGATGAAAAGTCCAAAGCACATTATTAGCCAAGTAGACTAAAGAAAGCTATTACTATCCCTGGGAATGAGTAACAAGAATAAGATCTACTTTATGGGATCTTCCAGGTACTTGTAGCCTGGATTGGCCACTGTTGGAAACAGGATGCTGGACTTGATGGACCTTGATCTGACACAGAATGGCAATTGTTATGTTTTTAGTAAGTTATCTGGTGTCATATGTCACAATACATATGAAAAAGAACACATGTTTTATACTGTACACAGTGAGGATAAATGTCATGTGACTTCTATTGGTAAAACAGTGTTCTAGTGCAGAAATTACCTTTTCAAAATTGTCTGATATGCGGGAAAACTTATGTGAATATGTTATATATGCATGAAAGTTTACCTGGACTGAGCAAAGGCGTTCCTGGGAATGGGTTTTGGGGGGGGGGGGGGGGGGTTGGACTTACATATATATGTTCGGATTTTTAAATGTGCATAGATTTTCAAGATAAAATTCTACTCACATTTTAGCAGGTATGTATAAAGGTAGATTTGATGCAATAATTTTCAAAGTGCACATATAGGCATAATTCTGCTTTGAAAATTGGTGTTAGTATTTGCGTTAATTGCCAGTTAACTTATGCATGATGCTATGAAATGTACCCTTAAAGTACTATATCAAATCTATGTATTTCATTTTAGCCATTTTTAAGGATAAAGGAATTGTGTTTAATTCTCCTTGTTGGCTCTGCTATTTCATTCAGTGTAACATTTATAGTTAGCTGGCAAAAACTATTTCCAAAAAAAAAAAGTATTTAGATGCATATAACATAAGTAAGTTTATTTGGCATGAATGAAAAGTTAAAAATGATCTATGAATAGTTCATATATATTTATTGATCCCATATTAATTTCATAATGTAACACGTATTTTCATATATATAATTTCAAGTAGGTTTAAGAAAATAGTTTTCCATACATATTATTGGTAGACTTACCTTATATGTCCAGTGAGTGTAACTTCAGGAATTTTATTTTTGTAGACCTCTAAGATAACGGCATATGACTTCTTTCCTCGACTAGATTCATCATTAACTCTAAAATTGGTACCATAATCGATGTACAAATCTGGAACCTCAAAATCACTGGAGAATATCATCTTATTTCTGTTGTATTTAAATATGAGTGTGGCTTCAGATGGATTGGTACCTGAATAAGGAAAAATTAAAATTAATAAAAAATAAGCCAACAAAGTAGAGATGATGTCATTTTAAGTCTGGCAAATTCCTAAAAATGTACCATCTTCGGGGAGAAAATGTAGTGTTAATCTTAGTAAGTAGTATATAAAATTAGATATAACTCCTTAGATAAATCTTTAATACAAAAATATAACAGCTATTAGAAAGCGGATATTTGATTTTTGTGAGTGCACTGTAAGATGGCCTGTTGAGTTTCTGTTGAGATTTTTATGTTTATAATTAATTCTGTTAAGTTATTTAAATGTTGCTTGTGATTTGATGTACATGAGAGTGTGGAAAAATTTTAAATAGAGCATATTTTTATTAAGATGGTACAGACATTTTAATAAACTATAGCTAAACTAAACTATTATTTAAAGCAAAAAGCTAACATTATTATCTACAGAATGCATAAAATGATATAAATTAAAATATTATTTTGTGAAGAGACAAATTATGAACTTTATTATATTAGAATATGGCAGTCATATTTGTTATATCCACTATCACTTCCACCCTCTTAGCCAATCCTGTCCCCACCCACCCCCAAATTCACAATATCAGAATTAAATAGGAGTGAAACCAAATTATGGAACAATAATGAGCCATAATTTTATTTCCATTTAAAAAAAAAAACAGTTTAGGGAAAAATATATTTTGGACAATAAAGGATCATGAAATAGTTCTTTCTGTACAGACCTAAGTTTAGGTAGTTTGCTGCATTCCCCCAGTGGCGGGTGTTTGATGACTTACCTGCTGCCAATATTTTCCTGCTGCACAGGGCCAAACATCCACTGATGACTCAGTTTTCAGAGCTGCAAACTGGATGGCTATCCCTAAAATATGACACTGACCACAAGTTTGTGATTTGTCTTTTCTAACCTAATCTCCTTGAAGATATTGCATTTTTGGAAGTTGCCATTAAGGCTGCTGCCTCTTTCTGTTTCTTTTTCAGCTAGGTGGGTAGCTACTGCTCTGCTTCACTCTGTGGTTTGCATGGGCTTCCAACCACAAACCTGCTTGATAACTGCATTGGGCAGGTGCCATGTTTACTGCAAACCGTACATCACACCCACAAAAAGTCATTGGGGTCTTTTATAGTTGTTGAGCACTTACCATCTGCTTGAGCTGCAAATTTCAAGATGTCAATCAGATCACCTTCTTGTTTCTGTAATTTATAGCTAGCACTTGCAGAGTACTCCTGTACTTCTCCAGTGGGCTGAAGCTCAACTTCAAACCTAATGAGTAAATAGAAGAGAAATGGCAATATATAATTAAATGAGGTACACCACAGTGCAATAATTAAACATAAAGAGGATTGCTTTGTAACTGCCTATAGACTTTGTAGCCATTTTCAAAAGGACAGTACAAGTGGGTTCAGCTCACCAGAGCCTCATGTGAATGTGCAAAGATGAGTATTGTTTATTTTGTTAGAATAATTCATAAGGATACTTTGTTTAGCATTTGAATTTATATTTAATGCTCACAGAGTGGCAAATGTTTGAAAGATAGATGTTCATGATTCTATCTAAAGCCTATCGGGTGAATTTTTAAAGCCCTACATGCGCCAAAGCTGGAAGTAAATACATGTATGAGCCCAGTGCAGATGTTAAGGGGTGCCTGGGTACCCGCGTATCTCCCAGTACGTGTGTAAACATTTTTTTCATAAAAGGGGTGAGGAATGGGCATGGTCTAGACAGGGAATGGGCATTCCAGGAAATATGAATGAAACCAATGTGTAAGTATTTATGCACTCCAGGGCACGCCAGGATCCCTATCCACATAACTTTACTTCTTCTATGGATGGCATATAAGTCATGAAACAAAAAAAACTAGGTTAGTCAGCAGGGTTTTAAGGTCGAGCTAATAGGGTAAAAGGGAGGCAAGTTAAGTAAGTAGGGGTTTAGGAAGTCCTCTCCTTTACTGGGGCAAACTGGGAATGAACTGGGGAAACAGGTAATTGCGTCAGCGCGTGTATCTACTAAAATCCCCCCCCCCCCCACACACACACTTATGCGATCGATGTGGCATTTGCACGCACATACGCACATCAATGTTAAAATGTGCACAAATGTACGCACGTATAGCCGACTTTATAACAGGCGGGCATATGCATGTGTATGCAATAAAATCGCTGTGTCCATGTGCATGAGCTGGCAAATGCGCAACCATTTCCTCCCATGTGCAGGTCTTAAAACTCAACTTTATGGTGGGCATAGGACAGCAGATTTTATTGTCAGCATTTTCCATTGTTCTGATACAATTTTTGGATAATGCTGCTAATATTTTTGGAGTAATTTATGAGTATTCTATATTTTGTTTTCCCCCTTACTTTTTCGTTCTTGATTATAGCTTATGTGAGAGATTGAGCTCTTTTTTTTTACTTATGTGTTATAGATAATTGTGTATAAGGCCATTTCTGTGCATAAACGTTGTACCCACAGAAGTTCCTTTAAAAATTATTTCTCATATATACTTTTAAATTTTCAGAGAGGGAGACCAACTTTCAAGCAACCTCAGGAGGCCCCATATATGCAAGTATATAGCCGCACAGAGATCTACAATAGTATTTTATAACCTGCGCTTATGAGGTACACGCAGAGTATAAAATGTGTGTATGTCTACCCCCAAACATACATGTATATATATGGTTACACGTAAATACCTGCAATGCATTGAAAGCACATATTTCAATGCATTGAATGCACATACTTTTCTTACCTATTTTAAAAATGTATGTATGTATATTTTGCGTGCAAAAAAAATTGCGACTTGCTCACATAAAACCTTGTTCATGTGTGGAAGCTGGTATATTTTAAAACATGTGCACATAATTGAAATCACCAGTTTACAGAACCCTCCACCAGTTCAACCAGTCCTTTTCCAGGACATTAAGACCCTCCTAGTTTTTCACTGTGAACTTCCCCCCCCACCCCAGTTCACCCTGACCTCCCAACCAACTAATAGTGAACAATAAACAAGTCTGATATCAATTGCACAAGATAATTAGCAGAAGTGAAATTATGCAAATAAATTGACAAATGTATGCATGTAAGTGTCTTATAAAATAGAAACTTGCATGCATAGCTCTTGGCTGTGCTCTGGAACACCCCTAGACTGCCCCTTTTTTCGGCATGTAAATGTGCACACAAGATTGAAAATAAGCATGCACGTTTGATGTTTTTAAAATAGTATGTACACAAGTACAGACTACTTACATTCATATATGCTAATTTTAACCACGTAAATGTTTTGAAAATTCACCTCTATGTGGGCAAAAAAGAAGGAGGATAACTTTCAAACAATTGCACTTAGCAGCATATACTCATGTATGTGGCTGCACACATATTTGCTAATATTTTATAATATTCGCATATGACATGTGCATGTTTTATAAAATACATGTTTTATAAAATACAGCCATTAGCCGCTGTCTCAGGGAAGCGCATGCCAGCAGTCAGCTGGTGCACATAAATTACTTCAGCTTGGGAGCTGAAGTAAATTGAAAAACAAAGAACAAAAAAACAAAAACATAGGGGCGGATTTTCAGAGCCCTGCTCGCCTAAATCCGCCCGGATTTAGGCGAGCAGGGCCCTGCGCGCTGGTGCGCCTATGTTCAATAGGCCTACCGGCGCGCGCAGACCCCGGGACTCGCGTAAGTCCCGGGGTTTTCCGAGGGGGGCGTGTCGGGGGCGTGTTGAGGGGGCGGGCCCGATCCGCGCGGCGTTTTCGGGGCGGGACGTAGCGTTTCGGGGGCGCGCCTGGGGCGTGGTTACAGCCCAGGGCGGTCCGGGGGCATGGCCACGCCCTCCAGACCCGCCCCAGGTCGCGTCCCGGCGCGCTAGCGGCCCGCTGGCGCGCGGGGATTTACGTCTCCCTCCGGGAGGCATAAATCCCCTGACAAAGGTAAGGGGGGGGTTTAGACAGGGCCGGGCGGGTGGGTTAGGTAGGGGAAGGGAGGGGAAGGTGAGGGGAGGGCAAAAGAAAGTTCCCTCCAAGGCCGCTCCGATTTCGGAGCGGCCTCGGAGGGAACGGAGGTAGGCTGCGCGGCTCGGCGCACGCCGGCTATACAGAATCGATAGCCTTGCGCGCGCTGATCCCGGATTTTAGCGGATACACGCGTATCTACTAAAATCCAGCGTACTTTTGTTGGCACCTGATGCACCAACAAAAGTACACCAAATCGCGCTATTTGAAAATCTACCCCATAGGGTTTAAGGGTGGGGAGGAGAGGGGAAGAGGGAGAAGGTTTAGATTGGGGGGGGGGTAGGGAAGTTCCCTCTCAGTCCATTCCTAAATTGGAGCAGACTGGGAGGGAACAGGGGAAGACATGATTTTGTCACTGCTTGTACTTTTACAAAATTAGGCCACTCTGAGCGTGCCGTCCACACATGCGCATGTGGATTATAAAATCTGGCGCACATGTGTGCATGGCCCATGGATTTTATAACATGCACACACTAGCATGCACATCTTATAAAATTGGCACGTCCATGTGTGTGCACTGGGAAGCACATGCAAATGGATACACGTGCGCACCTTTTAAAATCTACCCTTAAAAAATTCCTGCCAGAAAACCTGTGTTTGAACCAAGAATACTGCTCTAGAGTATGTGGAACTAAAAGGGAATTTTTGTTGAGGGGTTTATTAAGAGCAATTGTACGGTTAAACCAAGAGTACTGCTCCAGGCTGCTTGAAACTAACAAGGATGTGTTGAAGGATAATTTATTAAGAGAAACTGCATATTTAAACCCAGAACACTTCTGCAGGAAGGTTGCAGTTTGCAGAATTGCACTAATTGGTAGTCTGCTAGGAAAAACCCAGAGTGGGGAATGGAAAGAGCTAATTAAAATACCTTCATGTTTGATTAAAGAAGTACACTGGAATAAACCCACAGGGTGGGGCATGTTTGTGAAATCTTAATCTGTGAAGGCAGTTTTAGAAGGAACTGTGAGTTTGATTAAAGAAGTACACTGGAAAAAGAAAGATTGGGGAATGTTGGTGGAATCTTAATCTGTGAATACAGGTACCAAAGATTAATGGAAATTGTTTGTAGAAAACTTAAATGTTTCTTTCAGCTGCTAACTCTGTCTCCGGCCCTAACAAACAGTAAAGCCTTGTATTGAAGCCAAACCCTGTGATATGTTGAGATAAATTCTTAACCCAGTTGTGGAGGCAAAAGACAAGGAAATAAAAGTTGTGTTTTAATATATTGGAGAGGATGTGTGATTACTGGGAGAACCCAAGGATTGATAAAAGGGTTTAGAGCTATAGGACCAGATTTTAAAAGGGATACGCGCGCCGGGCCTATTTTAAAAAGGCCCGGAGACGCGCATAAAGCCCCGGGACGCCAGTAAGTCCCAGGGCTTGCAAAAAGGGGCGGGGCCAGGGCATTGGCAGGGTGGGGCAGTCTGGGGGCGAGGTGGGGCAGGGTCAGGTTCCCGGCATGGCAGCCATATTTCCTGCTGGGCCGGGGATCGCGTGCTGGCAGTCAGCCGGCGTGCACAACTTACTTCAGCCCCAGCGCTGAAGTAAGTTTTACAACAAGACCCAAAAAAAGAAAAGGTAGGGGGGAAAGGGCGGAGGAGGTAGGGGAAGGGAAGGTGGGGTGGGGGGGTAGGGAAGTTCCCTCCGAGGCCACTCCGATTTCAAAGCGGCCTCAGAGGGAACGGGGGAAAGCAGCGTGGCTTGGCACAGGCTTGGCGCATGCAAGGTGCACGATTGTGCTCCCCCTTGCACGTGCCAACCCCCGATTTTATAACAGGCAGATGCAGCAGAGCTTCGCCACAGTAAGTTCACATGAAACTGCGTATATCAATGCATTGAACAAACATACTTTATCCACCTATTTTAAATATATATGTGTATTAGGGATGTGAATCGTTTTTTGACGATTTAAAATATCGTCCGATATATTTTAAATCGTCAAAAATCATTAGGGCCACGATACAATACCAATTCCCCCGATTTATCGTCAAAAAATCGTAAATCGGGGGAAGGGGGAGGGCAGGAAAACCGGCACACTAAAACCCCCTAAAACCGACCCCCGACCCTTTAAATTAAATCCCCCACCCTCCCGAACCCCCCCCCCATGCCTTAAATTACCTGGGGGTCCAGCGGCGGTCCGGAACGGCAGCGGTCCGGAACGGCCTCCTGCAATTGAATCGTGTTGTCTTCAGCCGGCGCCATTTTTCAAAATGGCGGCGCAAAATGGCGGCGGCCATAGACCAACAGGATTCGACTGCAGGAGGTCGTTCCGGACCCCCGCTGGACTTTTGGCAAGTCTTGTGGGGGTCAGGAGGCCCCCCCAAGCTGGCCAAAAGTCCCTGGGGGTCCAGCGGGGGTCCGGAAAATGATCTCCTGCCGCAAATCGTTTTCTGTACGGAAAATGGCGCCGGCAGGAGATCGACTGCAGGAGGTCGTTCAGCAGGAACCCCTGCTGAACGACCTCCTGCAGTCGATCTCCTGCCGGCGCCATTTTCCGTACGGAAAACGATTCGCGGCAGGAGATCGTTTTCCGGACCCCCGCTGGACCCCCAGAGACTTTTGGCCAGCTTGGGGGGGCCTCCTGACCCCCACAAGACTTGCCAAAAGTCCAGCGGGGGTCCGGAACGACCTCCTGCAGTCGAATCCTGTTGGTCTATGGCCGCCGCCATTTTGCGCCGCCATTTTGAAAAATGGCGCCGGCTGAAGACAACACGATTCAATTGTAGGAGGTCGTTCCGGACCGCTGCCGTTCCGGACCGCCGCTGGACCCCCAGGTAATTTAAGGCATGGGGGGGGGGTTCGGGAGGGTGGGGGATTTAATTTAAAGGGTCGGGGATGGGTTTTAGGGGGTTTTAGTGTGCCGGCTCACGATTTTCACGATACTCACGATACTTTAAACACCCAAACGGCAACAATACAATTCCCTCCCCCTCCCAGCCGAAATCGATTGTTAAGACGATCGAGGACACGATTCACATCTCTAATGTGTATATATTTAGAGACCTTCATTTTTTATTTTATTTTTTTTTAATTTACAAAGAAATTTAGCAGGGTTTATTATGACAAGAACAAAAACAGGAGAAAGTCAGTGGAAAAATGCAAAATTATTTTGGGGGGTAAATATTGGAGTTCATTTTGGTGGACAGAAGCCAAGGCAATAAAAGAACATTAAGCAGATTCTCCCACTCAACAGCATCCCTATCTCTATCCCCATCACCTACCTAGCATGTCCTTTTCTTTCTCCTCACCCCCAACAAGAACCTCTCTCTTTCCCTCGGAGGGAACAGGGAAAGCCATCAGGGCTCCCCTAGGGCTTGACGCGTGCAAGGTGCACAAGTGTGCACCCCCCTTGCCGCGCTGACCCTGGATTTTATAACGTGCGCGCGACTGTGCGCGCACATTATAAAATCGGGCGTACCTCTTAAAATCCGGCCCTATGTGTGTAACTGTTTGCTCTGCCCCCAAAAGCCCAGAGACTTCCTTATTTTTCACATGCATATGTGTGCGTGTGAAAGTAAACACATGCATGTATGTTCTATTTTTATAATGAACCCACACCAAATCGGTTATATAAGGCTTCAAGATCCTCCTTATATGAATCTATCAATCAAACAAATCTCAATCAAGGAGGAATTGCATTTTACCAATACTATTTCAAAAACGATTTTTGGGAAATTGTATCAGAATAAATGTGCTTTCACAGTCGCCTGGCTCTTGCCCACATAGGGCTACAACCAGTATCGTGTATATAGCACACACAGTCACCTCATTTACTCTTTCCCAAAAAACACTATTTTTTGTTTTTTTAAAACCCCATCACGTGATCCACTACTTCTCACTCCATGAGAAGCGCCATTTTTGAAATAGTGCCGGGGAGAGGAGCCGGGTACGGCCAACACTGAAAGAAAAATCCCCTGAAGAAGGCGGGTGTCACCGCCGAAACATCGTCGATGTTGAGAGGCACAGGAGTGTATATATGACAGCGGCACCGTGAAACAACGAGTTAAATGAATAGTGGGAGTGAAGGAGAAAAAGAAAAAAGATAAGGATTTAAACATGTCAATGATAAAAAAAGATGTGATAAACATACTGTGAGAATTAATTTGGAGCACTTAGGTGTTGGGAAAGAGTCTAGTGAAGTGAAAAGTGATTGGTTTTTAGAAAGTAGTGGATCACGTGATGGGGTTTTAAAAAAACAAAAAATAGTGTTTGTTGGGAAAGAGTAAATGAGGTGACTGTGTGTGCTATATACACGATACTGGTTATAGCCCTTTGTGGGCAAGAGCCAGGCGACTGTGAAAGCACATTTATTCTGATACAATTTCCCAAAAATCATTTTTTAAATAGTATTGGTAAAATACAATTCCTCTTTGATTGAGATTTCTTCTATTTTTATAAAATATGGAATATGCAAGTTGAGGCTACTTATGTGCCTATATGATATATTTTATGTGTACAATGTTTTGTAAACTCACCTTTATGTAAAGAAAAAGTATCTGCACAAATAGGAGGTGGACAGTTGTGTAGATAGGTAATTTTCAAAGAGAAAGATTCAAAGTGCAAATTTGCTGATTTTGCAATGCCGCAGGCAGCTTGAAATTTGCCCTCATAGAGGTCAATATTCAAAGTGTTTCTCCAAGTAACATTTGGAGTTACCCAGACAAAACCTGAGATTTGAATATTTATCCCCATTCCCTGTCTGGATAACTTATTACCCACACAAAATTTACCCAGCTACAAAGCAGTATCGCTCTGGGCATTCCTGGAACATTTTACTTTGTATGGGCAGTGCTTCCTATCAGCGCCAATTATTTGTTTGCATGCTGCCCAGACAAAATTAGATGGGGATGTCTGGTCAGAAAAATACCTGTTCTAAATTTATCCACATAATCTTATCAGGGTAAATTCAGCAGAATACATATCTGGGTATGTTCTGCTGACTATCCAGATAAAGTTATCTGGCCGACTTTACTCAAATAACTTTGCACTCTCTGGCTTACTAAGGGCCTCATTTTCAAAGCACTTTACCGCGTGCGATAAATTCGCGAATCGCGTTAACAGCTGTTAACGCGATTCGCGAATGCAAATTAGTCATTTGGTATTCAGGGGGCGGAGTTGGGGCGGAGCATATGTAAAGCGGGAACCTGTGTATCGTGTGCGGCGAAACAACTGCAGTGGTAGTGCGGCTGCTATCGCGGATTTTAACTACAACTCCAACTTCGCGTTATGGACTGCCCTACGGGCCAGAAAAGGATTATCGCCATCCACGATAGTTCCGGACAGCCTGTTTCAGGAGAGAGAGAGAGAGCCTTACTATAGTGCCTATGCCCTACATAGGTATTTGAATCCCTATGGGAGGGCTACCTACTAACTCGGGGTGGGGATTAGGTATGAGCGTCGGGGGTTGGGGGCCACTTTTGCATTCCACATGAGACCTACGGACAGAACAGTGGTCTCTAGTGCAGATTTGCTGGCCGTCAGAGTGAGGACGCTCACTCCAAGAAGTGGTTTGGGCAACGTTCTCTCTACCTAGCTTGATGGACACTCTACCTGGGCAACAACATGCTAGGTGGAGAGAATGTTAGCCAAATCTCCGCTTGGAGTGAGCGTCCTCACTCCGACGGCCAGCAAATCTGCACTAGAGACCACTGTTCTGTCCGTAGGTCTCATGTGGAATGCAAAAGTGGCCCCCAACCCCCGACGCTCATACCTAATCCCCACCCCGAGTTAGTAGGTAGCCCTCCCATAGGGATTCAAATACCTATGTAGGGCATAGGCACTATAGTAAGGTTCTCTCTCTCTCTCTCTCTCTCTCTCTCTCTCTCTCTCTCTCTCTCTCAAAAACATTGCCACACACTGCACGAAAGAAGCCTCATTTGCATTGGTAATGCCCCCTAATGTGATATTGGAAAATAAGGCCCTAAATGTCCACCTATTACATATCCTAAGCTTATGGAAATATTTCTTGAGCTTGATTAAAACTTGATAGGACAACTTAAAATGGATTTATTCTCTAGAAAAGAGTAAAATCAACCAATCTATGCAAGAGATACTATTTTGCCAAACAATTTTGAATCCGCTCAAATTTATAAGAATGTATTTTAGGGATATGCTTAAAAGAGGAATCTACTATAATACCAAAAGCAAAATAGCAAATTAAAACTAAGTCATATTTATTTATTTATTTATTTCACATTTTTCTATACCGAGCTTCATGGTTGAATACCATATCAGATCGGTTTACATCGAACGAGGGATAGAAACTTGTAACAAAAAACGGAGCAATAAGTTATAATCAGAAAGAGAGCAAGAAAGTTACATTGAACAAGGACTATAAACTTGGAGGCTTTACAGCTTGGAAGTAAATAGAGTAAAAAAGGCCCGAGTAGGGCCATAACTTAAAATCAAAAGTCATAAGATAGTTTAATTGCGGAGGTATTGGATAAGAGGCATCTCACAAAGAAGGCATGGTTCATATAATCTTTTTAAATCTTATTATAACTTAATATCCATGCCCCTATTAACAAAACTGAATTAATTCAAAGGACAATTGTCAAAGCCATTTACCCAGAGAAATAGGCCATCTGAAAACTACCCCCACTCAGTCCATCTTACTGCACAAGTGGGGTTCCATAGCACACTTAATTTGAGCTGGATTGATGCAAGGTGTTCCTGCGGATGTCTTTTGCATGATGCTGGAAAGCAATGCACATAGGTGGGACTTTCATATCTATATTTGCTGTCTTCCAGCAAAAGTCTGCCTGCTGAAAAAGCAGGGGCAAAGTCCGCAGATCCATGTACCCATAAGCAATTTTGAAAGGAAAAGCTGGTTAGGTGGACTGCTTGAAAATTGCCACCTTCCCCCCCTCCAAAAAAAATAGAAAAAAATATGGAGAAAATTAAATGCAAAAACTTAAGCCTAAAGTGTTATTACTGACCTGGTTTCTCCAGTCAATGGATAATAAGGTGCTGAATCTGAAGAGCTGGCATTAGAGTAGCCTATATTGGTGCAGTAATTTATACCAATTAACAAAGGGCTGCAAGATGTTGATGACTCCCTGTTCTCAATGATAGATGCCATTGCTTCAGTCTTCAATGTAGAGACCAAATTCAGTTTATTACTGTTAAAAAAAAAAAAGTGCATTTAATAATTGATAAGGATGTATTTTGCCTGTGTCCTAAGTTCCATGGATTGATCTGTGCTCTTTGACCTTGTATGTTTCATTATAGGAATCTTTGTAGGTTCAGCTAAAGGAACTTCTATAGTCTTGAAAGCATAGGAAATACATCTTTTATGATGTTTGTTTAAAAGAATTCACAATCTGCAAAGACTCCAGTTTTCTCCAGGACCAATAAGGTTGCTAAAATTCTCAGGCCAATGCAATAAAGTGCACCCAGCTTAGCGCACAGGTAAGCGATCGGTTGGACATGCTCCATTAGCCCCCAATGCAATAAGGGGGTCAGCACATCCAAAATGCATGCTCAAACACTGGCTTAGCTAACACTGCTTATCACATATAAATGCTATGTAGATGAGGCTATTAGCATAAAATCGCCATGCGCCCAAGGTGCACTTTTTAACCCGTCAAATTTTATGCCTGCCCAGAACAGGTGTAAAGTTTTGCTGCTCATCAAAAGATGTGTTTAAAAACAAAAAATATTGCTTTTCTGGGGTTCCTCCTACTTTTCAGCATCATAAAAAAAAAAAGGCTTGACAGGAAAAAAATAATTCTTGGTGCAAAATATACACACTCCAGGCCATGTATATTGTGCATGTATATTGTGCCGTTAAATTCACTGCCGCGGGTTAAAACGGACACTCATATTTTGAGCGTCCATTTTGGTAACCCGCACACAACTATGTCTCCTGGGCACTCGATGCCAAGGACACGCTAAGTATGTACAATATATTCTTAGCACATCCAGCAAATTTGGTTTCTCATTGGGCACCTAGGAGAGATGGATGTGTGCATGTTCAAAAAATGGGCTCCCAATATGGACGCATGTCTTTATGTGCATGATATTGCATTGGTCCGTCTGTACTTAGGTTATAGGCAAACAAACCTTTATTAATGATTTAGACAATAATCTGAAAATTCTTTCAAAAGTGTGAATACGTTTTCTTTACTCACAGAAACTTATTCTAAAACCGATCAAAACATACAAGTTCATCAAATAAATTCTCTGAAAACAGGGACTTATAGACATTTTTAGAACAAACCAACAAGATCTATTCTTATACCTGATGCTGAAAAGTTTGATTGGCTTTTTAGGAGCTGGAATAGTAAACTTGAAAAGGCCTTCTTTAACAGAAATTCGAGCTTCGAGTCCAGACTCATGGTAGATATTGGAATTCATCTGGATACCAGTTCTTGTGACTTCAGGTATGTGAATGCCCATATGAGTCACAAATTCCACTGCTACTGCTGGTTTTACAGCAACTTCTGCTTGCAACTAAAAAAACACACAATTATGTACTATTTACAGTGAGGAACCATCCACCCCCCACCCCCACCCCCCCACATTAGACACCAGACAAACAACATTTCTCTTGATTTCATCAGAATATTTTTGTTGTTTGATATCTACTGGTAACAAAAATATAATACTGATCTAATCTCTTACACTAGAGCTGTAAGAAGTAAAATGTTAAAAAAATATGCAGTTAATTACTTACATTCTTTGTTTGAATCTTTAACCCAGTTTTGGCTCCAGGTGTCACTATTCCAGATAAAGAGACCTGAAGCTGGAAACCTGCTCCAGTTGGGAGATTAAATTCATTGTCCATAAAGATATAGTGAACAAACAGGTCATGCTCAGTGCCTTTAGACAGAGCCTTCATAATCTAAACATTAAGTAAAGGAAAACCATAAGTAAAATGCAACAATCAGAGAACAAACCCTAATATTTTAACACAAGTTGTATGAATATAAAATGTCTAAAAGTAAAATTAGAAAAATTATATAAATTTCCTTATTTGCTAAAATAAAGCTATCAATAGTTATGATATGTGGTTTCACTGGTACTGCAATCATGCAAAGACCAAGCAAATGCAGTTAATTATTACTTTGGTTGAATTATTACTGCATGCAAAAATATTTTATAGTATATAGTAAAAGAAAATATATTTAAAACGTTCCTTGTTAAATATTAATATTCAGAAGAATCAATTAATTCAATTAGTTTCAGGATGCTGAATTTAGTTTTTACTTCTAAGATTTTTTAGATAAGAATGGGTTAAGACCATGGCTTTATTAAAAATAAATGTGGAAAACACAGCATGCTCATTTGAAACACATACCTGTCCAGGAAGCTCCTGTGAAGCATGTAGGCTTTTGAAAAACATTTGTCCTAGCATGTAAAAATCCATAAGTTGAATGTACCCAAGCTCTTCTCCCAGAATTCTCATATAGGCCTTAGCTTCAGGGGCATCACTGGACCTTACTTCTTTCATCAGTTTTTCTACATTAAACATGATTTCTCTCATCAGATCCTGGGGATTAATTAAAAAAAACTCCAAATAAGAACAAAATCAGTAAGAGCCAGATGCACTAAGCATTTCCCAATGGATGCAAAACAACATGAACCTGTAGAACATCTGGTCCTAAATTCAGATAACAAAGTAATACATAAAATGGTTAAAAATAAAAGGGAAAAAATATACAAAATAGTGATAATAACAGTTTGATAAAATTACAGGTTACAAAAAGGTATAATTAGGTTCCTTACCTGCTTATTTTCTTTCCTGGATTCCTATCAGAGCAGTCCAGTTACATGGGTTTTTCTCCCCTGCCAGCAGTAGGAGACAGAGAATGAAAGCTTTGCTGAAAACAGCCTTATAAGGAACAATGCCATCTGCAGCCTTCCGGTATGAATTTCATAAAGCAATCCCTCCTTGTGAGCAGGGGTAAACCAGTAAAATGAAACATCCAAAACTGATGAACCTTTCAAAATGTTGAACCCCCACCCCAGACCAAGAGAGCTCGCAAGCCCAGATAATACTCTGAAGCAATACACTGAATAAAACTGTACAGGTGGGTCTCTGGAGTAGTCTGGAAGGACTACAGGAAAGAAAATTAGCAGATAAAGAATCTAATGGAACCTTCCTTATTATCCTTACTAGACCAGTCCAGATGTGTAGGATATTCCCAAGCCAGCCCTAGACTGGGACTTTTCCTGAAAGTCTTGCTCTCAAGACACTCACCCCAAAGGCAGCAGCATTTCAAGCCTGCAAATCCAAACAATAATGTCTGGAAAAGGAATGCAACGAGGATCACACAACAGTCCTACAAATCTCTTGTGGTGACACAAAATGACACTCTGCCCATAAAGTCGCCTGGGCCCTAGAGAATGAGCTCTATACCTTTACATATGTACACAGATGCTATGGCTTCTTTAATCTATCTAGCGATCATATCCTTTGAAGCCATTTACCTGTTTTTAAGCCCACTAAACATCACAAACAAATGATCCAACAAGTGGAAATGGTTAGTAACTTTCAAAGACCATAACAGCTTTCTAAGAACATCCAGAACATGGAGCTCTCTTGCACACACTCTCAGAACCACACTGTCTGAAACCTGACAATTCCACTAACTGCTCCACATGAAAAGAAGATACCACTTTTGGCAAAAAAAGAGAACACCATGTGAATGGAGACACCTTCCAAAGTAATCTGTAAAACGGATCCCTGCAGGATAAAGCCTGCAGTTCCAAAACATGCCTCACCGAACAAATTGCCACAATAAAAATCACTTTCAGCATAAGATCTTTCAGCAACACCCTCTTAAGGGGTTCAAATGGAGCTGTTCCCAACACCTTTAAGAACCAGATTAAGATTCCAAGAAGGGAATCAACCCTCTAACCAGAGGACACAGTTGTTTAACTCCTCAGAGAAAACAAGTCACCTCAGGATGAGATGCCAAGGAATTACCCCAAATGTTACCTCAGTAATAATCCAATGCCATCGTATGCTCTTTGAGAGAATTCAGAGCCAGACCCCTTTGTAGCCTCTCTTCTGCAAAACGGAAAGGATGTCTGTACTTGATGCTTGTAATGGGACTAATCCTGCATCTTAACATTAAACTTCGAAGACTTTCCAGAATCTGACTTAAGCTAAGGAAGATGAACATTTCTGAGCCTGAAGTAATGTCGCAACCACCTCCGATGAATAACCCTTACTTCTCAATCTTCTCCTCTCAAAAACCAGGCCATGACACAGAAGAGAACCTTCTGCTTGCAAACCACTGGTCCCTGACACAACTCCCACATGTGATTGAATCTCAAGGGCCTCTACACCCTGAGCCATACAAAATCCACAAGCCATAGTCTCCTGAAGCACCACCAATTTTAAGGCCTCTGAATCCATCATATAAACTGGCCTACTAATGGCTAAGGAGAGAACACATCAAGCATCATTCCCTGTGAGCACTCCTGAGACAAAGCATCGAGTCCTCCCAACCCTAATTCCCTTCTCGTGATAAAAAACTATAGACACGTGGAATTCTAGCTATAGACATCAAATTCATCTGAGGAACCCTCCATCAGGTCTGAATCAAGGCAAACGCATTCAATGGGATGCAAGACATGCCTGCTCAAAAAACCCACCTGAATATTCTCCACTTCAGCAATGTGTGCCACTGAGATCTTCTGCCCACCAGAATAACAGCTTGAACTCCACAAAGACTGCTACACTCTTGTTTCCCCTTGACAGTTTATGTAGGCTACTGCTGTAGCATTGTCTGAAAACACTCTCACCACTTTCCACTGCAATAGAGGAAGAAATTCCAGCAAGGCTATCCTGATAGCTTTTGTATCTAGACAATTGATGGGCCATGACTTTTCCACTAGATTCCAGAAACCCTATGCCATTCACAACTGGCAATAAGACTTACATTTGTCATAATCACTGCCCACTCTGGAGCATCTAGCTCCATTCTCTTGAACAAGTTGCAAATCAAGAGTCACCAGGTCAACCTGCACCTGGTCTCCAAGGATAGGGCTAAGCGGACCTCTTAGTCTTGAGACTGAGAATTCCAGTGAGAAAGAAGAGCCTTTTGCAATGGGCATGTAAGCCGCCCTTATGGAACCAAATCCAGGGTTGATGCCATCGAACCTAGGACCTGATGATAATCCCATGCTCTGGGCACTGGTATCTGAAGAAACAGATGCAACTGAGACTGAGGTCTGGCCATCCTGAACATCATAAGAAATACTTTACCCTGCAAAGTGTTGAAGCGGGCCCTTAGATATTCCAGGACCTGAGAGAGCTGGAGCTTGTGTAAGCTTGCAATATATATATGTGATATGAGTTTCTGGTTGTAGGTTATTACTCCAGAGTTCACCAACTTCAGACTATGCAAGGTTAAGGCTGTAGAGACCTACATTTCTTCTGGTCCAACACTAATAATGAAACTACATACCTTATTAGCACGTAACAGCATTTGCTGAATAATTAGCAAACTTGATCAATCTGTTCACTACACAACACATGAATTCTGTAGAGGTTTAGGCATAAAATCCTGCTCAAAGATTTCAAATTGGTATTAAATCTGCAGCTAGCTCCAAACTTTACACAGTCCGTGCGCTGCTAACAAAGTCCCAGCTTGTGGCCTACTGTGGAGCTGTTTGAATGCTGAAGGGTGGGAGATGATATCAGTGTTGCTCATGTTGCTAATGGCTGAATCCATGTTACAGCAGCTTCTAGCCAAGGGAACCCTCGATCTCCAGCAAAGCAAATGGCTCTAAGTCCTTCACAGCATGGATCCTTAATTGTAAACAAACAACAAATATTTTAGCTTCAGGGCAGAGCAGGGGACCTCCTCCGTATTGGGCAAAGAAAACAGTGATCTGCCTGCATTTGCTCCATACTGACCACAGCTCTGCAGTAATTTTTGCAGCCCTTAAAGAGACAGCATCCAATTGGCAGTCCTTCAGTGTCACAAGGGATAGCTTTGATATTGTTATTGTCTTCTTACTAAAGGTGGTTTACACTTGCTTTGAGAAAATGAGTCACCCAACCCAGCCTCTGAAATAGCTGAATCACCCTGGAGGTAACCAAGTGACTTTCATCCTCAGACTTTGCTCAAGTCCACCAGTCATCGAGATATAGATGGACTAGTACTCCTTCCTTCTGAAGCACCACTGCTACCACTGTCATCACCTTGGAAAAGGTTCTGGGAGCCATCATGAGTCCAAAAGGTAGAGCTTGAAACTGAAAATATTTTCCCAGGACTGCAAAATGGAGGAAACTTGGGTCCTTTCAGATTGGAATATGGAAAAATGCCTCAAAAAGATCAAGTGATGTAAGACACTCTCCTTTGTGAATTACCACAATCACTGAGTGGAGAGTCTCCATATGAAAATGAGGAACTTTCAAGGCCACATTCACATTCTACAGATCTAGAATAGGCCTGAATTACCCTGACCCCATTCTTTCCTTGGAAATCAGAAGAACTGCCTCCAACTGAAGAAGATGGTGCAAGGTATCTTGTACCACAGCCTTTTTTCCTTTCAAATAACAAAGGGAAACCATGAAAGTGTCCAATACCAGGTAAGCGAAGTATAAAATGTAACCATCTCTTATCAACAGAACCCACTGATCTGCCATAATGCAGGTCCATTCTTTGTAAAATTGAGCCAACCATCATCCTATTCTCTGAAGCGAGGAGTGGACCCACTAACCTTCATTGCGAAGATTTGCCTCCCCCTGAGGCTTTGTCAATGCCAACACCCTCTTGAGCACATTTCTGCTTAAGAAAAAGGATGTGACCTGTTCCCCACTTGTTTCTGAGAATAAGGAATAAACCTCCCTGGACAATAGTTTCACATGTCTCTAAATCTTGGTCTGCTAGGAAGCCCTTTCCAAGAAACCATGAGTTTATCCTCTGGAAGCTTAAGAGGCTTGGAATCACCATAATGCTTCACCAGCCTTCTTCCAATCCTCCCCAAATAGAAGTTTTCCTTTGAAGGGTAATTTTCCCATGCAAAACTTATTCCAAATATCTGATGACCAGTTATGCAGCCACAGAAGAAGCCTGGCTGACAGTGAAACAGCCATTCTCTAGCCAAAGTCCAGATGAGATCATTAAAGGGTATCAGCAAGGAAATCAAGACCAGACTCCAACTTTCCACCTCTTTTTCCATGAGACTCTCCTCTGAAAGTCCCACCAGCACCTGCTGTACCCAGAGCAATCAGGCCTAGCCATATAGCTGCCATAGACCAGCGCCCAAAGAGCTAAAGCAGATGCCTCAAAATTCTGCTTAAGGAAAACCTCAATCTTTCTATCTTGACCATCCTTCATAGCAGCTGCACCCGCCATAGGAATGGTGGATATTTTTAATGACCGCTGAAACCAATAGATCCTTCTTTGGATATTTCAACACCTCCAAGGCTTCTTCCGACAGAGGATACAGCTCAGCCACAGCTCAGGCCACTCTAAGACCTGCCTCCGGAGTATCCCATTCCACAGAGACTAGAACTTTTGGGACTCTATGGAAAGGAAAGGTCTGTGCCAGGCACTGAAAGCCTCTAAATTGTGTCCTCATCCTCTGGCAAAGGTTCCTAATTCTATCAGAACCTGTATAATCAATACTGACAGTTCCTCCCTTTTGAAGAGCCAAATCACCCCGAGATCATCCCCTTCTGCCACCAGAATCTCCTCCTCCTCTAAATCAGCTTGTATCTCCTTCTCTGGTCCAAACCCCCTCAATGAACCATCCCTAAACCTGCTAATCTGGCAACCCAGTTCAGGCCAAGCTCTTTCTAGTCCTCTTCAGCTGGCACAGCACTGTCAAAGGAGCAGTGTGGGGAGTCCTCTTGGAGCACCTCGCTTCATCAAGTATTTCTGGTGCAATAATAGAACAAACTCTGGGGGAAAGGGCTCCTCTGGAGAGAAGTCCCAATTCCCCAGAGCTGCCAACTTTCCCCCAGGATCTTCAATCTGAGAAGAGCCTGCTCCAATGGGGATGGCACCGGAGGATCCTCGGAGTCCTCCCTAACATCTGAGATATTGCTCTGAGGTGCATGAAATAAGGAGCTATCGGAAGCCTGCAAATGATCCTCTCCCGATGTCACTACCATAGATTTCAGCTTTGTACTCCTCTTTTCAGCACCTGGAAATTCTCCAGAATGACTTCCGTCCTGCCCCCCTCCAGTACATGCATGACAAAGCTCAGACACTGACACGTCACCATAGTGGACCCCAAATGCAGGACATTTTTCCTGCATTCTGGTACAGCCACAATCTTCTCCATGCCATGAGGCCCTGAGACATCCTGCCACAAGCTAAATAGCTTCTGCTTTGCTGTGACTGCAAAATACTAGCCTGACTCACCTCCCCACACCTCAGGGCTTCCAGGCCTCATCACAATTGCCCTGATGCTGCCGACGTAAGCCCTCACTGATCGCTAATCAAGTTCTAACTTCATTCCTTTTCTTTTTTTCTTAAAGGTATAGGAGGCCAGGAAAATCAAGAGCTAGTAACAGCCCAGAAAGAAAAAAATGGTTATTTTCCTTAATAAAGTTTTCATCCAGAGGTCCTGGGGCCAGGGCACAAGGAGGGAGGAGGAGGGAGAAAAAAACAACCAGCACTACTTGTTTTCAAAGCCCCTCCAGTACCAGAACTCAGCCAAAAGAAAGGATCACCGTCCCACCCTCCCTGTTCACCATTTCACTCTATGAGAAGGTGTGGGGGGGGGGAGGGGGGAGAACAATCACCACCATGCTACTCCCTGAGACTCTGTCCACCAAAACTACTGAATTGAGTATTGTGTGCAATTCTGGTCACATATCTAAAAAAAGATATAGCAGAATTAGAATAGGTAAGAGAAGGGTGACCAAAGTGATACAAGTGTTGGAACAATTTCCCTATAATAGGTTTGCAAAAGAGGTTTGCTAAAGAGGTTAGAGCTCTTCGGCTTGGAGAAGAGATGGCTGAGGGAAGATATCATAGAGGTCTATATAAATAATGAGCAGAATGGGTGAACACAAATTAGCTGTTTACTCTTTCAAAAACTACAAAGACTAGGGGACATGCAATGAAGTTACTAAATAATACATTTAAAACTAATAGGAGAAAATATGTTTTACTCAACAAATAATTAAGCTCTGGAATTCATTACCAGAGGACATGGCAAAAGCTGTTAGTGTAGCTGGGTTTTAAAAAGGATTGGACAAATTCTCTAGAGGAAAAGTCCATAAATCATTATTAAGGTGGACCTGGTGAAAATGTACTGCTTATCCCTGGGATAAGCAGCATGGAATCTATTTACCTTTTGGGATCCTGCCAGGTACTTGTGACCTGGATTGGCCACTTTTGGAAACAGGATGCTGGGATTAAAGGACCTTTGGTCTGACCCAGTATGGTAAATCTTATGTTTTATGACTTCAGGTTTGGCACCTCTACCATCTGCAGGAGAGAGAGATGGTACTGCAGGTGTCAATGCTCTTTATAAGGCTGCTTGTAGCAAAATTTTCAATCTGTCTCTCTGTGCTGGTAGGGGAGAAAAAAACATGTGTCTGGACAGGTCTAGTAAGGACAATAAGGAAGGACAATTTTACTACCTCTAGATATAAAGCAATAAATACAGGAAAACAATATATATATGCCCTGTAGAAATATCTAGAAGAAATTATTCAGTACTATAACATGCAAAATCATAAATTTCAGTAGATATACCTGATTCTTGTTGTTCTTCCTGGAGACTCCAAACCAACTGTAGAGAATTTCTGAGACTTCTTCAGGAACTTTACCATCAGTCCAGTACAATGCTTTCATGGCACTGTTGGGAAAGAAGCCTTGCTGTCCAAATAAAGCTTCCAGAGTGGGCTCTAAACCCTTTCCTTCCCAACCAAACTGCAAAGAATAAAAATAAGATTTATAAAAAATTTCTCATCAAATATGCTTAAGAATAAAACAGCTTCCGACAAATCTGTAGTACAGAAATATTTCCATTTCAAGTATTCTGGACATTGCCTTGTTTTACAAATATAAGAAATGCAATTCAAGTTATAAACTAAACTAAACTAAACTAAAGAGAGAGCACATAAAATAGAGCCTAAAATACTGTTGATGAAACTACTAGTATAATACATTGCACTCTTTACAGACTGCTATAAATTATCTAAGATATGCAAAAATATTTTAATGAGATAGGTTTGCAAAGCACATACCTCAAACATATCAAAAGCTTCTCCAAAGATACTGAGGGTGGCCTTCAGCATAGCGTCTTCGGGCATATAACTGCCAGAATCAAATATCAGATTCCCTTCTGCTTTGGCTGCCACTGATTCGTCTAAGCCTGGAATGGCAATGCTTTTAGAAATCTGATAGTTGCGTGAAAGCTTTCTGAAGTCAATGGCTGTTGGAACTGAAGATCCTTTAAGAGCTTCTTCTACTTTGCCTTTTAGTCTGAACAGACAGAAAGTTAGTTTTATTAACAAAATACTGTCTTCCAATCATGAGATTAAATCTAATTCAAGAAATCCCTTTTCAAGAAAGCTAATAGTTTTCTTTACGTACTGAGGTGATTAAATCACTCTATATTCATATTTTTAAATCTTTGAATTACTAAAACATTTTTTATATATCACATTTTTATGTAGTTTGTTATAAAGCACAGAATGCAAATAAACAATTCTGCTTACGCATCTACATTTACCAAGCTGTTTGCCTTTCTAACTAAATAATGGCATTAAACATAAGATCTAGGGTAGAACAGAGCACTTTAGGGATAACAACACTTAGGTGCTAAAAATCATCACTTGATTTATTTGCATGAGTTAACTGGATAGCTTTAAGGTCATGCCTTCTCTGTTTAATAGTTTGTGCATTCAATTAGTACTCAGAGAAATGTTTTAGAAAAAACAAGATGATTCTTTTCTGATATTAAGTCTAGAAAAATTCTTCTTATCCACTGAGCAATATTGAAGTGATTTTTGTCACCAGAGGTCCACTTTAAAATATGATTGCCAAATTAGGCCAGTTATATCAACATTATCCAGTTTACCAAAGTTTATTTTTTTTATTTACAATTACATTCAGTTCTTAGGTAATTTATAGTTCTAAACTTGCATAATTTCTCATTTAATTAACAAAACATAAATGCAAATTGTACTTACAACACACTGTTATTTATTTCACTTTTCCAAGTATAAAGCCCTTAGAAAATGCAATACAAAATTTTATTGTAAAAAAAAAAAAAAAAAAGAGAGATCAGAAGGTCAGACCAGCTGTATTCAAACTATATCACTTTGACTCTACTTACTCTTGAGCCTCTGGGGACACAGAACTCAAAATATTAGCAATATGGGATGTCACATAACTTTTCACTTGCTCATTTTTGTCCTTCACAATAGCTCTGGTGACCTTGCTAAGATCAGACTGTGACGGGTTTTTCATCAGCATGAGATAGGCTGCCAAACGTTTATCAGCTGGGGCATTATTGTCTTGGAATGTCTGAAGCATGACAACTCGGACCTGCAGAAAATGTATTCAATTAATTAGCATTTATTTTTGACTGATAAAATAAACTTTGTGTGTGTGTGTGGGCTTGGAAAAAGGAGCTTTTTGTTTTTTATTTCTTATATATATATATATATATATCACTTCATATACATATATATCACTTCAATATTGCTCAGTGGATATATATATATATGTATGACAAGATAAAGGAACGCTAGTGTATACATTTTATATGACTACTTTATTTCAAAAAAGCTTTTATTCTAATAGATGCATGAAAAGAAATACAAAAGTACAAAAATACATTACAACTACATATACAATCTATGAGGTCGATTTTAAAAGGCAAGCGCGTCCATGTGCGCGCGGTTCCCAGCACGTACATGGATGCGCCGATTTTATAACATGCACGTGTCAGTGCACGCATGTTTTAAAATAAGTTTCCCGTGTGCAGGTGCGGGTGGGTAACCTGCTCCATGCATGGGGCAGGGGGGTAATTTTAGAACAATACATGCGGCGACTCGAGTAGAACTTCCCCAGTTCCCTCCCAATCTGCTCCAATAAAGGAGCGTACTGGGAGGGAACTTCCTTACCTCTAACCCTATCCTTCCTCACCACTAAAATAACCCCACTTATCCATACTGGGGCAGATTTTCAAAGACTTTGCGCATAACCCGAGAAAATCTGCCCCTGCGCGCGCTGAACCTATTTTGCATAGGCTTGGCGGCACGTGCAAGCCCCAGGATGCGCGTATGTCCCGGGGCTTGCAAAAAGGGGCGTTCCGGGAGCGGGTCCGTGGGCGGGGCGCCGGCCCAGGGGCATGCCGGGGGCGGGACTGAGGCCTCCGGCACAGCCGCCATGCCAAGGGATGGCGGGCCGGCAGCTGGCCGGCCCGCCCAAGTTACGCCTGCCCGGAGGCAGGCGTAACTTTCGAGATAAAGGTCAGGAGGGGGTTTTAGAGTTGGGGGGTGGGTTAGATAGGGGAAGGGAGGGAAAGGTGGAGGGGCGGAAGGAAAGTTCCCTCCGAGGCCGCTTCGATTTTGGAGCGGCCTCGGAAGCAACAGGGAAAGCCACCGGGGCTCCCCTAGGGCTCGGCGCGTGCAAGGTGCACTCCCTCGTGCGCGCCAACCCCAGATTTTATGACATGTGCCTGGCTGCGCGCACATGTCATAAAATCGGGTTCAGATCTGTGTGCTGGGTTGCGCGAACAAATTTACTCCCTTGCGCTGTTTTTAAAACCTGGCCCATTATTTTTATTTTTGCACTTACTGCTCCTCCAGAGCAGAAGTAATTTCTGCGCACCGGCCGGTTATCGGTGTGTGCTTCCCCAGGACAGGGTCTAATGGCATGCCGCCCCTCCCCGGCCAGACTCCGCCCCCCAACCCGCCCCTTTCAGCAGGCCCAGCATTTGTGCATGTATCAGGGGTTAGGCGCATGGCTGGGCCTGTTCTAAAATGTGCACGGAACGCATAAGGTCCAGCCACGCGTGTAACCCCTGATTTTTACACGTACAGGCCTTTTAAAATTTGGGCGTATGTGTACTGAAAAAATCATATCATAATAGCTTGTTGCAAAAAATGTACATGAAACTAGCAGACATGACATGTCTTGTATTAACAAATGCTGGCAAAATTGAAAAAGGGAATATGCCATACTAGACCGGCATTAAGTCAATATATACATACACACACACACATATACAGTTTATATAAATATCTATAGCTATATCTATATCTATCTACAGTATATACTTATGTTGTCTATATTCAAAACATAAAGGGCCTGATTTTCAAAGGCTTTTATACATATAAAACTATTTTATGCAAGTATATGGCTGTTATAAAATAGCTCAGGGCTAAGTACATGTAAAATTGCACACATAATATGGTTATGCATTTACTTTTCTGCAAACTGGGGAGATGCATTCAGGGGGTGCAGTTGAAACACACACATAGGGGGTACTTTTCATACAGAAAACTGGGTTTTATATGCGTAAATGCACTTTACACATTTAAATGGGCTCTTGAAAATTTCTGTAATATATGGCATTGAATTGTAAATAGGTTTTACATATGTAAGTGCATTTTAAACACTTAAATGGGCTTTTGAAAATTGCTACTGTACTATGTTGTCATTTATATGTGTAACTCCTTTGAAAATTACCTCCATACTTTGAGGGTGAATTTTCAAAGGAGTTATACATGTAAAATTAGCATATATGTCTGTAAGTAGCTTGTACTGATGCATATACTATTTTATAAACATTTGAAATATGTACATATTTTTTGTTTTGTGCGTATATTTACAGGCACAAAAAATGGGTGGTTTGGGGTGTTCCAGAGTGGGGCTTAGAGTTACACATGAAAGTTGCTATTTTATAAGAGACTTACATTTGGCATCTTTTTCGTGCAAGTTTACACCTGCTAATTATCATGCACAATTGATATCAGGTTCATCTATTGTCTGCTATTGGTTGGGTGGGATATCCAGGTGAACTAGGGGGAGCTTAGGGTGAAAAACTAGGCGGGTCTTGATGACCTGGAGAAGGACTAGGTGCAGATATTAGCATTAAAGCAGGTAACAAATAACATTTCAAAATACAATCATTACAATAATCCCTACCCTTACCTTCACCACCCACAATTAGCAATGATATGAAGAAGGTTCGTTATAGAGGTGAAGCCTGTTCCCCCCAAAATATAGCAAGGTTTTGAAAAATGTAAGTTTACCTCATCTGTAATAGACATTTTTCTGAATGCTTGAATAGCAGCTTTTTGAACTGAAAGGGTTGGGATTTGACTTCTAATGCACTTCAGAAGAGAAGACTTCAGTTTCGGGTTAGCATCTTCCATCGCTTTACCCATATTTCCAATAGCCTGTCAATAAAGAAAGAGAATTTATGAATTCATTGTTTCAGTTATCGATAACAAAACCTATTAGGTATGATCCAGCCTAATATATAGGATACAGAGCTAGCAAGCATGAAATGGATTGCAAAGAGTGCCTTTCATACAAATAAGTCCAGAGTCAGCCAGTCAGATGATTGAATTGTAATCATATGTATTTTCATATCATCCTGTTTAGTTCAGAATTATTATTGGATAGATATACTTTTAATAATAACTACAATTAATAAAGTGCAATAGCTCCTCTGAAGAACAATTTAAAAAATTACCTTAAGTGTTAAGTAAGTCTTATCTTGATCTCCAGAACACTCATTTTCAATTAATGATGCCATGAAATCACTAACATCCCTCACTTCATCTGTCACAGTTTTTCCATCTTTATGGAAGCTGTAGAGTAATAAAACTGAGTAAGAACTCCCTTCAAAAGGTGTGCATTTCTTGTGTACATGTACTCAAACTCTTCATCATAATGAAATTTGTATTAATCATAATTCTAAAAATAAAAATATGCATGCTAGCAACCTGGCTTTTCTTCTCTAATAGTTCCACAGTGCATAGAATATATTATTCCTTATATTTTTCTAGGGAAATAATAGAAGTAGGTTCATGCAGTTGCTTAGGATGCTGTGACCATATGTTAGCATTATTAGGTAGAATAGGTGAAATGATGTTTTAGCATGCAGTTCTACCAATACAGCAGCTTTTCCTTTATACATATCTCCACACTCAGTAATGGGTCAGAAAAACCATAATCCACAATCCTGATCTAATACCCCTGGCTACAATCTGAATAGTTTCCACTGGGAATAGTTTAGTAGGTTTCAATTCAAGATCAGATTACAATGGTCCCCAAGAAAATGGGTAAAGCAGTGTGGTTGCCATGTTAGTCCACCTGATTTGTTAACCTTTATTTCTGTTCAAAAAGATGAGCTACAAATAACTCAGTCCCTGTTCAATCAATTGGAAGGAGAGGTTATTGAACACTCAAAAGAAAATGAGCAGGGATTTGGACCATAATCTGAGCTCATGACTTTTTTGGAGCATTTCTAATGAAAACACAGTCTGAGAAGTAGCTGGCTTCATGATCAGACAATAGAGTGGGAGATGGTGACAGAAGAGGCTACAAGTTATTTAATCTATAGTTCACAATGCCAATTGATTACATTTATGGTACACTATAATTTGTTGGTCTACTCACTTGTTGACAGTGTGACTCAAGGCATAAAATGCAGCTCGGCTTTGCTGGTACTGGGCCATATTGAAAACTTCTCGTAGCCTTTTATTGCATGGTGAAGGCAAAAGTCCCAAAGTGTAGGTGACTACATCAACCACAACAGGAGAAATACTTCCAGTTCTCATTATTTGAAGGATAGCACTGATACACTCCAGGGTGCCACATTGCACTAAGGCTTGTAATGTAATAGGGCTGAAAAATGGAGAAAAAAGGATCACATCTATTGATTGTGATTTTAAGGTGACAAATTACATAGATGTACATCTTTTTTAATTGGTTATCAAAAGGTGATTGATCAGTTATATTTATTAATCTGGGTTTATAAAAAATATTTACATTAATAAGATTGGAATTACTTATTAATTTATGATTTATCACTTTGTGTCTATGAGGAAAATGTAGCACATATAGTTTCTGGGTTACAGGACTCCTAACTCAATAGCAGGTTAGGAAAGTGAATGTTTTCTTAATTTCACTGGGAAGATATACATTAACCAAGTTAGATCATATATCCTGCATGGGAGTTTAGTCAGAAAATTGAATCTAACATTGCCATTTTTGCCAAAAAAAAGTCTAATATTTCTAGAACCCAAATAATCTTGCTTTAACATTTCTTTGAGTGACTGCATCTCTTATCTCAGGACCCTGGTATAATTATATCAAATAATTATTATGTCAAAGGACCTGACATGTCTACCCAACTGTCCCTTGCAGTTCTGCCATTCAATTAATGAACAGATTTCACTCTGCTTAACTCATCAGGATACAGTGAAATTAATGCAAACTGGCAGAATTCAAGATGCCAGTTTAAAAACCCAATGAATTGTATTGTGAACTCAATGTATTAGTTTTTGATTACTTTAAAGATATTTTCTGTTTTTTTTCTCTCCCCACAAAGTTGCAAGCATATTATATTTAGTACCTTGAAGTTTCTATCAGCCTCGGTACGAGAGAACTGAGGGTGTCATTGTGTAAACCTCGAAGTCCAGTCACAAATTGGTGGAACAGACTAGCCCTCTGCTGGTTTTGTTCAGACACTGACAGTTTTTGCAACTCCTGGAGGCTTTTCAGAATAACGTCGCCATTCTTAAATGGGAACTTACTATCAGCGCTCTCCAAGGCAAGACCCCTCTTTATAGATGCATCTATATAATGAAAAGAAATATCCTTGACCATTTACTGATTATTTTGAAACTGAAAACCAATCTAAGTACAAATTATATTCTTCAGTTTTATAAACATAGGCTTTACAATATATTTTTGCAATCTTTTTTTTTTTTCTTCATGACAAATGCCTAGACAACAGCCTCATGACAAATGCGTCATGACAACAGTCTGAGACCTTTTTTTCCTGACCCATGTGAGGATTTGAATGCTGGCATAGTCAGAAGTGGTAGCCTAGTGTGCTAACCAACTGCATCTCAGGATAACTATTACTGGATTTTAATTCTACTTTACCTTCATCAAAGTATCTGCTGTTGATCTTAGGTATTTCTTCAAGCTTTAGGGTCTGTGTGACTTGTGCATTTATGCCATACTGGTTTCTGTTATAAAAGAGAGCATGCAGTGATTTGTTAAACTAAAAACATTGAAAATGAAGAACATTCAGCCAGATTGCTGTACGTGAATGCAACGTTTAACCTACTTGTATGAGAACGGAAGGAACAAGTGTTTTTCAGTACAGACTGCTTCAGAGACATGACGTCTTTTAGCATCAATAGTGTACTTGCAGGACTGGCTGCTGCTGATCAGTGTGGATAATGGGGAGTTCTGTGAACAATAATTAAAATGGAGATATGAATTATAGAATATACTCAAACTTGTACTAATAACATTTCTTTACTTTTATAGCTGAAAGTTGCTGTAGATGTGGCCAATACACTGCATTTTGATGTATATAAAGCACTGAAGTCATTGTAATAGAAGCAAAATGATGACTGCATAGACATCTAGAGAAATTTTCATATTTTCTTGGGTAAATACTGATTTTTCCCCAGGTAAATTGGCTGGTCTGGAAATTGCCCTCCTCTATCCAGATAAAAGAGCATGTGAGGATCTGCAATTTAAGCTGAATTTTCATAATTTGCACATGTAAAAATCAGCAACTACGTATGTAAATAACTTAGTCACGTATATACTATTTTTGAAAGCAACAACATTCATGCAGCAGTAAAGGTAAACAAATAAACCTAAAAAAAATTGGCAGCTCAGGGGCATTCTCAGGCTTAGGGGGACCAACATTTACGCACGTTAATTGCTATTTTATGAGATTTACGTGTGTAAAGTGAAATACTGACTAGATGGGGTGGGGGTCTGAGTAAAATGAGAGGAGTTGAGGCTGAATTGCCAGTAGCATCTTGATGACCTGCACATGGAATGGGTGAACTGGTAGACTAATTGCCGCATACCTGTTAGAAAATTTCCTGACATACACATATAAAACGTAAATTACGGGGGGGACAAATATATGTAAATTACATGAGTAAAATCTCTATATGTATATTTTTAAAATCAGAAATAAAAATACATGGGTATAGCAGTTGAACGCTACTTATCCAGATAAATTCCCACTTATCAAGCTAAGAATCATCTTTGCCACTACTTAAGTCTTAAAATTTCTACTTCTCTGGGTGATAGGAAAAGGGGCATGTTTTATGGTAATAGGCAGTTTATCACCCAAAGATGAGATTTGTGCAATGTTCTCTCAACCTAGCTTGATAGACTCTCTACCTGGGTAACATCAAGCCAGGTTGAGAGAACATTGCACAAATCTCATCTTTGGGTGAGTTTCCTCACTCCGAAGGTCATCAAATCTTCACAAGAGAGCATTATTCTGTTCGTACGTCTCATTTTGAATGTCAAAGTGGCCCCTATCCCCTACACTAATACCTAAACCTCACCTCGAGTTACTAGGTGGACCTTCTATAGAGATATAAATACCTGCCTAGGATGAGGGCATTATGGCTAGTCTCTCTCTCTCCCCCCCTCTCCCCCTGTAGCTGTAGAAGGGCCCTGACAGCTAGGCTGGCTCTCTAGGAGCTTAAGACTACTATCACACAGCTTTACACAAATGAAAAGGGATTAGTTAAAATTCACCTTAAAGCCATGCAATATGGCTTCACAAAACAGTGAGCCCAGCCCACTTGGCCACAAATCCCACCCCAAACTCCTCCTATTTTTCTCATTTGCATCACTCCATGTGTTATGGTGCTTTTGCATGTGTTATAGGCATTTTCGCATGCGTTAAGGGTGCTTAACGCATGCGAAAACGCCATATAGCACTTTGATAAATGACCCCCTAAGTCAGATACCCAGATAAACCTTAAAAGCACTACTTATTTAAGTTCGATAGCCTGATAAGTCTGAAAAGTGCTACTTATCCAGCTAAGTAAAATAGATAGGTAAGTCTCAAATAAAGCTATTTAGCTGGATAAGTTGCACTTTTAAAACTTATCCAGCTAAGCAGCCAAATAAATTAGAACTTATTCAGATATGTGCACATTTTTTTACATGCACACGTAGATTGCTACAGGAGAAGATTTCCTTGTGCCCTTATACATACATATATGGGTGCATGCACTGCTGTTCTAAAGTTATCTTCTTATATGTTTTTAGACAGGCTAAAAATAGATAAGGTCCCTGTAGAAGTCAGGGAAGAAAAGCAGCATGCGTACAAGGGTTTTTTCAAAAGTGCGCACAACATTTTACTCCCCTTCTGATACAAACTATATGTGAGTGCATGAGCTTGCATACTTTATGCTAATTAATTTTCAAAGAGAAACTACCCAAGTAGTTAGCTACAAAATACATGGAGTAAAAGTAGCCATATACATTACTTTGTACTCTGCAGGCTACTCCAAATTGCTCTCAGGGATGGTAACTTTCAAAGTGGTGCATGGGCGCACATGTGCATGCATTCAACGGCCCGTGCCCAGGTACACAATTATAATATTCACGTGAATATGCTTGCACATTATAAAATAGCCTCGCCACACATACATGTGCCCTCAGTTTTACGTGGACGCATGCATGTGTTGTGCATGCAAATTCCACTTCTACTGCATAAGTGGGGAAATTTTAAAAGGGATATGAACTGACGTCATTGGCTGTTTTCCCAGTTCGCCTAGTTAAGAGATAGGACTTCCAAACCCCCCTAGTTTATTAGCCTCCCTTCCCCTGTTAGCCCTAACCTATAAAACCCCACTGATCAGTCAACATTTTCCATAGTAGAAGTAAAATTATGCCGCAGGTGATCCTGGCACACCTCAGTGCACGTTTATGTGCAAATTTCATGGTTAAATCCTGGAATATCAATGCCCCACCCCATTTTGGAAGATTTTCATTTGTGCGTACATATCCAGACGTACATTAAAATCCGCTCGGCATGCACCAACCCGACATATTCGCATATCCCCTAATTTCGGAATGCATTGGGCTTTTAAAATTCACTTTTAATAGTTTAAATATACTGTGACATGCACAGGTTTTTCAACAAGAGTTTTCAAAGACCTGACCTTTTCAACAGTGCTTCTCAACCTAGTCCTTGGGGTACACCTAGCCAGTCAGGTTTTCAGGATACTTACAATGAATATGCATGACATAGATTTGCATACAGTGGAAGTAGTGCATGCAAATCTATCTCTTGCATATTCATTGTTGATATCCTGAAAACATGGCTGGCTAGGTGAATCCCGAGGACTGGGTTGAGAAGCACTGCCTAAGTACCTAGTTTAAAATTAGTTTAGATCCATGGTTGTCAAACTGGGGTCCATGGACACCCAGGGGTCCACAAAACCATCCCAAGCTGTCCGCCAGAAGGGATGGAAGAAAGTTACCTGGACTTCTGCTACTTTTGTTAGCTGAGCTGCTGTCACAGGCCAGGAAAGTGAGAGTGGGACTTACTGCCGCCCCAGAAACTTCAAACCACATTGCTGCAGGTGTGAGGAGATGTGACAGAGAAGGACCATTTTTACCTAGGAATCTCAAACTGCCACTACTGCATGCCCAGCAAAGGTCTGGATTGCAGCCCTCAAGAGCCAAAAACCCCACTTCTGCACAGTGAGGATATTGGGAAGAGAGGAGCATTTCCTGCTACTGCCTTGTGCTCTGACACTGGCCTGACAGAGAAAGAGGAGAAGAGATGTGCACTAAAAAAGCGAGTAGAATGAGTGAAAGGAGGAAATGGAACTGGCAGTATGAGAGGAAACCACTCCTATAATGGAGTCACCTGTTTAATCGTGCACACACAAACAATGGCCAAAATGTTATTCTCAATATATCAAGTAAACAGATATCTCTATGGGACCATCATAGGAAACACTCCCAGTCTACAGACCTTGATTGTATGACTTGTAATCATAGGTCCTGTAGTTTAAGCATTTTTTTGTCTCTTTTGTATTTTGCAAGTAAAAATCAATGGCTTATCTTGCATAAGCATTTCAATATCATTCTCCCAACGTGCCATGTTTCGAAATGTTTGTCTGCACCAAGGGATAGTGATATTCAGCATATTTCCTTTTGCCTTCAACTTCATTCTTTTGGCTACACAACCTGACAAATACTGTGTAGCCAAAAGAATTTTGAAATCCTTTGTACACTTTCACACCTGTACTTTCTACTGGCTTAAGAAGAACATGCCACACTGGGTCAGACCAAGGGTCCATCAAGCCCAGCATCCTGTTTCCAACAGTGGCCAATCCAGGCCATAAGAACCTGGCAAGTACCCAAACACTAAGTCTATTCCATGTTACTGTTGCTAGTAATAGCAGTGGCTATTTTCTAAGTCAACTTAATAAATAGCAGGTAATGGACTTCTCCTCCAAGAACTTATCCAATCCTTTTTTAAACACAGCTATACTAACTGCACTAACCACATCCTCTGGCAACAAATTCCAGAGTTTAATTGTGCGTTGAGTAAAAAAGAACTTTCTCTGATTAGTTTTAAATGTGCTCCATGCTAACTTTATGGAGTGCCCCCTAGTCTTTCTATTATCCGAAAGAGTAAAAAACCGATTCCCATCTACCCATTCTAGACCTCCAATGATTTTAAACACCTCTATCATATCCCCCCTGAGCCATCTCATCTCCAAGCTGAAAAGTCCTAACCTCTTTAGTCTTTCCTCATAGGGGAGCTGTTCCATTCCCCTTTATCATTTTGGTCGCCCTTCTCTGTACCTTCTCCATTGCAACTATATCTTTTTTGAGATGCGGCGACCAAAGCAGATAAAAAGTACACAGTTACAAAAGTACTGACTTTCCCCAGCCAGCCTGAATTTTCAAAAAAACTCCACAGACAATTTCCCTTTGGAAATTAGATTGCAACTCTGAAGGATCTGGTGCTGATTTTCTGTCAGGTCCCCCCAAGGTGCCAACCTGGGAAACCTCTTAAACTTGCTCCCCTTTCTCCATTGTCCCTGGAGCGGGAGGTGGAAGCCACTATAGGCTCCAGTCTTCAATTATGAGGGCAATTTTTAAAGAGCTTAGGAGATGTCCCTCCCTATGTCTTCAGTTTGGGTCAATATTCATCATTTAATATTACATTTTATGCATTCATAATGATTATGGAGTGCATATCATTTATTTGTTTTGTTATGTCATGCAAAATTGAAAAAGAAGTGTGTGGGAGGGGGAACACAAAAATGTTTGAGGTTGAAAAGGGGTCCATGCTCTCTGAAAAGTTGAGAATGCCTGGTTTTAAGTTAATAAGTAAGCATTAGGGTCGAAGAACTTTCTAATAGCTATCTTGTATCACAGATTAGCAATTGCAAAGTCATTACTTTAGATGAAAAGCAAAATGTTAAGTTGATAAATAGAAAAAATCTTCACAGGAGAAGTGTTTTTTTGCAAAGAATCCTGCCATATTTACCAGTCCTTTGATGAGAGCTATAGGGCTGATGTAGTCTCTAATGGGAGTAAAACGATCACATGTTTGCAGGTTTCTGTCTATTGTGACTTCTGTTGCTGTATTTCCTTTTTTGTTCTTGAATGCAACTTCACTGGAACACTTTCCATAGACAGTATCCTTAAAGGGGAAAAAGAGGGAGACAAAAATATCATTAAAATTCATTAAACACTACTAAGTAGGAGAAAATGATTTTATTGAAGTCTGGTATTTTTTTTATATATATATTTCACTTTGAGGTTTTTTTCAATCACCTATTTAATGTATTTCCTTATAATATAGATTTACCTGACGTTCAAAATATGAAGAAATAGATAGGAATTATTTTTGTCAATAAGAAAAGTACCTATGAAAATATCTTCTAAATACACCTACTCTTGACCCAGTTAAAACATGGGATTTGATTTAGTAGACAGGCAGCTCTATGGTGAAATGTGGCAGCCATTTTGTGGCTACTTTTTACACAACATTCTTTTTCAAATCTAAAAGGTCTAGTAGAAAATACTGAATGCACTTTAATTGACTTTATACTGTATCATTCTTTCCAAAAGTGTTGTAAAATTTATAGGCGCTAATTTTCAAAACCATTTACAGTGTTTTATGTATGCAAATGATCATTTGCATACATAAAATGGGTCTGTGTGGGTAAACGTATTTGCAAAATGCTATTTTGTGCAGACTTTTATCTGACTGTGCAGAGGCATTCGGGGGAGGGGGGGACAGAAGCAAAGTTTGGGCAGGGTTAGGATTTGTATGCCAACTTTTTGATTTTCAAATGTATGTGCATAAGTTCCCTTGGAAAATCTCCCTGTGTCTATTAGCAAGTGTAACTTGTGCAGGAAGTTTTATCAGCATCATTTTCAAAATGAACTTACATGTGCAAGCTTGGGCCAGGATTCATCATTCTTCGCAGAATGATGAATCCTGCGAAAATGGGGGGCAAAGGTAGGTGGGCCTGCAAAAGCCTTCAGCCTTCACACCACGGCGGTGCGGCGGCTGCCGGATTTTGCACCAAATAGCGTCACCGTGAAAGGTGGTGCTATTCGACGCGCTACTGCTGACAATAATGTTAGTAACATTATTGCCGGCAGCAAAGACACCGCCGACTCCGCCCCTCCATGCCCCCTCCCCTCCCCCTAATTTGCATATCACATGCGAAAAGGCCTTTTTTGCATGTGATAGAGGCTTATCGCACGTGATACAGCCTTATCTCGTGCAATAAGCCTTTGATAAATGACCCCCTTGCTTTGAAAATTGGTGTGATCTTTGTGGGTTGGTGCAAAATTACCTTCTTAATGATTTAGAAGACTGTGTAGTGGGCAGGCCCTTTGATGTATCTTTGTAAAAATGAAATAAATCTCACATAACATATATAATAAAACACAATGTAGGTATATATTCTTTTGATTTTTACATAGAGAAAATGCATAAAAAAAAATTTCAGTGGAGCAATCACAAAGTAGAAAAACATCAAATTGACTTGTTCTAGTGTGTTTACCATAGAACCAGCTTCTCGGGTGTTTTCGGTCTCCACTGGAACGACCAGGGCTGAAATAATGCCCCTCTTGATATTCAGGATGTTCACAGGCTCATCCTTTTCTGGATAAAGTAGGACCTCTTTTCCATCAGGAATGCTAAATTTAAGCTCATACCTGTCACAGAAAAAAAAAAGTGCATTAGAAAAAAATAAACCAAAATAAGCAAGCCAGCAGATCTTCCAATCCTGGGTGATAATGTAGGGTTTTATGTTTCTTCATTCTGGACTCCTTTTCACCCCCACTGTAACTTCCTCCACATTCTTTTGTAAAAACCACTTTTATTCCTTTGACTACTGGTGCTCATCATGAATGAAAAAGCATTGGCTGATCTATCTCACCGTTCTCCTTTAATGGGGTCAGGCAGTGATGGCTACTTTTAGCAGAGACAATATCTGTCCCGAGAAGCATGAAATGCACGCTAGGGCTGTATAACATAATCTGGGTAAAAACAAATAAGCATGGGTGTAGCTTGCTTATTGCGGCGGTTACTACCCCTACTACCTCTAACTAATCAAGCTAGATATTTCACTTGGATGCAGCTCCATCACCGCTCTCTACATTAATGGTGGGGGTGGAAGGGAATTAGAACCAAGAGCTAAGAGAAACAGATAAGTATGAGAGAAAAAATGAGGGAAGCTTGCTGGGTAGACTGGATGGGCCATTTGGTCTTCTTCTGCCGTCATTTCTATGTTTCTATGTTTCTATGTTTCTTAACTATAAATCTCACAGGGCCTCGTTTTCAAAAAGCATTTACGCAATTGTATGTGCGTAAATGAGCTGTAGAAAAATTGCTTGGGGGTTGTGTGCATAAAAGTATGTGCAGAAGCAATTCTGTGCAGACTTTTATGCATACTGGAAAGAGACATTCTGGAGGCAGAAGGGAGGGAGGGGATGGAGTTAGAGTGGGAACAGCATTTGCATACACTTTCGATTTTGGAATGTATGCATGTAAATCTACCTGCGTGCATTTAAGCCTGCTAACATTTACACCTGCACTGCATTCCACATGTGCCCACTAATTTTCAAAGAGGACTTATGTGTAGAAGTCCACTTTGTACATACATGCTAAAGTCTGTGTTTATCTTTTGTACACACAAATGTTAGTCCTTTGCAGACTGCTAAAAATTGCCCACACTAAACAACTTACTTTTCAAATTCTGGTTGGTTTTATGCATGCCTGAAATTATGTGCTCTATTAAAAATTTACCACTAAGTCCCTACTGCAAAATTATTCCAAAAATAAGGAGCTATATCACTTTCTTTGTAGTTTATTTACATTTTTAATTTATTGAGAAGATAACAAAAATGCATGCCTGTGCCTAAGTCAATGAGCTCCCAATCTACTAACTAGGCTTTACAACACCAGCACATTACTATTGTATTTTCTTATTATTTTATACAAAGGAAAATATAGAATAATTCTGTTTTGAAAAGGATGCTATTCTATGATTATGTGAAATGAAGACTACACAAAATTATAAGATTATGTAATAAGGTCAGAAAATTAATGCTAGTGAACAATGTTTATGTACCTGCGGACAATTCAAAGCATCCCCTGCATCAAACTTTGGAATATCACTGACACATACTGAAAATATGTGCCTTCCAGGGCACAAGTCCAGTTTATTGTATACATCTATACCTGCTACCCCTTCCTCAACTCTTTGGCTATATAAACTTAAGCACACCCATATAGTGGATACCTTAGTAGCTCATCCCTCTAGCAGTCAGACCTAACTAACAATAAGCATTGGAAGTCAATATTATATCTGTGTGGAAGAATAGTTTGGATATGTATGAAAGTGTATTTGTACAAACAGTTCTGTCCTTAGCATCCACTAGTTGCATCCTATGGAAGGGGAATTTGCAAGCCTTCCCTGTAATGTATGAAAGACAAGAGAACTGAAAAATTTTTTTTAAAGCATTCATGTAGAAGATAGGAATAAGGTGACACAATGGCCTTTTAACAAAAACCCGAGTAATTTCATGCACTTAAGCCCCTAACCAGGAAATTGATGTTCTGCCTTACCCCTAGATTCATCAAAATGCTATAAATATAGTGGATTTCTGCAACACATTTATTACACTTGCACTATTTTCCACATTGCATACTGATTAATCCACTGCAGGCACATTACCAACTGAAAAGGTTTTGAGAAAGAAAGAGCACACCTGTATACAGACAAACATGTAAGTTTACTATTTATACCACTGCAAGAGGGAGCACTATTAACTCACGGTGAGATATGGGGGGGGGGGGGGGGGGAGCAAGTTTTGGAGGACAGTTGACCATTACAGTCAGAGGTTCAAACAGCAAAGTTGACATCAGTGCAGATGTCAACTTTTTCTGTCCTTTGGAGCGGTGAAAGGTAAAAGAGGAACTGATTTGTACAATGTACACTCTACCTAGCTTGATGCACTCTGTACCTAGCTGCAATCTTCACTAATGTCAACTTTGCTATTTGTACCTCGGACTATGTATGTAAAACTTCCCCCCAAAACCTACCCTACCCCCAAACCTCACCCTGAGTTAATAGTGCCCCCTTTTACAGTGGTATAAAGAGTAAACTTACATGTTTTAATGTAACTTCTCTTTTCCACTTATACGTTAATTGATTTTTCCCCTTGTTCTAATGTAAACCGGTACGATAAGACCTGGTCTTGAGTGTCGGTATAGTAAAAGAAGTTAAATAAATAAATAAATAAATGTTACACAATGCTGCTTTTTACAGAGTCTCTCTCTTTCTCTGTCTCTCTCTCCCATGTTATATGTTAATGATAAATAACCCAGTCAGTTTGCATCTGCTTAAGTTCAGAAAAAGCCTACATATGATGAAATGTAAAAGTAATCGACTGTGACTTTTTCATACTGAACATTAATTAAAATCAGTATTTTTAAAAAAAGAGATGAAACCTTGAGTTTAGATGGCATCAATTCCTGTGAATCCCAACATTTAACAAAAACCATTTTAACTTCCTGCACTACAGTGTAAGCCAGTTATAATTTTATAATAATACTAGTAATTATGGCTGCTATGATTATAAACCAGTTTGCGGTTCTGTTTGTCAATACTGTAAGACAAGAAAGTATCCTAACTCTTATTAATGGAAATTCATGTTTTTCACTTACTTGGACATAGCATTTGAGAACTCATCTGAGTTGAATGACCTCTTTAGCATAGCCTTTCCCTCAGGGTTGATGCCATGCACCTCTCGCAGGGTGCACTGGCTTATCCGAAGGACAAAACTACACAGTTGTGGAACCTCCAGTTCAACCTGAAAATACAATTACTGCATCATTAACACTGAAAGTATTTACCATGTACAGCATGACTTCATATTTTCTGGACTGTACAATTTGCTATAACAGAATAGTCTATATTTTGAAATCTGATCTTTGTTATGATTTAGTAAATAAATAATGGTTTCATAAAAGTTATGGCACAGAATCTCTGCCATAAGCAAAAAGAATAACAAGTCTGCCATTCAAACAGTATAAAATTAATCTAACAAAAAATTAAATATACAAGTGTTATTATTGCAATAATCATGAGAGAAAACCAATTGGCACTATATTTAAACATTTTCTTCACCTAGAATTCATTCCATTTAAACAAAAGGAGAAAAATGCTTGTTGCTGGCCCTCACAGGTTTCCTGCAGATTCTACTGCTGATGGTAGATCTGAATGGGGCTAATGCACACTTTTACATTTTTTTATTGGACAGCAAAGCAAATTTAATTTTTTTAATTTAATTATTTAGATTCTGCTTTTTCAGGCACTTCAGTAGATTACACTCAGGTGTTGTAAGTATTTCCCTAGCCCCAGGGGGCTCACAATCTAGCCCCTAAATTCATCAAATTGCTATAAATATATTGGAAATAGTGCCCACAATAAAAAAAAAAAATGGGTGTAGTTAGGAAAATTGTAGAGTTACTGCATTGATAAATAATGCAATGCATGATACATTATCATGTTGCATATTATTTGTTTTTAAAGCACATGGTATATTATTGCAGGTCCTAACACACAAATACAGCTGTTACTGTAGGGGCGGGGAGGGAGGGAGAGAGCACAAGAGAGACAGAATAGAGTCAATATGACATGCTAAAAATTTACCACTGTAAGAGGGGACACTTTCAACTCAGGGTATGTTTGGGGGGGGGGGGGGGAGGTGGTTTTATGTACACAGTCAGAGGAATGAACTGCAAATTTGATATGACTGATGATGAATTTCTCGCATTTGAATCAATGAAAGGTACCAACAAGAGGAGTTGATTTGTACAAAGCAGTCTCTAGCTACAAAACCTGGTACCTTTCATTGATTCAAATGCGAGAAATTCATCAGTCAAATCAAACTTGCAGTTAATTCCTCTGACTGTGTATGTAAACCCTCCTCAAGTTGAAAGTGTCCCCTCTTACAATGGTAAACATATACCATGTCATATTGACTCTATAAAGAGTCGCTCTCTCTCTTTCTCCCTCTCCCCCCCCCCCCCCCCACACACACACACAGAAAAAAGGTGTAGTTATTTCTGACATTACATCCGGCATTAGTGCGTGCTACTCTACTGCAGTCCGTACTAGCAGACCCTCGTTTCCATTAACTTCTCCCATTTTCATACTAAATGTAAAATGTGCGTGCTAATGTGTATTGTGATATTTATCACACATGTTAGGGCCCAGTAAGTTTGTATCTAAGCCAATGGAGGGTAAAGTGGCTTACCCAAGGTCACAAGGAGAAGGAGTGATATTTGAACTTTGCTTTGCAGTCCACTGCTCTAACCACTAGGCTACTCCTTCCAGCCCTCCTCTTTCATCAATGACAGGTACAATTAGTGATGAAGGAGGAGAGCTGGGAGAAAAACTGAAGGATAAAGGAAAGTATTGATGGAAGGAAAAAAGAGGGGAGATAGTGGAGTGAAGCAGATTATTGACTGAAGGAGAGAGAATAAAGGGAAAGTAAGGAGAGAGGTAAGACTGAAAGGGGAACAGTTGGAAGAAATGGACTGAGGTTCAAAGAAAAGAAAGGAGGAAGAGACAGGAAGGAATAACAGACTGCCTGAGGGAAGGAGAAAAAGAGAAACTGGATGGGAGAAGGGGAAAAAGTAGAGAACAGAAAAGTGAATGCAAAGAAAAATGTAAAGGGAGAAAGATCAGAAATAAAAGGAAAGAATTTTAAAAAGTTTCAGGCATACACAGAAAAGGTTGGAACACTATTTTTATTATGGGAGCAATACTCAAGGTGTTTTATGTAGGGACATCCATGTTTACCCACATAAGAATTAATTTTGAATATTGTTCCCCAGTGCATGTAAAAGCACATATGCTGTTATATGCATATAAATCTCACTTTGTAATTCAACATTGTGTTTCTGTGGGTTAAATAATGAAATTCAATTTCACAATGTACTTTGACCTGCAGTTGAAATAGGCATTTTGAGGGGGCAGAGGTACATATTTTTGGTTTTTAACAGTATACATATCAATCTACACACAGAAACGTGCATCTGCTCTGAGCAGGATGAAATTAACTTTCTGTATGTACATTTAATTAAAGACCAGCCAAACTCAGTAATTTTCAAAGTGGAATTAAAAGCTTAAGTCACCTTTGAAAATCTTGGTTAATGTCTGTGGGAAAACAAGTGCCTGCAGACTTTAGCCCTACACATGGGGTTATAAAATGACCCTGCCTATGTGCAAGTATATGGAATTTCCATTGGACTACTATAGAAAACTGTCCTGTAATGCTGTAGAACTCAGTATCAGATTTCCGAAAAAGAAGCCAGTGAAAACTTATCATCTGGCTTAGCTCTAGTTGCCAGTTGTTGAGGGCCTTGTTCACCAGGATCATATTCAATCAACAAACAAACTTTATAGGATTTTATTTTTACTGTTACCTTGCAGCTGATTTTTGATCCACTTTGTGAGTCTGCAGTACCAGCCACTCCATTAGAAGTCTCTGCTTCATAGTTGTACACATATTTCCTCAGGTGCTTAAATCTAGTTGAGTCTTCTACAGATTTAATATAATATGCTTCAGAATTCATGCAAACATTATAAAATCATGAGTGGGGTGGAATGAGTAAATAGGGAATGGTTATTTACCTTTTCAAACAACACTAAGACTAGAGAATACTCTGTTAAACTAGCAACCGGCAGATTTAAATCAAATTGTAGGAAGTATTTTTTCACTCAGCACATAATCAAGCTATGGAATCTGTTGCCAGAGGACATGGTCAAGGCAACTAACACAGTGGGGTTCAAAACAGGACTGGACAAGTTCCTGAAGGAAAAGTCCATAAACAGTTATTAGCCAGGTAGACATTTATTTATTTATTTATTTATTTAACGCTTTTATATACCGAAGTTCGTATGGACATCATATCGGTTTACATAAAAAGGATAGAGAGGAGGAAATGGAAAAGGAAGGGACTTGGGAAAGCCAGTGCTTATATATGAAATAAAACAACTATTGGTGATTTGATGGGTACTTATGACCCACATTGGCCACTGTCAGAGACAGAATGCTGGGCTCCATGGAACTTGGTCTGACCTAGCAATGCACTTCTTATGTTCTTATTTTCTTAAACATGACTACCACCTAGCAGCACCTTCAAATAAACGTCAGTAATAAAGGTATTCTTAGTATATGAACTGCATCTATCTTTTAACATGAAGTTCAAAACAAACACAAATTTCAGAATAATATACTATAAAATTTTGAAAAAATGACCTTCTCCAAACTAGAAATTTCTGGATTTGTTTGAGTTGGCTGCATTAAACCCAGTCAGCTCCAGAGGGCACTGGAGCATCAGATTAGAAAAGTAAATGGCCATCCTGTACAAAATACCAGCTCACTGCATACTTTGACCTCCGCCTCCTCCCTTGTCATTCCATGATTAAAGAACAGTCTGTAACTATGTTAGGTGTACTGCGGTGTTCATTACAAAGGTTAAGCACACAGTCCATTTTTCCTGATGTTACCGAGATTATCTTTAATGAATTATTATCCATTGCTAATAGGAATGGCGGAATATAGCTGCATGATTATCATGCATTCAATATAAATGGCAAACTTTATGTTCTTATGTTGATATCTTAATGCAAAAGTTTGTGAAAACTCTTATTAGGTACATAAAAAGTCCTATTCTGTAAGTTGTTTGTCCACTCAATGTCTATGGAAAAACAATTTTCTATATAGGATTGTAAACTATAGGTGATTTAACATACTCATTGGATCACATCTGATACCTTATCTTAATTCAGTAAGAATTCCAACAAGTAGCTACCCGATGAGAAAACTAAAAATAATTCCTTTTTTCAAGCAAGTAATACCTAATAGTAACAAAAAGAAGAATTTGTAAAGCCCAATCCAATAGTTGATCCCTAAGTTTGATTGCTGGTTATGGGACAATTTCACTCCCAGAGCAACTTGGTAAGCAGGGCATTGTCTGAGGAGATAGTATCAGCAATAGGAATTTAAAAGAATGAAAAATGGTAGTAGGATGAAACAACAGGGGGAAAAAAAACAGGCTCTCTTTCTTTCTTTCTGATCTTTCATCACTATAGTTAAGACAGGAAGGAAGATACAAGCCCTTTAGGAATTAAGAGCAAGTAAAACAGATAATTTTATATATGAGAAATAAATGAATCTCTCTGAAGTAGAAACAACCTGAGCTAGAAGAACTAAACAGCCTACACTGCAGTATCGGCACGCACCTAAGACATACAGACACAATGCTCCTAATTTTAAGTGTTGATGCAAAGTAAAAACCCTTACTTGAACAGCTTGGAGAATGGCTTTCTGAATGATCATCCTCTGTAGAAAAAGTGCAAAAAATACAAGCTTTCACATAAATATATAATAAACTATATATATATATATATATATATATATATATATATATATATATAAAAATGTGTGTGTGTGTGTCATGTCTTTATAAAGAAACTATGATATTTAAACCAAACACTGAAAATTCCAGGTTTTACTAATATTTTTTTACTTGTAAACTTCATAACCTTAATACTTGTTCCCAACAAATTCTGTGGAATTAAAAAAAAAGTTGTTTTACAGAAAACCTGTTCTTATACCACTCATAGCTACAATAGGTAGCAGTAAAATAAGACTGTTACAAAATGTCTGTATACAAGGTGTTCTTAAAATACATGTTAAAAATAGGACAAGTTGCATAAAAGTGTGCAGAAGTGCTTTTAACAAATGGAAGAGCGAAGCAGCTTCTGAATTATGAAAAGCAAGAATAGTACAATTATTCTGAATGACCCTTAAGGGCCTGTTTATGAAAGGTTTTCTCCCACTTTGTATCCATCACAAGCACACATAGTAAATAAGGATCTAAGCAATGCGTGATGACCAATCACTTTATCATTTCACAACAGCATAATATTTGTTTTTTCGTATAACTAAAATGAATAAATCACTTCAGATTCCAAAAATGCTCATCTTATCCTATGGAGGAAGCACTAAAATACAAAGAAATACATAGGAAATCTGCTTTAATGCCACCTTTTTATATAACTAATAATTTCAAAGATACTAAAGACCATTTACAGAAGAAGGCCTAGGACAAACTGTAAGGGAATCCAAGATCCCTCCTTGGCAAAAGCTTCATCAATGTATGTATAAAATAAATTATATGATTCCCCATATTTCTACTCATTATTTTCTATATATGAATGTTGTGAGATCCTCTAACTCTGACAGAGTTTTACAAATCAGCATAAGAAAATCAAAATCAGTTACTTACGGGCAATGGTGCAGCCGCTGGCAAGCAGCACCAATAGCCAAAGTTTGGCAGTGCCCATGATGGGCTGTGGAGGCTCACCGTCACTCCCTTAGCTCCTCTCCCCTTCCTTTTTATTCTCTTTAGCTTCACAAAGAGACTGAGCATCCTCACTTGGACCTTAATTTATATAGTCCGGGAAACCAGCTGAGCTGTTCTGTTTAGAAGTTCAGGGCAAGCTGCAAAAAGTCCAAAGGTTGGAATCTTTCCCTGCAGTTTCACAGAGGGCTGCATGTATGCCCCGAACTGAATGAAAGGCTACAAGAGAAAGGTGTTTCTATCACAACATGTACTGTATGTCTGCTAGTGTTTGGGTTTGTTTTTTTTAGTTCAAATCATTTTTATTGATGAATAAGAGAGTAATTATGGTACATAAGAGTACACATGACCATCAGCATCAATAATAAAACAAAAAAACCCCTCTTTGTCAAAGACATGTTACATACATGCATCAATATTTATATATACACTTTACTGCATCAGAAATTAGATATCTAATCAGAAAACTTTAAACTGCATGCTTGTGAAAAACATATCAAATAACAATCCACAATGCACATTAGGGATTAATATCAAAGTATCCACTACTGCTAGTGTTTTTTGATTTTCCATGATATTTTCCTTATACCTGGAGGGAAGTGAATAGTACTGTTTAAATGAAGGATCTGTGTAAAGCCCTAGGTTTACATTAGGTGTAGATTTAAAAAATCATGTACTAAAATGAAACCTCTCTTCTAATGTTCTTTCTGATTAGAGTCACTGCTAATACTGTATTCAAAAAAAAATGTTTTCCAAATGTATATAGTATTTCTAACATTTTAATTTTTTTTCTGCAAATGGAAATAGTAACAATCTAGAATATCTTTCAGCTTCATATACCAAAACATGCAAACAGTGCTGTTTCTGTCTGAAAAAAAAAAACAAAACTAAAATTGGTGAGTTTGTTATTGCTACTATACAGCACTAACAATCCATTTTATGTTGGAGAAATTTCTGGTTTCCTGGCTTAGCTAATTCAAACCTTAAACATCTATGAGAAACTGCAGTAGCATACAAAAAGTTAGTGCCATAAATATTTAGTACTGTTACTTGCACAATGTGTACTAACTTAAAATTATTACATCATTGTCACCTAATATATAACAAAACCTAGGCCAGAGGGTTGCTGGGCTGCAGAGAGCAAGGCATAACCAGCAGGAACAAGTAGTTGATAATGCTCTTGTACAGGTCCTTGGTGAGGCCTCACCAGGCTTACTGGGGCAGATTTCAAAGGGGTACGCAATACCCCCCCGAAAACCTGCCCCAAGCTCCCCCTGCACGCGCCAAGCCTATGTTGAATAGGCTCGGTGGCGCGCGCAAGCCCCGGGACGTGCGTAAGTCCCGGGGCTTTCCTGGGGGTGTGTCGGGGCATGTCTGGGGCGTGTCGCGGCGGCACACCATCTGGGGCGGGGCCGCGGGCGTGGTTAAGGCCCGGGGGCATTTCGGGGCATGGCCGAGGCCTCCAAAACTGCTCCTGGGCCGGGTATTCGCTGGCCGGCGCTCGAGTTACGCCTGCCTCAGGCAGGTGTAACTTTTATAATAAAGATAGGGGGGGTTTATATAGGGCTGGGGGGTGGGTTAGGTAGGGGAAGGGGAAGGGAGGGGAAGGGAAGGTGGGGGGAGGTGGAATGAAAGTTCCCTCCGAGGCCGCCTTGATTTCGGAGCGGCCTCGGAGGGAACGGGCAGCGCGCACAGGGCTCGACGCGCGCAAGGTACACAAATGTTCACCCCCTTGCGTGCGCTGACCCTGGATTTTAAAAGATATGCATGGCTACGCACGTATCTATTAAAATCCGGCATACTCTTGTTTGCGCAGGGTGTGCGAACAAAAGTACGCGCTTGCGTATGTTTTAAAAATGTGCCCCATTGTGTTCAATTCTGGAATCCATAACAACAGAAAGGGCAGGGATAAGATAGAAACGATCCAGAGAAAGACAATCAAAATGATGCAGCATCTGCTATATGAGATGAAACCGAAGGACCAAAATATGTATAATCTAGAGGAGAAAAGAGCCAGTGGAGATGAGATGCAGACTTTTAAATACCTGAAAGGTATTAATGATGCACAGGAATCAAACCTTTTCCAGTGGAAAGGCAGCTATATATCTTTTTTTTTTCATGGAAAGAGGTTGCAAACACAAGTATGGGAACAGAATTCAAAATGGCGTGGGATAAACACAGAAGATCTGAAACGAAAAGAGTATGGAAACGAAGGAAGATATGATACAACCTTTTGGAGTAACATTTCTGCATGGGTTTAACTTGCACAGAGCAGCAGTTACGACTCTAAACTGAAAGCCTGGGGGTACCTTGCATGGAGAGGAAGTTACAACCTTAAACACCTTACTGGGCAGACTTGATGGACTATTTTGGTCTATATCTGCCTGTGTGCGCGCTCTCCCGGCGCGCACACAGGCCAGTGTCCTGTGTGCGCGATACAGTAAAACAAAATATTTAAATTAGGGCCCGCGGTAAAAAGAGGCGCTAGGGACACTAGCGCATCCCTAGCGCCTCTTTTTGGACAGGAGCGGCGGCTGTCAGCGGGTTTGACAGCCGATGCTCGATTTTGCCGGCGTCAGTTCCGAGCCCGCTGACAGCCATGGGTTTGGAAACTGGACGCCGGCAAAATTGAGCATCCGGTTTTCAACCCGCGAGCCACGGCTGATTTAAATTTTTTTTTTTTTACTTTTGGGACCTCCGACTTAATATCGCCATGATATTAAGTCAGAAGGTGCACAGAAAAGCAGTTTTTGCTTTGGGTAGGTGCTAATTTCTTAAAGTAAAATGTGCGGCTTGGCTGCACATTTTACTTACTGTATCACGCGGAATGACTAATAGGACCATCAACATGCATTTGCATGTTGTGGGCGCTATTAGTTTCGGGGGGGTTGGACGCGCGTTTTCGACGTGCTATTACCCCTTACTGAATAAGGGGTAAAGCTAGCGTGTCGAAAACGCGCGTCCAAATGCGGGTTAACAGTGCACTCCACCTGTTAGAGAGATGTTCTTTGGAGTCAGCACACCCTGATTTTGAGTTATTACTGGAACTTGAATGAAATTCCTCACCCTACCTATCCACATGCTGTGGGCCCAGGCAGGATTTCTTCCCCTTCATACCCTATTCCCATACTTCCAAGAATTCTGTTCAAATCAAGAATGACTAGGATAACCTGCGAGTTCAAGAATTACATGACCGCAGCTTTATGTTTACTACATTTTAACTTTTACTACAGTAACAGATTGGGTCTATCTGGGTTTGCATATATCTATTACTTGGTACAGTAGTTATTGCTGGCATCAGCCCACTGTGGGATTTATTTCCTCCTATTGGCAGTGATTACATTTTGTTATTGTAGCAAGGTCCCATTCTAGTTTTAGAAGCTGGGAATTGACAGAGGCTCCAACAAAGTCATGGAAGCTGGGAATGGTTAGATCCCTACTTTTAAAGCTTTTCTTGTATGCTTGCTAAGGGTAAGGGCCCCCATTTGAGCCACAGAAGCACATAATGTCCAGGATCACCCTCAACACACACACTTTTATTTTTCTTTGGTCAATTTCGTGGTGCACAGATGGCAAAACCCAGCTGTAAAATTAAATGAGCAGGCTGCTTCTGCCCTATTTACTTTTCTTACTTATCATTTCTATAGCGTTCCTCAATGTGCACAGCGTTGAACAAAAATACATAAGAGACAGTCCCTGTTCAGTAGAGTTTACAATCTAATCAAGGCAAGCATACAGGGCAAAGGAGACTTTGAGAATTTCTTTTATTAAGAAAATGGATCAAATTAATCAATAGGCTTATAAATAGGATAATCAGGAATTAAGATTTATAAGCAGCCTCAAAAAGGTGGCTTTTTAGATTGGAGTTGAATAAGACAGAGAGGGAGCTTCACACACCAACTAAAGGAAGGAAGACCATTTCAAGCATACGGTACAGCCAGGTGGAAAGCACGGAGTCGGGAGTTGGTGGTAGAGTAGGACATATATAGGAGTTGCTTGCCTGATCAGCAGAGTTCACAAGAAGGGTTGTAAGGCGAGATAAGAGAGGAGAGGCAATGAGGAGCTGCAGAGTACAGGCTCTTACAGATAAGTAAGAAGAACTTGAACTGTGTACGGTAACGGATATTGAACCAATATAGCGAATTGAAAAGAGGGGTTATAAGAGTGTAATGACTTTAAAAAATAAGTCACGCAGCTGAATTTTGGATAGATTGTAGAAGAGAGAGAGTTCACTGGAAGACCTAAGAGGAGCAGGTTGAAGTAATCTAAGTGGGAGGTGAGGAGAGAGTAAATATGAGTTATAGTAGTGTGTTCAGAAAAGAAGAGGCAGATTTTGGTGATGTTATAGAAAAAGAAACACCACATTTTAGTAGTGTTTTGCATATGTGTAGAGGAAGAACGAGAGAAGTCGAAGATGACCTGGGCACGTGCCAAGGTTATGGACTAAGGGAGACTGGGAGGATGACAGTGTTATCCACAGAAATAGAGAAAGGAAAGAGGGGAAATGGATTTGGGATGAAAGATACAGAGTTCTATCTTGGTCATGTTGAGTTTAAGATGGCAGTGCTGCAACAAGCAGCAATGTCAGTCAAGCAGGCTGAGATTTGGGACTGAATTCCTGATGAAATTTTTGTGTAAAGAGGTAATTCTGGAAATCATCAGCATAAAGATGGTATTGAAAGCCATGGAGATGATACAGAGCACTAAGGGCCGGATTTTAAAAGGGTTACGAGCATAACCCTTTTAAAAAAAAAACCCTGCATGCGCCGAGCCTATTTTGCATAGGCTCGGTGGCGAGCGCAAGCCCCGGGACGTGCGTTCCTGGGGCTTGCAAAAAGGGGCGGTCGGGGGCGTGTCCAGGGGGCACGGTTTTGGATCGGAGGGGTGTTCGGGGGCATGTGGGTGGTCTGGGGCGTGGCCAAGTGCCCCGACACAGCGGCCTGTGTCGGGGCCTGCCGCACTGGCGCGTGTAAGTTACTACTGCCCGGAGGCAAACAGGTTGCAGGGGAACAACAGGGGCGTCTAACCAAGGGGGAGAAAAAGGAAGGCAATAGGGAAGAGGAGGGGGAGGGGGAAGGCAGCGGGGGGCAGGGAAGGGTTACAGGGGGAGAAAGGGAGACAAGAAACTGGAAGGAAATGGGAGTAGAAAAGTTCAGGGATAGGGAGGGGTCTAAGTGGAGTCCAATTCCGGATATGCCTGTTTAAAGAGCCAAGACTTTAGCTTTTTTTTTTAATTTCAGGGTACAAGTCTCTAGTCGGAGATCATGGGGCATGGTGTTCCAGAGGGTGGGGCCTGCAACAGATAGGACTCACTCCCTGGTGGTGGAGAGGTGAGCGATTTTGAGGGTGGAGGTATAGAGGGTTCCTTTGTGGGCTGTTCTGGTGGGACGGTTGGAGGGGCGGAAACAAAGGACATCGTCAAGCCAAGGGAGATTGTGGTTGTAAAGGATCTTGTTAATGATGGTGAGGGTTTTGTATATGATACAGGAGGAGATGGGGAGCCAATGAAGTTCCTTGAGGATAGGGGTGATGTGGTCAGCTTTGCGGGCATTAGTTAGAATTCTGGCCATTGCATTCTGCAACATTTGTAGCGGTTTGATAGTAGAGTAGAGGAGGCCTAGGAGTAAGGAACTGCAGTAATCCAATTTTGATAGTAGAGTCGCTTGTAAGACTGTGCGAAAGTCTTGTGCATGGAGCAGGGGTTTAAGTTTTTTTAAGAATATGGAGCTTATAGAAGCCTTCTTTTAAGGTTGTGTTAATGTATTTTTTAAAGTTTAATTGGTGGTCTATGGAGACCCCAAGGTCTCGTACAGTGTGTGGGAAAGAATTCATGGGGAGGGTGGGGTCACAGGGGATGGGTGGCATATGGTTATGGTGGTTAGATATGATGAGGAGTTCATTTTTGAGGTGTTTAAGGCCAGGTGGGGGTTGGTGAGGAGTGTGTTTATGGAAGCAAGGCAGTTTTCCCAAAACGTTAGGGATTTGGGGAGGGATTCTTGTATAGGGATGAGGATTTGGACATCATCAGCATATAGGAAAAACTTGAAGCCAAGGACGGAGAGGAGATGGCAAAGCGGCAACAGGTATATATTGAAGAGGGTGGAGGATAGGGAGGAGCCCTGAGGGACACATTGGGTAAGGCGGATGTGAGAGGATCTGGATTTTGCAATTTTTACAGTGTAGTCTCTTTTATTCAGGTAGGAAGTAAACCAATGGAGGGTTGTGCCTGTAATGCCAATTTCTGATACTGTAAAAGGGAGCATTTCCACTCCCTGTATGTACAAGTTGTGTGCGATGTGCACATGAAGATCATCAATGTTGTCTCAACATTTTCTGGAAGCAGTCATGACTCCTTCATCCTTGTTAGGTTGACGCTGGCTCAAAATTTTCGTTGGTGAAGGCTGGTTGCTCGGTAAGTTTGAAATAAAAGCCAAACAAAAGTGTAAACTAAAATTTTAAAATGTAAGCTCTCTTGGGTGGGTACCAAAAGCGGAATAGTGCACATTTTCTGGTGCTTGGTGCCAAAAGCAAGTACTATTTCACTATACAATCAAATTTTAGCTGTCTGGGGTGAGTACTAAAAGAAGAATAGTACACACTTTCTAACACATGGTGCCAAAGTTTGTACTATTCAGCTATACATGTAAGCTCCCTGGGTGGGTGCTGAAAGCATTAGCTGAAAATTTAAAATTACAGCTATGTACCTGAACATCATCAAACAATTATTAACGCAAATGAAACTTAGTCTAAACATTGATAAAACAGAAATTATTCTGCTTGAAAGGAAAATTTCAATTTCTGATCAAAAGCTGACAATGCAACATGACAATCTCTCGATTAATTTAGGAGACAAAGTGTGAGATCTGGGAGTCTAGATTGACCCTGAGCTCAATCTTAAAAAACACATTTCCATTAAAATTAAAGAGGGATATGGTAAACTTTTAATGCTTAGAAGTCTAAAGCCATTATTAAATCCAAACTATTTTAGAACAGTTTTGCAATCCTTAATATTTTCTGGTACTGACTATTGCAGCTCACTATTTCTTGGCCTCCCACAATCCACCATTCGTCCCCTCCAGAGTCTGCAAAATTCAGCTGCTAGGATACTCACGGGTTGTAGAAAAAAAGACCACATCACACCCATCTTGAAATCTCTGCACTGGCTACCCATTGAGTACTGAATTCAATATAAAGCACTCTGTATCCTCCACAAAGCAATTTACAGTGAGCGAGTAGTTGGATGAATGCTATCATTCGACTTCACACTCAGCAGTGAAACTTAAGATCCGCTAACAAAGGGCTACTTTCAGTCCCTTCAGTCTCTACAGCTAGACTCACCTCGGTTAGAGAGCGAGCCATAATCACTTCTGGGACCTCGATTATGGAACACTTTACCAGTGGATTTAAGATTGCAAGCTGGTTTTAAGCTGTTTAAAAAGCAATCAAAACCTGGCTATTTGAGTAGGCTTTCAAAGCAGGCATTGGTTAAATACTTACATTTTCTTCATTTACCACAATTTTATAGACTATTACTTAATTTATACACTTTTAATGGATTTATTGTTCTTAAGATCATCTTTTACATAGCATTTTTTATGTTTTATTATTGACTATTTTATTTAATTTGTACATTCTAATTGATTTATTAATTGCTTTTTAGGATCATAGAATTACATTATGCTTTTTATGCTTTCTTTACTGTGTTTTAGATAACATTTTGATTTTTGTTTGATATATTTTACTCGAATTTGTATATGTTTGAAATATTTGTAAACCATTGTGACGGCTAGTCTAAAACAATGGTATATAAAAGCCTATCAAATAAATAAAAATAAATAAATATCTCACCCAACCAACACCCAAAAACCATCCGCACCCTGGCAAGATACCAGCAAAACTGCCCCTTGCAATAAACTGTAACCCCAACTGACATTGGCAGTAAGCAGGGATAAAAAAAGAATAAGAAGAGAAACTACACACAAAAAAAGTAGAGGTAGAATAAGGAAAAACAAACCAACTAAAAATAAAAATAAAAACAGAATATCCACAAATTCAATTGCAGAAGAATGCAATTAATCAGATATTAAACAAGGTATACATTCCATAAAAGTCCAGCTTTCACTGCATTGATCTTCATGGTCCACCAAATCAGAGTGACATTGGAGCAGGCATGCCAAATTGCAGAGGCCAGTGTACTCCTGGCGCACAAGCAAACATATCCAAGAGAAAGAACAAAGGAAGTCGACACAGGAACCAAAATAAAAGGTGCAATCGCTCCTGAGCATTGTCACAGTTACAAAAAATCAAAAGACAGAGGCCCTTAGACTTCAAGCTCGCTTCCCATAAAAGGCGCCGGAAAAATGAGCAATCATCCAATAAAAAAAGGCAAATGAAAAGAAAAAAAACCAAATAAGACAGAGCCAGATCCGGCCTCCTTAGAAAGACCTAGGTACCCACAAAGTCCAAAAAAATTGCATCCAGAAGAACAGGGTGATAAAAAACAAGAGAATACTGAACATAAAATAAAAAGGAGACTGCCAGCATTAAAGAAAGAGTCAGCTGTGCAAACTGCAGAAAGTCAACTTCCTTAGTATAGGAAAGAGAAACAAGAAGATCAAGACACTACTCATGTTAACCTGCCATATATATCCAGGTAGTTTGCCTGCAATTAGTCAAGTCACCGAAGCACCAGTGTCTTGCTGCTATGATCGCCATCTTTGCAGCCAAGTGTCAGCTTCTTTAGCCATATTGAAGGTCATATATTTTCCCCGATAGCTGACCCGCAACTTAGCTGGGTACTACAGGGCATATTTAATCTCATGTTTCCACAGCTTTTGTTTCATGGCCGCAAAGGCTTGCCGCTTGCATTGTAATTCAGCCGAGAAGTCGGGAAATAACATAAGGCGGCTCCCTGATAGCAAATGTCCACCATTTCACGAGCAGGCGACAAGATCTTCTGCTTATCCTGGAAATAATGCGGTTTGATAAGCATGGCTCTTGGCTGACCCTGGAGGGGGAGCCAGTGCCAGACTTCAGTGGGCCTGATCGATCTTCAAATGGCCCTTCGGGCTGGGAAATTTTATTAACTCCGGAAGCCAGGTGGAAAGGAAAGTGCAAGAGTCTCTATCTTCTGCCTGCTAGGGTAAGCCAATAATATGAATATTACAACATCTGGACTGGTTTTCCAGATCATCCATCTTTTTGTGGAGCATAGAAACATTATGTTCCAGTTTCTCTATCTTTGCCCCGGCAGCAGTTGCTGAGTGCTCAAGTTCGGAGATGCATGACTCTGCCTCATCAATCCGACCAGCCATTTCCGGTGCTGTTTTGACTAGTTCGGCAACTATATCCACAATTATAGTCAAACATTTGTCCAGTTTCTGAGATATGTGATCAGCAAACTTCTCCAAGAGGGAATGCATATAGTAATCCCGTTCCAGCGTCCCAGCGGCCTCAATGTCCACCTCTGGATCTCCATCCAAGACCAACTCATCAGAGCAGACCTCCTGGTCCTCCCAGGATTTAGTGACAATTTTCTCGCCCTTGGAAGCCGTATCGGCCCACATCGAGGGAAGCGATTGACTCTTGGAGCTTTTAGATTGCAACATAGTTAATTATTCTGGCAAAGAACCACAAAAAATAGGGTGAAAAAGCAGATCTGAGCGGGATCCCGATTGAGCAGCAGCCACCTCATTCACCAGATGACTGGAAGTCCCTTTCTAACTATATTTCCCATTTTATCAAAGTTTCCCTTTTGAAAGTGTAGTGCTAGAGCCATGGATTCACTTACTGCCCCCCTTCCAGTCATTAATTCAGATTTGATCATGTTATGATCACTATTGCCAAGTGGTCCCACCACTTTACTTCTCTCACCAAATCCTGCACTCCGCTAAGAATGAGAACAAAAATAACTCCCTCTCTCATCAGTTTCTAAACTAATTGCTCCATACAGTTGTCATTTATTCAATCCAGGAACTTTATCTCTCTAGCATATCCTGATGTTACATTTACCCAGTCAATAGTAGGGTAATTGAAATCTCCCATTATTACTGCACTACCAATTTGATTACCTTCCCTAATTTCTCTTAGCATTTTATCATCCATCTCATCATTTTGACTAGGTGGTCGGTAGATACTCCTATTACTATCCTTTTCCCCAACACACATGGGATTTCTACCCATAAAGATTTTATTGTGCATTTAGTCTCTTATAGGATGTTTATTCTGTTGGACTATATACCATCCCAAACATAAAGCACACACACACCTCCCTCCCCCCTCGCCTTATCAAGTTGCTCCTCCCTATCATTGGGATATAATTTGTATCCTAATATGGCACTATCCCATTAGTTATCCTCCTTCCACCACGTCTCTGAGATGCCAATTAAGTCTATCTCATCATTCACAGCTATACACTCTAATTCTTCCATCTTACTTCTTAGACTTCTGGCATTAGCATACAGACATTTCAAAGTGTGCTTTTTGTTTACATTAACACCCTGCTTTTCAGTTGATAGGGATAATTTGAATCTTTTAACTCAGGTGATTCTTTACTTACAAGCACATGTACTGCTTTTGCTTTTATTGGACCCTCTCTGCTGGGATGCCCTAACTCTTCTGCTTCATTATTATCCTTTGAAGATACCTCCCTCCGAACCATGCACTGCTGAACCACTGTTGGCTTTCCCCTTTGCTCTAGTTTAAAAGCTGCTCTATCTCATTTTAATAGATTAGTGCCAACAACCTGGTTCCACCCTGGTTAAGGTGCAGCCCATCCTTTCAGAAAAGATTCCCCCTTCCCCAAAAGGTTCCCCAGTTCCATATAAAACTGAATTCCTGTTCCTTGCACAATCGTCTCATCCACACATTGCGAATCTAGAGCTCTGCCTGTCTCTGGGGACCTGGAACAGGAATCATTTCAGAGAATGCTACCTTGGAGATTCTGGATTTCAGCTTTCTAGCTAAGAGCCTAAATTTAGCTTCCAGAACTTGCAGATTTTCCTATATCATTGGTGCCTACATGTACCACAACTGCTGGCTCCTCCCCAGCACCTCACACCCACCAGCCACCCAGCTCTCTACATTCCTATTAATCAAATCACCAACTATGACAGCTGACCTAACCGTTCCCTCCTGGGCAGTAGCTCTGGGAGGCACATCCTCAGTTCAAGAAAACAATGCATCACCTGGAGAGGAGGCCTTGCTACAGGATCACTTCCTGCTGTACCAGATTGATGCTCTCCAACCAGGAGACCTTCCTCATCCAAGGCAGCACGAGGGCTGCCAGACTGGAGTTTGGACTTGCTCTATGCCCCTGGTTTTCATTTATAAACCTTTCTGTCTGCCTCAGCTCCTCCAGATCTGCCACTCTAGCCTCCAAAGATCAGACTTGTTTTCTGGGACTTTCCCACCGCAGGGAAGTGGCATGCAGACGTGCCTAGGGAGAGGCGCACTGTGCACTGGCAGCGTCCCACTGGCAGCATCCTGCCACATCGAGGAGCGATGTCCTGCTGCGTGGCTGGCTGGTTGGTGGCGCTTGCCACATCAGAGAGGAGCAGGGCCAGCCCAGCCGGGGGAGGTAAGTGCAGCAGTTTGCCGGAGCAGCCCGCAGACTGACAAAAGCAACAAAAATAAAAGGTAAAGTCATTAAAACTGTGGGAAATAAATCACATGAGGGCTATAGAGCATCTGATGGGAGGTCGAGAACCTCAGACAAGACTTTAGCATATAAAATATATTAAATGTATAGTCTAACCTACGAACTAAGTTTATAAAATGATAATATCTATGTATTGTAAAATGATAATATCTATGTTAGCAACCATATGAACCTTTTTGAAAACTCTGTTAAATATCGAAACTTTGTAAACCGTTTTGATGGCGAAACCGAACGATGGTATATAAAACTCGATAAATAAATAAAACAGGGAAGCAGATTTGGCACCAGTTCAAAACAGTCCGCTTTTCTGGTAAAATAGGTTCAAACTAGAGGCTAAAATTGATGAAACATATCAAACACTATTAAAATGTCTAACCAACATTTTTGGAGGGAAAAGTCATTTTTAAAATACAAATATTTGGTTACAAAAACTCCAGTCTGTACAGTTTCTTCTGGTCGGGGCTGGATTTTTGGTGTGTAGAGGCCTGGCCTGGCAGAATTCCAAACAGTTCAAAACAGCTACAGAATCTGATACTTAGGCAACCTGGCTGCCTTAAGGAGATGCTGACAGAAACAACAGGGTGTGACAACTGGTGTAATAACATCTAAGCAGTGCTGTGACGGTCTCCCTTGGGGTTTCTGGGGCAGTGCATCTAAAACTGTCATAAAAAAATTATTCTTCTCAATTTCACCTCTGGCAGAGGGGACAGCAGTGAAAATAAAACATCATATCCCCACTTTCCAGTGTGGATCAGGGACTAATCTTCTCTGCAACATAAGAGGAGTAAGGATCTTACAGTAAGAGGAAACTCTTTATAGTTATAGAATTCACGAGAGCTACAGTTGACCCTGTCAAGAGCAAGTCCTCTTTCATAAAGAGAGGGCTAAAGTGTCAAATTTAAAGTAAAAACTGAAAGGAATACTTGTAGATACACTTGTGAATGAATGTGTAAGTGAGTGGGAGTAGATTAAATTGTCTATTTTGAAAACTGTCCAGATAAAAGAAGAAGTAGAGACAGTTAATATTAATTATAGCTAAAAGCTTGGAATTCTATTCAGCTTTATAAGAATTTGAGTGAAAAGATAAATTGAGAGATAGAGAGTTGTTAAGACAAATATAACCTGAGCATTAATGTCCAACTCTAACTGCATATTTCTTCAATGAGGAAGGGCTAGAGTGATGAATTGCTCCAAGGTGCAATAAGCATTGCAGGAGATTACATAAGTTTTAGCGAGTTCTGGATTGAAACAAATTTTAGTAAAGGGAAATCCCTGCTTACTGGAGAATTTATGTTTTTGAGACAGGAAAATTTTAGGTTTCCCTGAATGATCCCTGTGGTAGAAAACTCTAAACTCAAATTCTAAGATTCAAGAGGCTCATGTGATTTTGGCAATGCTCACAGTTTACTAATAAACAAGTGCTGAGAAAAGTCCATAGGAGCACCTTGTCCTGCAGTGAAACAGAATTGAAGTTTAAGGAATTCTTAGTTTCTTAAGTGAAGGGAACTGAATTTATATGTTCCCATACATATTTTCTTGAGATGCTTTTTGATTCTCAAGACATCTTAGCCTGAAGTAGTATCTAAGTGCTTAAGAGTCTAAAAAGTGCAGAAAACCTCAATATTCATTCTTACAGTTAAAAAGGAATTCATTTACTCATCAGTCACATCTCAGAAATATTAAGAGAGAGAGAGAATGAGACTGAGTGTTCTGTCATCAATATCATTCCATGCTCTACATTCCCTCTGTGGCATCCTAGAGTAGGAGAATCACAATTATCTTAGCAGAACACGTTATCTGGACAACATTAAGGGAACATGCTAGCTTAACTAACAGAAGATATACATAATAGTATAGATAGGTTCTCTCCCTTTAATTTGTTTAAAGAATAGAATAATAGGTTTACAAAAGGAGAGTGAGAAGAAGACCCACAGACCCAGGAGCAGAGCAAGGATTAAACTGTACTTCCCTGCTGTGCAAGTTACAAACACCAGCTGCATTTTCAAACTGCATATTCAAGCCTTGGATTGGGAGAGATGAATCACCGATCACAAGCTGTAAACCCTATCATCATTCTCAAGCTGCTTTCCTGGTTGAAATACAGACAGACCGAAACACAAAAGTGAAAAGGGCCTAGTTAGACAGGAACGCACACAGCAATAGAGTGAAAGAACAGAAGAGAGCAACCAAACACAGAGACACCACATTTATAAAGAAAAGAAATAAACATCAAGAGAGAAAAGAGGAAGAGAAAACATGCAGACCACATAAAGATTTTAAAAAACTTATTTCATGCTCATCATTTCCATCCGGTGACACCAATTGCATCTGGTAGAGTCAGGTGACAATAAAGAGAAATTCAGTAAAGAGCAAGTTAATTGATTATACTTTTACAGTAATACAACATCCTAGTTTGACATCAGTGATTAAAATTATAAACTATACTTATCAGATAGTCAGTTCTGCAGAATCAATTCTAAGATATGTAACCTAAAAAGAAAAGAGCTCTTATCAGTTTTTTTTTATATTATTTGCCTGAATCTAGATTTGATTTGTATTACATAATTATTAATTGCAAGTTTACAATTGTTTATGCAAATTTTGAAATTTTGAAATTCTTAACAATGGATCATTTTAATTCTATCTGATTTTGATTTTGAACTCTGCCTCTTTTTTCCACCCCTGTGGGACTGTCTGGATGGGTTTCAAACCCCTTTTCCTTTATATGAGACCCAACTGGAAGGAGGGCTCTTTTCTGGCTCCCGATCTTGCACAGTACATCTAATGGCTCAACTACTGAACATCTGAAATCCCATTAAACATATTTCTGCTACCTTTGCCACCATTAGTAAGAGAGCCACTGCCAACCAGAGTGGTAGAGTTAGACTTGGGAGATAATTTTTTTCAGTGATTTCTTAGGTAAAGTCACAAAATTGAAAAACACAACCTGTAAAGGAAGCCTCCTTATAGGATACCATAGCTGAGACCTCTCCCAAGGGAGCCAGCACAAATTATATTTGGTTGGGGGGATGGGGGGGGGGGGAGAGAAAAGCCAAAACAGCAGAGAAATTCTCATCACTTTTTCCTTCATTAAAACTATGGTTGGATGTACCTACCTCAGGCTGGTATTCCCCCATAATACACTCTCCCATACACTAGTTCAAAGAATGAGATATAGCTTCCACGTGAATGATAATTGCAGTATTAATGGCTTCCTTACAAGCTTTCAGAGTTGGGCTCACTGCATTATCAGGCTGTGGAGGAGAAGGGGGAGGGGGGGTCTCCCATTGTAGCTCAAGGACATCTCAGAGGAGACAGAGGCATACTCCATCTCTCCTAACTGCTCACCCACTAAAGACATAAGCTGCAAGACACAACAATATACAAATCAGTAGGACTGACCACTGATAATGATGTATCTGGGTAGCTTCTTTGTTTCCTTTTCCTCTTGACCATCTTCAGAATCAGACTAAATTCTGTCCCCTGGAACTCCAGCTTCCAGCTACAGCCTGCCCACTTGACTCCACCCACCTAGGACAGTAGCATTTTATGAGTGTAAAGACCCTTTGGTTCTCCACTACATGGCTCTAGTTACACCTTGAGCTAGAGAGCTTAGGAGAAGTGGCATATCATTTGTAACAGAAAGAGGGATCCAAATTTGTTTTTTCCAAATTTGGCTTTTTTCCTCCTGAGATCAGAGAAGGAAGTTCCTATTTTCTGCCATCCTTTGTTACCCTACATATGGGAAGTCTTAACAACTTTCTTCCAGAGAAGACCTTTCCTTCAGGGAGGTCACCTACTAAAAAGAGTTTGGAGTGGAGAATTGAAGATGGAGGAGGACATTTGGAGACCTCCAAGGGAATCTCCATTCTGGGACACAGCATATAGACAGGTTTTGAAGAGCTGGAATACCCTTGGACCTTAGGTACTGTGGGTAAGGGCTTCCATCCACACCTAGGACATCCTCAGACAACCTGAGACACTTATCATTCACTCCCTGGAGTTTCAGTCTCAAGATCTAGCACTGAGGGACACTTCCATACAGATAGAGAGACCTTAAATCTGTACTCCAATATGACAGTTAAACCTGGATGTAACCCGATATAATCTTGTTTATGCACCTTAATCATTTTGCACAAAATCATAGGAAACTTTTATTTGACTATCCAACTAGTGATTCTAGCCATTTCTATTAAATGCACCTGACCCAAAGAGCCACAGGAACACACAAGGAAGGGATTTTATGACTTGGGCCTTGAAGGATATCCTTCCCCTCAAGAGTTCAAGAACCCACACTCTTGAGCAAAAAGGACTGGTGACAGTAAAATTGGGAATCAGCCCCAGGATTTTATGGCCCCCAGCAAGATTCAACCTTTACCCTGAATTGTGGTAAGGGAAAGGGCAAGCAATATATATTAGAATGTTGAATACATGGCTTAATGGGGCAGAACAGTGTGGGGCAGATTTTAATAGAGTTACACACAAAACCCCCGAAAACCTGCCCCTGCCTGCCCCTGCATGTGCCGAGCCTATCTTGCCTAGGCTTGGCGGTGCACGCAAGCCACGGGATGAGCGTATGTCCCGGGGCTTGCAAAAAGGGGCATTCCGGAGCGGGGCCGTGGGCACGGCGCTGGCCCGGGTGGCGTGCCAGGGGCCGCACCGAGGCCTCAGGCACAGCGGCCTTGCCAGGGAATGGAGAGCCGGCACGCACAACTTATACCTGCCTTGAGGTTAAAGGTTAGGAGGGGGTTTTAGATAGGGCTGGGGGGCGGGTTAGATAGGGGAAGGGAGGGGAAGGTGCGGGGGGGGGGGGGAAGGAAAGTTCCCTCCGAGGCCGCTCCGATTTTGGAGCCCTTTTGCAGCAATAGGAGTCATTAGTTGTGCCAAACTGCTTCCACTTTTTGATGATGAACCTAACCATTTTCCAAGGGATATTCATTGATATTTTCTTATAGCCTTCCCTCATTCTGTACCTTTGAATAACATTATAAGAACATGCCATACTGGGTCAGACCAAGAGTCCATCAAGCCCAGCATCCTGTTTCCAACAGTGGCCAATCCAGGCCATAAGAACCTGGCAAGTACCCAAAAACTAAGTCTATCCCATTTCACTGTTGTTAGTAATAGCAGTGGTTATTTTCTAAACCAACTTAATTAGTAGCAGGTAATAGACTTCTCCTCCAAGAACTTATCCAATCCTTTTTTAGACCCAGTTACAACTAACTGGCAACAAATTCCAGAGCTTAATTGTAAGCCTCAGGCCCCCAGTGGTTTGAGGTCCTGGTGACAGTCGCAATTTCAGTCCGAACAAAGGATCCTCAGGAAAGATCATGGCTGCTACTAAGAATGTTTCCCTAGAAGAAAATTGAAAAATGATTTCTGGGATGGAGGCTACCTTATCTGGGTATGGTACACATCACTTTGGACTCAGCTGCTAAGTTTCATCATCATGACTCATTTTTATAGTGGCATAATTCTAAGTTATCTGATGTTGGAACTAGGCAGCATTATTTCAAGTTTCTGACTTTGCTTTCATTAAGTATTATTTTGTGCTCCACAGCAAGGTCAAGTCATGGAAACCTCTGTTAGATCTAAAAATATATTATTTTATCAATTTTCCAAATCTAGTCTAGTCTCTAGTTGTGCCTACCAATATGTTTAAAAGATATTTGGTGAAAGTCCTAAAAGTTTCAGTGGAATCAATGTCTCTGGCTTCTAAGGAATACAAGTTAAACTTAAACTAAAAAAAAAAATAAAAGGGGTAGTTTAAAGAAAAAGAAATTACTTCAATCCAGTGATGGTTTGGGTGTCTTGGCTGAAGATGGCTGGGGTCTGTTCATAGTGCTATTGTGGCCAATGGAAGAATTTTTTTTTTATGTTTTCAAAACAATGTTAGGCAGCAGAGGTAATGATGCCATGCAGTGAGCCAGTTTTTAGCGGTGGTGCTGCCAAAGGTGAATTGCTGCCTCCTGCGGTGGTGCGCAGGTTGTAGGAGAGCAATTGCTTTTCTCCCATGGCTGTAAAGAGGCGGAGCCAAAAGTGAATTTCCTCTGGGCTGTGGTAGTGAGAAGGGTGGCAGTCATCACAGATTGATTTTGGTTCACAGTTGCAGCCTTAGGGAAGCTGCCATTGCTTGTAGACAGCATAGCGTGGCATCTGAGGGTCTTGGGAAAGCCACTAGTACCAGGAGGAAGTCAGGCTGTGACTCCAGTGATACCAGTGATATCATTTCCAGGTCCCACTGTTCTGCCATAATTAGAAACAAAAAGTTAAATAAAAGTGAAAATAAGATAAAATAATGTAAAATAACCCCTGATGCAAGACACAAAGCTCTAGAATTTGTTGTCAGAGGATGTGGTTAGGGCAGTTAGTATAGCTGTTTGTAAAGAGAGGTTTGGATAAGTTCCTGGAGAAGTACATTAACTGTTATTAATCAAGTTGGCTTGGGGAATAGCCTCTGCTACTATTGGCATCAGTAGCATTGGATGGTGGTATGAAGGTCCGTTTACAATAACTATTTATTGCACTTATGATATGGTTGGTCTAGCAACACGTTTCTATTTTTTTTTTTTTTTTAATTCTTGTCGGTTGCAGCATTATTTGAACTTTTTTGTTTGTGATTTATACTGCTCTAATTCAGCCAGTGTTGTACACAGCATCCAGTGTTAGCCAGAACAAGTTGATGTCCCGGAGATGAGGGAGTGCAGCCCAGTGCAGCCAAGCTTCCTGTTATTCCATTGGGGTGCCAAGAACCAAGGCTGTGAGTAGTGGACACCATCCTCCATTATTGTGGTCTCTGTGATTACATGCATCCATCAAAATATGTTGAACCCTCCCTGCCTGAATCCATGCGTTAAGAGCGAGAGAGGATCTGCAAACGTAACAATATTTCACTACATAAATTCAGCTTAGTGAAACGATAGTACCTTAATATATACTTTGGTATATCACAACCTGTAATTGACCATGCCCTTCAATTAATTTGAGCTACCACTTGTAACATATGACAATGCCAGCCACATTATCTATTATAAATTAAATATGCATTATCTAATTGAAGCTTACAGGAAATCTTGATGATTAATGTCTAGAATTTTACAAATGATATCCAGTTTGTTACTAACGTATTCTGTAGCCCTTACTTTCCAAAGAACTTTTCAATAGACACAGAAGCCTTTGTGAGGCTGGAGCAGTGGTGTAAGAGTCTGAAAGTGAAGTGTGTCATGTCCATGATCTCTGATAGATCAGTTTATTATTTCATGAACAAGAATTTAGCTCTCTCTTTGTGATTCATAATTGCTGAAACTAATCTGCCCTTTTAGGAAGATACTTAATGTCATACTGCTGCATGACAAATGAGAATAAACTAGTTCCTAATCAATATAAATGTTGTCAGCAATTTTGCAAGCTGTGCCTGGGATATGCTGATAGTGGGAATCACATGGAAAATTAAGATACAGCATTGTAAGTCTGAAGGTTATTGAAAAATGCAATCTGTCTTTTGTTTACCCCTCAGCCCTAAAATCAATTCAATTGATTCCAAGAATTAGAAAAATATGCAAAAAAAATATTTGCTAAATAAAAATAGCATGCTAAATTCAAAAAACATGGCTAGAAGCCCTGCATAAATCCTCTTTATCTGAGTATTTAGATTAGCCCCTTTTCAAATGACCTATTTAAATATGCATAAACCTCATTAGCATTTTTAGGATATACAGAGTTGACTTGATAATGTGATTATCTGGAAGAGGGTAGAAGAAACACATTGCAGTCTGAAAGGTGAATTTTAAAAGCCCGGCGCGCAAGAGATTCGCGTACATGTTGGGCCGGTACATGCCAAGAGGATTTTAAAAACGTACTTGCCGCTACGCGCACAAATGAAAAGTTCCAAAAAAGGGGCAGGGCATTGGGCATTCCTGGTTTTCACATTGAAATATGTGTGTAAATATGTGTACTATGGATAACGTAAAAGTTATAAAATAAAGACAAAAAGATTGGCAGAGTTTTAAAGGTCGGGGCTAACAGGGGAAAAGGGGAGGCTATTATACTAGGGGGGGTTTGGAAGTCCTATTCATTACCTGGGCAAACTGGGAATGAACTGAGAAAACTGGTAATGGCGTCAGCATGCGTATCTTTTAAAATCCCCGCCCTTACGTATTAGAAGAGGGATTTGCACATATAAGTGTGCATCCACTTAAAATTGTGCACACATGTGCACACATTCAGGTTATTTTATAATATGCATGCATGTATTAAAATGGTTGCGTCCCTACATGCAGGCCAATGAATGATGCACGTGTGTGCCTGCACACCTATTTAAAAGTTACCATCCCTGTAAGCATGATTGTCAGTGAAAAGTAAGCGCAGGAAGAAGAAAAAAAAAGCTTCCTCAGAACACAGTTTATTTGAGTCTATGTAGAAACAAGTACAGTCTGCATCCTAACTCCATAGTAATCAATGGGAAAGTCTTCCATACTCAACTACTGTAAGAATGAAATAAAATCTATTAGGGGTGTGCATTCGTATTGAACATAAATGTAAAACGCTACTTATTTTTTTTTTTTAACTTAAAAAAGTGATGAGACATAAACGATCGGATTTCCAACTTATTCAACATAGCTATGTTGAATAAGTTGGAAATCGCGATTGTTGATCCAAAATAAAAATTTAAACCCCTCACCTTATTTATTTATTTATTTATTTAACAGTTTTATATACCGACCTTCATAGTAAATAACCATATCGGATCGGTTTACAATTAACAAGAATAAAAACTGGGGTAACTATTCAAGTAAACGAAAGATAAACAGTAGGTAGGAATGAGTCAAAAAGTTACAATCAACAGGGAAAGAACTTGGAAGCTTGCAACAAGCTGGAAAGAAGATAAGGCAGGAAATAAATATGAAGTGATACCATAGGGCGTACGGGTTAAAGCTTAATGGTGCTTTAACCTGGGAGAGTCAGAGTCCATTCGTGAGTATAATCACCATAACGGGTAAGCGTGAAGGACAACTCGTTCGGCCCAAAAGGAACTTTTGGCCAGCTTGGGGGGGCCTCCTGACACCCCCAAGCTGGCCAAAAGTTCCTTTTGGGCCAAACGAGGATCCCGGAAGCGACCCCGCGGGGAATTACGTGACGCCGCGTCACTCCGACGTGACGCCGACGTCACGTGCTCCTTGCAAAGTTGGTCAGAAATGGCGTCCTGACCCCGCTGGACCACCAGGGAGTTGTGGTAAGTCTTGGGGGGGGGGGATTAAGGAGGGTGAGGGGTTTAAATTTTTATTTGCACATATGGACATATACTCAACTCATTGAATTCTGTTTATGTCCATATTGACCGCAAATGGGACCCCCTTTGGACATATGGACATATGAACTTAAACTTTTGCTCTGCACATCCCTAAAATCTATTATATCTGCAGATTTGAAGTGAACCTGCCTAATATCTACCATATAAATGGGCTCTGACCGACGGCCCGCAAATGCGCAGTAGAGAGCAGCAAGAGCACGCAGTAGAGAGCAGCAAGAGCACGTCGGTCAGAGGGGAGCAACATGGCACTGAGAGGAAATGGAGCAGCGGAGGGCTGCCTTGGAAGCGGCGGGGAGGAGCAGCGGCGGCACAGACACAGAAGGTCTCCGGGGGTCTCTCTCTTGCGCTGGGAGAAAATGCCTTGGAAGCGGTGGGGAGGAGCGGCAGCGGCACAAACACAGAGATGGGAGGTCTCTGGGGGTCTCTCTCTCACGCGTGCCTCGCCACCGAGCGTCGGGCGGGCCAGCAACGAGCCAGGTGGTGAGGCGCATGTGAGAGAGAGAACCCTGGAGACCTCCCATCTCCGTGACTGTGCTGTCCAGTGGCCACGCTTAACGGGACCCTGGGGTGGCGGGCAAGTGGCCAACGTCTTGCAGCAATAATGAGGGACCGGAGCTGCTGCCGCCGTTGGTGCGAAAACATCGGGAAAGGGAAGGGGCTCTGGATGAGGTGAGAGAGGAAGGAAAGGGAAGATGAGAGGGGATGGAAGGAAAATGGAAGAGAATATGAGTGATGTTCTGGAGAACATAAAAAGAAGGAGTGGAGGAGGGCTGAGGGAGCGGCAAGGGGTTGTGGATGAGGTGAGAGGGGAAGGAAAGGGAAGATGAGAGGGGATGGAAGGAAAAGGGAAGAAGATGTGAGTAAGTGGGAAGGGTAAAGTTGTGGAGAACAGAAAAAGAGGGAGTGGAGGAGGGCTGAGGGAGAGGGAAGGAGTTGTGGATGAGGTGAGAGGGGAAGGAAAGGGGATATGAGAGGGGATGGCAGGAAAAGGGAAGAGGATAGTATGGGGGGGAGGAGGGAGTTGGGACGGGAGGAACGTCAAGAGCTCTGACCGACGTAGGCGTGAGACACATAGCGTAGTGTCTGAGAGGGGATGGGAGGGAATGTGAGTGAGGGATGGGATTGGGAGAGGGTGGGGAGAGGGTGGGGAGTGACTGAGGAGTGGAGGGAATGGGAGTGAGAGTGAGGGAAGGTGGTATCAGTGAGAGGGGAGGGAGGCATAGGGAGAAAGAGGGTGAATAAGATTGAGGGAAGGGCGTTTGAGTGGGGGCAGGGGAGGGAAGGGAGTTTGAGTGGGGGCAGGGGAGGGAAGGGAGGTGAGTGGAGGAAGGGGGGGTGAGTGACCAAGGGGGAGGAGGATGAGTGACCGAGGTGAATGGGAGAGGGGAAGGGGGAGTGGGGAGAAGAAATGTAGAAGAGTGCCGTTTCCGAAAACCGAACCAAAAAAAAGTTTTAATGTAGCTCATTGTTACGGGCTTAACAACTTGTTAGAAATATAAAATAATTGGGAAAGTCTCATTTTTACTTGAGAACTGTAGCCAAAGGCATGCAAACTATACATACATTTCTCAAGGACTAATCAACAATTATACTCTGAAGAGAAGTTAAATAGAATCTTCTTGCATATATATTTTAATTTGAAATCAGTTGTAACCTTTCAATGACTTTATACTTTGTTAACCTAGAACAATTCCTCCAAAATATTACTGCTACCTTCACACATCTTACACCTTTTCCTACTGGAAAATGGAAGCATGTAACAGAGCACCAGAAAACCAAGAACCCATTCCCTGAGGAAATGGCTTGTTACTTCTAGCAGTCATGGTCTCAAATTCTCAGGTTCTAGGGACAGTAGGGCAATTCAGATTTCTCTGGCAACATACCAAAGAACAGGCAACACAAGGCCAACAGTCATCCCATAGAAGCAAGGTCTGTGCAAGGTTCCTGTTTGCCCTGGGCCACCTCTCAATTTGTCCCTCTCTCCCACCATATTTAAAATGTTACTATATGTTTTGGTTTTGTAATCCGCTCAGCATGATGTTTCAATATGGGTGCAATAAACAGGATTTTAAATAAATAAACACACAAATAAATAAATAAAATAAAATAAACTGTTGATGATACCGTGGTTCCCAGCCTCCCTCCCCTACTGATGCTTCCTGCCAAGTCTCCATTGCCTCCCCTCGCCAGCTAGGGCCTTCACCACTGATCACACATCTACTCAGCTCCAAAAATGTACACTGAACAAATTGCCTGGTGCCTGTACGCAGGAACTCTGGAAGTGTGCCCAGCAGGGGGAGGAGCAGATATTGTGAGTATGCTGCAATCCCCAGCCTGATCCACGGCTGACCATCGTGTCAGTAAAGCAAAACAAGAGTGGCAGTGAACAGCGAGAGACAGAAGCCAGGAGCAGGAGCAATGTTAGTAGGGAGGTGGTGATGTAACAACAGGAGGCGATTAGCTTGCCACTTGGGTAGCTCCAGCCCTGAAAAGAGCATAGAAAGTGCAGACAGTGAGAATAAAATACCTATAAAGTAAATCAGATACTTAAATGGAAAATAATAATTTTTGTCACATAACACTTCAGCATTACTTCTTAACGCCCTCTCAGGGTTAACTCCAGGAGGGGGCTCAAGACAAACTGCTGCTTGAAGCCAAGGATGAGATAGTGCTCCCCCACCCCAAAATAAAGGCATGGCACAGCTCAAATCATCAAGAGGGCCAAGGGTGGGGGGGGGGGGGCCTTTTTGATGATTTGAAATGCTGCAGAAGGCAAAAAGCAGAGGGCAGAATTTCCAGAGGAGAAGCAGATAGAGCGTCAGTGACAATATTTCCAGGAAGCTGGCCATCCTGCCACTCTCCCAGGAGCCCTCAGGCCTGCCTCCCGCCTTTTCCCCAGCATTTTGTCTCCTGAAGGAGATGGGTGAACGGTGGCACACTTTCTGGGCCAGTCCAAGGCTATTAGGTGCCCTGGGCGATCCTTACAGTCTTGCAACTCCCCTCCCTTCTGGCCCTCACCACACACACACAATTAAAAATTATGAATTTATAACAGAACCTTCAAAGCATACTCTTCTGAAGTAAAAATGTCGCAACATATATATTATTTTTTACATGCATTGCTATGGTGCCAACCACAGCAGTGCATGCAGAAAAGACACTTAGAACCCATATGGTATTTATCATATTGTAAAGAATATTGGGTGTGGACTTGTCCTCAGAAAGCCATCAGTAAACTCAATTATAATATAGTAAGTCTCTCATACCAAAACAGCAATAAGTGCCAGCATGCACACAGTAGCAACCTTACCTATGAAAAAGCAATACTGCAATTATTTCACCAGGCCCTAAAACTCCAATACAGCTCCCATTAGGAAAAACAGAACAAGCTAAACTGCAAAAGAAACTGCGCAAAAACCTCACCTCAGTCACACATGCAGAATACAGACATTCACCAAATATACAACAAACTGATCATAAAGTATAGACAGAAACATGCAGACAAAAACTGAACCGGAAATCACAAGAAGCCAGATTCTATGCAGTGCAACAATGGAAAAACAGAAACAATACCCCTCTTCATAAAACATAATAATAAATTCAAGAATTATAACACATCAATCATAATAGTAAAAACATACTACTAAAAAAGAATACATTTTTCAAAACAGCTGACAAATAAATCATCATTCAATAAATTCATAAAAAGTTTTTTAAAGTTCTGAAAAACCAATAAAATATTTCAAAACATCAGACACTTCAAACACCATCCAATAATTAAAAGCAATAAGAATTCTCTCCATATCTGAGAACTTTGATTTCCAGTCACCCCAAGTGTGGATTAGTGGGGGAAGGAAGCTACACAAAAATTGTGTCCCCTCTCAAATACACATACTCGCTAACACACATGAGTACATTCTCACACACACATAGGCTCGCACTCTCTCCGATGTTTCCTCACACATACACACTCAGTCATTATCTCTTCTTCCCTCTGGAGCTCACAAGCAGCAGCGGAGGTTCCACCTTCCACCCACTCAGCCGATGAGACTCCTCTTTCCTCCTGAAGAATGGGCTGATATAGCTCCTGTTCCTTTTTTCTGGCCACATATGCTGGCACTACTCCTACTCTTTATGGCTGCAGTGATTGCGCCTCGTTCTTCCCACCTGGGCAAGCCCATACATTATAATTTTCCTTTAACAGGCCTATGCAGAGAGGAAGAACAAGGAGGCACAATCGTTACAGTCCTGACACAGCTGTGCTGCCCCCAAAACCGTAGCATTTTAGGCAGCCCTGCACTCTCTCCCACTCACATACGTCCATACATTCTTGCTTCCTCTCCAATTCCCACCCTTTCCCTCTCACTCACCTCTTTCTCCTCACGTATATCCCCTTCCCTTTTCTTACTCACCGCTTTGCTTTCTTTTCTCATTCATCCTCTTTCCCTTCAGTCTCCTCTCACTTATCTTTTCCTCCACTCCCTTCTCACTCAACCACCTTTCCTCACTCACCCCCTTCTTTCCCAGCTCATTCACTCCTCTCTTCTCACCCCTCCACCTCCCACCCTTTCATGCTCATTCACCTCTCCCACCTTTTTCCTTCTCTTTCACCCCTCTTTCCTCCCCTCCCCACTCATTGACCCTTTCTTCTACCTCCTCATCAGTCTCCTCTATCACATCTTTTTTCTCTATTCTTTCTCACTCACCCACTTATTTCTCCCTCAGGCCCTTCCCTCCCACTGAGCTCCATTCCCTTCTTCCCCATCTACAAGTCTTCCTTTTCTTTCTGCCAGTGGCATGGAAATCTCATCGATACGACATAATCAAAAATACCCTGATATTTTTCTGCTGGCCCAAGAGGGGCTAGAACCCTGCAGGAATGAGTCTCCTCTTTAGGCCCAGGGGTGCATCATTGAGCTGCACCATGCCAGGCTCCTCTATAGGCCCACGGATGGGGGGACGGGGGGGAGGGGGAACGGGAACTCCTGTGAGTGCATTGCTCCACTAGAGCCCTGTGAGGGAGTGTGGGAAACCCCATGGGTATGTCATCAAGCTATTCCTTGCAAGGTTCATCTGCAGACACACGGGAGGTGGTAACTTGCTGCGTGTCACCCTCAGGGCTCTTCTTTCAGTTCAAAGGTTCTGAACCTTGTGGGTTATTTTCTCGTGGCAAGGTGAGTCAGTCACCACAGCAGCGTTTTGGGGGGTACTTTTTGCCGCTCCCAAAATGTTGCCATCTGAGGTGGACACCTCACCCTGCCTCATGTTAGAACCTCCCCTGGTTAATCCTGTGGCCATTTGGAAAATCCTGCCCATCCCCACCTGCACCTAAGCATGTACACAGACAGGGTCCTACACACCACCTGGGTTCCTGCTTGCCTCTAGGAAGTACCCCACCTGCCAAGTTATTCCCTGGTGCATTTTAGGGATATTCAACCTCCATACAATCTAGGATCACACAGTTCCTAGAAATGCACCCATAGACCAAATACAGAGAATACCGGGATAATTAATCAGTACAAAACATGGAGGAGCTAACATAACTAATTAGTTTATTAACAAATAGTGGGAACAGTGAATGGAAAAGGATTCAGTCTGGAAGCAGTAACAGGTAAAATAACATGTGTTAAATAGTGAAGGTTAGCTAAACACTTTTCCACTGAACTTGTGCAAAAAGATGTAAATTTATTCAAATGCATCACACAATTGCAGCAGAATTTTCTAACTCTTGTTGCAGAATCTAATCCGAGGTGCCACAGGAAGCTGGGAGTAGTGATTAATGTCAGGGGGTATTGTAGTGAATGAACATGTTTACTAGAGTTTGCCTACTCTTCCTTAAGGAGGATGTCATGTCCCGAAAAGTCACTTCCCAACTCCTCTTATTGCTCACTGTCAGGCTGATTCATTAAAAAGTGCGAGAGAGCCAGTGCTTCGTGTTGAGCGCCCACTCTCCCGACACGCGCCCAGGCACCTCTCTTGGGTTCGTGATTTTGTATTTAAATTAGGGGCAGTTTTTTCTGCTTTTCTGTACACTTTCCAGGTGCTTTATATGGTTAACATCTGCCTTTGGGAAATGGCCTGTATGAGGGAATCTACAGGAAATTCCATCAGACCACTTTAAAGGATCGGACACAGCTATCTGGCCTGGTCTTCCTTAAGTCCCAACCCAACAAGGGATTCTTCCAGCCTAGCATAAGAAGACAGGGCCCAGAAGGGTTAGGGAGGTCCCTGGGAGAAGGCAGGAAGCCATGCAGGCTAAAACCTGCTATGTGTCATGTCTCTGTGCTAACTGAACATTAAGGTGAGCTGTATCAATTTTTGTTTTGCTTTACACTTGGTTTGTTCACTGTAAATAAATTACAGAAAAGGAAACAGCCAGAGTCTGCTTCCTTATTCATTCTGTCTGTTTTCAAGCCACACTGTAACAGTCTGTTTTTAGGCTTGCCTGATACCACCTTAAAAACTCTGCAGCAGATTCAAAATGCTGCAGCTCGCTTACTGACAGGATCACCAATGAGACATCACATTTCCCCTATTCTATTCAATTTACACTGGCTCACAATTAAATTCCGGGTGAAATACAAAGTATTATCATTAATTCATTCATTAATTTACGATCCCGATTCAACCTGGCTATGTACCACACTGCGGCTCTACAAACCAACCAGAAACCTAAGATCCGCTAGTAAGAACTTACTTGATGTTCCCACAATCAGGCTTGCAAGATTGAATATAACCAGAGAGAGAGCGTTTTCTGTAGCAGGCCCCTTGCTTTGGAATTTGCTCCCTAATGCTCTAAGACAGATTGCTAACCACAAAGAATTCAAAAAAATCAGTAAAAACATATCTTTTCAAAGTAGCTTTCACAGAACATGAAGAAATGAATACATAATCTTTCTGAGATCTCATATACTGTTTTATGACCATCCGGTTATTCATATTGCTGTAAACCATATGAAAACTCTGGGAAACCTAGCTCTATTTTATTTTAAAAATTCCGACTTTACTCTATTTTTTGTAAAACTTAGCATAGTTAATTTTATTTAATTAATTTAAGAAGATATTAGTTAGAATTAGGGCTTAAAGTATACATTGTATTTTTTTTCCTTAACTTTACTTTCTGTTGTTTACTTTTTGTGTTTTTATTTTTATTTATTTAATTAGATGATTTTTTTATTTCTTTTCTTTTCTTTTATCTTATTTTGTTCTGAAATTTGTAAACCGTTTTGGTCAAATTATTATTTGTGAAAGACGGTATAGAAATGTTTTAAAATAAATAAATAAATAAAATAAATGTTACTACCCTCACCCTCTCCCCATCCCTTCCCCCAAAAATCATCCTTTCCTATATATATACATCATCTCATCCTATATGTTACCCTACCTAGCATACTACAGCAAAATACCATGTAAAACATTTGAACGTTTTTAGACACCTCTTTCCTAAATAGCCCAGTTCAAGTAAGGGCTGTCTCTTTACCTTGGGAAAAAGCATATATTTTTCTACACCTCCACATAAGCCACAGGACATTGTTGCTAGTACGGAGACATGGTTTAGGATTCTCATGATTGGGATCAGCCATAACGGGCTATACCATGTTAAAGAAGGACAGAGAGGACAGAAAAGGGGAAGGAGTAGCTCTGTTGTAACCGTGCCTTTCCGACGGCTTCACTCCGCCTACCTCTTTTTGTTTGCCCCTCCTCATGCTGCGGATGAACACCTGGCTATCATGGCGTCTGCCTGCCGTCCTCTCCGGCGTCCCCAGACCGGCTTGGGCGCTGCCTCCCGCCATGTTCCACTTGTACCATAGGGCGCGCGCGCCGCACAGCCCTTCTTCTTATTTCCTACTTGGCGCGAACCTCCGGGGCGTCCCCCCATGATGATGTCATGCTGCCTGGATATTTAAAGCCTACAATGTTTGCTAGCCTTTGAGTTAGCAAGGATAATCCTACGGGAATCCTACGGATGGGATTCGCTCTCCATACCCAGCTACTCTGTCTCTCCAATCTCTATTGGACTCTCTAACGCTAACGGGGTACCCGCTCCTCGGGGACCTCACTTGCTTTCCAGGTCGCTATCGGGAAACCGGTACTCGCTCCTCGAGAGCCCATGTTCCCTGACTCGCTGCCTACTACCTTCTCTTCTGCCTGGAAGGATTTGCTAATCTTCAACATCAGTGAGTACTACCATCTTCACCTCAGAGCTGTTCCCTAGAAGCAGGCACTCGCTCCTCGAGGGCCTGCCTCCGTTCCAGCCCCAGTGCCATCTCCGTGGAACCGCTGTGTGAGTACATCATCAGCAAGCCTCCCAGCTCTCAGGGTTCAGAAACTCACTCTCGAGGGTCTGCTCTCCCTACCCTGGGGATCTCCATACTGGGGTCTTGTATATTCGCCACTGTACTCATTCTCTCAGTTCTTCCCACTACAGCACTGCTACCCGGAGGAGTCGCTGTTCCAGCACCTGAGGGATACCAGCCCTGCCGGCCTATTCCAGCTGCTCAACCTCTGTATTTGTGTGTCCTGAGCTAAGCCTGACCTGTGGCCTCTCATGGGACTTCCCCCTGTGGGTGTGGTCAGCTGCCACAGTGTCCAAGGGTCCACCCAAACCTCACAGTTTACAACAAGCTCTTTATGTCAAAAACAATATCCAAGCAACTGAACTGCAAGGAAAGTGGGGTAGAGAAGCATTATGGGCCATCCTAGAAAAAGAAGATAGTGCATCCATTTTTACTGGAGTGGTTTATAGGCCTCCAACTGAAACTGAAGAATTAGACAGAGATCTGGTTGAAGACATCCAAAAGGTGGGAAAGAAGGGAGAATGTTGATTGTTAGAGATTTTAATCTGCCAGGCGTAGACTGGAGTATCCCTTCTGCAGAATCTACCAGAAGTAGATAGTGGATGCCCTGCAAGGAGCTCTGTAAAAACAAATGGTAATGGAACCCATGAGGGAGCGAGTTATACTTGACCTAGTTTTCACTAACGGGGATAATGTCTCTAATGTCTGGGTGGGTGCCCACCTCAACACCAGTGATCATCAAACAATATGGTTTGATATTGCAAGTATGATCTGGAGAAATCACACAAAGGCCCAAGTTTTGAACTTCAAAAAAACAGATTTTGTGGAAATGGGGAAGTATCTGGAGGCAGAACTTGAAGACTGGGAGAAAATAAGAGAGGTGGAACAACACTGGTCCAAATTAAAAGGAGCAATTACAGAGGCAACAAATCTAGATGTTAGAAAAGTAAACAAAAGCAAGAGAAATAAGAAACCAATCTGGTTCTCAAAGGAGGTGGCTGATAAAATAAAAGTAAAAAGAACAGCATTCGAGAAATATAAAGGATCCAAAAAGAGGAACACAAGGGAGAATATCTGGTGAATCTGAGGGAGATGAAGAAAGCAAAAAGTCAGGCGGAAGAAAGAATTGCCAAAGAGGTAAAGAGTGGGGACAAATCATTTTCAGATACATCGGAGAAAAGAGTAAGCTTCAAAGTAGTATAGTGAAATTGAAAGGTGACAGGGATCAATGTGTGGAGAGAGACAAAGGAAAGGCAGAAAAATTAAACAACTACTTCAGTTCTGTGTTCAGTGTTCACTAAAGAAAAGAAGACCCTGGAGGGGGACTGTCGCTAATTAACAAGACAGAAGATAATGGGGCCGATGCAATACAGTGAGCTCACATGAGCGCACTGTTTAACCCGCTGTCGGACACGGGTTAAAAGGCGCTAATCCCCCTATTGCATTAGGGGGTGGATTAGAGCCTATTTAACCCGTGTCCAACGTGCATCTGACGCGGAGTGAATGAGTTAGTGCTCATCACATGCAAATGCATGTGAATGAGCCTATTACTCATTCACTCCGCATTCAAAAAAATAAATGTGGGTCTCAGATGTTCATTTATCGCTCAGATATTAACGCCTGCCTGCATAGGCCCAGTGATGCGCGCAAGCCCCAGGATGCGTGTATGTCCCGGGGCTTGAAAAAAGTGGCAGGAAGTGAGAGGGGCGGAACCAAGGCCTCCGGCACAGTGGCCGTGCTGGGGGATTGTGTGTGGCACTCGGCCGGCAGGCGCAACTTTAAAAACAAAGTTCGGGGGGGTTAGGTAGGGTTGGGGGGGTGGGTTAGGTTGGGGAAGGGAGAGGAAGGGTGGGGGGGGGGGGGCGGAGAGAACAGGGAAAGCCATCGGGGCTCCCCTAGGGCTCGGCACGTGCAAGGTGCACAAGTGTGCACCCCCTTGCACGCGCCGACCCCGGATTTTATAACATGCGCGCGGCTGTGTGCGCATGTTATAATATCAGGCGTAGATTTGTGCGTGCTGTGTTGCGTGCACAAATCTACGCCCACGCGTACCTCTTAAAATCTGGCCCATAGTGTAATACATAGTATAAAGGAAAGACTTTAAATACCAAGCCTAGTGTAATGCAACGTATAAAGGATAGGCTAAAGGAGGGAGGATTCCATGTGTACTTGCAGAAAAATATAGTCTTAAAAAAGTCCAATATGTCTGATAAAAATGGTAAAATGAAAAGCTTTAAGAGGTGAAAGTGTATTATGGGAAAGTGTAGTAAATGAATGGGTGGAAAGGGAACATAATAGGGGGGGATAATATAGACCAGGGGTTCTCAAACCTGTCCGGGGTGACCCCCAGCCAGTCAGGTTATCTACAATGAATATGCATGATCTAAAATGTGCATGCTATGGAGGCAGTGCATGCAATTTAACTCATGCACATTCATTGTTGATATCCTGAAAACCCTACTGCGTGGGCTTCTCCAGGACAGGTTTGGGAAGCACTGATATAGAGGAAGTAAAAAAAGATGACAAGAATGATAAAAAAAAAAGGGAGGATAGTTTTCAAAGGGACTTTTACAGATAACACAGTGCTTTACCTGAACAAATGGCCCTTTTAAAAATTGCTTGGCCGATATGCATGTAATTGTAAGCAGACTGGGGAGAGACAAACTGCGGGGGAAGGGGGGAATCTAGACAAGGTTTGCAGTTGCATGCATACTTTTTGATTTTGAAAAGAATGCATGCAAATTTCCCTGAACACTTTCCCCATACAAAGTAGCAGGTACAAATTTGTGCAGGTAGTTTTCATGGGATAACCTTAAAGCAAATTTACATATTTAAATTTGCCTTGCAAATTGGCGTAAGTTAGGTTTTTAACAGTTCTCACTGGCTGTTATAAAATTATCTCCTTAAAGGAAATTTTCGATAGCCCATATTATTTCTAATGTACGCAGGCCCTTTTTAGTCCATTTGCATTACAATTTTCAAAGGGCAACAAGTGTTGTTTCCCTTTAAAAATTAGCATTCGCAAGTATGTGTCCTGAAATCAACTGCATACTGCATGACTCCTACATCTGCGGGTGACTGAGAGGGGTAAAATCGCACATGTACTTGTGAAAATGTCAAGTATGTGCACTTCATTTTAAAAAGTAGCAAATATGCTTTTATAGGATTGTTTGTTTCCTCCATTAAATCGTCAGTGTGAATCATAATTCTCATTAGTCAGAATTTTCTCTGTGTTTTTATTTTTATCCAGTTAAGTTGAGAAAGTTAGTTAATAGATTGCCACACTGGTTTGTTCTTGGTGATTTTTTTTATGGAATACCTAGAAATGACACAGTTTAAACCAAATATTGACACACAGGAAGCAACCTGAAATAAAAACAAATGCATTGAACTTAAATTGTTCAAAGCTCTGTTTCATCTTGTGAACTGTGAATAATTAGTAGATAATTCTCCAACAGTCCAATGTCCCCTATGTTCCTTGCTACTCTCTACTCAACATAAAACTTCTACGCAAGATTTTAACTTTTACTTTTTGTTATTCAGAAATAGGTCATAGGCGGTTTTCAATATTAGAAGTCAGTACTGAAGGCTAGGGACAGAGGATCTTATTAAGATTCACCTGGGAATTTGGGACAGCATGATTTCATTTCACCTAGAAGAACCAGATTGTACCTGTTCAAACTCAGATTTAATCTGAACCTCCACATTTTCACCATCTCAGATTTGTACCTAGGATTTGTGAACTCTGATGACATTTCAGAGCTGGGTGGTTACATTTTTAGCTTCTGCACTTCTCTCTAAACAGATGCTTTCCTTAACACCCTATTCACAATATTTCTAACACCTCCAGCAACTAATCTTCTGTTAATTGTTACTAATCCAATCATCACTTGTCATCTCCTGAAGACCTCTACTGTGGGAATTCCCATCCCATATCATTCTCTAGTTCTAATGCTTTGTGCCTTCATCCTCGTAATCACATGTAAAAACAGGACCAATGTGAACTTGAAAATGTACTTTATTTTATTTTTTAATTTGTGAATTAATTTCCAGCCAATCTGAATTTCCTTGTTCTCAGTGAGTTACAATGATATATTTGGAGGGATTTGCATTTGTTTCAAATGAAATAGACAATGTCAACAAAATTGTCTATTTCAATTCATTTTGTTGGAACTGTGACATGAAAGAAAACACACCGAAAGTTCAATGTTTTTCGAGCTTCATGTTAGCGTGCACAGGGGCGGCAACTTTCAAAATTTGGCGCCCCTGTTACAATGTAACTTTTGTTTCTTCAATCTGTGTCTCTTGTTATTTGGTTTCGGTTAACCGTTTGTTCGATGTAAACCGAGTTGATTTGATTTGTATCAAGAAAGTCGGTATATAAAAGCCTTAAATAAATAAACCAGCGTGCGGGAGCACATTGGTGCGCGCATGTTGGCATGTGCCCAGGGATGCGGCAATTTTATAACACGCACTTATATGCGCATATTTAATAAAATAGCCTGGTTGGATACACATGTGCACCAAATTTTAAGTGGGCATGAGTATTTTTAAAGGGGTGTTCACCGACGCCATTCCCAATTTTACCAGTTCACCCAGTTACCAGCTAGGACTTGCCAACCCACCTAGTTTGATGGTCTGCATTCCCCCCTCACAAGCCCAGATCTCTTTACTTTTGAAGTCTTTTCAAATTACACCTCATCCCTAGCAGAAGTAAAGTTATGTGGCAGGGCACCTTGGCACATGCAGGGGCACATAAGGCTTTACATGCACATCTCTAGGCCAGGTCCCGAAACGCCCATGTCTCTCCAGACTCTGCCCAGATCACGCCCCTTTTTGAAAACAAATGAGATGTTCATGCCACAGGAAGGACATGGGCATTTTGGCAGCTTTTAAAATTTGCTTGACGCACACCACCCCACCCTGTGCACACTAACAGAACTTCAAAGTGAATTTTAAAAGCCCAAAATGTACATCAATTAAGGGTTCCGCAAATATCTCAAGCTGGCACACGCCGAGTGGATTATAAAAGCCGCCTGGATATGCACGTAAATGCTGCTGAGGGCACATCTCAGAATTTATCAAAAAGAAGCGGGGCATGGGTGTGGTCCTCTGCTGCATAATTTTACTTCTGTTGTGGATGGCGGGTAAGTAAAAAAAAAGAAAACCTAACAAGCCATTTCAGAGGGCTGAAAAGGGTATACATCAATTAGGGGGTGTGCAAGCTATCAAGCCAGGGGGTTTGGAGGATCTAGTTGGTAACTGGGTAAAACAGGTAATGGCATTGGGGTATGTCCCTTTTAAAATTTCCCCACTTACACAGTTGAGTGGCTTTTGCGCACACAGGCATGCATCCACTTAAAACTGGGCCCACTTGTGCACACAGCTTGCCTATTTCATAACATGCATGCACGGATGTTATAAAATGGCCACGTCCCTGGGCACAAGCCAACAAACGCACACACTTGTGCTCCTGCAGGCTGGTTTAAAAGTTACCATCTTACTGCCCAATTTTTAATGCCCCGTGCGTGTAAAACAAAGGGGTTACGCGTGCGGCCTGGGCCTTGCATGCGCTGTGCGCATTTTAAAATGGGCCCAGCCGCATGCGTAACACATTACACGCACAAGAGCTGGGCTTCGGCAAAGGGGCGGTCCGGAGGGTGGAGAGGGGTGGGGCTGGAGGCACCGGTACAGCGGCCATTTCCACTGTGCCGGGGAATCGTGTGCCGGCACTCGCAACCTGCTACTGCTCCTTTAGAGGAGCAAAATGTAAGTTATAAAAATGGGGGGGACCTAGGATAGGAATAGAGGATGGGTAGGGGAAGGGAAGGGAAGGGAGGTTAGGGTAGGGGGTAGGGAACTGAGGAAGCCCGACGATGCATCGCTGCTTGATTTTTGCTTTGGTCTGCTCCCCCTTGTGCGCACCACCCACGATTTTATAACATGCACGCACCAGCGCGACATGTTCTAAAATCGTGCGTCCATGTGTGCGTGCCGGGTAGCACATGCACATGGACGCGTGCGTTTTCTTTTTTAAAATTTACCCCTTAGTGATTACTAACAACAAAATTAGGGGAAAATGAAAAAAAAACAAACTATTTTAAAAACAAAATCCAGCAAAAAATGACACAAAACAAAAACACACAAAAAAACCCTTATAAATTTGGATGTAAAAAAATATATATAACAAGTGCTAAGACAACATACAAACACAGCAGTTGGTCCAATGAAATGTATCATACAATGATTCCATCTTTTATCCCTCATATACTATCCAGGTTTTCATATGTAGTTATGGATTAAAACAGAATTTCCCTTCCTCTGTTTACAGGACCAGGTTGACTGTGACCAAAGAAATCTGAGCCAAGTCCAAAGTCAGGTCAAATCTAACTTGCTCATCCTTGGCACAAATACTTAAAAAGTCTTAAATTCTGTGACATTTTTGGAGATGATTTTATATAACTATATAATGCAAGAGAAAATGTTCCTAAATGATCAAAAATGGAATGCTGAAGATGATACATAATAAAAATGAGTAAAGACTGTGGAAAAACATCATTGGATGCATGTTTGTGCCAAAAAAAATCCTAGAGCAAATTTATCTTAGTTAAACATTAAAGAGGGAGTGATATGGAGGATGGTATAATGATTTAGTGATATCATCATTAACCATTGACTCCCAACAGTAAACATGCAGGTTTAATAGAGCAAACACATTGGTTATATTATTACATATATATCTAGGAAGACAAATTATTTTAGGTTAAATCCAATTAAGCTTCATAATGGCCACCATAACAACCAGAAAAAGGAGAATTCTTAATTCAGAGTTAAATTTCAAAAAATCCTCCACACCCACACACTCTGCCCTGACTGTTACTACCCCCAACATCCTCCTTCCCCCATACAATCACCTAATCAACTTGTATTCAGAGAAATGCAATGATTGGTGTTGAGGAATATACTTTTAATATTTCTTCCAAAAAATCAGAAATGCTGCCTGATGAAGTGACCTTAGAAGTCTTCACAGTTTACAAAATTAAAACATTTTCTTTTAACAGATGGGAATAGATCAAAATCCTTAACATCAGCGGGTGTAATTTTTTTTTTTTTGACCTGGCAGTTTCTTCCTGTTCCTTTGCAGTTCCAGACCAATCAGGACCAGGACTGGAATCTAGCACCATGTGTCTTCATTCGCAATGACACAGGAATTTTTTTTTCATCTATTTAATATGCCTTCTTTCCACCAATTTCAAACATGCTTAGAGCCTGATTCACCAACAGGCGAACTTTAAAAGCCTGGCATGTGCCAAAAGCGGGAGATACGCGCACGAGCTGGGCCAGCGCGCACCATGCAGATTTTAAAAGCCGCCGGGGAATGCGCGTATCTCCCGCTGCACACATAAATGAAAAGTTCTGAAAGGGAGTGGGGCATGGGTGTGACTCAACCTCAAATGAGTGCGTAAATACTTACGCTCATAGGCGCATGCCAGAGTCTTTGGATGTGTAACTTTACTTCTGCAAGTTATAAAATAAAGATAAATAGATCAGCGGGCTTTAATGGGTTGGAGTTAACAGGAGAAAAGGGAGGCTATTAAACTTGGGGGGGGGGGGAGGGAGGTTGGAAATCCTATTCATTACCTGCACAAACTGCGAACTAACAGGGAAAACTGGTGATGGTGACGGCGCACATGTCTTTTAAACCCCCTACCCCCACTTACATAGCAGAAGCAGCATTTTCCACATAGGCGAGCATCCACTTAAAACTGAGTGCACATATGCACGTGATTAGGCTATTTTAGAAAATGCATGCATATCTGCGTGCATGTTTTAAAATGGCCACATCCCTGGGCGCAGGCCGACAAACGTGCACACATGTGCGCCCATATCTCTGCTTAAAAGTTACCGTCAGAGACGGTAACTTTAAAACAGCCGCACAGGCTTACATGAATGTGCATATGCTGGCTCGCATCCATGGATGCGGCCATTTTGTTACGTGTGCGTTTATGTGCGCATCTTATAAAATCGGCTGGACATGTGAAAATGTGTGTGCCATTTTAGATGAATGCGAGCATGTGTTGCTTCTACTGCGTAAGTGGGGGGAATTTTAATATACACGTGAGCCAACGCAATAACCAGTTCCTACTTTGCCCAGTTACAGGATAGGACTTCCTAATTAACCCCCCTTTTACCCTACCTGCCCCAACCCTTAAAACCCTACTGACTAGCCTAGCTTTTTTTTTTTTGTTTTCTAACTTATACGCCATCTGTAGCAGAAGTAAAGTTAAACGTTACAGGACCCCAGTGCACACTTATGCACGTAAATGCATACTGGTTTCCATTTAAATTCCCGAAATGCCCAGACCATGCCCACGCCCTGCCCCTTTTTTTGACTTTTTCTTTTGTGCACATACCAGAAGATACGCACATCCATGGACGCGTCTTAAAATACGTACGCCATGCACCGGCCAGAAAAACTCACAAATCTCCCTGATTTGGCACATGAAGGGCTTTTAAAATCTACCCCTAAGGATTTTTCAAATAGACACAAATGGAATAAAAGCCTTAATGAATCTGGCCCTTAGTTTGGCCATTGCATTGTCCTGAGCTTGGGCCAAGATCCAGAGCTTCTTCCAGAAATGCTACAGAAATCTACACCGGCTGCACTGGCTCCCTATAAAATCCAGGATCACCTTCAAAACGTTAATGATGATCCACAAGGACATTATTGGCAGCGCCCGCCTCAATCTCAGCACACAACTCCGCCCCCACTCATCACAAAGACCGATCAGATATGCTTACAAAGGATCTCTATATGTCCCTCCAGTCAAAACCTCACTAAGAAAACGAGCAATCTCCACAGCCGGGCCCACCCTCTGGAACTCAATGCCTCCGGAACTTCGACTAGAAACATATCATCAAACTTTCAAGAAACACCTAAAAACATGGCTTTTCCGACAAGCCTTCCCGGAATCTCAAGATCACTCGGACACCGGTCAAAGGACATAACAACCAACTAGAAGACCCACGATCACTCGCACTTCACTTAGGGACCAACTACGACTGGCTTGGACAATTCTTATGTCATCAAAGAACCCCGGGTAGATGCACCAAGTCATGACATGCCCATTAACATTGTTCGCTGTTACATGTAACATTTAGATTTGTTCCTTTTAATTCTTTGGTTACGTCTAACCATCCTGTTTATGTTTATTAACGTTGTTCGTTTCATTCAGTTACAACAGTTACGTTCTATTGTTCGGACACCTTGTTATAATGTATCGCCTTAGCCGCGCCTGTTTTGTTATAATGGAAACCGATCTGATTTGATATTTGTATCAAGAATGTCGGTATACAAAAATTCTAAATAAATAAATAAATAAATAGATAAATCTGCAATCATGAGCACTGAATTCAGCCATTACATGTTGCTCTTAAGCTATGATCTCAAACAGTGAATGAAAACATTTTTAACTGTGACTTTCAAACATTCGCTCCATGAAATTAACAACTAATAGATTTAAAGCAAATTCTAGAAAGTACTTTTCCACTCAATGCACCATGACACCACCTAGATGTCATAGTGGACAATACTTTGAAATCTTCAGAGTGCAGCAGCACTCAAAAAAACAAACAAAATGTTAGGAATTATTAGGAAAGGAATGGAGAATAAAATGGCAAATATCATAATGCCTCTGTATCCCTCCATGGTGAGGCTACTCCTAGAGTACTGTGTGCAGTTCTGGTCACCGCATCAAAAAATGTATAGTTGCATTGAGAAAGGTACAGAGAAGGGCAACCAAAATGATAAAGGGGATGGAATAGCTCCCCTATAAGGAAAGGCTAAAGAAGTTAGGTCTGTTCAGCTTGGAGCAGAGACAACTGAGGGGAGATATGATAGAGGTCTATTAAACCATGAGTGGAATAGAATGGGTAAATGTAAATCAGTTACTTACTCTTTCAAAAAATACAAAGACTAGGGTACACTCCATGAAGTTAGTAAATAGCACATTCAAAACAAATTGAAGATTATTATTTTTCACTTAACACACAATTAGGCTTTAGAATTCATTGTCAGAGCATGTGGTTAAGGTAGTTAGCACAGCTGGGTTTATAAAAAAGGTTTGGACAAGTTCCTGTAGAAGTCAATAACAATTATTATCCAGGACACTTTATCCTCCATTGTCTCAGGTACAAACTTAGGGGTAGATTTTCATTTTTCAAAGGCCAGGTCACGTGCGTAAATCCCCGGGACACACGTAAGTCCTGGTGCCTCGGGAAAGGGGCGGGGAAGGGCAGGGCAGGGCGGTCCGGGGGCGAGGCAGGGCTGGGCTAAAGGCCACCAGCACTGCGGCCATTTGCCGTTGTGCCAGGGGACCGCATGCCGGCAGGGTGGCAGCGCGCGCAACCTGCGCTTGCCTAAGGCAGGTGCAAAAGGTAAAATAAAGATTTGGGGCTAGGGGGCAGGTAGGTTAGAGGAAGGGGAAGGGAGGTTAGTGTACGGGGTTGGGAAGTTCCCTCCCAGTCCACTCCGAAATTGGACTGGGAGGGAACTGAGGAAGGCTGTGGGCTTCAGCGCGCGCAGGATGCATAAGTGTGCACCCCCTTGCATGCGCCGACCCCCGGTTTTATAACATGTGTGTACCTGCGCGTGCATGTTATAAAATAGGATGTCTATGTGTGCGCGCCGGGTAGCGTACGCACATGGACGCGTGTGCGCATCTTTGAAAATCTACCCCTTAGATTGTAAGCCCTCTGGGGACAGGGAAATGCCTACAGTACCTAAATGCAATCCGCTTTGAAGTGCTTAAAAAGTGCAAAAAGGATAATATAAAAATCTAAATAAATAAATAAATAGGTAGACTTAAGAAATAGCCACTACATACAGTATCAATGTGCAATAGCAGCATGGGATCTATTTACTTTTTGAGATCTTGCCAGGTACTTATAACTTGTATTGGCGGTGTGTTGGAAACATGATACTAGGCATGGTGAACTTTATGTCTGACCCAGGGGTAGATTTTAAAAAGCCTACGTGCATAAATCCATTGGATTTACATGCGTAGGTGGGATTACGCACGCCAGGCCTATTTTAGAAAGGCCCGGCAATGCGCGTAAAGCCCCGAGACATGTATATGTACCAGGGCTTTGAAAAAGGGGCAGGGCAGGGTGGTCCGGGGCAGGGCAAGGTCAGAGGTTCCCAGCACAGCAGCCGTTTGTCGCTGTGCCGAGGGATCGCGTGCTGGCAGGCTGCCAGTGCATGCAACCTGATAGGAGGTGGTGTCCTTTCGTGGATTACAAACAGGTTAAAAAACAGGAAACAGAGATTAGGATTAAATGGTCAATTTTCTCAGTGGAAAAGGGTAAACAGTGGAGTGCCTCAGGGATCTGTACTTGGACCGGTGCTTTTCAATATATATATATAAATGATCTGGAAAGGAATACAACTGCTGAGATTTTCAAATTTGCGGATGATACAAAATTATTCAGAGTAGTTAAATCACAAGCAGACTGTGATACATTACAGGAGGACCTTGCAAGACTGGAAGACTGGTCATTCAAATGGCAGATGAAATTTAATGTGGACAAGTGCAAGTTGTTGCATATAGGGAAAAATAACTCTTGCTATAGTTACACGATGTTAGGTTCCATATTAGGAGCTACCACCCAGGAAAAAGATCTAGGTATCATAGTGGATAATACTTTAAAATCGTCGGCTCAGTGTGCTGCAGCAGTCAAAAAAGCAAACAGAATGTTAGGAATTATTAGGAAGGGAATGGTTAATAAAATGGAAAATGTAATAATGCCTCTATATCGCTCCATGGTGAGACCGCAATTGGAATACTGTGTACAATTCTGGTCGCCGCATCTCAAAAAAAGATATAGTTGCGATGGAGAAGATACAGAGAAGGGCAACCAAAATGATAAAGGGGATGGAACAGCTCCACTATGAGGAAAGGCTGACAAAGTTAGGGCTGTTGAGCTTGGAGAAGAGACGGCTGAGGAGGGATATGATAGAGGTCTTTAAGATCATGAGAGCTCTAGAACGGGTAGATGTGACTCAGTTATTTACACTTTCGAATAATAGAAGGACTAGGGGGCATTCCATGAAGTTAGTAAGTAGCACATTTAAGACTAATCGAAGAAAATTCTTTTTCACTCAACGCACAATAAAGCTCTGGAATTTGTTGCCAGAGGATGTGGTTAGTGCAGTTAGTGTAGCTGGGTTCAAAAAAGGTTTGGATACGTTCTTGGAGGAGAAGTCCATTAACGGCTATTAATCAAATATACTTAGGGAATAGCCACTGCTATTAATTGCATCAGTAGCATGGGATCTTCTTAGTGTTTGGATACTTGCCAGGTTCTTGTGGCCTGGTTTGGCCTCTGTTGGAAACAGGATGCTGGGCTTGATGGACCCTTGGTCTGACCTAGCATGGCAATTTCTTATGTTCTTATGTAAAACAAAAATCAGTGGGGGGGGGGGGTCTAGTTGAGGGCTAGGGGGCAGGAGGGTTAGGGGAAGGGGGAAGAGAGGTTAGGTTAGGGGGTTGGGAAGTTCCCTCCAAGGCTGCTATGAAATTGGAGCGGCCTCGGAGGGAACGAGGGGAGGTCACGGGCATCAGTGCATGCAAGTTACACTATTGTGCACCCCTTTGCGCGTGCCAACTCCTGATTTTATAACATGCGCGCACCTGCGCGTGCATGTTATAAAATCAGGTGTCCATGTGTGTGCACCAGGTAGCACGCACACATGGACGCATGCACGCAATCTTTTAAAATCTACCCCCCAGTGTCCAAGAGGTCCATATTCAGCCGCTGAGCTGCTCTTCTAGTTAGTTGGTTATTATTATTTATTGGCATTTTTAATTGCTTTACAGATAAAATCTATCACCTAAAGTGATGTACAAAAGATAAAATTTACAAAAATAGCATAAAATAATACCCATTAAAATTTGAAAGACAAATAAATATACAGACAAATAAAATGCAGCTCAATCAATTTTGTCCCCACCCTCCTTATCTCGACAAGTCAGTTCTGCTTAAAATGTCAAAATAACCAAAAGAGCAATACCATAGATGGACATTAGACATAAACCAAGTTTTTAATTTCTTACAAAATTTCATTGTTTACCTCTTCTCTCACTTCCAGAGGCAGACTATTCCATAAACTTGGAATAACATTGGAAAACGATCTGCTACCCAAATGGGAATTTTTAAATTTTTTCACTGGTGGGAGACGGAAATACCATCTTCTTACAGAACGTAGATTTCTTTTGGCCACATGCCATTCTGAATATCAGAGTTAGCTGATTAACTTAACCAGCTAACTCAGCTCCTCCCAGTTATGTCCCTGGAATGCCCCTTTCTGGCATAATTAGTCCCCTAACTTATTAATCAGCTAGATTTTAGCCAAATATGTGCCCAAATATTCATTTAGCCAGCTAACTTGTCAACTAGCCAGCTAAATGCTTTTGAATATGGACCTCCAAATTAAGCTGTGCAATTTGTTGCCAGAAAATGTGGTTAATGCAACAAGCATAGCAGAGCTTAAAAGTGGTTTAAACAAGTCTCTGGAGGAAAGATCCATAAAATATTATTAGTCATGTAGACAAGGAAAGTAACAAGAAATAGATCTACTTTCCGGGATCTGCCAAAATTAACCTGCATCTTTTTGGAATCTGACCTGGACTGGCCACTGTCAGAGACATGATACTGGGCACAATAGACTATGATCTGACCCAGCATGGCATATCTTCTGCTTTTAAGAGCAAGGAGAAAAGGATAGAAGGTAAAAGCAAGGCTGCAGGTGGTGGCCTAAGTGAAATTGATATTTTTTTACAAAGGTGGTGCCTGAGGGGGTGCCAATTTCAGTTTTCTCACAGGAAACAGTTACCTACATCTGGCCCTGTTAACATGTGACCATTATAAGCATGAAAAGGTGCATCTTCCTAAGGAATTTACAAGATCTAGTTAATAAGCTGAAGGAAAATTAAAAAGTTACTAGAACATCACTTTTACTTGCTCAAAATATTCATACTTCTCTACTAGACTCTTCTACTCTACCAGATAAAAATGTGAACTTTGAAAATGACTGAAACAATGGTGACTAATAAGATCACTGCGGAGTTAAAGACTTTTTTTCAAATTGGTATAATTGTATTAACACTTTACTACATTTAGACAAATTGTTTATTTTCCATGCCCTTAAATATTTTTCCTGGCAATGATAAGTATACTTAATTGCATACATACTTCTCCTGACCTATTTTCTTTTTGTGGTTTTACAACTGCTATCCAAAAATTTCTTTTGTAACGCATTTTAAACTCATCTGAGATTTATCAACTACACCGCATGTACTTGTTGGGTTCATTGTACAGAAATTCTATTTGTGATTCTTTTATTTTTTTGTACATGTTATAATCCTGATATTGGCATTTTTAGTTTAAGGTTGGTTCCAGCATATGGTCTTACAGCCGTCTTTGATATTCTAATGTACTTATTTGACAAAAAAATCAAGTCTTCCTTGTTACTCATGAGCAAAATATTGCATACAAAAAAAGTAGTTTATAAGCCAAATGTAATACCATATTATCTTTGACCAAACTACTGAAATTTATTTTTTGCTTGTTCTTTTCTTAATTATGAAATCTGAGCAAAAATCATAAACAGGAAAGCAGTTGGCAGTTTTTTTTGTATACAGCAGACAGGGGAATGAAATTAAAATGCAAAACTGCTAGTTTACTAAATGAGATTTGCACAAATTCCAACTGCTCATCAGAAATATAATCATTTTCTATGAGCAAAAAGAACATTTCTCAGTGCTGCTAAGACATTTGCAAGAGAATTGTTTAAACTCTGCCAAAAGGCTGCATAAAATTGATGTTTCAGTCTGCCTATGTAAAGGTAGCCTGTCTTAACACAGACAACACATGACCATGAAGATATGATTGTGCTTCTCACTTTACGGTCAGCAGAATGTAAAATGAAACTGTATAACTGGCATTTTTTTCAGCCCTTCTAAATTGTTCTATATGCATGACTAAATAAAATATGTTCTTTGTTCTTTTGGTACTGATCAAGTGAAATCACTGCCACGCAGCACATAGATTTATGACACCGTGCAAAGGTTATAGCCAGCACACATTTGTTCAGTGCAAAGTGCAGCTTGTGCTCTGAGTAATAAAAGCAGTGCTCCTCTCTCAGCGTCTTTATAATCCAAGGGATACTCAGACACTGCAGTTTCTTTATAAAGCCTCAGATAAAGGATGGGAAAAACAGGAAAACAAGGAGATACTCGTTTCAGTGGAACAGTTGCTCCCTGTTACTGACATTAGTTTGACCTGCCTCTACCTGTCTAATGTGGATTAGCTGAAGAATCAGCATTCTTTATAGCACTGATAAGGCACTATGTGTCTAAAATACCTTTCTGTCTCACTGAAAAATATCAAAAGGATTAGTAAGCACTTTTCTGTCTAACTTAAAACAACAAAAATGACTAGACTGCTCAAAATATCAACTTAGCTCTGATTCCTCTTTGAATTCCTATATCTATTCTCATTTTTTTTTCTCCTGAAATACTACATATGCACCCTTTTCTGGAATAAAAATCATCTACCTTTTATTATAGCAACATTTCATTAAAAAAAAATAAATCAAATGTCCATAAATCACATAGCTCAGTCTCTGTTACAAACATACTTCACATGAATTAGTACAATATTTGCAATTTGATTGGATGAAGATTAATACAACAGTCATCTAATCTAAATGTATGCAGAATGGTAAAAGTAGATAACCATGAGACTTCAAACAATTTAAACAAATATATTTTCAAGTATAAAGCAAAGTAAAACAAAAACGTAGTTATTAATGATTCTGTATAACTACCAACCACTAACAAATATGATCAATAAACTTAGGGGTTTATTAAAATCTGCTTTCTGGGCAGTGGAAGGTCTATTATGACATTAAGAATGGCTAATCTGCCCTTTGGGTCTGCAAGGCTATGTGCTCACTTTGCTTAGGGTCTGGAAGCACTGACAGCAGCATCTCCTTGCTAAAGGCTAAAATACAGCAGGTCCACCATCTCACTAATGTTACATAACATACAAATCACGCAATTCTGGCATGCATAGATTCTATATCTCCAATTGTCAGTGAACAAAACACTATAGCTAACTGAGCCTCCTGTGTAAATGCATTTATTTTATTTAAAAACATGTCTATACTGCCAGCTCTATATAAATCACCGTGGTTTACAAGACATCATTTATATAACAAAAATTTTGAAAACAATTTACATCACTTAACATTATAGTTATAAACACATAACATTACAATAGTCTCATTACTACTGAGAATTGATAATTATATTTTTTTTCTGTTTCCATATCCCCACTAAAAGCTTCACTATCTGTTCTTTAAACTCTTGCTTAAATAACCAGGTTTTTAAGGATTTTTTTTAGTGTCAGATTTGACCCTTATCTGCATTGCATCTTTAATAGCAGTATTTATTTTTAAATCAGCATTGAAGCTCAAATGATTTTTTGCACAGTAGCAAAGATAGTGATGCAGATTTTTTTTTACCAATGTCATTTCTTGAATAAACAAACATGGGCTTTCCAAGGGAAAATTGCAAATGCAAACAGAAAAAAAATCCACAATGATAACTAGGGGCATTTTCGGAGACAGTCACTGAGAGAAGGTCACATGCCAACATAGAAACTGTTTACTACAGCTGCTTTGTGAAATCATTTATCAGGGTAAAAACACTGCACCAATGATATGAGTGGCTAATGTGCATGAGTGCACAGGTGCCACCTATAATGAAGCTACCTGTGCACCTAACAGATTAGGCCATGCAGGACTTACCCCACTCTCTCGTCCCTAGGTCCAGGGAGTGGAAAAAGGGCATCACTGGGCTAGTGTGCAGCAGTGATGGCACTGCCCAAAGGCCGGGACGGAATAGTTCTCATGGCCTGGTCTGGGCCCAGATGTGAGTGGGGGGCTCACTGCCAGTGTGGTGCTCTTGCAGTGAATCTGTCTTGGCTTTTATTCCTTCAGCTGTTGTGGCTCAGACATAGAAGGAGCGCTGCAGTTGAGGCGGTGTGTGGGAGTCCTCGCTGGTATTCTACTAGATAAATGCCCATGAGGTTTTGCCTCTTTGTTTAGTCTGGTTGTACTGCCACTGTGCCTTTAAAATAAAAGCGGGGGGCTTTGATGCTCGGTGGGATGGCATCTGGTGACCACCTCTGTCCCTTATATGGAGGTGCCACCCTGACAGCTGGTCTAGGTCTGGCTGTGTGGATCGCTGAATGAGATGTCTCTCTAACTGCCATAAATGTTCTAAGCTTGGAGAGAAGGGTCATTCATTGTTCCAGCGTTCAGGGGCAAGATCTGGGCATAGTTCTGTCTTCAGCCTAGATCTTGACTCTGAATGCAGGAGCAATGAAAGACCTTCATTGCTCCTGTGTTTGTGGGGATAAAAGCAAGGAGGAAGCTGCTTCTGTTTCCATTGCTACCATGTCCAGAGAAAGGTCATGAAGGGGTGTCTGCTGCTCCATTAACCTCTGCAGCATTATATAGGTGGAATTCCACCGGGTTGCAGTGTCTTGAATGAGACGCTTGTGAGGCATCTCCAAATCAGTCTGTTTTTGTCAGAGAACCTGCCCCGCCTTCACACTTCCGTGGAAGTGCGCTGCTATGTTCCTGCACTTCTGTATTAACGTATGCAGGTATTCATTCTCTTGGTGATTGGACTCCAACCCCAGAGCTGACTTCACTACCAGGTGCAGAGCGTGTGCAAAACATCAGATGTTCTGAAAGCCCCCATTGCATATTGCCTTTACCATGTTTGCAACATGTCTGTGACAAAGAACCCTGCCTGAAGATTCCTGTCTCGCTGGTGTAGCTGCCAGCATCTGTCTGATACATGCTAGAATATTGGCTGAGCTATGGGCCCCGTCTGTCAGGTGGGTGTGCAGTAAAGCCCACCTCCACCCTGATACTTGTTCACTAATAGAGCTGCTGCCTACCCCTGCCTCAGCCAGGTCCCACCAGTGTGCTGTCAGGGAGAGGTAAGAGTGTGCAGCATTCAGTGCGGTCCAGATATCGCAGGTGAAATGCACACTCTCCTCTGCCTTAGCTAGCAGCACTTGGATGCAACTGCGACACTGGCTGTACAGGCTGGGGATGACCTTTCTGCTAAATGTGGTTCTGGAGGGGACTTTGTAATTTGGAACTAAGACCTTCAGCAAATGCTTGAAATCCACATTCTCCACTATCTGCAAGGGCTGGTCATCAAGAGCAATCATTTCCCCAATGCTCCTGGTTACATCTTTTGAGGCTGCCTACCTCCTTCCCCGGGATAGTGTTACCGAACATCACCCCATTTCCTCCATGGTGGGTTGTCGCTTCTGACACATGGCAGGGGACTGCAGGCCTGCCACCTGACTGCTAGAAGGGGCTGAGGGCGTGGGGTGACTCTGCTCCTTTCCAACCACTTTACGCTGCCTGGAAAAAGGGGTCCCCTGAATGTACTGCCACCATCCCCAGATGGCAGTACTGTTGGGTGTTGCTTCTGCATATGATACATCATGCCAAAATTAGTTAGATGTCCCATTTGCTTGCATCTGCTAATAGCCCTGACACAGTAATTACACTGAGCAAAATGCGGGTCCTCCATCACTTTAAAGTGGTTCCAGATCGCAGATTTTTTTCATGATCCCTTCTCTATAGCCTTCGGGGTGGATGCTGGCACTGGAGCTGAAGTAGTGGGTGCACCCTGAGAATCAATGCCAGGGGAATCAGTCACACTCTGTGCCTGCACTGACTGCTCTTCCTCTTCATCATCAGTTTCATCTCTCCCCTGCAGCACTGAAGTGGAGGCTAAGACAGAACTAACTAATCCTCCTAAACCTTCTTCAGCTATTACTTCTTCCATGTCTGATGATGAGAATCCCAGACAAGATGATTCTTCATCGGAATCAGAAGCAAACAGTGCCTGTGCTACATTTTCAATGCTAAGCCAAGTCTGCTGTCACACTGCTGCTTTTGGATCTCACCCTTTAGTCTTACATGGCTCAGCCTCCCCTTCCCTCACCTCTAAAACTACAGGGTCAGAAACAGGTGGTGGCGATGCATCATCTTTAAATTTCATTTTTTTTCCAGATGGAACTGCCTGCCCCTCCAGATATTTTAGATTGGAACAGGTCTCTTTTTAACTTTAATGGGGGGCTGATATTGCCTTTTCAAGTGCCTCCTCTGCCAGTTCCTCCTTTGTCAGTCCAAATCTCTCGACACGTCTAGCTTTCCCTGACATCATGGATTTAATGTCACTGCATACTAGGGATTTCAATTAAAAGAATGATTTCCAAAAGAGGCCCACTGGGGATTTGGCTTCAAAGAGCATCGCTGTCCCAATATATGTGAGTCTGCAAAACTGCCCATTGATGCAGTGCCTTGATGTACACTACAACTGGGAGCGCTGTATGTGCACACAACAAACTTGTAACTACTAAAGAGGCCTACTGGGGATTTGGCTTCAAAAAGCACCGCAGTCCCAATATATATGAGTCTGCAAAACTGCCCACAGACACATGATGCAGTGTCTTGATGTACACTACAACTGGGACTGCTGTATGTTCACATACCAAACTTGTAACTACAAAAGAGGCCTACTGGGGATTTGGCTTCAAAGAGCACCGCTGTCCCAATATATGTGAGTCTGCAAAACTGCCCACAGGCACAGTGCCTTGATGTATACTACAACTGGGACCACTGTATGTGCACACAACAAAAGAGGCCTAGTGGGGATTTGGCTGTTGCGTCTGTCGGTGCTAGACAGCTTCGCCCCGTTTGCCTCATCTTGTTCACGGCTCCTCCCACTTACCTAGGAAAGATGGCTACTGCCGTGTCTAAAAGCCGACCACTCCGGCATCCCCGGAATGGTTATGGTGCAGCCTCCCGCCATGTTCCTCCCAGGTACCTACTAGGGTGCGCATGCGCGCCACCCACGTCTTTATTCCAACCTTGACGTGAACCTCGGGGGCATTCCCCCTTGCTGATGTCATGCCATCCGGGTATATAACCTATTCTAACTTGCTAGCTCTTTGAGTTAGTAAGGACTCAAATCCATTCCTGTCTATGCTACTCTGCAGCTTCTGTGCTGCCGCTGGAAGCTCTCTCTGCCCTTCGGGATAACTGCTAACCTGGGTACCCGCTCCTCGGGGGCCCTCTGCTTTATTTCAGGTGCCTTACAGGGAACAGGTACTCGCTCCTCGAGGGCCTGCTCTCCCTGCCTTGGTGCCTGCACTTCCTTCTACAACCTGGTGGAATCGCATATCTACAGCAAACACCTAGTGAGTACTCGAACTCTCAGTCTATCTCATCCACATTACTTCCTCGCTGGGAAACCTGCTTCGGAACCTCCCAAGACCAACGGGGTGAAAAGGGCTCCCTCTGCCGAGGTCCCTGTGACTGCAACTACCAGACTGCCTCACTACTGCCACCTCTGGTGGTACTCTTCAAGCTGTATAATAAAGAACTAACTGTGTTTGTGCATTCTGAGTCTAGCCTAGTACTGTGGCTCCTCACGGGGCTCCTCCCCGTGGGCATGGTCATCTGCCCCAGTACCCAAGGATCCACCCAAACACCGCTCAACCACAACATTGGCTTCAAAGAGCACCGCTGTCCCCAATATATGAGAGTCTGCAAAATTGCCCACAGATGCAGTGCCTTGATGTACACTACAACTGAGACCGCAATATGTGCACACAATAAACTTGTAACTACAAAAGAGGCCTACTGGGGATTTGGATTAAAAGAGCACTGCTGTCCAAATATATGTGAGTCTTCAAAACTGCCCACAGATGCAGTGCCTGTACACTACAACTGAGACTGCTCTGTGTGCACAATTCCTAGTGATGCTGCTTCTTGTTTGAAAATACCAACTCACACTACCTCCCACCCACACCGTGCCTATGCCTGCAACTACCTACCACAGGGGGGTAAGATAAGCAGCAAAATGCCACTGATAGCAGCTTGTCTCGGTGGGAGAGATAGAGAGACCGTCTGAGTCAATAAAAAAAAAAGTGCGGTCAAAAAAAGCCTGGCTGACTGGAACTGCAGCAAAATCGAACAAATATCTTTTTCAATGGAAAATTCTTACAAAGTAGCCAGCAATTGAATACCGATTTGAGACACTCAGACTAGCTCTGAGTAAAGCCACCATCCCCGGATCACCTCCCCGGACCACCCCTGCAAAGAAAGAGCATGACACGCCGCGTGCTTAAAGTATAAATAATGCAGCGTCATTAGGAATAGTGTCACAGAGCACTGACGAGCCGATACAGTAAAAATCGCAGGAGAGTGGGCGAGCGCCCGCTCTCCCGGCACGCGCACAGGACACTCTCCTGTGCGCGCGATACAATAAATTAATTTATTTAAATTAGGGTCCGCAGCATAAAGAGGCGCTAGGGATACTAGTGCGTCCCTAGCACCTCTTTTTGGACAGGAGTGGCGGTTGTCAGCTAGTTTGACAGCCGACGCTCAATTTTGCTGGCATTGGTTCTCAAACCCGCTGACAGCCACAGGTTCGGAAACCGGACACCGGCAAAATTGAGTGTCCGGTTTTCAACCCACGAGCCGCGGGCCCATGTTTAACTTTTTTTTTTTTTTTTTACTTTTTTTTTTTAACTTTTGGGGCCTCTAACTTAATATCGCCATGATATTAAGTCAGAGGGTACACATAAAAGCAGTTTTTACTGCTTTTCTGTGCACTTCCCCGGCGCCGGCAGAAATTAATGCCTACCTTTGGATAGGCGCTAACTTCTTAAAGTAAAATGTGCGGCTTGGCTGCACATTTTACTTACTGTATCGTGCGGGAATACCTAATAGGGCCATCAACATGCATTTGCATGTTGCAGGCACTATTAGGTTCGGGGGGGTTGGACGCGCGTTTTCAGTAAGGGGCAATAGCGCGTCGAAAACGGGCATCCAATCGCGGGTTAACAGTGCGCTCCGCCGGAGTACAGTACAGTGTGCTCCGCTGGAGCGCACTGTACTGTATCAGCCTGTCAGTGAGAGTGGCAATTGGCTGCATTAGAAAAATGCTTAGCTCTGATAGGTTGCATTCTTGTCTCCTTGCCAATCTGTCTGACCCACTCTATGACAGGGCTGTGAGGTCACATGACTCAAAGGAAAGGGCTGTTTTTTCTTATGGATACTCCCACATGGCTTTCTCCTATTTCAAACGGCCACTAAGAAATCACTGTGAACCAAAAAAATGAAATTAATATGATATGTTTTATTTGTGGGGGATCGCCATGTGTTTCGTGAACCCATGAATAGGGACTTATGCATTGTGGATTGCACATTCGTTGAAAACGAATGCACATCCCTATTACCCATTATTACCTTCCAGCAACCAGCTATCTGTAGATGACAGTGACCCTATGTGTGACACACCAGTTAAAAGCATGTAAACCTTTGGCCTGTATGACATCTACAGTTGATGGTTGTAAACTATACTGGCATAGTCACATATCTCAGGTCAAGTGAAGGCTGGACAGTAGCAGAGTCAGTCTATTGCCTTCAGTCACCTGCCTTCAGTAACCAGCAAGTGCATCCTCCTGTAGCTTTCCCAAGAAGGTGATGCCACCTAAATAAATTCATGACAGCCAAGACCCTCAACGTTTGCACATCTATTTCGATAAATTTCCACGCTTGATGTACTACAGTGCATGCATGTAGGAGTGCATGCACTGTAGTACAGGCTGTAATGGAAGGTGTGACATGGTTTAATGGAACAAAGTCAGCATGGCTTTACCCAAGGCATGTTTTGCCTCACAAATCTGCTTTACTTTTTTGAAAGGGTTAATAAACATGAAGATATAGGTGAACCAGTGGATGTAGTATATTTGGATATTCAGAAGGCATTTGTCAAAGTTTCTCATGAGAGGCCTCTAAGAAAACTAAAAAGTCATGGGATAGGAGGCGATGTCCTTTTGTGGATTACAAACTGGTTAAAAGACAGGAAATAGAGAGTAGGATTAAATGGACAATTTTCTCAGTGGAAAAGGGTTTATAGTGGAGTGCCTCAAGGATCTGTACTAGGACCCATGCTTTTCAATATATTTATAAATGATCTGGAAAGGAATACGACGAGTGAGATAATCAAATTTGCAGATGATACTAAATTATTTAGATTGGTTAAACCACAAGCAGATTGTGATAAATTGCAGGAGGATCTTGTGACACTGGAAAATTGGGCATCCAAATGGCAGGTAAAATTTAATGTGGATAAGTGCAAGGTGATGCATATAGGGAAAAAAAATCCATGCTATCGTTACATGATGTTAGGTTCCATATTAGGAGCTACCGCCCAGGAAAGAGATCTAGGCGTCATAGTGGATAATACTTTGAAATTGTTGGCTCAGTGTGCTTTGGCAGTCAAAAAAGCAAACAGAATGTTAGGAATTATTAGGAAGACAATGGTGAATAAAATGGAAGATGTCATAATGCCTCTGTATCACTCCATGGTGAGATCGCACCTTGAATACTGTGTACAATTCTGGTCGCCGCATCTCAAGAAAGATATAGATGCGATGGAGAAGGTACAGAGAAGTTTGACCAAAATGATAAAGGGGATGGAACAGCTCCCCTATGAGGAAAGACTAAAGAGGTTAGGGCTGTTCAGCTTGGCTGAGGGGGGATATGATAGCAGTGTTTAAAATCACGAGAGGTCTAGAACGGGTAAATGTGAATCTGTTATTTACTCTTTCGGATAATAGAAGGATTAGGGGGCACTCCATGAAGTTAGCATGCAGTACATTTAAAACTAATCAGAGAAAAATCTTTTTCACTCAACGCACAATTAAACTCTGGAATTTGTTGACAGGGTATGTGGTTAGTGCAGTTAGTATAGCTGGGTTTAAAAAAAGTTTGGATAAGTTCTTTGAGGAGAAGTCCATTACCTGCTATTAATCAAGTTGACTTAGAAAATAGCCACTGCTATTACTAGCATCATTAGCATGGGATATACTTAATTTTTGGGTACTTGCCAGGTAGTTGTAGTCTGGATTGGCCACTGTTGTAAACAGGATGCCGGGCTTGATGGACCCTTTGTCTGATCCAGTATGGCAATTTCTTATGTTCATATGTATATGTTCATATGTAAGTGTCCTTCGTACTTTGCCATGCACATTGCATCTTCAGTGTTATTTCACATTTACTGTATTACTACAGTTGTCATTCTTTATGGTCCAGTAGCTTGTGGGCCATGAGCAAACTTATGACATGGTGGCATTCGTGAGGGTGATAATGAGAGTGACTATTGATGGCTCTCAGGTCACACTGTGCTAGCTAGGCCACCGAATGTCATACCAAATGTCACTCATTTTCTGTTAGTAACAGGCAGAACACATGGTAGCGGCTACGTCTATCATGTAATGTTTACAGTGACAACTTTATTTCAAGTACACTGTAAAGCTCCATTGCTAAGACAATTCATGATCATCCATATGTGTTTGTATGGTACATGGTGATCTACTCAACCAAGAAGTGATAGAAATACAAGGGATAACGAGTAGAGCCGCAGTTAACAGGCCTCGGGCACCCCTCCCCTGGAAGGGGAATAGGAACGTGAATCCTATCAGGCAAAGAGTGTCCATATAAGGTTTTGCTGAATCTGGCTGCCACTCAGCATGTTCTCCTGGCCTCCAGCAGGGAGGCATGGGGGATCCCGTGGCAGATCTGGACATATGTCCATTGATAGTCCATGTTATGTCCAAAAATGTAATAATCTCACCCTATTTATTCATTCTTGTGATCTAACAACATGATTACTAATAGTTAAAAAAATAATTTAATGCGGGATGAGGTAAGTTTCATATACTTAGACACATGCCTCCACGGCCTTGCCTCTTATTTTGCTATATAATCATTAACTTACCTCCCTCCCACTCCCTTTATTTTATGCAAAAATATTTTTTTAGAATTTTATTCAATACTTTATTTAATTCATTTTCTTAAAAAGTGTGATATTCACCTTATCTCTAGGCTTTCCACGTTTTTGAAAAATTCTGCCTTTAAAGACTTATAAATGTTTACTTATAGTGAAAACTTGAATGTTATAACCTAGTCGATGAGGGATGATATCACTTTTATCTCCAACTAGGAACTTGTTCGTGAAAACGCCAGAATCATATTATAAATGCCATATCGTTATTATATATCATATAGACTTATCTCCCAACACAGCCGTGTTTCGAAAAAGTGTCCTTTCTTCATCAGGGGAGCATATGTCCGTTCTTTAGTTCACGCTCTCCGGTACAAAGACTCTGGTGTATGGCGTGCTTCTGTCTATTCGCGTCCTTTTCGCCTCAGGTTAATAAACACTGGTCGATGGCATTCTTCTTCCTTCCTCTCTCTCGAGCCTACTGGCTCCAAATGACGGCGTTATTTCACCGGCGCTTCAGAAGTTTGCTTTTTAAATTGGTCAGCAGATCGCAAATCCGCCAATGGATAGAGGAACGTCTTACGTGTTACGTCACACTTAGATTTCCCTAATGCTATTTGTTCTAAAGCACTTTACTATTCATAAAGAATTTTACCTCTGTTGTCAAAGCTATTTCTATTCGTGATGAAATGTTGTTGTTCACCTATTCGTGAAAACACAGTCTCCCACTTAGTCTTGAATCATTTCCATTCATGAAATATTTAGAACGATCTCGTTGTTCACCAAACTGTTAGAGCAAAGTTGCCCACTCTATCTCTTCATTTAACCCTTGCGGGACTACGGTGTTCAACTTAAAAATCCAATGTTGTTCACTGTAGTTTAGACTTCTTTTTTGATCTCCTCCACGTGGATTGTTGTCCACCTTGTCTATAATAGTCCATCTTAGTTGGTCAAACCGATGATCATATTTGACACAGTGATCAACTATTGGAGCTTCCAATGTTTTGGTGTTCAATATCGATCTGTGTTCAATCAGCCTCATCTTGATGGTTCTTGACGTCCTATCAACATAGTTTTTTGGGCATGAACATTGGATTAAGTAAACCACATTTTCGGAAGTGCAATCTGAATCCCTCCTCCTCTTTATGCAATATCCTGTTATCGGATCTACCCATTCACTGCCTTCAATCGTCATAGCACACATGTCACAATGTTGACACGCTCTATGTTGTCCCTTGTGGGATTCCTCATCAATGTCTCTTGATCAAGCCAGGTGTTATGCCACCAATCATGTCCTCCCCCACAGCTCCCCCCCCCCCTGCCCAATTTGGGTGCCATTAGCACATACCCATAAGCATTGATGGAAATGAGAAGGAAAAGGGTGTCTTACCTATGAGCAAAGCGTCATCGTATAGGCCAACCTTAAAATTGTCAAAGAGGCTCGACTGCCTAAGAATAAACTAATCGTACCTGGCCAGCATGTTCAGCATGCACATTCGAGTGACACAGACCATTTGCACATTGATGGAGTGGAAGAGCTTTCTGTTGTGGTACGTCTCCTCCGTGACGGGGAGGAACGATGGCCATGTGAGTGCAGTCGATAGCTCCGATGACATTGGGACAGTGTGCAAAGGCATAGAAACCTCTCTTCAAGTCTATCAAGTTCTGCCTATCACGAGAAAATTTTATGTATCGATTAATGCAGTCAGTTACAGCTGCAATGACCTGGTCGAGACAGTGTGAGAATGTGGTTTGGAACATTCCCTCCACCATCCCTACTGTGGTTTGGAAGGAGCCCTTGCCGTGAAATGGAGGGTGGCCAACAGTTTGGTGAAGCTGGGGATAGCGTGGCACCTTGCCATGACTGGTTCCATATCTTCTCGAATGTCTTCATATAATTCCAGGATTGTCCAAGAGATGAAATGATACCTGCTAACCACAAAGTCCTCAGGCATGCCCAGCAAGGATGTTTGTGGAGAAAAGAAATGCATTGCTGGGCAGGGCCCAGAGCCCGCATCAACAGACTCTCTGCCTGTGAGGATGGTACTTCCCTAGACATCTTGGAAGTGGTCTTGGGTCCTGTTCTGGTTGTTCATCTTCTACGTTTCATTGCGTGCGGCGAGGCTGGTGAGGCAATGCATGTACAAGTACACTTGCTACTCACCAAAAGCTGTTAGGAAGCTTGACCTGCTAAAAACAGCCTCTGTGTGTATTGATTGCAGTGTTTATCGCCCAGAAAAAAGGTGTCATTAGCCACGTTACTGACCCCCGATATGTATCGTGCACCGTGCTACCACCCCCTAATTTACATTTACCTCGCCCCAACCCCTCCCACTTGAATATTACATTTTTTGTTTGCATACTCATTTTGCGATAGGCTGTTAGCACGCTAGTTACGGCCTATTACGTTTTGATGAATGACCCTGTAGGTGTACTTCAGAGCTTACCAGTAGTACCGGAGAAGTGAGAGGCCACCGCCTACGATTCAGACCTGACAGGATTGGATGGGGCTGAGGACTGTGCCTGAAGAAAGGATTGCAATCCTTGAAAAAATTCTACCCAAGAAAAGGCAGAAGGATCCATGCCAAAACCAGGAACCACCTATGCTGCACCCACTGAACTACTATCCCCTGCTGACGAACCAGTTAAGGGCATTCCAAGGTCAGGCGTCCCTCCTAACATGTCCTTATCCAGGTCATCATCAGGCTGGGAAGAACCAGGCTTAGTAAAATCAGAAGAAGATAATTCTCCTTGAGCCTCTAAGCAACGCTGGCACAAGTTAGAGTGCACTCCAGGATGAGATGCCCGAATATGACAGGTAGCACAGGGGGAAAGGCGCTTAGGTTTCTTAGCCACAGACGCCATTATTCCATCAGTACACTTAACAGGCAACTAAAGATGTGCGTCCAACTGAATTCATGCTGCAAAATTTAGGTGCACAGAATTTAGGATTCTGCAACGCCTAGTTGCAGAACTAGTCACACTTTTACCGTACTAAGGGGTAGATTTTATAAATGTATGCGCGGGCGTACTTTTGTTCGTGCACCAGGCGCGAACAAAAGTACGCCGGATTTTATAAGATACGTGCAGCTACACGCACAAGGGGGTGCACATTTGTGCAACCTGCGTGCGCCGAGCCCAGCGCGCGCTGCCTGTTCCCTCTGCCTCCCTTCACCTTCCCCTCCCTTCCCCTACCTAACCCACTCCCCCGGCCCTATCTAACCCCCCCCCACCTTTGTTGGCAGATTTACGCCTGCGGAAAGCAGGCGTAAATCTGCGCACGCCAGCAGGCTGCTGGCATGCCATCACCCAACCCGGGGGCTGGTCCAGAGGCCTCGACCACGCCCCCGGGCCGGCACCATGCCCCCAGGCACGCCCCCGAAATGCCCCTCCATGCAAGCCCTGGGGCTTGCGCGCGCCGCCGAGCCTATGCAAAATAGGCTCAGCACACGCAGGGGGGGGGGGGGGTTGGGGTAGGTTTTCGGGGGGTACGCACGTACCCCTTTGAAAATCTACCCCTAAATTTAAGCGCACAACCAATGTGTCCCAGATTGTGCACATAGGCAACACCCAAAAGAAACTGGGTGTACAATTCAGATGCACAGCCAGATGCACTTGCACGTAACGATAGTCCTGAAGAGAGGGCAGTTGAACGACAGAAAAAAGCCCACGAAAACACTGCCGCAGCCTAACACACAATGCACAGAAATGAAACCCTAACAGCGGGGCCTAGCCCACAAGGGCTGCTCAGCCGGCCAGGCTGCCCATGACCCTTAACCTCCCACGGGAGCAGGAACGAACGTCGGAATGGAATGCCTAGCATGGAGACTGGAGGATGGGGAAGGCCTACAAATAACCCTTCTACTTGTCTCTGTCTTTCTCCTCTTTTTTTTTTTTTTTAATCTTACCTGAGCTCATACTTATCTGGCTGAGTACCAAGATAGTCTCCATTTGCAGGGGGTGGGCATATACCATCACCGCTGTGATCGGCTTCCAGCACCCACTACCTTTTAGCTGTTTTATTCAGCTAAGTCCATGCCAGTTGAGAAAACCAGCTAGCGGAGCAAGGCGCTCATTGAGGGACCACAGAAATCACCTCAGGAATTCTCAACTGGGGAAAGGACTATTTGGTATCATGATGAAAAGAAGAAAATAGATGCCTGTAGTCTAAAATTAATTTTAGACTACAGGCATCTATTTTCTTCTTTTCATCCTGACGGCTTTTATAGATCGCCTTCCTTTGTGCTTTTTGGGTCCTATTTGGTATCACTGCAGGAGAATGAGATGAATTAAATCTCTTATTATTTCTCCTCTAAAATTTGAAGCAATCCCCAGTAAGGAAATGCATGTCCATCAAATGCTGGAGACAGAGAATACTGGCAGGCTGATGTCACTGCAGGAGTATATATTGTTTCGTCAGTTTGCTCCGTCTCCATCTGCTGATAGAGGTGCATAACCCACTGGTTCTGAATCCATCTGTCTGGGTGCTAGGAAATATATCTTTGGACAATAAAAATGAGAATAAGACCAACAAGGAAATGAACAGAGCCAGAAAATTTGCCAATTGTTATTTTAATAAAATGTTTAAGCAGAAGTTGAATTTTTTAATTTAAATATTTTCACTGTAGAAGCATCATTTAATTACTTCCCGGAATATTTTGTTTGGATTTAAAATGCAGGACAGTTAATGTTTGCAGTATAACTATTTAGGTGAAACAAAAGTAAAGTCCCTCTTTAGTTAAATGCTGCGTATTGGAAGAGAAGGGAGCTAATAAATTAGTATCTATCTTTTGCTGACTACTAAATGGTGTTAACTCATTAAGTGCTTGTGGTGTTGGTTCAGATGCATTCAGGCCAAAATTCAAATGTAATTTAATGTCTGAAAACTAATGCAATGACTAAAGAAAACAAACAAAGCAATCCAAAAGGCAAGGGTGAAGGGGTAAATTTCAAGGAGTTTCAATATAGGGATAGACACAAGGTAAACAAGAGTCACAAAGAAACCAAGTGGAATGTAGGTAAAAGAGTAGTACTTCTCATTTGTATTGCTGTTCTTGCTTGAGATTTGCTATATTTTATTTGATCTCTATAGTTCTATGCAGTCCATGTTAGTGTGATATCAAATAAATCACAATGTCAAGTGATAATGCAAAAATATAAATACAGCTGTACAGCTAAAAAATGCTAGACAGAAATCTCTGAGTATAATCTGTTAATGCTAATAAGAAGTCCACTGATATACATGCTGTTGGATTTCCATAGAAATCTGGAATTTTTTAAAATATATTTTCAGAATATTGATGTTTTATACTTTATGATATTATGGGAATAATTTTCAAAAGTATTTACATTCGTAAAAGTAGCATTATATTGTAACAATTTTCAAAAGCCCACTTACATTTGTAAAGTGCATGTCTGCGTGTAAAACCCATTTTTTTAAGTGTGTAAATCTTTTTGGAAATTACCCCATTATATTCTGTTCTAGCTTGCAACAAGCAGTCAGGTTTTTCCTAAAGAAAGGTGTGTCCCAAATCAAAAACAAAACATAAAAGCAGTTTACTAGTTACCCCAACAAAACATGACAGAGGATTAGTATTTTTTTTTCAAATATACTTTTACAGTATTTTATATTTGCTAACACTTTTTTACCTGTTAGATTTGAAAGAGAGTATCAAAATATCATTGCTGTGAATTATTGAGATTTTATCCTGGTTGACTTGGAGCCAGACCCTGCATATCTGTGCTGCAGCTCAGGCAGCAGGAAGGTACTGGAGTGGCTCCAAATTTCATAAACTGGAAGGAATTTACCTACAAAGCTTTAACAAAAATAAGAGATAAGAAGTTTACGTTTTCTTCAACATTTCAAGCTAGTACTATGTGGCCTTTTTAAAATGTTTTTTTTCCCCCTAATTTGCTTACATAAACATAAGAGTATAAGATATGCCATGCTGAATCAGATCAAAGGTCCATCAAACCCAGTATCCTGCTTCTGACTGGCTAAACCGAATCACAAGTTACCCAGCAGATCCATTCCTTGTTGCTCACTGCTAGGGATAAGCAATAACATTCTTAAATCTACCTTACTAATGATAGTTTATGGACTTTTCCTTTAGGAACTTCTCCAAACCCCTTTTTTTTTTTTTAAACCTAGTCATGCTAGATGCCTTGACCATGTCCTCTGACAACAAATTCCATAGTATGATTGTGCATCGAGTGATAAAAACACTTTCTCTGGTTTGTTTTAAATCTGCTACTAGTTTCATGGAGTGTCCCTTAGTCTTAGTACTGTTTGAAAAGGTAAATAACCATCTCATATTTATCTGTTCCATCCCACTCATAATTTATAAAACTTGATCACATGCCCTTTCAGTTACAACTTCTTCAAGCTGAAGACCTTTAACTTGTTTAAACTTTTTTCATAATGTTCATCCCATCTATCATTTTTGTTGCCCTTCTCTGTCCCTCTTCTAGTTCTGCTACTATCTTTTGTGGAGGGGCGATCAGAATTGAACAAGATACTCAAGGTGCTGTGGCACCATGGATCAATACAGAGGTATTATGATATTCTCCTTTTGTTTTCTAATCCTTTTTTAATTATTTCCTAATATTTTAGTTGCATTTTTGACTGCCACTGAACACTAAACTAGGGACTTCAATGTATTGTCCACGGAGTCGGAACTTTTAAACCGGCACGCGGGTGCACATGTGCGCGCGTTCGCCAGCCCGCTCCCATGGACACGGCCATTTTATAACGTGCGTATATATGCACATTTTATAAAATAGCCTGACCTCACGCACATGTGTGTGCAATTGTAAGTGGGTGGGTGCCTGTGTGCACAAATGCCACTTCTACCGCATAAGTGGGGGATTTTAAAAGACGCGCCAAAGCCATTGGCCGTTTTTCCAGTTCTTTCCCAGTTTGCCCAGTAAAGTGATAGAATTTCCACCCCCCCCCCCCCCAGTTTAATAGCCTCCCTCCCCCCCGTTAGCCCCAACCTTTAAAACCCTGCTGATCTGCCTACGGTATATCTTTTTGTTTCACTACTTATATGTCATCCATAGAAGAAGTAAAGTTATGCGGCAAGGGATCCTGGTGCATGCCAGTGTGTGTAAGTATTTCCGGGCTAATTTCAAATTTAAATCCATCCCGACTACACCCATACCCCGCCCCTTTTATGACCTTTTCATTTGTGCGCACAGCGGCAAATACGTATATATCCGGTTGGCTTTTAAAAGCTGCTCGGTGTGCGCCAGCCCAACGTAATCATGCATACCCTAATTTTAAAATTCACCTCAAGACTACAAGATCCTTTTCCTAGTTGGAAACCAGCATATGAAACCCCTGAGGTTAAAAATTAAAATGGAAGAGGGGTATATATAAATATATTTTTTTGTATTATTTTTGAGATGGAACCCACAAGGACTTGGAAAAGAAAAAAATAAAAATACATGTTATCTCGCTGTGTCCCTGAAGGCGTTACAAGACGGCAACTGATGAGGGATGTCATGGCTCCCATCTATAGATGCTGGCTGCATTGTATTATTTTTGGCTCTGGGGGCATTATCTAGCAGTAGGGTGTGGCAGGGAGATAGAGAAGGCAGCCACCAGGTGAGTGAGACAGTTACGAGGATTTCCTACCTCATGACTGTATGAGCAACTAGCCAGCAGTGTGTCTTCTCCTTGGCACGGCATGAGAGACAGGGGAGGTGAGACTCAATTCGAAATGGTGGGGTAAGCCTGGGGGTAGCTGCAAACCATCTGATTTTGGCAGCGGTAGCACTGGGGATGCTGCAGCTGTTCTTGAAAGTCACAGATTAGCATCTGGGACTCAGCGCTTGTGACAGCCTAGGCTGCTACTGCAAGTGACCTGCGCAGGCACTTCTGGTTTCGCGGTTGAAGTTTTCAAATTAAAATAAAATGAGAACTAAGCAGCAAAACTGAAAACTGAAAAATAAGGCCCAATTCGGGGGGGGGGGGGGGGGGACGACGACACATGACTCTATATAAATTTGGAAGCTCCGGGTGAGAGTCAACAGACCTGGGATTAGAAGTGCCCAAAGACTCCTTAGAAACTTCAAAAAGTGGTCAAATAAAAATGGTGTGTGGGGAGGGGGGAGGGGGGGGGGAGGGGAAACCTCCTGAAGTGGCCTCTTTGGTTTTTAGGGCACTGAAGGGGCTTTGAAGATTCAAAAAGAAAAATGGGTGTCCTATCACTTTAAATCTCCCAAATTCCAGGCAACTCATATTGGTGGTCAAGTGAGAGCAGACTATTTACCCCCAAGATGACCTTTGATGGACCCTAAAATAGTTTAAAAGGGCTCAAATTAAAATTGTGAAAACAAGGGGGAAAAGATAGCTCCAAAACTGTTCAGACCAGGAAAAATTCCCTGAGGACCTGTTATGGTTTCCAGGTGTTTGAGTGGATTCTTGGGTACTGTGGCAGATGACCATGCCCACGGGGAGGAGCACCGCAGGGAGCCACAGTACTGGGCTAGACTCAGGACGCACAAACACAGAGTTATGTCTTTTATTGTACAGCTGATGTATACCACCAGAGGTGGCAGTAGTGAGGTGATCCAGAGGTAGCAGTCCAGGAACCCGCGGCAGAGGGAACCCGTCTCACCAAGATGGTATAGGGAGATCCAGGTGAAAAAGTTTCCCAGCACGGCAGAGCTGTAGATGAGACAGACTGAGAATTAATTACTCACTAGATGGTAGCTGTAAGGTTGACGATTCCACCAGGCAGAAGTAGATGGTAACAGGCACTGAGGTAGGGAGAGCAGGCCCTCGAGGAGCGAGTACCTGATCCCAGTAAGTCACCTGAAAGAAAGCAGAGAGCCCCCGAGGAGCGGGTACCCAGGTTAGAGAATACCCCGAAGGGCAGAGAGGACTTCCAGCGGCAGCATGGAAGCGGCAGAGTAGCTTAGACCGGACGAGTCCAATCCTTGCTAACTCAATGAGCTAGCAAACAAGCGTAGGCTAAATACCCGGATGGTGTGACATCATTCGAGGGGTCGCCCCCCCGAGGTTCCCGCCATGATGTGGATAAAGACATGGGTGGCATGCGCTCGCACACTCTAGGAGGTCCTTAGGAGAAACATAGCGTGAGGCTTTGCCATAGCCGTTCCGGGGACACCGGAGAATGCGGCTTGCAGACACAGCGGTAGCCATCTTCCCAAGGCTAGCATGGAGAGCAGAGAAAAAGGTGAGGCACAAGGGTCGAAGCCGTCTGAGACCGACGGACGCAAAAGGACCACCTGAAAGATATTGACTTCTGAATTATTGTTGGATTGAGAAAAAACTATGGGGAAAAATGTAATTTTATTACAATGTTAGTTAATTCCACTTTTACTTTGATTGGGGTCTATGGGACTGGAAAAGGCAATGAATCACTTCCAATTTGCCAAATTAACCAATTGGGAAACATTTTCTTGGTCCTAAAGTCAAATTTTTGAGAAAAAATTGGATTTCTGTCAATTAAAACATCTAATACAGTCAGGGTTTTGAAGCAGCAGACTCCATTTCATGACAGGGCTGTTGAAAAATTAGCTAGCCCCCCTCTATTTTGTGAAAAGCTGGTAAGGGAGAACAGTGAAGTGGTCTAGGGAAGTAAAAACCTGAGTGCCCAGCTAATTAATTAATCTAGCTCCTCTACAGATTATTCCATAAACATCAATTTTCCTAAACAAAGAAGGGGGGTGTCCATCAAGAGAAAATATATTAATATTTTCTCAAAAGCTTAGCTACAGACTATCTGTGCTGATGCAGTGCAGGGATCTCTCAAGGCATTTTGTTTTCTAGTTAGAATATAGTCAGAGTGTGAGTCAAGTGACAGTTGTCACAGTGTGGACAGGGGTGTTTTCTCCCTTGAATCTCTCCAGAGAACAGTTTAGAAAACACAGAGGGCATAGCATTAAGCACATCAATGTGTGAATAGGATGATATGATTGGTAATTTTAGTGACTGTACTTATTGAAGTTGACACATTCCAAGGAAAGGTGTCAGGACAGAGACAGATAGACTTTAAAAGTGCTGAGCCGTGGGGTTTCTTTCTCAGCTGTGGTGAGAAGGAATATAATTTTGTGTGTGAGAAAGATTCACAACTTGACAGAAAATTTCATTAATGTGAAATTCATCACAGTACGGTTATTCATAGCTGACTGGACACATTAAGGCCATTGTACCATTAAGGCCATAAGATACTGGCAGACACTGTTACCAGCCCTAGCCTACCTGCCTGAGTCCTGTGACGGTTCCTAAACTGCCTTACTCATGTCTCTGTTTCTCATGGGGAAGGATATTTCCCCCCTTGAAACCCAGAGCCAGAAGAAAAGAGAGATAAAGAGAAAGAGGGGAAAATAAGAGATCGCATGGTTTATGAAAGAAACAGGATCTCGGTAGTGTTAAACTACTACATCTGAATTAAAATTTTAATTCAGCACCTGAACAGTGAAATTGTTACATATCAAACAATCTGCTGTGAATAAGTGGAATAATCATATCATTAACAGAAGTGATATTTTCATTTTAAACAACGATATCACCACACTTCCATAACAAGGTGAAGGAAGCCAATTATTCTCCTGAACATATCTTGTAGCATGTGTGTGGGTAAAGAAGAAAGATTCTGAGAGAGTGAATGTATTGATATATATGTCCAGAGAGAAAGAAGTCCTATTCCTTCTATAATGCACTAGGCCAGGGTCTTATCAATTATTTTATTTTTCACAAAGAATAATGCAGTTCACCTAGTCAGTGCAGCAACAGCTAGCAAGACTCTACGTACACTTTGCGGAAGATCACTGGGGTTGGCGTAGCCAGTGTATACGCTGTTCTTTTATCTAAAGTGAGGTAACATTTTTGCCCTCCGAAGCCAAAGACCCTGACAGAAGACAGCTGCATCCAGGATTGGCATCATCAGAATCTACCCTCTGGCCACTGAAGCCGTGATTGCCAGCCATGAGGACCCTAACTGTGCACGCCAGATATGGCAGAGGGATGAAGAGAAAAATAGGGAGCGAAAATTGTTAGGTACGTGCACAAACACCAACATTGAGTCATCAATAGACATCTTTAAAAATGACTGCAGAAACATATAGTAACAGAAAAAAGTAACAAAGATAAAGGACACAAAGACATTGTTCTCTTTATTAGAAACATTTCTTAAATGTATGAACAGAGTATAAAGAGCAGAAAAAAAAAATAGAGAGACAGAGAGAGATAAAAAGAATTTACAGGACAGACACCTAGAAAAAGAGAACGGATAATCAGAAAGCTTATACTTACCTCCTCAGCTTATTTCAGTATACAGGAATTGCTGAAACAGAAACAAACACACAAAGAATCACATTCTTTAATAATACTATTTTATGCTAAAACATAGTAAAGTTAATTGGCATATTATCTGCAATTTATCTTGTCTTAGATACTTATCTGATTGGGGTCCGTTCAGAACCGATTCGGAGTAAAATTTGAGGAGAATCTATAAGAAAGACAAAGATTGCATTAATTGCTGTTTACTTAAACTATATATGCTATTTTCTTACTTGTTGGTGAAACACAACAGTGGTGTTTAATAAAGTTTTGGTCTTTGCCTCTGACTCCTAGTATTAATAACATTTTAAATTCATCTGAAATATGTATTTTAAATCCTGCTTTTCCTCTCTATCCCTGAGAGACTGGGTGGGTTCCAAGCCTGTCTTCCTAAAAGGAGACCTAGTTAAAAGGAGAGTTTTATTTCTTCTACTCCTCCCTTCATGGTATACTGGTGAGTCAACCAGATATCTGAAATCCCATTACAGTAATTGCTACCTTAGACACAGTGAGTGGGAGAGTCACTCAGCATCACAGGTGGGAAGGCAGGGGTTTATAGTTATTTTTCTCTATGTGCAACACTTTACATTTGTCCACATTAAATTTCATTTGCCATTTAGATGCCTAGTTCCCCAGTCTCACAAGGACCATCCTTGATAATCTGCTCATTTTAACAACTTTGAATAATTGTGTATTATTTGCAGATGTGATTACATCACTCATTGCTCCCATTTATGAACAGCAGCCATCCCAGTACCGATCCCTGGGGCAGCCAACGTGAGAGGACCAGGAAGAGCAGTGGTCCAGCTGGTCTAGGCCCAAATAAACCAAGGGCTGCTATATAGGTGGGGATATCAGTGGGAGGAAGCTGGGTGGATCTGTTGCTAAGTTTAGCAGCTTAGACACAGTAACAAAGAGTTTGGTTGCTGCGTACGGCTTAAGTCAACATATGTATATAATGCCTGCCTGTACTATTTACAAGGCCTTGGCACCGCAGGGAATGAAACTGCATTTCTGCCTGTGGAGGAATAAGCTATAGCAAACATAAATAAAATTACTTTGAAGAGTGTAGCTGTGTAGCTCCTTCTAATGCTCTGGCAGCAGGCCAGGGCAGACCATAAAGAATAACCTATCCCACTCATGTTATTTTCATGGTTTTCTATATGAGGGTGAATGGATAGCAACAGAAACTTCTTAGACGCATGTAGGCAGCATTTTAGCTACTTCAGAAAGAATGGTTCATTAGCTTGCAAAACATGTAAATCAAGAGGAACAGTCATCTCCATTTTTTGTGCAATGTTTAGAAAGAAAAGGCCCTCTTGTGAGGAATGATTTTCCTCAGGATATAGAAGGTGGTGCTTTCCCCCTTTGAAAGACAACTGGTGTTCAGATAGACTGTATATTATCTTTAGAAAAAGCAACTTATACTCGTATTGTGAGAAGAAGTATTTTAAATTAGACGGTGTTATGGAGTCCTTACCATCCAATCAGTTTGACTCTGTAGAATACAGCCCAAATGCATCTCTTCTTTTCACCTCTACAAGATCTTGGGCTCAAAATTCTGGAAGATTCAGGAGAAATAGCTACAGTTCATTTCAGATTAGTCCCTAAATTTCAATATGTCCACAAATTTGTGGAAAATTCAAGGGAAATGACCACTCATTTCAAATTAGACCCTGGTTAATTTCCAATATATCCACAGAAAAACATCAACCGTGACTATGTCAGCTCTGTCTCATCTCTAGGTGCAAGTTTCAAAACACATTAACACAGTTCTAATTGTTATTGTTGCTTTTTGTAGCTTAGTTCAGTCTTTTGAAAAATGTTCATTCAGTATTTCTTCCTGACCTAGGAAGTGCCTCACTTCCCATTTGACCGCGTCAATACATGTCATATGAGCTACAACTTTAAACTGCAAAGTTTCTCTAGCAATTTTGCAGTGTCCCTCCCCAGCCCTGAAAGCTTACTCGCTACCTTGGCCAATTAATAGCTTAGTTGCCTCACTCTATCAATAATCCTCCATGGGCTTTCCTTGGTGTAGACCCTACTTCTGGAAGTTTCTCAAGCTGCAACTGCCTATGTGTGTTCCCCTCAATCTTCTCTTCTGCAGTTGCTCTAAGGAAGGAAACTACACTTCCTTCCTCCTTTTTTATTATCCCATCCCTAGAGTTCCTTTTGGCCTTCTAGTAACTACGCACGATGAGGGTTCTAGATTCATCCTCCTCCAATCTGTTTTGCTCTGGGGGGGGGGGGCAAGGGGGGAAGTTGTCTTTTATTGCTACATCCTGGTATTTTCTCTAGCTTATCTGGAGATAACATAGTGACATCCCCATCACGGGTATATATTTTTATTGTATATTACTATATACAATTTTTTAAAAATTGTTTCCCACTTTGTAACTTTTGGCAAATTTGTGATATCAAAATGAAACACAGTGCCTTGAAATAGTCTTCACATCCTTGAACATTTTCCAGCAGTACAGTTTTTGCCCATTCTTCTTGGCAGAAAAGTTCAAACTCTTTCATGTCTGTTGAGGATCATCTGAGGACTGCAGCCTTTGAGTCTTGCTACAGATTTCCTATTGGATTCAAGCTGTCTGGGCCCAGGGTTAGATTTACATTTCCAGCACCCACAGGCAGCACAGGGAGGGGTGGCTGCCCCCCTCCTCCCCCAAGATGTAGGCTGAGTTGGGTGGGGGGAGGGCTCCACTCCCAGCTGCTTACCTAAAGTGATGGCATTCTGATCTCGTGGCGGTGGCAGCAGCAACTTGAAAACGGAAATTCAGTGTGGGGCCTGCAGCTGTCTGTCACAAGCTTAAGGTCCTGCAGTGGCCCGACCGCCTCCTCCCCCTGCACAGGCTTCCTGTTAGTATGGAAACCCTGCGAGGCATATGGCCTTAAATTTGCAAAGGCCAGCTGCAGCCACAAGGCTGAATTTCTTTTTTCAAGTTGCTTGTTCTGTCCCCAGCAGTGGGTACATGTTTGTATCTGTATATACTGTAGTTTAACTGCATTTAGTGCAGTCCTTCCTTCTGAGGTTTGTTAACACTGAAACACTTTTTGTAACCCATGATAAAATCCGTGAGCCTTGCCTTTAAGAGGAGCTCCCTCCCCTCTCCACTTTCTCTCACTATCGGAAGAGCTTGAATGCCCCTCAATCTAACTTGAGTCTTCCTAGGTGCCTTATAGGCTCAAGGGACTGCCCTTCATGTTCCCCCTGTGTCACATGGGTCTTAGGCTCGCTGCCATTGGACCTTGCCCTCCCTGCCCTAAGCTTGTGGAGGCGTTTCCCTTAGCAGCTCAAGGAGAGTTCAGTTCACCCCACGCTTCCTTCTGAGCTAGCAGTGCTCTGTAAAGCTCCTTGAAACAATCAAGTTTTTACCTTCTCTCTTACTGCCTTCGTCTGAAGACTAAAATTAGCCTCGTATCCCTCATGCTTCCTACCTCTACCATAAATCAACTCCTGCAACACTAAAGATTCCTTTCCCCTCCTGCCACCCTACCTCCAGTGCCAAAGATCTCTGCCTTGGGGCTTTCGTTTGAGATGCAACAATTGTAAGTAATGAAAAATGTACCTGTACAATAAATAATTTCAAACTTAAAGAATCTTTGTCTCGAGAACTGATTGGACAGAAAGTTTAGCTGCCTGAATAGGAAAAAGCACTGATGTTTTCTTGATTCAGAACATTGCTGCCACTGCTGTTTTAGGTAAATGGTTTTGAGGCACACTTGGATAGAGACAACAGCAGCAGTAATTCTCTGGTGTCTATCAAAATTTGGCACTGTAGGCAGTAGCCTATGTTGCTTATGCTTAAATCTGGGCCTTACTGAGCCACTTGAGGACATTCGTTTTCTTTTTGGCGAGTCACTGCATTGTTGCTTTCGCTTCATGCTTAGGATCACTATCCTACTGAAAAGTGAATCTTCAATTTTCTCCCCAGTCCCAGGTCTGTGGCAGATTGGAACAGGTTTTCCTCTAGGGTCTGTTAGCATTTTGTACATCTATCCTTCCTTCGATCTTAACAAGATTTCTTGACCCTGCTGCTACAAAGCTTCCCCAAAACATAATTTGGCTACCATCATGCTTTACTGTAAAGAAGGTGTTGGCAGGATGATATGCTATGCTTGTTTTATGTCGCATATATCTCTTAGCATTGAGACAAAAATAATTCCATTTTGGTCTCAGATCACAACATCTTTTCCTATGCATGTGGAGTGCTCCCTAAGTATTTGTTTGCAAACACTATGTGGCTGCCAGGGCATATTTCTGTTATATAACCCTAGCAGCAGAAGTGGGCTAGACAGCAATGAGGCAGGCTGCAGCAGATCAGGTATACTAGAGTCTTCTGCCGTACTGGCCACCTTATCCTTAGGTTGAGCCCTCAAGTTCTGGTGGCTGGCAGAACTTAGACAGGGAACATTTATACCAGAAACTAGCTGGATTTTCTGGAACTGGATGAGCTTGAAATGGAGTTAGAATTCCTAAGGCGGCTGGAATGAGTAGAAGCGGAGTGCTGGAGTTGGGAGACAGTACTGCAAGAAGTGAATTTGGTGTGTGGAAAGCAATATAATTAACTGCAGTTTCCATATTCTTTACAAAGCACACAGTACAATCCTAAAACAAACCCAGAAAACTGAGTGGTAGCTTTTAATGAGTTATTCATATTGGGACAAGGGAGCTAGCAAGCCACACAAGCAGTGGTATCATTGATTACAAAATAAAATCCACGGCCATTCTCCTGGATTTTTACTAGACAAATGTGATTCTTTCACCATTTCAAGAATTTGACCTGATAAATACTTGAGTTAGTGTGAGCAAAGATCTGAAAAATTGAGCCACACTCCGTGAAGCCCCATCTGGCAGTGCTCTGTCGGGTCTGTTTAGCCAGAACTTTGTCAGGGCGCATTGCTGGAGTATGACTCCATGAGCAGTAGTGGGTTGGACCAGAACAAAAACACTGACATTTTCTGCCTGTACCAGCCACCTTCTCCTCCAGTTGAGCCCTCAGCTGCTAGTGACCGGCAGGACTTATACAGGGAACAGTCACACCAGAACTAAAAGGCAGCCATATGGACAGAGCTGAGATGCTATAGAACGGGTAAAAGAAACAGGAGCGAAACAGGAACAACGACACAGAATGGGGCAAATGGTTCAGAGTCAAAAAACAAGACTAAGATTGTGACTAGGAGCAAGACTCAGACAAAGCGCTGCCAAGGTATTGATCCTGAGGCTGGAATATATCAAAATACAAACCGGAATAGCATGGCCACTTGCAGGAGGTACAGGCTATAGATTTGGGAGGACCAACCATAGTATCTAAGCAATAGGCCATAGTGCTGGGAGGACCAGGCAGATAGTCCAAGAGGCCAACCAAGGCCTCCTGCTGATGGGCGGATAGAACTATCCAGGTCTATATGGCTTTTCTTCAGCAATGGCTTCCTTCTTTTCACTCTCCCATAGAGGTTATGTTTGCGGAGTAATCTTCAAATTGTTGAAACACTTTTTTCAGTCTCAGCCAAAGACCTCTATAGTTCTTTTAAAGTTATCTTAGGCCTCACAGTGACCTTCCACAACAATTTTCTTAACCCAGAGCTACTGACTTTGGAGGGATGGCCTGATCACAACAGTGTCTTGATGGTACCAAACTGATTTTACTGACAGTGCTCTCAAGGATATTCAAACATATTAACTAAGAGCTATTCATCATTTTGAAAGCCATCAGTGATATTTTAACCCCTGAAGCAGGCAGCTTGATCTTCAAAACATGGTCCTATGTTGGGTTTTGTTATGGGTGACGAAGTACACTGCATGAGAATGAGATGTGGTGCCGTTTCATTTTTGGGATTTTCACTTTTTCAGATAAGTCTTTTTAAATGTTTTTTTTTTTTTTGTGAGTGAAGGTATTTTTTGAAGTAACAAAAATTGAAATGAGAAACATTTATTAAAAATGTCTTTAAGAATAAGATTGGATTGAACCAGCAGATGTTTTGTAGGTGCTAACATGATACTGCTTGCAGTCCATTGTATAGCAAGAGGCGATGGATTACACCCTTCAGCACTTTCTAATACAATCTTTCAATAGGTTTACAATAGGTTTGTTGTAATAAAAAGGTTTTTTTAGTGAGTTTGTACTTTATGACTCTTTTATTTTATTTAATCCATTTTGCAGCCCCAGCACTTCTAATAAATTTGTGACTTTCAACTTCCTGTTAATGTACCCTGTTACTGATGTCAAAGAATTTTCTAATCTCTAATCCATTCCCATTAATGAGGTAGTTTTTAATATTCCTCCCACCATTAGATGAATGAAATGGTATCTCAATTTAGATGTATTATTTCAAAGTCCCATATCTCATACCTTTAGCCCAGTTGGTCAGTCTTTTTCCTTATTTCCCTTGAGGGTTCTGAATGTTGCGCTGGAAGTGAACCCTTGGGCTGAGGTGGGGTTGACGCAATCCGTAGGTAAGACCCTACAGGCCCCCACCATCGGCAGGCAGAGTGGGCTGATGGACAGAGGCTGCTGGAGCTTCACCAATACCAGCCCTCGTTCCCCGCGGGTTGAGCCTTTGGGTGCTGGGGCCGGCTGGACTTAGGTGGATCTCCATATGTAGTCGATGTAGAGATCGGTTCAGCCCAGAGACAGCAGTCTTAAACTGATGGTACAGTCTTACACTGGACAAGGTAGTGTCCTGGAGACTCGGGCGCCAAAGTAACGGAGGCAGAAAGGGGGCGCCTGAGCAAGAGCAGGCCGAAGCCTGAATAGACCAAGTCCAGGAAGTAAGCTGAAGAGGCATCGAGGAACAGGCTTGAGTCAGGGCTGGCAGCAATCCGGAGGCAGTGGCAAGCAAGGCTGAGGTATGATCACGGAGATAGTCAAGCATAGTCAAACAATGCAGAGATCTGGGTCTGGAGATAGGCAGTAGCATAGTCAGGCGAAGCAGAGGTCTGGGTCTGGAGATAGGAAGTAGCATAGTCAGGCGAAGCAGAGGTCTGGGTCTGGAGATAGGCAGTAGCATAGTCAGGCGAAGCAGAGGTCTGGGTCTGGAGATAGGCAGTAGCGTAGTCAGGCGAAGCAGAGGTCTGGGTCTGGAGATAGGCAGTAGCGTAGTCAGGCGAAGCAGAGATCTGGGTCTGGAGATGGGTAGTAGTGTAGTCAGGCGAAGCGGAGGTCAGGGCTTGGAGAGAATCAATGGCATGGTCAGGCGAAGCAAAGTCGAAGTCTGTGTAGGCAATCTGAGGTATGGAGTAAGACAGGAACCAGGAACAAACTAGGAACAGGAACGCAGGAGTGAGACGAATCTCTAAAAGACAACGAGTACTCAACCAGCAAGGAGACCTGTTGCAAAGGCAAAGCTAGGGAGCGGAGCCTGTGCTTAAATACCGAAGCTCCGTTGACATCATCATCTGGGGCCGCGGCTAGGTTCCCGCCGCGGTCCCTACTTAAAATCAGTGATGGAAGCTTATGCAGAGGGTTGCTGAAAAGTACATGGTGCTTCTACAAAAGGTGAAGAGGAGGATATGGGAGAACATTGCTAAAGATGTGAGCAGACTGTTGGTGGCAAACAGGTCTGTGGAAGAACTGAAACACCGATGGCATGGCACTAGGTTGGCTGGGAAGGCTAAATTGGCCCAGATTGAGTATTCAAAGCACTAGACAGGAGGTGGACCACATTTGAGGTACATCTAACTGAGGTGGAAGAACTGGTATTGGCTACTCTTCAATGTGACTTTGTCACAGGGGTCCATTTTGGAGGCAGAAACACGGATAAAATGGAAGAAGGCTGTGTGTAGGGGGCGGAGTCTGATATGCCTGTCACAGAAGCTGCTGTGGTACAGCGGATAGGCTCATAAGCATCTGCAGAACAGGGACCAATTGCTGCTGAATGGTGCCATGATGCACCAATGCAATTGTTCAATAAGCCACGGCTTCCTCAAGAGGAAAATGAAGTTGTGGAGCTGCATCTCATATGGGCTGACATACTTGGATTGTCTGATGTGCCAGTCACATCTATGTGGGTGGCAGGTCCCCTGCTGCTGAAGTGGCCATTAGTAGGCCTGAGGAGGAGCCACCTATTATGGCTCCATGCTCGCCACTGGATGTCATGGCAGAGCAGGTAGCAACGGAACTGATCGCCAGACAAGGACTAGTTGAGACCTCTGTAATTACTGGATGGAGGGCTAGCAAGGCTGAAATCCTGCAGCTGCGTAGATGCATAGGATGTGAAGGGAGACCAAACAGCATGTGAGGATGAGCTTGGCTCCTCTAATAGCGCATCTGAAAGCATCCGTGCAGCATCTGAAGAGATAAGTGCAGCAGTGCATTAAATAATTTGCAAGGCATTGGACAGGCTCTGCAAAATCCTACTGGCCAAATTGTTGCCTAGCAGGAAAGCTCAGCCACCTCCACAAAGTGGAAGAGGTAATGCCCACGATCACATCCAATAAACAAATATGAGAAGCATGCAGTGCTATGGCATACTGCTTCTGCAATGGTAGTTCCTGTAACTCTGTCATTGTTAATTGCTGCTGTTAGCAGAGATGGTGATTGCGCTCCTGCAATTCCTATCAGCGCAGCTGCTTTTCATGCTTGCATGCAGTCTCTTCGCAGATGCCTTTCCCTTCTCAACTCTGCCATTCACAGACACTCGTTTCTTCTCTTCACATGATTAGCAACACCCAAAATTTAAATAGCACCATCCCTTTGTGGGTCCCCGGAGTCCACAGCATAGTGTCAAGGTTGCTGTACTTAAATTTTCCCTCTCCTTTGTAGGTGGGTGTCATCGTCGATGCTGTAAATGGAGATGGTGATTGAACTCCTGAGCTGCTTTTTAGCGCAGATGTTTCTCACACCTGCTCGCCTTGTCTCTTCACAGATGCCTCTCCCTCCTTGTCTCTGCATATTGTGGCTTTCAGTGATGTTCTCTCATTTTATGCACTACTTTATGGAAAGTGTTGTCTGCATATGAAATTTATTATTCATATATTCTTTATTCCAGGTTGGTGTTGTGAGGTTAAATAAAATAAGTGAAATAATGTCAAATGTCTTGTGAATTTCTTGGAAATAGTCTGTCTTTCATTTTCTAGTTGCCCCCATTAGGAACTCCACTAATCCCCCTTCCCCCCCAGTCCCCTTTCTTTTATCCTCACTCCCTTCCCCCCCTCTCTCTCCCATGCATGGCTTGCTCCTAACATCTTCCCCATCCCCCATCTACCAAACCCCCCACTAGGGACTCCACCAACACCCCTTCCCCCAATCCTCCTTCCAAAAATCCATGCATGGTAGGAAGTATTGTATTTTGGTGTGTTTATTTTATGTGCCTATGTTTAGGCACATAGGAGATAGAAACGTTAAGTTGCATGCATACGCTTGCACACACAACTTTGCTCGTGCATATTTGCATGAGCCGGATATGTGCCCTCTTCAGTGATGCATTACTTCCTGACCAGCAGGAGCATTGGCTGAATACTATGCCTCCCCCAGCAAGACAACCAAACTTCACCACCAGGGACATCTGACTGCTGGTGTCCCTGGTGGTGAAGGAGCACCACCTCCACATGGCGCTGGTACAGAGGAGAAATCTCTGGCATCTCAAGACAGCCTGGAGCAAGTTGAGTGTGGTTTTTAACCGTGGAGCCTCCCATCCATGCGGAGTAAATTGAATAGGAGAAAGGATATGTCATGCATGGGGACTCGCTAGTGGACAAAAGGAGAGAAGGATTGGAGAGTGTCAGGCTGTGCATGGGACAGAATGGGATTGGGGAAGGAGTTTTTCTCGCTAGAAGATGGAGAAAGAGAAGAGTTGGAGAATGTCAGGATGTGCATGGAGGGTGAGGAGGCATTCTCGCTAGTGGATGGAGGAGGAGAAGGGTTGGAGAATGTCAGGTGGTGCATAGGGGGGAAGGGGTTACAAGGAGGAGCAAGAGAGATGGATAGGATCAGGCGAAATATGGAGGAAGGGTGTTTCTAAAGAAATGAGGGGTTTTAAAGGAATTGATAGAGTACCAGCTAGGAACTGTCACCAATCTCCAACAAAGACCTCACTCATGCAACTCCTCCCAGCCCTGCCACGTCAGGTCTTTGCTTTCTTTTAACACTAATCTTCTTTGACACACCTGACTCAAAAAGATTGTAAAGGAAAGACAACCACTATCCTTCCTGTCACGCTTTGAAGCTCTTTACTCCATCTTGCGTTTCCAAATGGCCCATTTATAATACCGTTCACCATCAACCATGTCACACATTCCTTACCCTCACGCCCACCACACCGTTGCCATCAAACTACATCCATTTTACTTCAGAACTCTGATGTTTATCTATCATTATGGCAGCCAGCACCTTGATGAGGGCTGATCCTTAACAACACTTCCAGCGATTAATACATTTTCATAAATACAAATACTTTGCCTTCACCTCTCCCTCAATAGGCAATTTATTTATGCTCTTCTCTCAACCTGCACATCACACTCACACACAAACACACCTGCTTTGTCTTTACAGAAAACACCTCCATGTTGTCATCATCCTCCTCCTCGGATGAGGAAAAGAGAGGACGGTGGTGGCGATGACCCAGCCCCAGCCCCTCAGACGCAGCAGCAGCAGCCGCCGGAGAGAAGCAGGTTGCCTCCCTTACCCTGCCCATTACCTAGGGAGGAAGTGGCAGTGGTCCAGCTCCACCACCCTCAAGAGGTGCACCCCGGGCCTCAGGCCACAGACCCTCTTCCCCATCCCTGTAGGGCCTCCTTCCCCGTTTGCCCAGGGAGTTGGGGGATCCAGAGACTCAGACCGGCCATCCTTTGCTGGCTAAGGGAGGCCTGCATCCCCCGCTGTTTTCTCTGCCACTCCCCACCACCATAATGGTCAAGAGGCTCATCATAGAGAGCAAATGCTCCCAATGCTGACCTCCAAGGCACAAATATTTAGCTGTGGTGCAGCAGATTAAGACAGAGCAGAGGACAGATACAGACCTACCACAGGAGGGTGCTCAGGATGTTGAACCTCCATGGTCAGGTAATATGACACCTGACCATGGCAGTGTGGATACTTGCCACCAGAATCCCCCCATCTGGAACACCCTCCTATTACATATGGGTTTCCAGGTGACCCTAACTCCCTGGGATTTTTTTTTTTTAAATTGTAACTTCTTTGCTCCCTAGATTTCCCCTCCCTTGTACCATTTTTTTAAAATCATGTTTAACATAAAGTTTAATTAAAAAAAAAACTACTGCAAAAATAAACTAAAATTTTACTTTCAATTATATTTGTCTGTGTTTTACTGAGTATAGTTTACTTTCTCAATGTGGTCAATAATCAAAGGAACACATTTAAACAGATAATTTGAAAGTCATCCCTCTAAATGGCTTTGAATATTGACCATTTACTCTTTTTAAAAATTTTCTTTAGTGGAAGCTTCTGAACTATGAACGCTGTCGCTCATGTTCACAAGTGTCGCTGACCCAGCTTCCAGGGTGTAGATACTTCTGCTGAGGAAGTCTGTGGACACAGGACACTGGGCTGGCGACCCCCATGGAATACACATACCAAGGACAGCGAGGTCGTCTCTGGACCCAGGACACTAGCATGAGAGGACTGGCATCTGTGGGCCCTGAGACTACTGCCCCACTGTGGAGGGGAAGTGTCTACAGCCAACTTGCTGTGCTTGGCATAGGTATATTACAGGTGTCACCAGTCCTGCTCTGAAAACCTGTGGACCCCGGACAGTGGGCCATTGACCCTGTAAAACACCCATGCCAAGGACAGCTGACAAGGGAGTAAAGAGTAAGCAGCCATACTTGGCATTAACTGTAGAAAAAAAAAAAGGATAAATAGATCATTATTTTTGTTGTTTGGCAAAAAGGGAACTGCTTTCCTGAAAATTCCCTGCTTTCATTACCCACCCCTGCGAGCTTACATCTGTAAAAGATTATTGGGTGCAGTGGCACCCGAGAACCAGAAAAAACCTTACTATTCTGCCTTAGGTACTCACCCCTGTGGGCTGACATATAGCAGATTAATAGGCATACTGCCACCCATGTACCAGACAGTGTGTAAAATGCTGCCTTTACTATACATGACAGCAGGCAGATTAGTAAGTTATTTCTGGTATGTGTGTGACTAATCTTTAAACATGCCAGATTGCAGGGAAGGGTCCCAGGGCAGAATAGTATGGTCTTTTTACTACATTGGTGCAAAAACTCCTTCTAAACAGTTATCCATGCGAGCTCACAGGGTGGATAACCAGATAAGTAGCCACTTTGGCAAATATGTACCAGAAAGCATGTACTTAATTGCCTTTGGTTCCCTCCTGTTACGTGATGGCCTCGAAAGGCCTTGCATTCTGTTATGAAGGGGTGTTTTCGTGTGCCCTTGGGCCTCAGCCTGACCCCAGATGGATCCAGGACCGAACCGAGCGTTGACGGCGTGCTCCACCATGGCTAAGGGTCTTACCCTCTGCCAGGCCTGCAAGCTCCCAAGGCCAACAACAGGATGATGTTGGAAAGTGAATGGTCCTCCGACCATTCCAAGCCCTTTCGGACCTGCCGCTTGGATCGGCATGGAGCAGCAGGCCTGGCCTGAGGTCGAGGGCAGACGGGCCTTGACACAAAGACACGACAGCAGGATCGATGCAATGGCATCGCGGTCGAAGACATGACACCGGGATCGATGCAACGGCATCGCGGACGAAGACTTGACACCAAAGTTGATGCGAAGACATCACGGACCAGTGGTCGATACGACGGCATCCCGGACCAGGGTCGATGCGACGACATCAGGAACAAGACATGATACCAAGAGTGATGCAACAGCATCCAGGACGAGACGAGGAACTGACGAAGTCCAGACGAGATGAGAAGCTGGGCAGAAGGACATTGGCACTGTCTCTCAGGGCGCCCTACTCAGCCCACCTGAGGGACTGAGTCGCGGACCACCCTGTCCCACTTTGCGCCCTACACAGCTCGAGGAGGCTGGTCACGGACCACGCTGGGAACGGGACAAGCGTAGGGAAGGATCCAGTCGAAGTGGAACTCCAACGACGGAGCCGATGTCGTCCGAAGCTCCACCAACGGCTGGCAGGACATGATGGCTCAGGAGCACAGGACACCAGTCCACCTGTAGGCTAGTCCACGCTCGGGCAAGACATCATCCGAGGGACCCCTGGCCTAACAGGTACCAGAAGGCTCAAGAGCACTGAAGACGAAGACACAGGAGCAGGACATCAAGGAACCTGGAACATCAGGAAACGGAGGATCAAAGCGAGACACCAGGACACCTGGACAGGGACCTCAGGCAACGAAGACATAACTTGACATGGCGTGACAACAAGAACTCCATGGAGAAGACGAAGAAGACCTGACAGAGCTCTGGCAGGCAGGAGCCTCCAGAGTGAAGCAACTCCAATGCAAGGCCAAGACTGAATGATGGAGCAGCCCTTTTATAGGGCTGAAGCAGGAAGTCCCATTAAAGGTGGGGCCAGCACACTTCCTGTGTCTGGCCCTTTAAATGTAGTAGAGAGGCATGCGCTGGCGCCTAAGGAAGCAGGAGAGCTGTGCAGGACCGCGGACAGCGGCCTGCACCGATGTCAGATGCAGAGGAAGCAGGGCAGGGCCTGAGGAGCAGGCCCGATGACGGCAGCGGCTCCAGCCGCTGCAGGAAGCCCGGGGATGCGGCCTTCGCGCTGCGAAGATGAGCAAGACGTCGGCGGCGTTCCCGGCCGTGCTGAAGAGGGCAAAAGGCCCGCGGCTCTGGCCGCGATGGAGGGAGACCCGATGGGCGGCCTCTGGGCCGCACAAAATCCGTGGCTCCGGCAGTGTGGGAAGACAGACGGCGGCATCCTGCCGCGTCGGCAAAGCAAAGAACAGCATGGGGTGAGTGAGCCTGCTCGCGGGGGGACCTGCGGGCAGCGAATTCATAACACCTCCCCTGCATGCTTACTTTTTCCTAAACGTTTGTTGGTGCACACCCCTGACCTAATGGAGCTGATTGCAACTTAAAGAAAGTACTTGTATGGACTTTTGTTTCTAACTTACCAAGCAACCAAGCTTCACCATATTTCCCTTCTGTGAAACTTTGTGCCAGTGCGGACTGTGCAAGGATGAAGGAGTCATGACTGCTTCTAGCAAATTTGGAAACCACGCTTGGGATCTTCATTTGCGCATTGTAAATTTGAACATTCAGAGAGTGAGAAAGCTTCCTGCTGTGATATGCCATTTCTCTACCATGTGGTGGGAACGACATGGGTAAAATCAATTTCACCCATTACATCTTGCATGCCAGCTATGATGTAGAAAGCACACTTTATCTTCTGCCACTCTGTATGCTGCTGAGGGTACTTTATGTACTGCCTGACCCATTTCATCATGGCCCTCTGTACCTGACTGAAATTCCTGGAGAACGCTGACTACTCCATGCCAGCCAAAACAGCCACTGTGTTCTGAAATGAGCTGGTGGCAAGAAAATGCTCCAAGAAGCTTGACTAGGCTTGGAAAGGCATGTCCACACTCAGTCAGAGGATGTATGTCCTCTTTGACCTCTGGAGCTCAGCCTGCGAGTACTGACCGCATCATTCTCCGGCATCCCCAGCAGAACTGTCCTCTGGCGAAATATCCACTGTCTACATGCCCTTCTGTGAACAACTTTCGGAGAGAAACTACCTTCTCTCCGCCTGTTCCTTCACTGACCTCTCTCTCCTGCCACACTGTAAAGCATCTGTGTCTGATATACTTCTGCTGACCCGCAAAATATACCAGAGCATCAGGAAAAAATGCACTAAATCTATCATCACACCAACGCTGTCATGGACTCACCATTGTCAGGAAAGGAGTAAAATGGCCTCCAGAGTCGGTGCTTTCACTTAACTCCCTCCTTGACCCAGGCGCTAAAAAAAACCCACACTAACCATTCTCACTGCTAGTGTGGCTCCCTACATTGCCCATGAATAGATAATTGCCTCCTTTACATGCCATTTGCATACACTTGTACAAAACCAGCTGCTGTTTTTTAAGCGGGTAGGTGTGTATGCCTTTCCCGTGCAGAACACAGTATTACATACTGATGTAGGATCAGTGTGGGAAAACCATGCACAAACATGTACAGAAAGCTGAGCGTGGCTTATTACAACGGCCCCATTGTGACCATATTTCCAAAATAAATTACAAAAAGAAAAAAAGGTACAAGAAACAGGACTACTGTTCATATTGTGTCATCTTCACACCTGTAGTACAGGAAGAAGAATTGAAGAGAGATTTAGTAGAACCCACTAATAAAAGTCAGAAATGAAGAAGGCAGTACTGCTGGTCAGAGAAGTGAATCTGATGTAAATTGTTTTGGTTATTACCTTCTTGTTCTCCTATCCTTCCTACTGCCTTTCTGTTCTTCCCCCGCCCAGTTACATTCCCCTGTTGCAATGTATTTTCCAATCTTTCAGTTACTATGTGAACCGGTATGATGTCCCCACAAATACCGGTATATAAAAGTTTCTAAATAAATAAATAAATAAATAAATGTCAAAAAGGAATAACCTGGCTGCAGTTACGAGCAGCAAGATCTTAGATTCCCTTCAGAAAGCACTCAGACAACTAGGAAGGCAGCCCCCATGTGAGGGAGATATTAGTCTATGTATTCACAAGAGAGAAAATTGTTGCTGATGTGGAGTGGGTGGCTATGTGGAGTTCAGTGATCAGTAGCAGAGGTGGCTCAATACGCAAAACAGAAATATGCCATATGAAAAGAAGAAATCTGGACTTAAGGATTATAAATGAGCATTTAAAAGGGACGAGGAATCACAAACGGTGGGGCAGGAATATGTATGAAAAAGCAGAGGAAAGTAGGGAAGTCAATTATCAGACCGAAAGCATGAAAGGAATCAAAAGCAACTAAGCAGGTAAAACAGGAAGACATTCTTATTATAGATATGTTACAAAAAAAAAATAAATGAGGAAATGTAGGGATTAGATTGTGAAACTGCAAGAGTAAGGGGAAAATGCCTGCTCGGGATGTGGGAAAAACACAGACACACTAAACAAACATTTAGTAAAATATTCAGAGAAGAAGGGGGTTGTTGAGATTCCAAGGCTACATGACAGCAGCACAAACAAAACGGAGACCATTTGTGAAAAAGATTAGTCAGGACTGCCAAAATTTAAAGCAAAGGTGGCAGGGGGCAAATGAGATATACTCTAGGACATTAAGAAAACACAGAAATCTGCATACACAAAAGCAGAAGCAGGGAAATGCTAGTAGCAATTACAATTCTGTTAACTTTCTGCACAAAGTTATAGAGTTGCTACTGAAGAAAACAATTGTGGAATATTTTAAATCTAATGAATTATAGGATCAGAGTGAGCATAGATTCACTATTGCAATTGTCTCATTGAGTGACCAGAAAATTAGATTATGGGAGAGCATTGGCCTTTGACACTTTTACACAGGATGTTCACATCACAAAATAAAGGTAAAATTAAACTTTTCTTAGATAAAGATTAGTGCTCAACAGTCTCTTAGGTCGCTCATTTATAATTAGTGTGGCTTTTATTCTGCAATATCAAATTGGAAAATATTGGACGTCCTTTGCTGGGCTGATGATTTACTGGAATAGCCATGGAGAAATAAAATATTGATCCTTTCTGTTTTACGGGACACTTTAAAACGCTGCTTGTGGAGAGAGCTGGAGGGTCTCCCTGCACAGCGATACTACTGTGCATTCCCTGCCGCTGCTAGTTGTCATACTGGGCAGCTGCAAGGAGCAAGATCCCCCTCAGTGACGTCATCAGGTAGCGGCATGCTGCCCCCGGTGTGCTGATTTTTGCAGTCTGACTTCCAACATAAGTTTTCCTTTAAAGTTTCTTTTGATGGGTAAGAAGAGGAAAGGAAGTGTTAGGGCTTACCATTCGGTTCCTTTCCCGCCTCCTCGTTGTCTCAGTCTAGATTGGAAACTTTTCAATTTACAAGCCAAGAAGTGTTGGGTACTCCTGAACGTTGACCTGTTGGTTCTATTCTATTCTATGTTCTCAAAATGATGACTCAATTGAAGGCAATGTTCTAAAAAAGTCTTGGTTTAAAAAAAAGCAGCTCCGATTGTAAAACATTGCCTTCATTTTAATCATCGTTTTAAGGTCTTACATTGGACGGTTATTGATTCTGTAGTAAGTGCAAGAAGAGGGGGTGATATCACTTCTCTTCTGAACTTTAAAAGAACAGTAGATTTTTAAATTAAATACACCTGCCCCATTTGGCAGGTGTACTTAATGAGGCTATTGACTGGTATTCTCCAATTTGATTTTATCCCTCGGTTTGGCTCAAAAAAAGGGGAAAGTTTTTGATTGGCTTTTTTCTGAAGTATCCTGTTTTGATTGGTCCTTTTTTGTAATAAAACATTAAAGAGCACTGTTTAATACTGCAGATGCCATTTTGTTTATAAGGAGAAGGGAAGCGGACTTGAGATGGCGGTATTTTAGCTAACCATATGAATGTAGAAAACTGGAACTCTAATGGTTATTTATATTACATGGGTTTTTTTTTTGAAGAAATATTTGATGTCCCTGATGAAGAACCGAAATGCATAGTGCGTTGGGCATTTTGTATGGTATAACATCTGCAGATCCTGTTAGCGTTTCTATTTTGAAAAGAAAAGAAAAAAATGGATGAATTATGTTGCCGTCTTTGCAAAGATAAGTGACTGCTTCTTTAAAGTTTTAATATATAATAACAATAGAAAAAGAAAATAGTACAATTTTTGTCATATATATATATCAAAGTGTACAAAGCAGATTACATTCAGGTACTATAGGTATTTTCCTATCCCCACAGGGCTTACAATCTAATTTTGTACCTGAGGCAAAGAAGGGTAAAGTGACTTGCCCAAAGTCACAAGCAGTGACAGCGGGATTTGAACGCTGGTTTCCCTGGGTCATAGTCTGCTGCTCTAACCACTAGGCTACTCTCCAAGATAACACAGAAAACTGACTGCTTAGGAAAGTAAGAGATCTTCTGAGACTAAGCAAAATACTCTTATGATGAGAAATAATTTTAATTTACAAAGAAGGCTAGAGAATCTTGGCAATTTTGTTAAAAGATGCAATTTAAGGATTGGAGAAATTACTTACCTGATAATTTCGTTTCCCTTGGTGTAGACAGATGGACTTAGGACCAATGGGTATAGTGCACTCCTGATAGCAGTTGGAGACGGATCAGATTTCAATCTGACGTCAGCCCTAGTACATATACCCCTGCAGGAAGTGCAGCTCTTCAGTATTCTCCTCGAAAAGCATTGTGGATATATGTGTAACTGACTAATTTGATTAACTTGAATAACTTCATAACTTGGTTAAACTTTATAACTTGATTAACTTGATCTGGTTGAATTGGCTATAGCTGGAGACTGCCAGTGCCCTCAACTGGAAAGCGTTGACACCCGGTAGGATGGGTGTCCTAAATGAAGGAAAGCATGGCTTACCCTTGAATCATTCGAGAATTCCATGAGTGACGGCAGCCGAGGGTGGGATGCTGAGTTCATCTGTCTACACTAAGGAAAATGAAGTTATCAGGTAAGTAATTTCTCCATTTCCTAGTGTGTAGCAGATAGACTCAGGACCAATGGGATGTATAAAAACTACTCCCGAACCGGGTAGGAGGCTGCCTGTGACCCACTTAGTACTGCCCTCGCAAATGCCGTGTCCTCCTGAGCCTGAACATCCAGGCAGTAAAAGCTGGAGAAAGTGTGGTTGGAGGACCATGTCACCGCCCTGCAAATCTCGGCGGGTGACAGCATCCTGGTTTCTGCCCAGGACACTGCTTAGTCTCTAGTAGAATGGGCCTTGACTTGTAGAGGCAGCAGCTTGCCTGCTTCTACGTAGGCCGCCTTGATGACTTCATTGATCTAACGGGTTATGGTTGCCCGCGAGACCGCTTCCCCTTGCCTCTTCCCGCTGTGAAGGACAAAAAGGTGGTCCATTTTTCGTACGGTTTCCGACATTTCCAGGTATCTGGATAGGAGTATGCCGATGTTGAGGTGGCATAGACTTCGAGCCTCTTCCGAATTCTTAAACTCATCCGGCGATGGTAGCGAGATAGTTTGGTTGAGATGGAAGTGTGACACCACTTTGGGAAGGAACGAAGGGACCGGGCGTAGCTGGATGGTTCCCGGGGTGAGCCTGAGGAAAGGCTCACGGCAGGACAATGCTTGTAGTTCTGAAATGCAGCAGGCTGAACAAACTGCCAGCAGGAATGCTGTCTTCAAAGTCAATAGTCGGAGAGACTATTGACTTTGGATTTCCTAGCAGGAGCCTCCTTCAGGAGAACCCTGAAGGAGGCTCCTGCTAGGAAATCCAGGACCAGGTTGAGGTGCCAAAGAGGTACTGGCCACTTTAGGGGTGGGCGGATGTGTTTGACTCCTTTCAGGAAGCGTGAGATGTCCGGGTGAGAGGCTATGCTGTCGATCTCGCTCTTGGTGCCGTAGCATGACAATGTGGCCACCTGTACCTTGATGGAGTTGAGGGACAATCCCTTCTGTAGCCCGTTCTGTAGGAATTCCAAGATCGCGGGAATTTTGACTGAGCGTGGTATGATGTTGTGGTCTTCACACCAGGCTTCGAATACTCTCCAAATCCTTAGGTACGTTAGAGATGTGGAGAACTTGTGTGCTCGGAGTAGGGTGTCGATTACAGCCCCCGAATATCCACTCTTTCTCAGGTGAGCCCTCTCAATGGCCAGACCGTAAGAGAGAATCCTCGTGGAGGATCGGCCCTTGTTGGAGCAGGTCTCTGTGTGGAGGCAGTGGCAGGGGGGTCCCTGCCAATAGTCTTCTCATGTCTGCATACCATGGTCTTCTTGGCCAGTCCAGGGCCACCAGAAGTACTAGTCCCCTGTGTAGCTGTATCTTGTGAATGATTGTGCCTAATAGGGGCCACGGCGGGAAGGCGTATAATAGAGTCCCCTGTGGCCAGGTCTGTACCAAGGCATCGATCCCCTGGGACTGAGGTTCCCGCCTGCGGCTGAAGTACCTGGATACTTGGGCGTTGGACCGGTTTGCCAGAAGGTCCATGTCTGGTGTTCCCCACCGGTTCACTATCATTTGGAACGCTGCGGTCGACAGCTTCCATTCTCCTGGGTCTAGACTTTCTCTGCTGAGGTAGTCCGCCGTGATGTTGTCTTTCCCGGCGATGTGGATGGCCGAGATCTCCTGGAGATTCACTTCTGCCCACGACATTAGAGGGTCTATTTCCAGAGGCACCTGTTGGATTCTGGTTCCCCCCTGACGGTTGATGTAGGCCACTGTTGTGGCATTGTCCGACATTACTCTGACTGCTGTGTCTCGGAGTCTGTGAACGAACCGTAGGCAGGCTAGTCTGACTGCCCGTGCTTCTAGGCGAATGATGTTCCATCCCGACTCTTCTGCGTTCCACTGCCCTTGGGCGGTTAGCTCCTCGCAGTGTGCTCCCCATCCTTGTAGGCTGGCGTCTGTGGTGAGCAGGGTCCAGGTTGGTGAAGATAGTCTTGCTCCCTGGCTCAGGTGGCTGACCTGCAGCCACCATCATAGCTGGGTCCGAACTCTGCCCGGGAGTTGTAGATGTACGGCGTATTTCTGGGACAGTGGATTCCATCGCGATAGAAGTGAGCACTGTAGGGGTCTCATGTGAGCACGTGACCATGGCACTACCTCTAGTGTGGATGCCATGAGACCGAGGACTTGTAGGTAATCCCATGCTGTGGGGCGAAGTTCACTCAGCAGGATTTGTAACTGGTTCCTCAGTTTTGATTTCCTTGTGGGAGTCAGGCTGACCTTGTCTTCTTTGGTGTCAAATCGGACTCCTAGGTATTCTAGAGACTGTGAGGGCTGCAGACAACTCTTGTTTGTGTTGACCACCCATCCGAGGCTCTCCAGTAGAGTTTTGACTCTGTTGGTTGCCTGGTGACTTTCCTCTGGGGATTTCGCCCTGATCAGCCAATCGTCTAGGTAAGGGTGTACGAGGATTCCTTCCTTCCTCAGTGTTGCCGCCACCACCACTATGATCTTGGTGAACGTCCGTGGTGCTGTGGTTAACCCGAAGGGTAGTGCCCGGAACTGGTAGTGACGGTCCAGGATTTTGAAGCGTAGGAAGCGCTGATGTTCCTGATGGATCGGGATGTATAGGTAGGCTTCCGAAAGATCCAGGGATGTGAGAAACTCTCCCGGTTGTATCGCCCTTATTACAGAGCGTAGGGTTTCCATGCGGAAGCGGGGAATCCTCAGGTGGCGGTTGACAGACTTGAAGTCCAGGATGGACCTGAACGTCCCCTCTTTCTTGGGGACGATAAAATAAAAGGAATAATGCCCAGTATTTATTTCTTGTGGAGGTACTGGGGTTATGGTCTCGAGGGCCAGTAATCTGGTTAGTGTAGCTTCCACTGCCACCCTCTTGGAGGGGTCGTGGCAGGGAGATTCCACGAACTTGTCCGGAGGGGTTCAGAGGAAATCCAGATAGTACCCCTCTCGAATGATGGTTAGGACCCACTTGTCCGAAGTTATCTCGACCCATCTGTGATAGAATAGGGCAAGTCTGCCCCCTATGGCTTCTTCCCTTGGACGGGTCGGCTGAATCTCATTGTGGGGTGCGGCTGGGGCCTGGACCCAAGCTGGTTCCCCTTTTGTTGTGCTTGTTCCGAAAGGGCTGGTTCCTGCCTATAGGGCGGGGTGCTTGATAATTGTTTCTGTATGGATTGAAGCGCTGTGAACCTCTGCCCCTGGAGGATCGGGGGAAGGGTTGCTGGTTTCTCTTGCTTTTGTCCTCCGGTAGCCGCGGTAGTGGGGACGTGCCCCATTTGTCGGCCAGTTTCTCTAGTTCACTGCCGAACAGGAGGGATCCCTTGAAGGGCATCCTTGTGAGTCTCGATTTGGAAGACACGACGGCCAACCAGCTTCGGAGCCAGAGTTGTCTCCTGGCTGCCACAGCTGATGACACTCTTCTAGCTGCGGTGTGTACCAGGTCGTAAGCAGCATCCGTGAGGAATGATACTGCTGGTTCCATGGCTTCCCCAGGAGTGTTGCTCCTGGTCTGTGATAGGCAGGCATGTGTCACAACAGTGCAGCAGGCCGCTATTTGTAGGGACATAGCGGCGACGTCAAAGGACTGTTTAAGGATGGATTCCAGATGTCTGTCTTGCGCATCTTTGAGTGCTTCACCTCCCTCCACTGGGATAGTAGTGCGCTTTGAGACCGCGCAGACCACAGCATCCACTTTTGGGCATATCAGAAGTTCTTTAGCCGCCAGGTCCAGAGGGTACATGGCTGCCATAGCCCGTCCCCCTTTGAATGCGGACTCTGGAGCAATCCATTCCAGGTCAATTAGCTGTTGAACGGCTTGTAACAGAGGGAAATGGCGGGAGGTCTGACGGAGTCCCTCTAGCAGAGGATTCATCTTAGGTCCCCCCGAGGCACTTGTGCCCAGGATAGCAAACTCCTTCAGGCTGCGGGTGACCAGGTCTGGAAGCTCATCCTTGGTGAAGAAGCATCTCATGGTCCGGTGAGGCTCTGTCCCCAGAGGGATTTCCTCTTCCTCCAGGGGTTCTGATTCCTCCTCCGAGATGTCCGTGTCCCCGTAAGTGGGGCTTCCGGGTGGTGGATTCACTTCCCTGGGCCTAGCGGGGCCCGGAGCGCAGTGGTCCTCTGGTGAATGCTGTGGTAATGTTACCGGAGGCTCCATTTGCATGTGAACGAAGGTGTGCAGGCCTTTGAAAAATTCCAGCCAGGAGATAGACGCTAGGTCCAAGCTAAAAGGCACTGTGTCCCTGGGGGGCCCCGTTTGAAGGGGGGTCCCGCTGGGATTTGCTAGGTCCGGAGTACTTATTGAGGAACTAGCACTCAGGCCCGGATGGGGTTGGCCCTGGGCTTGATCCCCCAGGGCCTCCTCGCACTGGATACACAGGGCGTCGTCCTCTTCGTGTTGTGTGGCTCTGATGTGGCATGCTGGGCAGAGGCCCTGAACCTTGAGCTCCTTTTCTGGTGGTGCCATGGATATAGACGCGTAAAACCTCGTGTGTCGAATATGTGCGTGTGGACGGATGTGTGCGCTGGTGTTTGCACAAGTCGCAGTTATGCGCCTAGCCCAGTAAGCGCGAGTTGCGCGCATAGGGGCGGATTTTCAGAGCCCTGCTCGCCTAAATCCGCCCAAATCCGGGCGGATTTAGGCGAGCGTGTAACGTTGTGCGCACGACTCGCCCTATGCGCACGGATCAAAACGGTGGGCCGGGCGGCGAACAGGGCCAAAATGGCGACGGCGACCACGCAGGCAATATGGCAACCACCTCGGAGGGTCCCTACGTTGGAGAACCCTTGGCTCTAACTGGGGTCGAGCCCTGCTAGGGCGGATCAACCCGGTGGCACTGGTCCCAGCTGGCGACCTGTGCGACTCCTCGAGCTTCGGAGACCAGAGTCTTTAAACAAGATTTCTACCTTACCTTGTCTCGGCGCTTCCCGGTTTCATTCCGGGCGGTCTCCGGCTGCAGGGGGAGAGGGCAAATACCTTCACCGCCGAGCTCGTGGTTGTACCCGCTGCCTCTCAGCCGCGCCCGAGATCGGGGGCTAGGTCCCGCCGAGATTCGGTCGCTGGACCGAGGCTCACCTCCGAGGGACCCAGAAATCACCTCAATTTTCAACTGGGGGAGGGACCCGAGGGTGTCACCGCAGGAGAGTGGGGCTCGCTGTTGAGGTAAGTTTTCTTATTATTTTAGGTTTTCTCCATTAAATTTTGCTCTAATGCTGTGAGAGAGTGCAGATAGTCCCTAACTGCTATGGAGACGGAAAATACTGAAGAGCTGCACTTCCTGCAGGGGTATATGTACTAGGGCTGACGTCAGATTGAAATCTGATCCGTCTCCAACTGCTATCAGGAGTACACTATACCCATTGGTCCTGAGTCCATCTGCTACACACTAGGAAAGTTGAATTTTCCTAGAAGTTCACTTGTTTCCCCTTTGGAGATGCTTGGGAGATTCTTTGTAGATTTTTTGGAGCAACCTTATTTTCTTATTAAAGTTAGGGCCACCCTCTTAGTAGAATTTCTTAAGGAATCTGAAATCAATTGTTATTGAAACTTTTCTTTTTTGTTTAAAAGAATGTATCTTTTATGGTCAAAAACTCTCTATTTTTCCAGATATAATAAGGGATACTAAACCACATCGTAAATTATTTTTAGCAAGAAAACAAAAAGTTGAGGACATAGGTAGGAAGGTGGGACCTTGCAGTTGAAATTTTCATGTAAGTACATGCTTAAATATCAAGATAACTGATACAAGAAAATTGGTTCTTATCTGCTAATTTTCGTTCCTCAGTCCAGACAAGCAGGTTTTATTCATCCCTACCAGCAGATGGAGGTAGAGAACAAAACTTTGGGCACTGCCACATATATGAGAGTGCCACCTGCAGTTCCTCAGTAATAATCGATACCCAAGCCAAGATAAGAAAAATAAAGAGCGAACAAGGCTCCCAACATGGATACCCCATACCAATTAAATAACCATGCAGAAAACGCTAAACCTAGAAATTTAAGCCAAAAAATGGCAAATCTGCTTTGCAAATAAATACAGCAGTAGACCAATCAGTTTTTTGGCAGAGATCCTCAGGGCGGGCCTCTGGACTGCTCTGTGGTATTTCAGGAACGAATATTAGCAGATAAGAACCAATTTTCTTTTCCTGAATATACCAGATCAGTCCAGACAAGCGGGATGAACCAAAGCCCTCTTACACTGGGCGGGAACCCAAAAAACCCGCTCGAAGAACACTCTCTCCAAAAGGGGGCCACCTCCAGGGCCCGCACATCCAAACGGTAATGCTTGGTAAAAGTGTGCAATGAAGACCACACCGCGGCTCTACAGATCTCTTGGGGAGACACCAGCTGACACTCAGCCCAGGACGGCGCCTGAGCTCGAGTCGAATGTGCTCTAAGACCCACTGGAACCGCTCTTACTTTTGATACATAAGCTGCAGAGATCGTCTCTTTCAACCAACGAGACAAAGAAGCCTTAGATGCCTTTTCGCCCTTTTTTGCTCCCCCGAACAGGATGAACAAATGATCAGAACAACAAAAAGCGTTAGTGACTTTCAAGTAACGTAATACCACCCGTCTCACATCCAAAAGGTGAAGCTCTCGTCCCATCAAGGGATCACGAGCCCAATCCAGAAACCCGGGCAACTCCACTGATTGGTTTACATGGAAAAACCGACACCACCTTAAGAAGAAACGAAGGTACCATACGCAAGGACACCATAACGGACGATATCCGGAGAAATGGATCACGGCACAAAAGAGCCTGCAATTCCAAAATCCTTCTAGCCAAACAGATATCTACCAAAAAGACCGTCTTCAGAGTCAGGATCTTCAAAGATACCCGATTCAGAGGCTCGAATGGCTCCTCGCAAAGGACCCGTAGCACGAGATTAAGACTCCATTCCGGACAAATGAGATGCAGAGGTAGACGGAGATGTTTGACTCCTCGTAGAAAATGCACCACATCCGGATGAGATGCCAAGGCCTTCCCCTGGACTCTCCCTCTGAGACAACCCAAAGTAGAAACCTGGACCTGAAGGGAACTATGGGCTAATCCTTTGGATAAACCCACCTGCAAAAAAGACAAAATATGGGACACCGACACCTGAAGAGGGTCCACAATCCCTGTTATCCACACCAGGTCTCAAACACCTTCCATACCCTGGAATAGGCGTGATACCTTGGAGCAGCGTGATAATTACTGGTTCCGAATACCCCCTCACGTGCAATCGCCTCCTCTCAAAAGCCAGGCCGCGAGACAAAAGCGATCCTCCCGATCGGAAAATATAGGACCCTGACGCAGGAGATCCGGTAAATGGGTCAGGCATAGCGGTCTGTCCACTGCCAGCTGCACCAGATCCGCGAACCACGGACGGCGAGGCCATTCCGGAGCCACCAGAATCACTGACCCCGCGTGGCCCTCTACATGCCTGAGTACCTTTGCTATCAGCGGCCACGGAGGAAAGACGTACAGGAGGACTTCGGTCAGCCATGGACATACGAGGGCATCGAGCCCACCGCCCCGGACTCCCTCTGGCGGCTGTAGAACCTTTGCGTCTTGTTATTGAGACTTGTTGCCATGAGATCGAACTGTTCGCAGAGAAGCTCCCAGGCCCTCTGAGAGAATTCCCACTCCCCCGGATCCAACTGCTGCCGGCTGAGGTAATCCGCCTGGACGTTGTCGACTCCTGTGACATGGGAGGCGGCGATTCCTTCGAGATGAAGCTCTGCCCACTTGAACAGCAGCTGAGCCTCCTGCGCTACTGTGGGACTCTTGGTTCCCCCCCTGGCGGTTGATGTACGCCATCGTGGTCAAATTGTCTGAAAAAACTCGCACCATCCGATCGCGGACCAAGGGTAGAAACTGCTCCAGAGCTCGGCGCACTGCTCTCGTCTCCACTGCCCCGTGTCTGTTCTGACGTCGACCAAAGGCCCTGAGCAGATCTGCCCAGACAAACTGTCCCCCAGCCCTGAAGACTCGCATCCGTGGTGACCACCACCCACGACGGGATCTCGAGAGGCATTCCCTTCTCCATATTGTTCCGCGTCATCCACCAGGTCAGACTAGCCCTGGCTGACTCCATCAGAGCCAGGGGCAGGAAATATTTTTGCGACAGAGGATTCCAACAGGACAACAAGGCTCTCTGCAGAGGCCTCAAATCGGCAAGCCCAGGGCACCAGTTGCAATGTGGACGCCATCGAGCCCAGGACCTGTAAGTAATCCCAGACCTTCGGCACCTGTAGACGAAGCAGACGCACTATCTGCCCCTGAATTTTGTTCAGCCTGTCATCTGTAAAAAACACTCTGCTCTGCTGGGTGTCGAAATGGGCTCCCAAGTACTGGAGGGAACGGGAGGGGACCAGATGGCTCTTCTGCACATTGATAACCCAGCCTAGAGATTCCAGGAGCTACCGAACTCGGTCCACGGACCGCACACATTCCTCTAGTGACTTCGCCTGTATCAGCCAATCGTCCAAGTACGGGTGCACCAGCAAGCCCTCCTGTCGCAGCACCGCCAGCACTACCACCATCACCTTTGTAAAGGTCCGTGGGGCGGTGGCCAGCCCGAAAGGCAGCGCTTGAAACTGATAGTGCTGTCCCAGAATCATGAATCTGAGAAACTTCTGGTGCTCCTAATGGACGGGGATATGCAGATAAGCTTCGGTGAGATCCAGAGATGCCCAAAACTCTCCTCCCTGTACCGCCGCAATTACGGTGCGCAACATCTCCATCCGAAAACGTGGTACCTTCAAACTCTGGTTGACTTTCTTCAGGTCTAGGATAGGTCAGAACGTGCCTTCCTTCTTGAGCACCATGAAATAGATGGATAATCTGCCTTGTCCCTGTTTGGACATTGGCGCCGGTTCAACCGCCTCCAGACTTAACCGCTGAAGCGTTTCCTGGACTGCTGCCCACTTGCTTCGGGAAAGACAACGCGACTCCAGAAAGACTGACCACAGTGGGCGAGAAAATTCTAAGGCATAGCTGTTTCTCACCACGCTCAACACCTACTGGTCGGAATTGATCTTGGTCCACTCCACGCAGAACCGGGCCAGCCTGCCCCCGATTACCAGAGACAAGGAGTGGACCTACCGGATCACACTGAGGACTTATTGCCACCCGCACCCTGGGTGGATCCACCTCTAGATGACCTTCCAGCCCCTCGAAAGGACTGTTGCCTCTCCGAGGACTGTCTTGGGGCCAACGCCCCCAAGGGCCTCATCTGACGAAAACGTCTGGACTTGCAAAAGTGAGGACGAGAAGAGAAAGGTTTCCGGCCACACTTTCGATCCTCTGGCAGTCTATTGCCCTTTGTCTCTCCCAGCGACTTCATCAGACGATCGAGGTCCTCACCAAACAGCAGTTTCCCCTGAAAGGGCAGATTACAGAGCTGCGATTTTGATGACAGATCCGCTGACCAGTTGCGTAGCCACGTGTCGTCTGGACAACACCACCGACACCATCGCGTAGGCCGTGGTTCTCACCAGGTCATACAAGGCATCTGTGTCATAGGCAACCCTTGCCTCCAGATGGGCCGCCTGGACTGGGTAAAGAGTCCCTGGAGGCCGACTGGTCCTGCAGCTTCTGGATCCAACACAAACAGGCCTGCTGCATCAGACTTGCACATACCGCCGCCAACAGGCCGAGCCCCAGGACCTCAAAAGCTCGTTTGAGATGCATTTCCAACTTCCGATCCTGAACATCCTTCAGAGTGGAAGCTCCAGTCACCAGAATAGTGGTCTTCTTAGTGACTGCCGAAACTGCCACATCCACCTTCGGGACCTTGAGAATGTCCAGATTGGTGCTGCAGAAGCGGACAAAGCTTGGACATCGCTCTGTCAACTCGCAGACTCGAGTCGGGGGAATCCCACTCTCGGTTGATCAATTTCTGGATTTACTTCGGAATTGGGAAAGCGCTGGGGGGTCTCCATGGAACATCCAGAACTGGATTAACCCCTTCAGCATCTGAATCCTTCAGGGTGAGCTTAATCCCCAGCTCCTCCAACACCTGAGGTATAAACGGGTGAAGCTCCTCTCTCTTGAAAAGCCGGATCACCCGCGGATCATCACCTTCAGTCTCCGGACCCTCCAAGGTCCCCTGTTCAGTTTTAGAATCCCCTGGGTCCAGAGGGGGACCCCCAATCTGGTCCCCATCTTGATAGGCCTCTGAGGAGACCTCATCCTCCTGCTTAGACTCATCCAAATCTTCCGAGTCCGATTCCAATCGTGCTAGCCGTCCCTCGGGAGGCGAGTTTGTGGGCCCGCAGAACCTTTCGGGGGTCCTTCCCCCGCTTTGCCGAATCTGTCGGGCATAGTGACACCGTTCTTACCTGCCTGCCTAGCCAGAAAGGTCTCGTGCAGTAAAAGTACAAATTCAGGCGACCCCCCCCCCCCCCCCCCCCCCCCCCCGCCCTCTGGGACCCCCAAAGGGCGCTTGGGGCTGCTAGGGCCTGAGACATCAGGATCTTTTCCCCCAGGTCGAACCATGGGAGACAAGAGCGGCAGGGACCCCCCCCCAGACCCCCGGGGAAAAGTCCCCTATCCAGCTCCACTTCTGCAGCCATAGCCACTCCCTCCTGTGATCCCAGCGCCACCGGCGCGGTCCACGAATGCCTCCGCGGCTTTGCTTGCCTTTCAGACTCCCCCCCCTCCAGCACACTCCGGGCAGAGGAGGAGATCATTCAGGCCGACCGACAGGCTACCACAGGCCCTGCAGGTCTCTCTGAGCTGCTTGTCTGTCATAACAAGCACCAAGAAATAAAGCAAGGCAAAATAAAAACCCAAACAGGCAATCTTATCCTTGCCGCGCTTTCACGCGGCCTGGATCGCGAAGGGGAAGGGCGCACCATGCGGCAGCTGTCAAACCCTGAAGAGGGCGTACTGCCCCAAGAATTTCCCGCCGGCACGGTGAACAGGCCACTGCCGTGACTGAAAACTGTGCAGCTCATTTGGGAGTACAGCCAGCCCCCACCAGAGTGAATCTGCCCCGACTGGGACCTCCAAATGAACCCCTGATCCACCCACTTACTGCCCGGCCTGCACCCGATGATGTAGCCGAGGATTTCAGCCTGCTAGGCCGCACAGCCTGCCGCATGCTTCTGCTGTTGCATTCAGCTTGCTAGGACGCACAGCCTGCTCACATGTGGCTGCTGTTGCAAAAGCAGACAGCTGCCGGTGACTTTTTTTTTTTTTTACAACAAAGATTTAAAGGCCCAAACACACAGGAAAGCACAAAAATGTATTTATTTATTTATTTAACACTTTTTTATACTGACTTTCGTAGGTACATCACATCGGTTTACAAAGAACAGGAGATAGAAAAAGAAAGCTTACATATAACATGTTGAAACATTTTGGATAACGAGGGTATAAAATAAAATAAAAGTAAGGGTACTTCCCTGTCCTGGGTAGGCAGAGGGGCTTCGGGCCCAGTGAGGGAACCAGACCACTGGCTGTCAGTGGTCCCGGGGTCGCGGGCTGAAGCTGGCCAGGGGCATCTAACTCCCTGTTCGCCCAGCTCAACACGAGGGACGACCCTTCTGCAGGAGCCTGTTATCTCGGGGAGCAAGTTTCCTTAAAATATCCAGTCAGTCAGTACTGCAGGGTTAGCACCTCTACCATCTGCTGGAGGTGGCACTCTCGTATATGTGGCAGTGCCCAAAGTTTTATTCTCTACCTCCATCTGCTGGTAGGGATGAATAAAACCCGCTTGTCTGGTCTGATCTGGGTATGTTCAGGAAAGGATAATTTCCTTGTTAACAGGATGCTGGTCCAACTGATATTACGGCTTATTTTCTTTGTAATATCAATTCTTTTGTTAAATTCTCTCCCCACTTTGTGGTCTGTGATGCAGATTTTTGTTTAAATTTTCTCTTTCGTTTCATTTTCTTGATACATAACTGATGTCAGAGATTGTCTGATACTATTTGTAACCAAGATTTGTTTTTATATTTGTTTGAACATTTAATAAAGAATAACATATATAAAAAATGTTTGTAAATATGTGCAGTGGAAATACATCATCTAAGCTGTTTTATGCCATAAAGGAGCTCTTAAAACTGAATTTTGTATAACAAAAACTGGAACTAAATAGCACATTCAGATGATATATAAGTAGACACTGTTTGCACACTAACTTCATATTAAAAGCAAATGACCAGTGGCAAATGCCAAAAAGCAGATCTGTCAGTTTTTTCATTTATAAACAAAGAGTCCCTGTAAAACATTCACAAGAAAAGCCTAATGATTAACACACACTGATGTTGAAAGATTAAAAGTTGGACTGAACTAAACTAAGAGTACTTAGTGGAAAGAGGGCTCCTGGCTGCTGAGACATGAAAGAAACCATGAGACACAAATTGAGCTAAATGTCAGTCCAAGCTTTGAATTCTGGTGTACCTGCAATACCTTAGTGTTTGGTTAATCGCCAGGTTCTTGTGGCCTGGTTTGGCCTCTGTTGGAAATAGGATGCTGAGCTTGATGGACCCTTGGTCTGACCCTGCATGGCAAGTTCTTATGTTCTTAAACTGCATGGGACTTCTGGGACTAATTTAAAGTTCTGATCCATATTTTAGTAAGAGATGGGCATCAGTTTCTGCTCTCCTTCCTAAACAAGGGATCAGAAAGTGATAAGACAAAAAAGCCTCTCGAGATTGAACTTATAGCTACTAAAAATACGGCCAAGGGCGTCCAATCTAGTCATCATCATCCCTAACCCTACCCCTTCCATAATAAAAATGAATTCTGCTGACCAGAGGATTTGCCCAAAGTTTCCTTTACTGAAGTACTGACATCAAGAGGTTACTGAAAATCAGCCTTAAAGATCTTTTTCTAATGAATTCAAAAAACCGAACAGACACCCACAGGGCTTAGTTTGCACAGTGGATCAATTATGAATCATTTAAAATCGTAGAGACCCTCAAAAGAATAACCTATGTGGCCTTGAATGCTCATGTACAGTCAATAAAAAGGTATCACCACCAGCAAAGATTTCATTTTTCTCCAGGATCAACATATTGCTACTTATGTATTAAAGAGCCATTAAAAATAATTTGTTAGAAAAATATACTTTTTTTTAATGCTTATCAGATTAATGACTTTTTAAAAAACATTCCTGATACAGGAACTATTTTGCTAACTGAAAATCAACAAAATCACTCAATGACATTTAGTGAGACACAATCTGAAGTTTGCATGCTCAGATCATCCTAGCCATTCATTCTCCCAAGGAAGATAAATTGAAGACTAGCTATTATCAAGATCTGCAAAGTGTTTTGCACAAAGCAGTTATATGTCAGGGACAGGAGGGATGGAACCTGCAGTCTCAGGTGTTCAAGGCCAGGGGAGCTTGCACTAGAGCCACTGGGACTCTGGCTCAGAAAGAATTTTCCAGAAACTATGACTACCCCCCTCCCCCCCGAGGTTCCCTATCAGACCAGCATTAGGTATGTCCCAAACAGAGAGTTGTTATAAGGAGACCTAGCCTTACATATCTTTGCTGGTCCAATAGTCCTCACAGAGTTTTGCTCTGTGATATCCTGTTGCCTGGCCTTTTTTCCTGCATGTTTCCTGATGCCTGCTTTGTTCCTGGACTTTGGTTTCCACTCTGGTCTTCAGCTCCACTCCTGGGTCTTGCTCCGGTTCTGGCTTTCCACTCCATCTGATAAGTCCTGGTGGCCACCTGCACCCAAGGGCCCAACCTGAGCAGAACAGCAGCTGATTCAGGCAAAAGACATCAGCTCCAGACTGCCGGCCTCTCTAAGGTACACCCCTGTCCGGATTCAGTACCTTCTCTTGTCCTTAGCTTGCACCAGCCCAAACTAGAGGCCCGGCTAGAATGAAACAATCTCCTGCAGATCCAAAATGCAAGACGTTAAAGAGGCAGTAAAAGGGAAACAAATTCAGTGTCATACCCTTAGCTGAAGGCGGATGCCCTCCAGGGCCTTACTGCCTGGCAAGATGAGCAATCTTGACCAGAATTGTCACATCTGGAGCTCCGATTATTGCTTCCTGAATACTTTGGTGGTAATATGAGCAAATTGTGGGGAATTTTGCACCAGCACAAACTCTGATTTTATTTACACCTGGATGCGTATCCACTGAAGCCATTCAAGGTGGAGATTATGATTACCCTGCTCACAAGGCCTTGGTGTAGGTAATACCATTTCTAGAATGAGATGATCCAATCCTGAATCGAACAGATTCATTTATGGCTGCTCTCACCCAGGATTTTGGCAATCCAGATCATGTTCAGTTGGTGGAAAATAAGCTCTTGGGGCTCTGCCAGGGCTGGCGGAATGTGACTGAATACTCCAAGGAGTTTAACCAGTTAGCTAATGATCTGAACTGGAATGAACCGGCCGTGTGTGCCCACTTCCAGTGGGGTCTAATGAGAAATTACTACTTACTTGATAATTTACTTTTCTTTAGGATAGTCAGATAAATCCAGAACCAATGGGTTATGCACCTCTACCAGCAGATGGAGACGGAGCAAAGCTGACATCATAGTATATATACTCTTGCAGTGACATCAGCCTGCCAGTATTCTCTTCAAAAGCCAACTGTAGACAGACTAGCAAAAACTTGATCAATAACAGATAACCACTTCAGTACTCAGCCAACAGGAAACAGTGAACTGAGACAAAGAATACAGCAACACTAGTTTAGGGTCTGGACTAACACTTACCAATAAGCCCTGGAACATGTAGCCAAGCAGGAGGAGCATAGCACAATCATTCTGCAGTTAAGGGCAGGAAGCTGGACTCATCTAACTATCCTAAAGGAAATGACATTAATAATTTCTCATTTCTTAGCGTCTAGTTAGATGAATCCAAAACCAATGGCATATACCCAAGCTAATCCCAAATAGGGCAGGAGGCTGCCTGAGGTCCAGTCAAAACCGTATGTTCAAAGGCTGTGTCCTCTTGGGCCTGCACATCCAGACGATAATACCTGGAAAAGGTGTGTAAGGAGGACCACGTCACAGTTCAACAAATGTCAATGGGAGATAACAATCTAACTTCTGCCCATGACCTGCCTGTTCCCTGGTAGAATAAGCCCTAACCTGACTAGGTAACAGCTGTTCAGCATCCACGTACATGGCCGTGACCACCTCCTTAATCCAGCAACTACTGTACCACCGTGGAGGACAAACAAGTGATCTGTCTTCTGGAAATGTTTAGAAACCTTCAGGTACCTCACGATATTTCTCTTGACATCCAAGGGTCACAACAGGTGATATTCCTCCGCATCTCTTTGCCTATTCAGAGACAGCAGGGAATGGACCGATTCAAGTGAAAATCTGAGACCACTTTTGGCAAACATGAAGGAACAGTATGCAGCTGTATCGCCCCTGGAGTCACTTGGAGGAATGGCTCTCAGCAAGACAAGGCCTGCAGCTCAGAAATTTGACATGCAAACAAATTGCCACAAGAAACACCGTTTTCAAGGTCAGTATCTGCAAAGAAGGTTTACGCATCGGTTTAAACATAGGGCCCGCTAAGAAATCCAAAACCAGATTAAGACTTTACAAGAGCACCGGTAACCGCAAGGGAGGACGAAGATGTTTCATTCCTTTCAAGAAAAGGGCCACATCTGGATGAGCTGACAAGTGACCCCTGAAACAGGCAAGAGCCGCTACTTGTACTTTTAAGTAATTAAAGGACAATCCTTTATTCAATCCATCCTGCAAAAATTCAGAAATGAGCGGAATATTAACTGAACAAGGAAGAATACCTCGATCTTCACACCAAGCCTCAAACACTCGCCAAATTGACACAAGGCTAAGGAAGTGGAGAACTTTCTTGCTCGTAGTAAGGTGGCAATCACTGCAGTAGAATATCTATGCTTCAACAAGCAAGCCCTCTCAAGGGCCATACTGTAAGACAAAATCGATTCGGATCTTTGTGAAGAACAGGTCCTTGCCACAACAGATTCTTGTGCACCAAAAACTGGAGGGGGGAGTCTACTAGAAACCGTCGCAGATCCACATACCATGGTCTCCTGGGCCAATCTTGTGCCACCAGAAGCACCATTCCTCTGTGATCCTCGACCCTCCGAACCATTCTGCCCACCATGGGCCTTGGGGGAAAGGCAGTCAGCAGACTTGCCCTCTGGCCATTCCTGCACGAGAGCATCGATACCCAAGGACTTCGGATCTCTCCTGCAACTGAAGAATCGAGGAACCTACGCATTGCGAGAAATCACCAGCCGGTCTAGTAAAGGAAGGTCCCAGCGATCCACTCTCAGTTAAAACGCCTTGTCCGACAATACCCATTTTCCTGGGTCCAGACTCTCCCTGCTGAGAAATTCTGCTCTCGCATTATCTTTTCCTGCAATGTGCGAGGCCGAGATCTCCTGAAGATGCACTTCCGCCCATTCCATAAGTAGATCTATCTCCTGCAACACTTGCTGGCTCTTGGTTCTTCCCTGACAATTGATGTAAGCCACTGTTGTTGCATTGTCTGACATTATCTGGACTGCTCGACCCTGAAACCTGAACTGCAAGCATGCCAACTGGACAGTTGCAGATTTGGCTGTTTCCTTGCCACCTGCAAAATTCTTTGCTTGTGCTGATATTGCAGGAATTTTACAATTCTTGGCCATGTGTCTCCTCCCGTGCGCGCCATGCGAGTACCCACCCGATGCGTTCGCTCAATCTCTAGCGAATCTTTCAAATCCAGAAGGCCTAGCATGTCTGGAATCCAGTCCATTAACAATTTACGGAGCTGAACATCCTCCTTGCTTTCCAGTATGCCAATAATTCTTAAATTTGACCGCCGAGGCCTATTCTCGAGGTCGTCTATTTTCTCGACGTGGCTTTTGACCGTTTTTTCAAGTTTAGTTACTTGCTGTGTCAAGGTGAGCACATCATCTTCTAAGATGGCGGTTCTGTTCTCAATATGATCTATCAGGGGAGCAAAGTCGGAGAAGGTAGTTTGCAAGTTGTCTATTTGCTCAGACAAGCCCTTAAATTTCCCCTCCAGAGCTGCTACACCTGCATCTTTAATTTCTTGGATAGCGAGGCGAATAGGTGTGTTAGTACTCACAGTGTCCTCGCTTCCAAGTCTGCTCAGCACCGCCATTTTATCTTCCAGCACTCGCGGCTTCTCCCTGTCTTTTTTGGCGGTTTTCGGCAGCATAGCGGCAGGCTATTTGTTCATATATAGGCAATGTGTCAGCCATCAAACTTGTAGCTTAGAGGTGTGCTGATAGCTGGATGGAGGCAGATTGGGAGCCACTTCGCCCAGAGCTAGACTACACACATCCATCTAGCACATCACTTCACGTGATCTCCTTATTTCTCCATATAAATCTTGAAGCAATCCTCTGTACGGAGATGCACATCCACCATCTGCTGGAGACGGAGAATACTGGCAGGCTGTCATTGCATGAGTATATATATATACTGTGATGTCAGCTTTGCTCCGTCTCCATCTGCTAGTAGAGATGCATAACCCACTGGTTCAGGATTCTTCTGACTAGATGCTAAAAAACGGCCCACATCAAAGATGAAGTGGCCTAGTTAGAACACCCAGCCAACCTAGAAGTCTTGCTTAATTTATGCACAAGAATTGAGAGACTATTGGAAGAATGGAGACAAGAGAAAGAAATACAAACTATGAGGAGACAGTCATATCCCACCAACAGACCACTAATCTCTGAGAAGCCCTTGCTGGTTGACAGAATGAAACGGCACCTTAGAAGAAAAGGAACTGTGCCGTCAAGAAGGTTTGTGTCTCTATTGTGGGTTCTCAGGACATTTTCAAAATACTTTGCAAAGCAGATCCAGGAATGAGGGGTGTTCCCATCAGGGAAACACAGACCCCTGAACCCAGTAGAGGGAAAAGGTCAGGAGGTATTAACCCTCTGAGTATCAATGCTGCCCTGAGTACATGTCTTTCTCATATTACTATTCCAGTCCAATTCACCTAGGAAAATAATCTTTCCTCTAGCCAAGATTGACTCCGGAGCATCTGATTAGTTCCGGACCTTTTTTTTGCTCAGCAATAGCAGGTCCCCATACAACAGAAAGGATTATGTATCATGGTAGAGACCACTGATGGCTCATCCTAATTGTCAGGACTTGTAACCACGGAGAATAAACCTCTTATTTTAACTGCAATACACAGTCACCAAGAAACTCATATTTTTTACCTCATCTGTGGGCCATATTTCCTGTCATTCTAGGTTTTCCCTGCTGGAACGACATGAAATGCACATTAGCTGAAAGATCTGGCAGGTGAGGTTTCCATCAACATATGCCCACAGAATTGCATGCCTAATCAAAAGGTTCAGGAAATAATGCCTGAAGAGGTGAATCTGGGCAATTTGTGCTGTCTGGTAATCAAAAGACTGCATTGGAAAACTGTAGAAAAGTGTGTTGCATAGCAAGATGTTTTAATAAAAAAGGAGCTGATATTCTCCCTCCACATAGACTATATGACTGTCCCATAGATTTGCAGCAAGGGGTAGAAATCCTTTTTGGCAGAATCAATTCAGAGGTATTCATGGTAAAATTGACATAATTAAATAATTTTACTCTTTATAAGCGATGAAAACATAAAACATAAAAACATGCCATACTGGGTCAGACCAAGGGTCCATCAAGCCCAGCATCCTGTCTCAAACAGTGGCCAATCCAGGCCATAAGAACCTGGCAAGTTCCTAAAAAATAAGTCTATCCCATGTTACCGTTGCTAGTAATAGCAGTGGCTATTTTCTAAGTCAATTTAATTAATAGCAGGTAATGGACTTCTCCCTCCAAGAACTTATCCAATCCCTTTTTAAACACAGCTACACTAACTGCACTAACCACATCCCCTGGCAACAAATTCCAGAGTATAATTGTGCAGAGACTGCAGTGTACAAATCAACTACTCTTGTTAGAATTTTCATCGCTTATAAGGTCCAAAATTCAATGATGTCAATTTTACAATGAATATCTCTGAATGTTTCTGTAACACCACCCCCCAAACCATCTCACCCCGAATCAATGTGCCTCATTACAATGGTGCCTATATCGAGTGTCAGGCTGAGCCCTATAAGGAGTGTCTCTTTCTCTCTCGACTCCTACACCTACTGAGCAGCTGTAGCAAAGTTACGCACATTCACGTACAGGCGTTCTTCCCGGCTCTTTAAAATGCATGGCCCGCTTATAGTGTACTGCAGTGATCTCCTTCCCATCTCTGCCCTTCCCTGTACCCCTTTCCCTGCCCTGAACCCAGTCTTTCCCCCTGCCAATTCTCACTGCTCCCCTCAGGCCTACTGCAAGGCTGCCCTGTGCCCCAGACAAGGAGGGGGCAGGCAGTGCCCCCTTGGATAACTTGACTATCCAGCAGCCATATGAGGCTAAGAAACACTTGTTCCAGCACAATAGTGGCATGCAGAATGGTGGCCAGCCCCCTGAGTTGCTTTAGTTCCCCATGCCAGGGGCGGTGCAAGGGGATTAGGCACCCTAGGCACCTTCTACCTTGAGCACCCCTCCCTGGTCACAGCCCCAACTCCTACCTCTCGCGAGCAGTGGCAGGTGTGGAGATTTGAATCACTACTCATCTTTGCCGCCGCCGCCACCACGCATGGCTCCACATGACTCGTAAGCTTCGGCACCCTAGGCCCAGGCCCAGGCCTAGCTTGCCTAGTGCTTCCACAGGCCCTGTCCCCTGGGCCTGGAACTCTAGGCACTTTCTTCTGACAGCACTGGCTCTCCCCTCTTTTCCCCCCTTCCCTGCCCAGCAAGCTTTTGACCTTCTGAGATCATGTGTAAAAGAGAGAGGGCGCATGTATGAGAGAGTGTGTTTGTGTGTGACAGAATGAATGTGTATGAGAGGTGACAAGTAAATATTTGTGCTACCCACCACCACCCCTAATAATCCAGAAGATAAGAAATAGGGAGCAGCTGAATGGCAGAAGACCCATTTCATTGCCGAGTGGCTGGAAGGGAAATTGTTGCCTGTGTGCAGCCAGTTACCTCATTATTGCCCTTTAATACATGCACAGATACATTGTTTAGCGAGTTCGCTGGCAGGATCTAAAATGTATGCAAATGAGGGACACCATCTCTCTTCTCCCCGATCCTCAAGTGTCCAGTCCTGGTTTGTGGAAATGTTGGCAAGCCTACTTTCAAATGGGTTGTCAAACGACTATATATAAATATATAGAATGCAACGGCTTTAAAATGAATCAACACCTTTTTCTTACAGCTTAATTTCTCAGCCTTTCCAAACGAACACAGCATGAACAAGATCAACGACAAAGTTGCTGAGAAGCCTCCGTAGTTTACTGCTTTCTAGGACGGATAAACAGGGCCAACCCCAGCGATCATACGGATGCCTGCTTGGTTCACAACTATTTAGAACGCATTCGCGCCGCAACTCGGCCTCGGTTTTATTTTATTTTTTCATAAATCGTGACCAACCTGTGTGGCTCCAATTAGGGAATATTATTTTATCCTTCCTGGAAGAAGGTTAGAAGTAGAATTGGAATCCGGTAGAGAAGGGTAAGCCAGGGCCTGGTTGGCGGTTGTTGCGCACGCGCGAACTTCGGTGGCGAGTTTAGCACGTGCGGAGCCTAGGGGGAGAGGCTGCGAGATTGGGAGCAGCAGGTAGGGTAGGGTGAATAGCAACCAAAACTCTGATGTGGGCTTTTGTTCCTTTTCAAGAAATGAATTTGGAGTGAGTGGGTGCAGTTTCTCCAGTAGTGTCTGTTCACTAAAATTGTTGCAACTGTTGGAATTATTATTTTTTAAACAAAAGCGTCTGTGTTGAGAGACGTAGCTAGTAAGTGTATAGGGAGGGAGGTCCCCGAAGAGCTTCTAACTGAACAACTTCGACTGCTGGCGATGTGCTGGGTCTCCGGTGAGGAGAGAATGCGCGCCTTCCTCCATCACCTCTCTCTAATGCTGTAAATAGACGTTGGGAAGAAGAAAGGCGCACGGTTTTCTAAATGCAGTTAGTACATTTCGTTGATTGTTCCCAGCATGCAATTTAGTAGAGCCTCAAGATTAACTTGACTCTCTTTTGCCTTGCACAAAACATTTTCCTTTTGCGGATTTATGGATCTCCAGAAACCCCTGGCGCTGTTATACGTTTTACAGTCTGGGATAGTTTGAGCTCTAAAAACGACTAGAAAATACTTCTAGAGATACATTTAATTTTCTAGAGTACCCATAGAAAATATGTGACCATTTGAATTCTTTGTATATGTTTTCTGTAATATCTGCTTGTGAACGAATAGTCAAAATGCAGAGTTTTAATACATTCATTTTTGTTTTCAAACAGGTATACTTTTTATGCTATCAAATGGAGATTTGATTGATTTAAAACTGAAAAGATGTTTTTGAAATTAATTCAGGTAAGTCTTTTTAATTTACTTTTTATAGTGCTTTTCATTTTGAGGAATAGATTCTCTTGGTACAAGCTGGGGATAGTGCAATATAGGATGCAGTTAAGTTTCTCTGTGGAGGTTGCAGATCCATGGATATTGCAGCTCATTTTCAAAGGCAAATTCCCATGGAGTTTTGAAAATTTGACTAGTAAGGTCTGAGGATAGAAAAGTGTCAATGGACTTTGCCCATGGTGTTGTAGGCCTGTGGGGATTTGAAAATCAAATTTCCGTGTATAATTTCACTCACTTGACGTTCTCTTCCCTGATAATACCAATATCCTTTGTGGGTCATAGTATGCATATTTTTATCCACTCAGGTGGTCCTTTTTCCAAAGCCTTTTTTGTGAGTAAACGTGATTGAAATTTGCCCTTTAAATGTTGGTTTAGGAAAAGTAATGAGTAATTAACACATTCTTTGAAAACCTTCAAAGGCTAGCTTTATTTCCAGATGTGAGCTCAAGGGGAGTTATGGTTCAGGTAGAATAGGTAGGTCCCTGCTCAAGAGGACTTACTAAGGGCCTCATTTACTAAGCATTTTTCCCATAGACACAGCATAGGAGAAAAGCCTTAGTAAATCAGGCCCTAACTCTCAGGCCGATACAGTAAGGAGCGGTAGGAAGAGCTGCGTTAGTGCCGGGCGCACCCGCGGTTGCCGCACGCACAGTCCAGCTCACCTACCGCTCGATACTGTATGTAAATAGCTTGCAAATGCAAGCTGCGTCTAAGAAGCATCCGTGAAGCGTTAGGCCCGCGCAACCCATTTTACTGTATGTACCTGGGACCTGTCATTTCAAATGACATTTGAAATGACACGTACCAGGAAGTGGACGGTTCTCCGCTCGGGATTGCCAGTCCTCTCTCCCCTCCTCCTGAAGCAAGCAACGAAAGCGGAAAAAAGCGAAAAAGCGAAAAAAAAAAAAGTAGCGGGAGAGAGGATGGGCAATCCTATGCTCGGGATTGCCAGTCCTCTCTCCCCTCCTCCCGAAGCAAGGCGCGAAAAGCAGCCTTGCTTCGGGAGGAGGGGAAAGAGGACTGGCAGTGTAAAGCAATGAAGCGACTTACTTCTTTTGCAGCCCCCCTCCGGAGACGGACATCGGCGAAGACGACCGCGGCTCCCCTGCCTCCAGCTGCCCGCGAAGATGGACGCCTGCACATGCCGTGACGCCAAACGTCGTGACGTCACGGCTTGAACGGCCCAATTGCACGCACAGGGGCCGCTTTCGCCCGTGCAGGTGTCCATCTTCGCGGGCAGCTGGAGGCAGGGGAGCCGCGGTCGTCTTCGCCGATGTCCGTCTCCGGAGTGGGGCTGCAAAAAAAGTAAGTCGCTTCGTTGCTTTACACTGCCAGTCCTCTCTCCCCTCCTCCCGAAGCAAGGCTGCTTTTCGCACCTTTCTTCGGGAAGAGGGGAGAGAGGACTGGCAATCCCGAGCGTAGGATTGCCCGTCCTCTCTCCCCACTCTCTTTTGCAACTTTTTTTTTTTCACTTTTTCGTTTTTTTCCGCTTTCGGGAGGAGGGGAGAGGACTGGGGCTGCCCCGGAGACCAGCACCCATGGATGCGGCCAGGGCAGGTGAGCGGGGGCTGGGGGAAAGTTTGCCGCCTACCCTTACCCCTGCCTCTAACGCAGGGGTAAGGGTAGGCGGTAAGTTAGCAGGTTAAACGTGCAGCAAAACAGCAGGGTAAAAAAGCGATAGTCGGGGTGCGCGTTACTGTATGGGAGGGAATAGCTAATTCGATCGTTTACATGTAATATACATGCCGCGGGCAGAAGGGGTTACCCGGTGATTTAAGGACGCGGTAAGAGTAGGTTAAAGGGGATTGTGTATCGCGAGTTGGACTAATGCGGCCAAAAAGTGGGTAGAAAGCGGGTTAGGAGCAGGGTAACCATGGCCACACTTTACTGTATTGACCTGTCTGTAACTGAGCCATTGGAGGGAAAAGTGACTTGACCATAGTCAAAAAGAGCATCAGTGGAAGACGTGGAATTTGAACTTTGGCTTATGACCCACTGCTCTAATAAGCCGCCACACCACTCTAGGGGGCCAATGCAATAAAGTGGGCTCCACCTAGTATACAGGTTTACCTGTGTCCAACTTGTTGCAATAAAGGGATTAGCGTCTCCAAACGCAAGATAATTGTGCTCATCATGTGTAAATGCCATGTAAATAAGGCTATTACCTATTACCCCCCCCCCCCAGCAAACAATCGCCGTGTGCCCAGTGCACACGTTTTAACATGGCAAACAATGCCAGCCCCGGAGCCAGCAGAAAGTTCTGCTGTGCGTCAAGGGCTCAACTAAAAAAACAAAAAATACTGCTTTTCTGTGGTACCTCCTATTTAGTATCGACACGGTACCAAGATCTATCTACTCCTTGCGATGACTAAAATTTATTAAAAAATGAAAGGCTTGATGAGAAGTTTTGGGGGCGCACATTATACACACTTCAGGCCATATATATTGTGCACATATTATGCCATAAACGATCTGTGGTGGGATAAGGATGCTCATATCAAGCATCCGTTTTCTTAACCCGCACCCAATGCTTTTGAGAGTTAGGGAACACACAATTTATCCCTAGCTTGTCCTTTTTTAGCGCGGCAGCTCATTAGAATATTGCATTGTGTGGCCAGGACAGGTGGATGTGCTGCATTGAAAAAAATGGGTGCCCAGTTTGGATGCACATTTTTACACGCTTGATACTGCATCTGCCCCCTAGATGTTTAAAAGTGATTACAGATGTGATAGAATATGAAAGTTGATCCCAGCATAGGTAGCAAGTGGAAAACACAGCACATGAAGAGACAGTCCATGGCAGCATAGATGAGATGAATACAGTTAACAAGGTTGCATTAGATGTGGGTGCTGCAGCAATTGTAAGAGCTTAATTGAGTGAGGGATATTGCAATTCATCCAATTCTGGGCATCTGGATAAGCAAGAACACACAGGACTAGATGTTTGAGCTTAATATGAAGGGAGGTTAGCAGCAAGTGAGTTTTATTAATCTCCAAAATTCTTACTGAAAGCATAAAGTAAGAAAAAAGTTTATTTTGCAGATATAAAGGTAAATTGTAGATTGTACCACATTCTGTTATATGGAATTATTGGAATGAGGGCTGGTGTGGGTGTTTGTTTTTTTTTTTGCAGATACTATAGGAGTTGCTGAAGGGTATTTACACCAGTTCCATTTGAAAACTTCATACCAAAGTTCTGATTATTTTGATACCAGTCTTTAGTGCACATGGTTAAATGGTTCTATAAATTTCTACAATTGTGGTATATTTTAGACAACTAAACTTGTAGGTTTGTGTGGGAATCTGTGATTTAATTTCTGGGTAACCTGTGTGCAGTCACAGAAATGCCACTGTCCAAATAGTCCAAAAGATCCACAATAGCTGCAAATTTCAGGCATGTTTATTTGAGTAAGTGGAGGCTTCTTGGCAGTTTTCAACCTTTTAAAATGGTATGTACTTTTAAAATAGTATGTGTTTACACTTGGAATATTTATTTAATGCTATAGTTTCTGCTTTTCTCTGTCCTGATACACGATGTGTTCTTTGTAGATTTAAGGTGCATTATACCTTCGCTATCCCTCCCGATGCAGCCCCTCCGGTGAAACATGGACCATGTTGGGGAACTGGCTTCTCTATACATTGTACTTCTGTCTGAAGCCTTGAATAACAAGCCTGAAGTTTGCAACTATTAAACTTGTGGACATTTTGGACTATTTGGACAGCACCATTACAGCTCTGCATATATTCAATTTTGTGACTCTGTGTTGCATGTGTGACAGCTACAAAAGTAAAAAAATGTCCAAGAGGCGTGGTCAGCTACAAAAGTAAAAAATGTCCAAGAGGAGTGGTCATTGTTAAAAAAAATACCATTCTAGAAGCACAGTCCAGATGTATTCCACACATTAAGAAAGGTGGAAAGAAGGCAAAACGATTACCGGCATGGTTAAAAGGGGAGGTGAAAGAAGCTATTTTAGCCAAAAGATCTTCATTCAAAAATTGGAAGAAGATCCAACAGAAGAAAATAGGATAATACATAAACATTGGCAAGTTAAATGTAAGACATTGATAAGACAGGCTAAGAGAGAATTTGAAAAGAAGTTGGCTGTAGAGGCAAAACTCACAGTAAAAACTTTTTAAAATAAATCCGAAGCAGAAAGCCTGTGAGGGAGTCAGTTGGACCGTTAGATGATCGAGGGGTTAAAGGGGCACTTAGAGAAGATAAGGCCATCGCGGAAAGATTAAATGATTTCTTTGCTTCGGTGTTTACTGAAGAGGATGTTGGGGAGGTACCCGTAATGGAGACGGTTTTCATGGGTAATGATTCAGATGGACTGAATCAAATCACGGTGAACCTAGAAGATGTGGTAGGCCTGATTGACAAACTGAAGAGTAGTAAATCACCCGGACCGGATGGTATACACCCCAGAGTTCTGAAGGAACTAAAAAATGAAATTTCAGACCTATTAGTAAAAATGTGTAACTTATCATTAAAATCATCCATTGTACCTGAAGACTGGAGGATAGCAAATGTAACCCCAATATTTAAAAAGGGCTCCAGGGGCGATCCGGGAAACTACAGACCGGTTAGCCTGGCTTCAGTGCCAGGAAAAATAGTGGAAAGTGTTCTAAACATCAAAATCACAGAACATATAGAAAGACATGGTTTAATGGAACAAAGTCAGCATGGCTTTACCCAGGGCAAGTCTTGCCTCACAAATCTGCTTCACTTTTTTGAAGGAGTTAATAAACATGTGGATAAAGGTGAACCGGTAGATATAGTATACTTGGATTTTCAGAAGGCGTTTGACAAAGTTCCTCATGAGAGGCTTCTAGGAAAAGTAAAAAGTCATGGGATAGGTGGCGATGTCCTTTCATGGATTGCAAACTGGCTAAAAGACAGGAAACAGAGAGTAGGATTAAATGGACACTTTTCTCAGTGGAAGGGAGTGGACAGTGGAGTGCCTCAGGGATCTGTATTGGGACCCTTACTTTTCAATATATTTATAAATGATCTGGAAAGAAATACGACGAGTGAGTTAATCAAATTTGCAGATGACACAAAATTGTTCAGAGTAGTTAAATCACAAGCAGATTGTGATAAATTGCAGGAAGACCTTGTGAGACTGGAAAATTGGGCATCCAAATGGCAGATGAAATTTAATGTGGATAAGTGCAAGGTGATGCATATAGGGAAAAATAACCCATGCTATAATTACACAATGTTAGGTTCCATATTAGGTGCTACAACCCAAGAAAGAGATCTAGGTGTCATAGTGGATAACACATTGAAATCGTCGGTACAGTGTGCTGCGGCAGTCCAAAAAGCAAACAGAATGTTGGGAATTATTAGGAAGGGAATGGTGAATAAAACGGAAAATGTCATAATGCCTCTGTATCGCTCCATATTGAGACCGCACCTTGAATACTGTGTACAATTCTGGTCGCCGCATCTCAAAAAAGATATAATTGCGATGGAGAAGGTACAGAGAAGGGCTACCAAAATGATAAGGAGAATGGAACAACTCCCCTATGAGGAAAGACTAAAGAGGTTAGGACTTTTCAGCTTGGAGAAGAGACGACTGAGGGGGGGATATGATAGAGGTGTTTAAAATCATGAGAGGTCTAGAACGGGTAGATGTGAATCCGTTATTTACTCTTTCGGATAGTAGAAATCCTAGGGGGCACTCCATGAAGTTAGCATGGGGCACATTTAAAACTAATCAGAGAAAGTTATTTTTTACTCAACGCACAATTAAACTCTGGAATTTGTTGCCAGAGGATGTGGTTAGTATAGCTGTGTTTTAAAAAAAAGGATTGGATAAGTTCTTGGAGGAGAAGTCCATTACCTGCTATTAAGTTCACCTAGACTAGAGAATAGCCACTGCCATTAGCAATGGTTACATGGAATAGACTTAGTTTTTGGGTACTTGCCAGGTTCTTGTGGCCTGGATTGGCCACTGTTGGAAGCAGGATGCTGGGCTTGATGGACCCTTGGTCTGACCCAGTATGGCATTTTCTTATGTTCTTATGACTGTTCATTCCTATTTTGGATCTGTGCATAATCTGTGTACAGTGTCATAAAGCAATATTGCTGGTTCTGAATATTCATTTGTTGCGCGTAGAAATCTGTAGTTTTTAGTTCTACATGAATGCAACATATTTTTAGTTTTACTGTGTAGGCTTTCAACCAAACATAGATCTTCATCCTCCACTCCATTCACAGAGAGAGGTTAACATTGAGGGTAATTGTTCCAGGCCCCATTTGTTTTGTCTAGTTTCCGTTATACATTTTGCTTGACAACCTAGATTTTTCTCTACTCAGTTGCACAATGTACTTTATTTCTTTAGATGATTAGATTTCGTTTCCTAAACTCAAAGCTATGCACATTGCATATTATTATTTTTTTTTTAACCTAGTGTCAGGTCACTGTCTGAGCCCCTCATAACCTACTGTTAGTTCTCTGGAACATACAACTCAGAGCCAGCCACTTGCAGTAGAAAAGCAATTTTATTCCATGCATTAGTGTTCATTTCACACTTGTAGCTTTTGGTTCCTATCCTGAGACACCAAGACCACCCCAATAAACATGGAGGAAAAATAGATATTTCATGCTCACCACAGTTCAGTGTTTGGGCTGCTACTTCCAATTCCCTATATTTCTCAGTACTCCAGCCTGGACTGGTCATGCTTGCAGTCCTGTGCACTCCTGTGTTCTGCTTTACTGCCTCAACTTCCTGGGCTGTCCAGAATTCCTCCAGCCTCCTCGGAGCCTGCTGTGGATGTCTGCATATCCCACCACTATCATTGTCACAGTTCACTAACCATGCTCCTAGTGATGTACTGTCAGTTCTTGGGAATATATAGCTCACAGCTAGCCACTTACAATAAAAAGCAACTTTATTCCATGCATCAGTGTTTACTTCATACTTGTAACTTATTTGCATTCCTGAGACACCTGTACCACCCCAATAAGATAAATTGGTATTCGTCTGTAAGCTGGCCCCGTTCCTCAGATGGAGCCCGGCATGGAACTTTGGTTTCAAAGCTTCTAGAAGCTTCCGGCATGCCCCAGTGGGCATTTATTTTATTTATTTATTTAACGAGTTTTATATACTGTCATTCGGAATCGTCAAAATAACGCCATCATAACAGTTTACAGAATATAAGGATACAGGGATGGAGGGTTAAACAAGGGTTTCAAGATACAAACTGTTATTAAGCAAAGGGATAACATGTTAAATAAAATTTATAGAAACATAGATGTGATGAATTTCATTTCTTGAAGGAGGATTGGAATGTGAAGTAATTTTGTTGCTCATTGGGTGAGTTGGTATGCTTTTTTGAACAACCAAGTTTTTAGATCTTTTTTTGAAGGTTTTTAGATTTTCTTGAGTTCTAAGCTCAGTTGGTAGTAAGTTCCAAAGTTTTGGGCTACCAAGGGAGATTGCTCTATTTTGGGTTAAGTTGAGCTGATTTGAGTGCGATGGTGTTGTTTTTAGAGTCCCTTATTTGCTGATCTAAGGTTTCTTCTTGGAGTATGTAGTTGTATATAGGGACTTAGCCAATTTTCTTGTTTTTTGTGTATAATTTTATGTAAAATGGATAGGACTTTTTATTCAATCCTGTATCTAATTGTTAGCCAGTGAAGTGCAATAAGTGTTGGAGTGATGTGGTCATGCTTTTTTGATCCTGTGAGGATTCTTGCAGCTGCGTTCTGCAGGATCTGGAGAGGGCGAATGGTGTTTAGAGGTGAGTTGCAGTAGTCTATGTTGGAGAAAATTATTAATTGAAGTACTGTTCTGAAGTTGTCGTTGGACAAAAAAGGTTTTAGATGACGGAGTGTGTAAGTAGTTTGTGATAACAGTCTTTGATTTTAGTCGAAATATGATTTTTGAAAGAGAGTTCTTTGTCAATGTGTGACTATAGCTACCTTACCGCCTCCCAGGTAGGACTCTTCGGTCTCATGTTTTCCTTAGAGCCTGCAAGTTCTTTCTCCCGGACACCTACTGTAGTGAAAGTTTCTGGAGTTGCCGGAGGTTTTTTTTTGTTTTTTTTTGAGGGGCCCCTCAGGTTTATTTAGGTAGGATTTTTGTCTATTTTGGATTTTTTCTTGTTCCTTAACTTTTTTTTTTTTCTGTTGACCACAGTGCACTGACCCAATACCCAGTGCAGCTTAGTCTAGCGCTTTTTTTTTTTTTTTTAATGCCTCAAGAGGCCTTCAGTTTTCAGTGTCTGTGGTCGGGCTAAGCCTCTTACTCCAGGTTAATAGGGGACTTGGCTGGGTACAGACCCTGTCTCTGGCAGCTCCCACCATTATTGGCTAGTCGTTGCAGGTGGGAGCTCTTGGAGGTTTAGTCCACCTGATTGTACATTGAGGGATTTAGGAGGGCACTGCTAGTACATCAGTATAATCAATTCTGCTTTGACCTATGCATCAGGCTTGAGACCATGTCAGTGCCTGAGGGAGGAGAGGGGTTATTGTGGTGTCTGCCAGGAATTCTCCAAGCACTCGAGGGGAGAGGAGAGCTTATCCTCCCCACAGTCTTGGGAATCGCACCAGTGTCCATGAGCCCAAATTAATTATCATCTCTGGTGCTCTGAATGATGTGGCCTCCTCTCCTGCCTGCCAGCTTGGCCTGGTGTTGATGATGCCAAAGCAGATCACAACTGCACCAGGGCAGGACTAACATCTGATGCTGTGGTTGCATCAGTGGAAAACTGTCCTGCACAAACTTCTAGGGGTGTGCATCCGTTTTCCACGTATTTGTGATCCGCAACTTATTTTGTCCTATCTGTTACATATGTGGGGAGGCGAAACGCATCGTGACACCCCACGTATGTAGAATTAGACCTGTGATGAGGAGACACACAATGTACCGAATGCAAAAAGAACAAAAAGCCTTCTCTATATCAAAAACTGAAGAAGTTCTTGAGAAAAACTTTGAAGTGTTACCAGAAAAGAGAAAACAAACACAATGCATGCAGAATTTCAAGATCCATAAACAAAAGAAAAATCTAATTGAGATGGACAACTCTGTCAACAGTGGCACAACTGCAAAAGGAAAGAGTGAAGTGAATAACAAATCTCAAAGTCTCATAAGGAGTCCAGGAAAAGCTATAACCTTAAAGAGAGTACCTGGAAGGCTATGACCACAAATGCTCATAGTTTGGGAAATAAAATCCCAGATCTGCAGGCCCTAATGTCTGAGGCAGAATTGGACATTGTTGCTATCACAGAGACATGGTTCACAGAATCTCATGATTGGGATACAACAATACCAGGCTATAACTTGTTAAGGAAGGACAGAGAGGATAGAAAAGGGGGAGGTGTGGCTCTTTGTCAGAAACAACATCCAAGCATCTGAGCTGCAAGGAAGAAGCACTATGGGTCGACCTAAAAAAAGATGACGGAGGATCCATTTATATTGGAGTGGTTTACAGGCCTCCAAACCAAAAGGAAGAGCTGGACAGAGACTAAAAATAGTAGAGCGATAGTGGATGCCATGCAAGTATCTTTGTTCAAACAAATGCTATTGGAACCCACGAGAGAAGGAACTATACTCGACTTAGTGCTCACTAATGGAGATAATGTCTCCGATGTCCAGGTGGGCACCCACCTCAGCACCAGTGATCAACAAACGGTATGGTTTAATATCACTAAAAGAATAGGGAAAAGAAACACAAAGACCCGAGTTTTACAGTTCAAAAACACGGACTTTGAGGAAATGGGGAAGTACCTGGAGGAAGAACTAAAAGGATGGGAGAACGAGAGAGATGTGGAGCAGCAGTGGACCAATCTAAAAGGAGCAATCACCAAGGCAACTACTCTATATGTTAGAAATGTAAAGAAAAGCAAAAGAAAATTGAAACCTATCTGGTTCTCAAAGGAGGTAACTGACAAAATTAAAGCTAAAAGAACAGCATTCAAGAAATATAAAAGATCCCAAAGGGAGGAACACAAAGAAGAATATTTGATTCAACTGAGGGAGACAAAGAAATTAATCAAGTTGGCAAAAAGTCAAGCGGAAGAGAGGATTGCCAAGGAGATAAAAAATGGTGACAAAACATTTTTCAGATACATCAGTGAAAAGAGAAAAGTCCAGTGGTATTGTGAAATTAAAAGGTGGTAATGATCAATGTGTGGAGAGAGACGAAGAAATGGCAGAAATATTAAATGAATACTTCAGTTCTGTGTTCACTAAAGAAGACCCTGGAGAAGGACCATCTCTACACAACAAGAAACTGGAGGGAAGTGGAATAGATGAAAATCCTTTTACAGTAGAAAATGTATGGGAAGAGCTAAAGAATCTGAAAGTGGACAAAGCCATGGGGCCTGATGGGATTCATCCAAGGATACTGAGGGAGCTCAGAGATGTTCTGGCGGGTCCACTCTGTGACCTGTTCAATAGATCCCTAGAAACGGGAGTGGTACCGAGAGATTGGAGAAGAGCGATGGTGGTCCCGCTTTACAAGAGTGGGAATAGAGAGGAGGCTGGTAACTACAGACCGGTTAGCCTCACTTCAGTAGTGGGAAAAGTAATGGAGTCACTGCTGAAAGAGAGAATAGTGAAATATCTACAGTCCGGAGAATTGATGGACCAGAGGCAACATGGATTCACCAGGGGAAGATCCTGTCAGACAAATCTGATTGACTTTTTTGACTGGGTAACCAAGGAATTGGATCAAGGAAGAGCGCTCGATGTCATCTACTTGGATTTCAGCAAAGCTTTTGATACGGTTCCGCACAGGAGACTGGTGAATAAAACGAGAAGCTTAGGAGTGAGTGCCGAGGTGGTGACCTGGATTGCAAATTGGTTGACGGACAGAAGACAATGTGTGATGGTAAATGGTACTTTCTCTGAAGAGAGAGCGGTTTTAAGTGGTGTACCGCAAGGATCGGTGTTGGGACCGGTCCTGTTCAATATCTTTGTGAGCGACGTTGCAGACGGGATAGAAGGTAAGGTTTGTCTTTTTGCGGACGACACTAAGATCTGCAACAGAGTGGACACGCCGGAAGGAGTGGAGAGAATGAGACGGGATTTAAGGAAACTGGAAGAGTGGTCGAAGATATGGCAGCTGAGATTCAATGTCAAGAAGTGCAAAGTCATGCATATGGGGAGTGGAAATCCGAATGAACTGTATTTGATGGGGGGGGGGGGGGAAAGGCTGATGTGCACGGAGCAGGAGAGGGACCTTGGGGTGATAGTGTCTAATGATATGAAGTCTGCGAAACAATGCGACAAGGCGATAGCAAAAGCCAGAAGAATGCTGGGCTGCATAGAGAGAGGAATATCGAGTAAGAAAAGGGAAGTGATTATCCCCTTGTACAGGTCCTTGGTGAGGCCTCACTTGGAGTACTGTGTTCAGTTCTGGAGACCGTATCTACAAAGAGACAAAGACAAGATGGAAGCGGTACAGAGAAGGGCGACCAGGAAGGTGGAGGATCTTCATCGGATGACGTACGAGGAGAGATTGAAGAATCTAAATATGTACACCCTGGAGGAAAGGAGGAGCAGGGGTGATATGATTCAGACTTTCAGATACTTGAAAAACTTTAATGATCCAAAGACAACGACAAACCTTTTCCGTAGGAAAAAAATCAGCAGAACCAGAGGTCACGAGCTGAGGCTCAGGGGAGGAAGACTAAGAACCAATGTCAGGAAGTATTTCTTCACGGAAAGGGTGGTGGATGCCTGGAATGCCCTTCTGGAGGAAGTGGTGAAGTCTAAAACTGTGAAGGACTTCAAAGGGGCATGGGATAAACACTGTGGATCCATCAAGTCTAGTGGGCATAAATAGAGAGGAGGCAGCAAACACTGCACGGAGCGGCAGTAGCCACTGAGGCATTCACGGAGCGGGATGCCAGTGGTCAGTAGTTGGTGTTCCACCTTCAGGCAGCAAAACACTGCACGGAGCGGCAGTAGCCACTGAGGCATTCACGGAGCGGGATGCCAGTGGCCAGTAGTTGGTGTTCCACTTTCATGCAACAAAACACTGCACGGAGCGGCAGTAGCCACAGAGGCATTCACGGAGCGGGATGCCAGTGGCCAGTGGTTGGTGTTCCACCTTCACGGAGCAGAAGGATGGAGGGTTGTCATCTCAAAAAACAAAACAAAAAAACAAACAAGCAAACAAAACAGGGGTGGGTAAGGGGCAGGGATGTGGCCTGCTGGTTGCGGCAGTTGCTACCCCTGATTGAGCTGGATGTTCACTAGGATGGCGCTGCTCTCTGCATTGGTGGAGGGGTGGAAGGGAATTGGGGCCGGAAGGTGCTGGAAGCCAATAGAGACGGGTGGGAGGGAGAAAAAGGGGGAAAAAAAACTGGATAAACTGCGTAGCTTGCTGGGCAGACTGGATGGGCCGTTGGTCTTCTTCTGCCGTCACTTCTTTGTTTCTATGTAACAGATTTCTGTTTTATTCGGCGCGCCCAGCGGCGCGCGCTTTTCTTCGCCCCCATTAGCTGCTTGCTACCTATGATTGATTACCACAAAATGGCGGCGCCCCTGCAGTAACCATGCCAATCTGTCTGACCCTTTCCTGTGAGTCACAGTGACTCACAGGAAAGGGTCGGACAGGTCGGCATGGATACCAGAACGCAGCGTATCCGTGCTGACATTTTCTGAGCAGCATTGAATGCAGCCAATAGCGCTGTCATTCGGTGCTCTCTGTGGATTTTACTGATGAGCCAGCAGTATATAAACATCAGCACGAGGAGCCATGCAGTTATTTCCAGCGATGCTGTGGGGAGGTGGGCTGCTGGGTGGAAGAGGGAGCAGGCAGAATTAATAGAGAAGAGATAGGCTAGCTACTAGTAAAGGAAAGAAAAATATTCTTTGTTTTGCTGCAGTGCCAGGGTCAGCTACAGCTACTACTATTCCTGTTTCTTTCAAGCTGTTTATTTTGGTCATCTCTGACTGAGAAGAGAAGCTGTACTAGGTCAGTTAGCACTGACCACCATTTAGGGTGTTGGGCTGGCTTGGAGAGAGAGAGATTATTTTCAATTTCATCCATTTTTCTGGAGTGACAAATTCCTGCTTTTTTAATTCCAATTACTTAGTCTCTCAGTGCACTGGGCTTCACTGGGAAGTTTAACAGGCTGGGTCTGTGCAGTCAAGTGCCCAGGGAGTCTGCCTCTTTTGTGCTTACAAGCAAGCAGCTTCTGTGTACATGCCACACACATTGGTGCACAGCCAGGCACCGTGACAGTGGGCAGTGGGCATTTTAAACAGACTGAACCTTATTATTCAGTGGGTCTGTGCAGTCAAGCGCCCGGAGAGGCTGCCTCTTTTGTGCTTACAAGCAAGCAGCTTCTGTGTGCACGCCACACACATTAGTGCACAGCCAGGCACCGTGACAGTGGGCATTTTAAACAGACTGAACCTTATTATTGTGGGACAGTGGGAATTGTTACTACTCAGTGACATAAAATCCATAATGTCAGGGAAAGAGAGATGCAATCGAGTGATTGGGACTGGCAGAGGATGCACCCCAAAAGACACTAGTGCAACACCACCAGTACAGGTAAAAAGGCAACTGTCGCAATCTAAACTCTTTGTAGGGGATGGCAGTTCCATGCCAAAAAAAACAAAATCTGACCATGATACATCGCCATCGCCACCACATGTTTCTGGCCCTGTAGTTTTGGAGGAGAGGGAAGGGGAGGCAGAGTCATGTCCGACAAAATGTAGACACCCAAAAGCAGCAGGGGGACAGAAGTCTCGACTAACACTTAGCGTTCACAAGGTAGCGCAGTCACTGTTAGCTTCTGATTCATATGAAGAATCTTCTTGTGTGGGATTCTCATCAGAAACGGAAGAAGTAATAGCTGACGAATCTTCGGTAGAATCAGTTAGTCCTGTCTTAGCCTCCACAAATGTGCAGCAGGGGAGAGATGACAGTGATACCGAGGAGGAGGAAGAGCAGTCAGTACAGGCACAGAGGGTGACTGATGATGCCCTCTCTGGCATTGCTTCTCAGGGTGCACCCACTACCTCAACCCCAGTGCCTGCATCCACCCCCAAGGTGTTAGAGAGGGAGGATCACGAAAGACATCTCCGATCTGGAAACACTTTAAAGTGACGGAAGACCCGCGTTATGCTCGGTGTAATTACTGTGCCAGGGATATTAGCAGAGGCAAGCAAATGGGACATCTGTCTAATTTTGGCATGAACCATCATATCAAGAGGCAACACCCAACAAGATTACTGCCATCTGGGGATGGTGGCAGTTCCAGTCGGGGAACCCCTTCCAACCAGTGTGCAGTGGTAGGAAAGCAGCAGAGTCAGCCCACGCCCTCATACCCTTCTAGCAGTCAGGCGGCAGGCCAGCAACCCCCTGACATGTGGCAGAAGCGACAATCCACCATGGAGGAAATGGGATGGAGTGCGGTAACGCTATCCCGGGGTAGGAGGCAGGCAGCCTCAAAAGTTGTAACCAGGAGCATTGGGGAAATGATTGCCCTTGATGACCAGCCCTTGCAGCTAGTGCAGAATGTGGGTTTCAAGCGTTTTTTTGAAGGTCGTACTTCCAAATTACAAAATCCCGTGCAGAACCACATTTAGTAGAAAGGTCATCCCCAGCCTGTACAAGCAGTGTCGCCGTCACATTCAAGCACTGCTAGCTAAGGCAGACGGAAGAGTGCATTTCACCTGCGATATCTGGACCGCCATGAATGCTGCACACTCTTACCTCTCTCTGACAGCACACTGGTGGGACATGGCTGAGGCAAGGGCAGCCAGCAGCTCTATTACTGAAGAAGTATCAGGGTGGAGGTGGGCTTTACTGCACACCCACCTGACGGACCAGGCCCATACCGCAGCCAATATTCTAGCATGCATCAGAAAGATGCTGGAGGGCTGGCAACTACACCAGTGAGGAAATAACAAAGTGGTGGATGCCACAAGGAAGTCTTTTTCAATTTTTAATCACGGAGACGTAAAATATCATATACAAGTGCCCGACTCTGGCCGAGTTTCGCCACCAATAGTGGCTGCCTCAGGGGCTTATGAATCAGAGAAAAGTATTAAGATAATGGTCCGAATGAAATCCACTCTGCACATGTATCTATTATTTGTACACCGACACGGTCCGTCTCCTCTCATTGAAAAAGACTTCTTTGTGGCATCCACCACTTTATTTCCTCATGGCTTTACTGGATCGCCTACCTTGCAACTACACCAGTGAGACAGGAAAACGCAGGCAGGGTTCTTTGTCACAGACAATGGTGCAAACATGGTTAAGGCAATAACCGATGGGCGCTTTAAGAACATCCAATGTTTTGCACACACTCTGAACCTGGTAGTGAAGTCAGCTCTGGGCTTGGAGTCCAATGACAAGGAGAATGAATACCTGCATAGGTTATTACAGAAGTGCAGGAACATAGCAGCACACTTCCACAGAAGTGTCAAGGCGGGGCAGGTTCTCCGACAAAAGCAGACTGATTTGGATATGCCTCACAAGCTTCTCATTCAAGACATTGCCACCCGGTGGAATTCCACCTTTATGATGCTGGAGAGGTTACTGGAGCTGCAGACACCCCTTCATGAACTTTCTGATAGAATGGACATAGGTGTGCAGAATCCCCTAGGGCATCATGATTGGTTAGTCATGAGTCAGCTGGTAAAAATCCTGCAGCCCTTCAAGGATGTCAAGGAGGAGCCGAGTTCCAGAAGTGCCACCTTGGCTGACATCATCCCTATAGTTAATTTCCTGGATGAACATTTGGAGGCCTTTAAACGGGAAGACGGAATGACTGCTGAGGTGCTGGAGTGTCTGGACGTTTTGCAGCAGCAGGTGAAAGACAGATTAAGGCCTTTAACAGACGACCGCACATACATGCTCGCCTCTGTCTATGATCCCCGTGTGAAAGGTAAACTCGCCCTACAGACCAATTGTCTGTCATTTGTGAAGGAGCTGCTGTTAGAAAAGGTCCGTGAACAGGAGCGCCATAGGCGGAGACAGATTAGGCTTGAAGCAGAGGTGGAAACAGCAGGCACGTCAGAGAGTTGTGCTGCTAGCCCAAGCAGGAGCAGCACTGTGTCAGGAACAGATAGTACCTCCTCCTCCACGTCAGAGCGCCCAAGGCATGTTGGCCATAAAGATTCATCAGTTGTGCAACGGGAGAGAGAGAAAGCAGCTGGGTTGAGTGACTCTGAGCCCACCCAAGCACAGGAGAAGACAGCAGCACAGCTGTCAGTGACACGGTATCTCTCAGAGCCGATAGAGAAAATGCAGACAGATCCGCTAGCATATTGGGCACACAAGTCCACTGTCTGGCCACACCTAGCCAAAGTGGCTCAGCGATATCTGTCATGTCCACCAACCAGTGTGCCCAGTGAACGTGTCTTTTCAATGACAGGGGATATCATGAGCCCTCACCGCTCAAGGCTGGCACCAGAGTTGATGGAAATGCTAGTGTTTTTGAAAGGAAACCTGCCTTTGCTTGGGTTTCCAAATTTTCCCTGTGAATGGCAAGATGAATAAAAGCAATTCAAAGCCTTGCAGCAGCTCCAATTGCCTCCTATGCTCCAGATAATATAAGCACTGCAGCACATGTACCTGACATGAATCGCTGTGCCTGACCGTCAATTGTCCAGGCATTGTGTTCCTACAAGTGTTTGACCTCGACTGCTGTGCCTGTTCATCCAGGCCTTGTGTTCGTACAAGTGTTTGACCTCGATTGCTGTGCCTGTTCATCCAGGCCTTGTGTCCCTAGGTGGGATTGACCTCTGTCCTCGACTGCTGTGCCTGTTCATCCAGGCCTTGTGTTCCTACAAGTGTTTGACTTCAATTGCTGTGCCTTTCAGTCCGGGCCTTGTGTTCCTACAAGTGTTTGACTTCAATTGCTGTGCCTGTTCATCCAGGCTTTGTGTTCCTACAAGTGTTTGACCTCGATTGCTGTGCCTGTTCATCCAGGCCTTGTGTTCCTACAAGTGTTTGACCTCTGTCCTAGACTGCTGTGCCTGTTCATCCAGGCCTTGTGTTCCTACAAGTGTTTGACCTCGATTGCTGTGCCTGTTCATCCAGGCCTTGTGTTCCTACAAGTGTTTAACCTCGACTGCTTTGCTTGTCAGTCCAGGCCTTGTGTTCGTACAAGTGTTTGACCTCGATTGCTGTGCCTGTTCATCCAGGCCTTGTGTCCTTCAAGGGTTTCACTTAGATTGTATGCCCTCTGGGGATAGGGAAATACCTACAGTACCTGAGTGTAATCAACTATGAAGTGCTGGAAACGTTTAAAAATAAGAATATAAATAAATTAAGAAAAATAATTACTATCCCTGTCCATCCAGGCCTTATGTCCCTAGGTGGGATTGACCTCTGTTCTTGACTGCTTTGCCTGTTCATCCAGGCCTTGTGTCCCTAGGTGGGATTGACCTCTGTTCTTGACTGCTTTGCCTGTCACTCCCGGCCTTGTGTCCTACAAGTGTTTGACCTCGATTGCTGTGCCTGTTCATCCAGGCCTTATTTCCCTACCAGGGCTCGACCTCTAATGCTGTGCCTGTCTGTCCAGCTTGGAGCTAGGATATAGTTTGCATGACCTTCATAATACAGGCCATTTTCCCAAGCTGTTTCTTTGTTGCTACATTAATATTTCTAGTGCTATAGAAAACTGGTGGTGGTTGTACTCTAGTTCATCCTCTGTGTTCCCATTGTTTACAGAGGCACTGTACGGCACAAAGTCAACATAGGTTGATATTGCAGATTTGGACTTGAGTAGCAGTATTCTTATTTCTGAGAGCTCTTCAAGTTCCTTTGTCATCAGCTGAAGTGCGTAAGTACAGTCTGTATACACTAGACGCCAACGGTATTCACTAGACTCCAACGGAAACACCCCACTCTAGGGGTGAACCTGTTCTAGGGAGTCCTTTCCTGCACAAAGGAAAGGGAACTGTCTCCTGGGCCAGCCTGTCTTTCCCCTATCAAAACCACAGGGACCAGACTACCTCCACTCTGCCAGCCTGTCTTGCCCCTATCAGCTTTCTGCCACTCTGCTTTGCTGCCATACACCAGATGAATCAATTAACTCCTTGTGGTGTTCTTGCCACTCTCATGGTTCCTCAGTGTGTTGGTGCTAGTCTATCTGCTTGCTATGTTCCCCCTTCATTGTGCTGTTTGATGTCAATGCCACTTGTCTTGCCGCTTTGCCTGTCGTGCTGCCTTCGATGGTTCATGCATCTGCTATCGGTGCTCTCTTTTGAAGCTGTGGTGTGGTTTTGACATTCTCACTGCTGCTTTGTGCCTCTGTTAAAGCACTCTTGCCACTTCTGGTACCCCTTTGCACCTTTCCAGTGCATTAGGCTATTCATGCCACTTTGGTGCCACTTTGCCACAGTCTAAGTACCTTGGAGCTCTTTTGTTGTTGTGATGATTGCTCCCCAGAAGTGTCATGAAAATTGATAATAAAACCCCAATTCTGCAGCCAAAAATAGGCTGGAAATCCTTCCCCCATTGACTTTAATGGGAACCGGAAAACGTATTGACATATTGACGTATGGAATTCTCCATATGTCCGAATGCAACGGAAATGACCCCCCACGAATACGTATCACGAATGCAACGAAATATTTTTGGCTGCACATCCCTACAAACTTCGTCATTAAGCACTACTTCGCCTGTGGGTAATTCTCAATTGCTGTAAGCTGATGCGTGAAACAGTGGGCATTGGTGCATTGATATGGCTCTGAAAACATTAGGAGCATTGTGCATGTTGGTAGATGTTCATCTTCTTAGATTAGTAAGATCCTGTCTACTCTCTGGTGGGTGGTCGAGACCAGATGGGTTATCTACAGGGTAGATCTATTGATCAGTACCTTGATTCAACTTCTTTGCAAGGAAGAGGAAGGTCTTCAGAGGATCCTTCCTTTGACAGCTTGTGGCCTGGATTCCTTGTGATTGAGGAGCTCTGAGGTTAAAGCTGTATTACAGAGGGCCATGCATGAGAATTGCACAACCAACGAAGTGTCTGAGCAGTTGCTTCCATGCCCCCTTATACATAGCTGGGGAGCAGAATCACAGGGTCTGTTGACCCCCCCCCCCCCCCCCTAGTGTTTTTGTACCAGATACCAATGGACTCCTTTGAAGTCAGTGGTGGCTTAGTGTTAAGATCATTACGTGCTTGCTCTGCAGCTCACTATAGCCCTACTATCCCTTTTCGAGGGCTTGTGGGTAAGGCACTATAATGAGAGAGGTCTTTATTTGATCTTTCTACCCATCAGCAGTTTGTTCCTTGCACTCATGACAGAGAGCAAGGGACAAAGACTATAATGTAGCCCATCTGAAACTTGGCTTGGGTATTTACCTGGATCAGGGAATTGTCTAGATCCCAGTGTTGCTGCAGTAATACCTCTTGGTCAAGCGGAGGATGAGAGTTTAGCTAAAGCCAAATTTCTTAGTGTCCAGTCAGATGAATCCAGAACAAGTGGGTTATGCATTTCTACCTGCAGATGGAGACTGACTAACTCCCGTCACAGTATATACACCCTTGCAGTTACATCAGCCTGCCAGTATTCTCCCCCTCCAGCAGATGGACATGTATCTTCCCACTGGGGATTGCTTCATTTTAAAATAAAGGAGAATTAAGGATAAAATTCACTCCACTCTCCTATATTGCTATCAAATGGTCCCCTCTCCCAATTGAGAATTCCTGATATGATTTATGTGGTCCCTCAGATGATGTGTCCTTTGGTCCGGTAGCTGGTTTTGTCGGCATGGACTTAGCTGCTTGAGCAGCTGAAAGGCAGCAGGTGCAGGAAGCAGAGTCCGGAGGTGACGGCACATGCCCTCTCCCCCTGCAGCCGGAGACTGTCTCTGTGCTCTGCCAGGTATGGCTGAGATCCAGTAAGTTAAAAAAAAAAATACAGTGACTTAACAGGAGTTTTTTTTGTTGTATAGGGTTTCCTCCTCTCCTGTGCACATAAGTGTTGGACGCATAATTTCTAGGAGCCTAACTGAGTACCTATGTAAAAAAACAAAACCAGCTAAACGCACGCCTCTGGCCGCCATTCAGCACGTTGTCAGCCATCATGGCGCTTGTGCCTAAGAAGGCTTAAGCGTCTTTCTCTTTGCACTGTTTGTTATATATGGGCATCTCAGCCAGGAGTGCCCGCTGACTTGTGCCTGTGCTGCTTGGAGGCTCAGGGTGAATTGTCTTCCTCTGATTTCACTGAGCTTGGTTCTTCCCAGCCGGATGTGGGTCTGGTTAAAGACGATTCAGGTGGGGTGCCTGATTTTGGAACTCCCCTAACTGGTTCCTCAGCAGCGGAAGGTAGCTCAGCGAGTACACCTCAAGTACCTCCCAGTCTGTATGCTTCTACTTTTTCATGGGTAGAATTTTTTCCAGGGGTTGCAATCCTTTCTTCAGGCGCAGTCCTCTGCCCTATCCCATGATCCTAGAGCAGAGATGCAGGGGGGTGGGGTGGGAAACCTTGCCTAGATTTTTTGTTAGGCGCCGGAGTACTCCTGGAGCGGCAGCACGAGATCTGGACTGATGAGTATGGTGAAATTTCCTGGACTAAAACCGTATGGAACTATGTTGCAGTTCTTTCATAGGGATGAACTGCCAATTCTGATTTCCCAGATCTTGGAAAATAATTTCGAATTCCTAGGGCAGATTCAGTGTCTGAGCCAAAGAGAAATCCCATTTTGGTTTCCTTGTGTACAGCCTCTTATTTTTATCCCCATGATGGAGGCCATTCAGGAATTAATTGATCTTGAATGGAGCGTCCCAGAGTTTAATTTCAAAGGTGGTTGGATTTTGGAAGGCCTGTACCCTCAGGCTCCAGTGGTAGGAGAGCACATGTTTTTTTCCCAAGGTGGAAATGCACTTTTGTGTGCAGTCTTCAAGTAGGTCACTATTCCCGTGAAAGGAGAAGGGGGCTTGAAGGATGCTTGCGCTAAAAAGATTAAGACTATCCTTAAGCAAATCCCATTAAACTACACAGTTACTTTATCACATAAGAAAAACGTCAGCTGAGGAGGTGAAAAAAAAACATATATATGGCCCTTATATTTTACAATACATTTGCAGGGAAATTTCAGGACAAATGAAGCCCCTATCTGCAAAACTCTGGGTCTTAATAAAAGAAACTGTCTCCTCTTCTGTGTTTTAGTCACATCAGGATACATTCTGACTTAAGTGCAGGAATTCTTCATTTCGATGTTTAAATAAGTCTCAAAAGTGGAAATGTTGCCCCAGAATACAGAAACAAAGCAGCCTCTGGTATGTATCCCATAGGACAGTGGTTCTCAACATTTTTTCGGATAGGACACACCTGACAGACATCGAACATGTGACCGTCACGGGGCTATATGTAAACATACATATAGCGGTTGCTCTTACAATCACCAATAAAGAACAGCTTGAGGTGGTGGACTGATCCATCCAACCTATTAAAAGGGATGAGGTGATATGATGCCACCCTTAAGTAAAATCGGCATAGGCGACTATCTATTGGAGTTATCTGCAGAGGCACTCCTTGACTGTCACTGGGTCAGGCAGCTAGTACATGCTGACCCAGGAAAAGTCATTCCTTGACCTCCTGACTCCATGAAAGGGCTGGCGCCTGGAGTTTCGGGGTCGCTTGGGTCCAAGGTTGCTGGACCTGTATCTCCGATAGTCCCTGAGCCTTTAACGTCTCAAGTTTCTAAGGTTGCCTCATGATTTATCTTCTCGCAGTCTCGACTTAGCCTCTCCTAGACGAGTTACTCTAAATCTTCTCCAAATAACAGACTCCCACAAAAGGGCAATTTTCCTAAATGAGATTTCGATGTCTCATCAGCTGCCCAGTTTCAAAGATATAATAGCCTCCTTACCTCCATGTCTGAGGCCGCTGCTCGAGCGGTCATCTTAAGATCATAAAGGGCATCTGCCAAAAAGGCTACCCCTGACTTAATCCAGAACATATCTGTAGATTCAGGCAACTGCTGCACCCATCTTAATAATGCAAGAGCCATGTAACCTCCACATATGGAGGCCAGTAGAAAAGGTCTACTTTAGGGTTGACTCAATCCTCCTATCCTGATGGTCCTTTAGGAATGTCCCACTTTCCACCAGGATAGTGGTTTTATGAACTATAGCCGATACCGAGGCATCTACCTTAGAGATTCTAAGGAAACACTCCTTTGTCTCTTGAAGTAGGTGATATAGCTTTCCTAGGGCCTAGATCCCCTTTAAGAATCCCTGGAGATTTTCCCCATTCGGCCATCACTATTTCTTGAAGGGCAGGGTGAAATGGGGATGCTCTGGATGAGGGTTCCTTCGACCTGCATCTCGTCCCTAGCATCGGATTTCTTAAGCTCTGCCGGGCCACCAGAAGCAGGTAACTCTTCTTTCAGAAAAGGTGTTCCACTGCTGCCTCTTCTTCACCCTCAGAGTGCCATTCTTCCATGTCGGAGTGAGTTGAATCCAATAGAATTGGGGAATCCCCTTTAGGCTCCTGAGTAGGAGTTTTAGATGGATTCAAGTCCTCAGGGGCTGTTCTGATCATCCTGCATCAGGAGGACAAATTCCGTGGAAGAGAACTCTTTGGGATGACCCAAGGGGTTCCTCTTCCATCCTGGAAAACTGCCATGCCCCAGGGGAAGTTCTCGAGGGTGGGCTTAGGACTACAAGGTCTCTAGGCTACCTTGATGTAACTCCCACCTCTTGATCTGTCCGGGAAGCTGACAATTTCCATCTACTCCTCTGGAGGGGAATAAGTCTATCACTGGATCCTGCCTCCCCTGAATTTGTGTCACAGAGGGTCCAGCCACTATGGGGACCCTCTTAGTACCACAGTCTGAGCAGCTTCTATCCCTCAGAATGCTCGCGGTCAGGACATGACCTGTTCTAATGGTAGAACAGACACTTTAAACCCTCTTTTTTACAATTACCTCAGATGTACATGCATGTTTCTTGCGATGTTTTCTGAACGCTACCACCTCAGATGCTCACCTCCTTCCAGCTCAGTAGGCACCATCAACATGGGCTTCTTTCGCCACCAGGGGTGCTACCGGCCCTTATCTACCTAGCGGAAAACTTACCCCTGCATAAGAGCAGACTCTCTCGTCCCGGGTGGGGGGACCCCATGCAAGGGCTGACACACCAGAAACCCCGTAGGAAACTGGGAGCACTGAGACGCAAGGAGGAGACCATGAAAGAGCAGGAGGGTCTACAGCTCTAGGTGCTGGGCAGAAGATCAGTAGGTAGGGAGATGTTTCGTCGATCCACTTCTCCTGGAGACAGCCTCCAACCACACCCTTCTTATGGTGGACCGGACTTCACATGGAAGTTTGAGGAGAAGTGGTCTATGTCTGCACTGGCAGTGGAAGAAGGAAGACCCAAGAGAGATGACTAATCTAGCAGTAGAATAAGGATTTTCTGCATGATCTTATTTTGTTTAGAGACGTATGCGATGATGTGACTTCTTATGAAAGTCTTGCTTGCCTCCCATAATACATCTGGATTAGCATGATCTTTATCATTAAATTCCACATACACTGTCCATTTGGTACAAACATAATCCTGAAAGGTTTGATCTTTGTATAAACTGGAATTCATCCTCCAATTCATCAGCCTTTGCCCTCTATAACCAAAAATCAAATTGAGCATTACTGGTGCATGATCTGATATAGTAATAGACCCTATTTTATTCTCCACCACCATCAGATCCTCTGCTATCAATAAATCTTATCTCAGGAAACTTTTATGTGGGTTGAAGTAAAATGTAAAAATCATTGTCACCATAATGTAACATGTGCCAAATATCCAATAATCCTAGCTCATTGTTCATAAAAAGTCACTCATTTTTTCATGTCATTTTGTATGCTTTATGAAGTTTATAATCTATCATGCAGTCAATTCATTAAAGAACACCTACATACCGACTGAAGGAGGTACACAGGAACAACAGGAGCAAATAACTATGATATTGAACCCACTAAGAAAGAAATGCCTACTCTGGTAAGACCAACTTTAATTACACTGGATTTGATCTGGGAAGCTATTGTTAGCTTGGGAAATGCTAGGATATCACAGTTAAATCCAATAGTGGAAAAAATTAATAATATTGAGGGCAGAGTTGATAAGATAGAGAACTCAATGTTCTGGCTCACATAAAACATCCATGTTTAATTACCCAGGCAGCTAAACTTTCCCCCCAATCAGTCCTCATGACAAAGATTCTGTAAAGTCTCTGAAATTGTTTATTGCACAAGTAAACTTTACTTACAATTGTTGCACTTCAGGCGGAAGCCCCAGGCAAGAATCTTTGGTAACTGGAACTATGGCAGGAGAAAGGAGAATGGAGTTTCTTGTGTTGCAGGAGTTAGTTATTGTAGAGGTGGGAAGGATGAGAGGAATAGGAGGCTGATTTAGCCCATAGAAGAAGGCAATAAGAGGGAAGTTACTCCAATGCTTGTTTACCCAGACTGTACAGATCGATGCTTTGTTGGATGATGTCTGAATGCAAATCCTGTTCTCACTTCCCCCTGCCGTAGAAGCAGAGAGCAACGCTGTGTATGCATTCGAGTGATGTATCAAGCTTAATTGGTTTAGGGTAGTAACTGCTGTAATAAGCAAGCTACCTCCATGTTTTTTATTTACCCAGATTGTGTAGTTCAGTCCTTTTGGTTGTTATCTGAATGCAAATCCTCTTTTCCACATTTCCCTTTGCCGTTGAAGCAGAGAGCAATGTTGGGGTTGTAATAACCGAGCAAGGGATTTTTTTGAGTAAGGGTAGTAATCACCAGGTAGTAAACATTTCAGCAAGCCACCCCCATGGCTCTACTCTTCAATCCCATCCTCTAGTCTTTATGGATCCACAGTGTTTATCCCATGTCGCTTTGAAAACTTTCACAGATCAGGTCTTCACCACTTCCTCCGGAAGGGCATTCCAGGCATCCACCACCCTCTCTGTTTTGTTTTTTTTGTTTTTAAAAAATGTATTAATCGCTTAACACAATTGGCCTAAGCGATGTACATAATTACACACACAAAATAGTATATAATGTCAGGAAGAAATACTTCCTGACATTGGTTCTGAGTCTTCCTCCCTGGAGCTTCAAATTGTGACCTCCTAGTTCTATTGATTGATTTTTTTTTTTTTCCATTGTAAAAGGTTTGATTTTGACCATGAATCATTAAAACCTTTCAGATATCTGAAAGTCTGTATCATATCTCCTCTGCTCAGCCTCTCCTCCAGGGTGTACATATTTAGGTTCTTTAATCTCTCCTCATAAGTCATTTTATGAAGACCATCCACCTTTTTGGTTGCCCTCCTCTGGACTGCCTCCATCCTGTCTCTGTCCCTTTGGAGATATGGTCTCCAGAACTGAACACAGTACTCCAGGTGGGGCCTCACCAAGTCCCTGTACAAGGGGATCATCACTTCCTTTCTCTTACTAGATATTCCTCTCTCTATGCAGCCCAGCATTCTTCTGGCTTTAGCTATCTCCTTGTCACATTGTTTCACCGACTTCAGATCGTTAGACACTATCACCCCAAGGTCTCTCTCCTGCTCCATGCACATCAGTCCTTCACCTCCTATCAAATACAATTCTTTCGGATTTCCACTCCCCATATGCATGACTCTGCACTTCTTGGCATTGAATCTCAGCTGCCATATCTTCGACCCAGCTTCCTTAAGTCACATCTCATTCTCTCCACTCCTTCCGGCGGGTCCACTCTGTTGTAGATCTTAGTATCATCCGCAAAAAGACAAACCTTACCTTCTATCCCATCCGCAATGTCGCTCACAAAGATATTGAATAGGACCGGTCCCAACACCGATCTTTGCGGCACTCTGCTTAACACCGTTCTCTCTTCAGAGTAAGTTCCATTTACCGTCACACATTGTCTTCTGTCAGTCAACCAGTTTGCAATCCAGGCCACCATCTCGGCACTCACTCCTAAGCTTCTCATTTTATTCACAAGCCTCCTGGTGGGACCATATCAAAAGCTTTGCTGAAATCCAAGTAGATGACATTGAGCGCTCTTCCTCGATCTAATTCCCTAGTCACCCAGTCAAAAAAGTTAATCAGATTTGTCTGACAGGACCTTCCCCTGGTGAATCCATGCTGCTTCTGGTCCAGCAATTCTTCTGACTGTAGATAGTTTACTATTCTTTCTTTCAGCAGCAACTCCCATTACTTTTCCCGCCACCGAGGTGAGCCTAACCGACCTGAGTTTCCACCCTCCTCTCTGCTCCCACTCTTGTGAAGCAGGGCCACCACAACTCTTCTCCAATCATTCGGCATCACTCCTGTTTCTAGGGATCTATTGAACAGGTCATGCAGCGGACCCACCAGCACATCTCTGAGCTCCCTCAGTATCCTGGGATGAACTTCATCAGGCCCCATGGCTTTGTCCTCTCTTAGTTTTCCTAGCTCTTCCCATACATTCTCTTCTCTAAACGGAGTTGCATCTATTCCACTCCCCTCCAATTTCTTATTAACTACCAACGGTCCTTCTCCAGGGTCCTCTTTAGTAAACACCGAACTGAAGTTTTTGTTTAATATTTCTGCCATTTCTTCGTCTCTCTCCACACATTGATCTTTTTCACCTTTCAATTTCACTATACCACATTGAACTTTTCTCCTTTCTCTGATGTATCTGAAAAATGTTTGTCACCTCGCTTAACCTCTATGGCAATCTTTTCTTCTGCTTGACTTTTTGCTTTCTTGATTACTTTCTTTGTCTCCCTCCAGTTCCACCAGATATTCTTCCTTGTGCTCCTCCCTTTGGGATCCTTTATATTTCTTGAGCACTGTTCGTTTAGCTTTTATTTTGTCAGCCACCTCCTTTGAGAATCAAATAGGTTTCATTTTTCTTTTGCTTTTCTTTACTTTTCTAACATATAGATTAATTGCCTTGGTAATTGCTCCTTTTAATTTGGTCCATTGTTCCACATCTCTCAGTGATGGTTATCTTTTTAAAGGGCTTCAGTTGTAATCTGTAAAACTATAGTCTGATGAGTCTGACTTCAGTGCCCAGAAGTACTATAGAATCTCTTCTAGAGAATAAAATCACTGAACATATATAAAAGCATGGTTTAGTGGAACTCAGCCGGCATGGATTTACACAGTTTAATGGAACATTGCAAACATGGATCTGCACAAGGGATTTCTTGCTCACCAGTCTGCGATATGTTTTGAAGGGGTTAATAAAGATGTAGATAATGGTGATCCAGTGGACATAGTGTATTTAGATTTTCAGAAAGCATTGACAAAGTCCCCCATGAGACTTTTGAGAAAAATAAAACATCATGGGATAAGTGTCAGTGTCCTATTGTGGATTACAAATTAACAGATAGGAAACAGTAGAAATAAATGGTCAGTTTTCTCAGTGGAGAAAGGTAAAACAGTTTAGTGCATCAGGGATGTGTACTGGGACCCGAGCTGTTTAATACATTTATACATGATTGTATGACCAGTGAGGTGATCAAATTTGTAGATGAGACAAATTTTTTCTGACTATGGAAATCAGAATCGAATTGTGAGAAATTGCAGGAAGACCTTGTGAGACTGGGAGATTTGAGTATCCAAATGATAGATGAAATGTAATGCAGATAAGAGCAAAATGATGGATGTTGGGGAAAATTAACCCACACTGTAGTTACATGATGTTAGGTTTCATATTAGGAGTTAAAACCCAGGAAAATGATCTGGATGTTGTGGACAATACTTTGAAATCCTCTGCTTAGTATGCGGTGATGGTGTAAAAAAAAGAAATGTTAAGAATTATTAGGAAAGGAATGGAGAATAAAATGGATTATATCATATCTCTGTATTGCTCCATGGTGAGACCCTACCTAGAGTACTATGTGCAGTCTCATCACCGCTTCGCAGAAATGATATAGCTGAGCTGAAGAAGGTACAGAGAAGGGCAGCCAACATTATAAAGGGAGTGGAACAGCTCCCCTTTGAGGAAAGGCTAAAGAGGGTAGGGCTGTTCAACTTTGAGAAGAAGACCGCTGAGTGGGGGCTATGATAGAGGCATATAAAATCATGAGTGGAATAGAACTGGTAAATATGAATAGGTTATTTGCTCATTCAAATAATACAAGAACTAGGGGATATTCTCTGAAGTTAGTAAGTAGCACATTTAAAACAAATTGGAGAAATGTTTGCACTCAACACACAAACTCTTGAATTCATTGCTGGAAGATGTGGTAAAGTCAGCAAGCGTAGCTAGATTTAAGAAAGGTTTCAACAAAATCTTGGAGAAATCTATAAACTGTTAATAACCAGGTAGACTTAGGAAAAGCCACTTCTTATCCTTGGGCATTATTGGCATGGGATCTGTTTGCTGTTTGGGATACTGCCAAATACTTGTGATCTGGATTGGTCACTATTGGAAACAGGATATTGGACTTGTATGTCAGTGATGATTTTTCTCTTTGTTTCTTTTACTCCCTTTTTTTGTATTTTGATTATCAGATATATTAAGAATTGACCAAATGGTACAGTTTAATTATCTTGGGGAAATTGCCATCGTCAGACAAATTTACACTGTGGCCAATCCCTCTACCAGCCCTTCCCTCACGGATTTAATAAAAAATCCCAATACAACATCCAGTGAGCTTGTTGAGTTCAGATCAGCCATCAACTTCACAAACTTAAATGGAAAAACAGTTTGGCAGCTTTTTTAAAAGCCCTGCCTCCAGTCTAAGCTATTGCTAGTATTGGCAAACCTCATCCTGATTCACATTCTATTCTAGTCACCCTCGGACTGGTGTTGGCTGACCTAGATCTGCAGGTAGGCTTCGGTAGGATGGAGTTCATGAAATTAATGGCAGAAAGAGAGAGAGAGTAAAGCCTATACCAGCACATACAGGCTGTGTTTGGAGTACAATGATGGTTTTATTCTGTGTTGGTACAATAAACCTGATCACATACCTCTGTCCTGTCTCCCTCATTTTAGCTTTTTTTGAAGAATTCAGTAATCTTGAGGTTCCCATATAATAATTTTGTGTTTCAAATCTGGTAACTGTGGTCCCATGTTGAATTTGCCTGGCCACTATGCTACCTAGCAAAGAAGAGATTGCAGTGCAGACATTACCACAACTGTTGCCACTTGTCCTGTATCTGCCATGTCCGTTGTTGGTAGTGCAGTGTGAAGGAGGAGGTGGAAAAAGTTTCTATGGAAGGCAGCAAGATATTGGCTGGGGTGACAAAGGAAAGGAAGAGGAGGCATTTACCATCCTTTTCCTCTTGTGGCAACACTACTGACTCAGTTTTTAATCCCAAAAATACATTTTCAAGTCACACTTTTCTTAGATATCGGTTAACATCAGTGCAGAATATGTCTAGAAATAGGACCACCATTTTTAAGACCTAGGATATTCTTGTTGTACCTAATTCTAGATCCCAATACTTCATTTGAAACTTTGTTGTAATATTTTTTGTTTACACAACAGTTCCATCTCACTGCAAAATGTTGTGACTGGACATGGATTCCTATTTCGCCGTTACTCAATAGTAAAAATACGGTGTAAATAAGAGACCATACAAGTCTTTTGGAAGGGACCGTTTATGTTTACCCCTGAAGCAGTGGATGCAAAACCTGAATCCGTGTCGTGATGGAATATTGTGGACCTAAGCAAAACTTTAATTGTTTAAATTAAAAAAAAATTACAACAGTCTTAAATGAAGTATTGGGATCTCTGATTATAATGTGGCAACTAGGTACAACAAGACTATCCTGGTCTTGCATATGATGGTGCTGATTCTAGACATTTTCTGCATCGATGTTAATTTGATATCTAACAAAAATGTGGGATGAAAATTGTACTGTTAATTCTTGTTTCATTTCTTCCCTTACAGTTTGCAATTCTCCACTGATATTGAGCTTTTTAAGCAGCAACTATCTGCTTTGGAGAAGAAAAGTTTCATACAGAATAGGGCAGACAGAACATATTGTGGTTTTTGGAGCTATTCTGTTGAGTTTGAACAACAAATTCTAGAAAAGGGATAGTGTTGGTAGAGGCATACTTTTAAAAGCTTATACTATGTTTAGTAGATAGTCATGGCTGTTTTGTACTTTTTTGACCAAGCATTTCAAAGGAAGGTTATTTACAAAAACACTAACATCTTGAGATTGGAAAAAGATTTCACAAGAAGTCTAGTTTGGAATATGTAAATCATCAGTCAGCTATGTAAAAGATAATGAGATTTCTAACCTTAAGTCTTGATACATATGTTTCCCAAACCTATTGATACCAGAGCCAGTTGAAGTTTCAAGGAAACCTAGGTGGGGTGAGTAGTATAGGTTTGGCAAACACTGCTTAATATGGGACTATTAAGTGACTTGTTTTTGACTGTAAAAAAAAGCCATAAAGTAATAAGGATGTGGATGACAATACATCTTGTTTCTCAGATTGTAAGAGTTCATCTTCAAACTTTTTTGTTTTGAAAAATGTATAGTTGAAAAGCTGAAACATTTTCAACTTTATTTTATTTTTTGCAGGCAATATGGATTCCACACATTCATTGCCCAACTTTATGTTGGACATGAACATAAAGATCTCCCATGTTGAATGCCATCCAGAGGAAGTGCTGGTTAAATTTTGTGGCAAATATAATGCTGAATGCGAGTTTGACTATCACATATTACAAACTGAGATACAGTGTGTTCCCAAAATTAAAGATAGCATTGGTGTTGGTGAGTTTTGTTTGGTGGAAGATAAAATATTTGGGGAGTGGCACAGGGGAAGAATACTAGATAAGAAAGAGGATCTATACAAAGTCTTTTTTATAGATAATGGCAAAGTGCTAACTGTTAACGCCATACAAGTTGCATCTGCCTGTGGAGAATTGTTTCAGTTGCCACCAAGAATAGTTTATGGTATCTTTGCAAGCATACTTCCACTTGATGAAACATGGACTCCTAAGGCTTTAAATTATTTTTCATCACTAGTTGGATGGCAAGTTGAAGGTCACGTGCAAGCTGTTTTACCATATCAAACTGTCCTCCTTGAAGTGCCAAAAATAACTAGCCACGTTATTGAACTGAAATTAGGAAAGTATATTGATGGAGATTCATTCCGCCTTATTGTTGAAATGTCAAAGGAATTGCCTGAAAATCTTATTAGTGAAATACCAAGCTCACTTAAATGGAAATCTAATAGGAGAGATACTTCATTAAGGGCAAATGAGATTCTCTCCAGATTTCAGCTGGTTATCGATGATCTGCAGCCATGTTTATCTGTAGGGACTACAGAGAGAGTGAAAATAACGGCAGCACTGAGCCCAAAGCGATTCTATTGTCAGAAGTTAGCATGGATGCAAGAACTGCAAGATTTAACATCAGCTATGTCTTTGCAGTATGAAGCTGTTTGTAAAGTAAACAAACCACAGTGTGAAAGTTTTGGAACCCTCTGTGCGGCAAGACAAAAAGATGGACAGTGGCACAGGGGAGTTATAGAACAGCTGTTTGGAGATCAGGTTAAAGTTTGGTTCATGGATTTTGGGAACAGTGAAACTGTCTCTTCTAATTATGTTTATAAACTTGAACCACAGTTCCTTTTAGTACCAATGATGTCATTCCCATGTGCTTTGTCTTCTCTAAGTAGTCAGAATGAAGAAATTAGGAATTCTCAACTTAAAGAACTTAAACGAGCATTGTTAGGACAAACTATTTCTGCCCATATTGATCTTTTCAGCCCCAAGGAACATGTGTTTAATGTTACACTGCACACTGAAGACTTAAATACTGATGATAAACTTCAACTGACCAATCAACTTCTTCCAGTGTTTTCTCCAAATGGTCATGCACAAATGTGTAATGCCATGACAAAACTTGCAACAAGTGAAAATCATATTTCTTATAAGAGTGCTTCTGAAACCAAAAAACTGGATGGAGATCATCCAACTGAAAATGACTTTTTGAAAATTCCATGCCAAACTGTAGAAATGAAAATAGACTCTGTTCATGTTGCTTATGTTGAATATGTATTGAATCCATCCAACTTCTGGATTCGAACGGATGTACATGAGCATGAATTTCTGACCATGATGAACAACATTTCAGAGCTCTATAATGCTTACAGTATGAATGACCAGATTCTTGAAAATCCAAAATGTGGTTTACTTTGCTGTGCACGATATACTAAGGACAGCCATTACTATCGCGCTGTTGTCACTGAAGTACTTGATTCTAGCATCACTGTGTATTTTTTGGATTTTGGAAATACTGACACTATACCATTCTTTGATGTAAAAATTTTGCTTCCGCAGTTTAGTGAACTACCAGCGTTGGCAATGTGCTGCACACTTGCTCATGCATTTCCTGTAGAAGATATATGGATAAAGAATGCAACTGATTTCTTTAAAATGACTGTGTTTGCAAAAGAGCTCTTGGTCCATGTTCTTGCAAAGCAAAATGACAAGTATGTTGTTGATGTACACCTTACAGAAACCTCAGAGAAATGTAATGTTGTTGCACTTATGGTACAGGCGGGATTTGCTGAGTATTGGCCGCTAAAGTCAGGTTACTGTCCTCCAAATTTGGACTTGAAGAGCTCCCAGATAGATCCTCAAGTACCAGATTTGAAAAGTAAAGAGACAAATTCTAAGAAAAATAAATTTATTTGTATTGGCAAACTAGTATCAGCAAAAGGGAATGCCCATCAAACTAATTCTTCAGAAAGTACAGTTACTCTCTCCAAAGAAAATACTGCTGCTCCTCCAAGTTGGGAACATAAACCTCTTGAAAGAATACCAGCTATGACAGGTTATGCTGTGTGTACTTATAAGCAGCACATATTCAAACCAGGAACTGTTCTTGATGTTGTATGTTCTAATATAATATCTCCAGGAGACTTTTGGTGCCAACTGGATAACAAATTAGCGGAATTGAAAATTTTGATGAGAGAAATTCAGAACTATTACAGAGTTTCCAATGAGCCTTATCAACCTGGGCAGACTGCTTGTATTGCTAAATATGTGAAAGATGGAAAATGGTACAGAGCATCTATTTTGCAGCAAGTGTCAAAAAAAGAAGTAGAAGTGATGTTTGTTGACTATGGTTATAAAATAAATGTTCTGGTTACAGATCTCCAAGCTATTACCTCTAATTTTCTTCTTTTTGAGGGTCAGGCATTTAGATGTTCCCTTTACAACCTAATCGAGCCCATAGATCCTGGACACTTAAACTGGACAAGACAAGCTTGCAGAGATTTTAGAAGTTTTATTAATAATGCTGCCAGTGGGTCACTGAAATGTAATATCTATGCTCTAGTTCTTGAAAGTCATAAGCGTCTGTGTAACATAGTCAATTTGGAGACTCCATTTGTACGTGTAGATCAGTTTCTTATTGATCATGGTCATGCCAAGCCTGGATTCTCCACGCAGCTTGCATCATCAGTGTGTCTTCATAGCTTTTACTATTCTTCATTTAATCTGAAAATTGGAAATGAAGAGGAAGTACATATCACTCATATATGCAACCCTGGAAGTTTTTTTTGCCAGCTTAGTAAAAACAGTGAAATTTTGGACAAACTGATGATAAAGATTGCAGAAATTGGTAATAAAATGAAAGAGCAAAAATGGGAAGGCAGTAGACTGAGTGTGTGCATAGCGAAGTATTTTGAAGATGAAAACTTTTACAGAGCTTTAGCTTATCCCATTGAATCATCCTCTTATGTGATGGTAGACTTCGTTGACTTTGGCAACAAGCAAATGGTAGAGCAGCATGATTTGCTTCCTATTCCAGAAGATGCCACAGAAGTATTCTTTACACCTATTCAAGCCATCAAATGCTGTCTCTCGGATTTTAATGAGAGAGAATTTCCAGTGACTGTGAACAAGTGGTTTGAAAAAAATTGTCTGGGGAAGACTCTGAAGGCAGTTTTAATATCCAGGAACATAGATGGACAATTGGCAGTGGAACTGTATGATGGATGTCTTCAAATTAATGCAAAAATTAAAGATCTGTTGCAGGTGTGTGTGGTAGATGAACAATCGCGCAACAAGGACAATAAATCAGTACCTAAACTAAAAAGTCACCAAAAGACTAAGTCAATAATTGAAGACACAAATATGGAGAGCCACGTCTCAAAAGCTGAAGATAAAAGTCAGGTAAATGAATTACATAGGACTAATGATGACAGAGTTTTAAAAAACAAAAAAGAACTTGTGCTTGATATCCAAGAAATGATTTCCCAACCTCTATCGGTCAGCAAGAATGAAAATGTTATCTCCATAAATACTGGTTTGAACAAAAAAATGGGTTCACATGAAGTTACAGACTGGGATACCTCTTTGGATTCGTTACTGCATCTCGATTCACATGGCCATGAATATGTTGTGGAAAGTACAACAAAGTATTGTACACCCAAAATAAATAATATTGAACAAGAGGACGACTGGACTATACCAAAATACACTGATCTTCCTCGGCCAAATATTCAACAAAATTCAAAGCATAAAGGATATGTTTCTCATGTTAATAGCCCATTATGTTTCTATTTCCATCTTGCAGCAGATGAAAACTTAATAGTTCAACTTGCAGAAGAACTTAACAAAATGACTGTATATGCAGTACAAAACTTCAGTGACCTTACAACTGGAGATCTCCTTCTAGCAGAGTATGCACTTGATCTTGCTCTGTATAGAGCAGTTATTAAAGAAGTCAAATCAGTCAGCTCCTTTGATGTAGAATTTATTGACTATGGTAATTCCTCAATTGTAAATATGTCTCAAATATTCAAGATTCAGAGGAAATTCTTAACTATACCAAGGTTTGCTATACATTGTTGTCTTAGTGGAGTAAATAGTGTAAAGTGTAATGGAACATGGAACAAGGAAATTACATCTTACTTTATGGAAAAGGTCAATGGGAAACCAGTCATGTGTGAATTTTTACAATTACATAATGAACAATGGAAAGTTAATATAATTTCTAATGAAAAAAGTCTTGGTGATGAACTAATGCTGTATCAACAGACCTTAGAACTGAAGAAAATCCTTTTAGTTACAGAACAGTCCAATCTGATTAACCATACTAATCTAGAGCAACAAGAGATATTGCAAAAATCCTCTAAGGATGAACTTTTGAAAACATCTGTTGAATATAACTGCTGCAACAATGCATGGTACATAGAGACAAATAATAGAGTTCCTTGTCAAAGACTGAAACCTGGACAGTTAGAAAAAGTCCGGCTACTTAATGTTTTAGATTGTGGAGACTTTCATGTAATCTTTCCAAGAAGTTCAAAACAATCAACTCATTTAACATTGCTGATTACCAAGGCAGTGAAAAGTAAAGACAACTTATTAGCAGCAGAGCATATTAAGGAAGGCATGCAATGCTTGACAAAATCAGAAAATAAAATGGAATGGCTTCGATCAGAAGTAAAACAAATATATAAAGATGAAAAGAAAATGTTAGTTTTTTTTATGGATTATGGCACAACTGAAAAAGTATCTATATCTAATGTCAAAATGCTAAGTGGAGACATAAAAGATATTCCTAAGCAGACCGTTGCGTGCAAATGGATTTTCACTGAAAATGTTGGAAAGATGTCATTTAACAATATAATGAATTCATTCACAAATCAAGAAATAAAAATCCTGTTTCAGAGTTATCTGAAGACTGTCTGTATTTGGAAAGTAGAGATAATAATAGATGGCAAACTATTTATGCAGTATTTAAATGACACTAATTGTGAAGACAAAAGTTTATGCAGGAAAGATATGTTGCCCTTCCAGATGATTCCTTGGGCTGAACTGGACAGCTATAAGCAGTACTGTGTATTTGCAGCTACAGTTATCAATCCATCCAATTTTTACATTCAATTAAAAGATTCTCTAGACATTCTGGAAACCTTGTCTATGTTGTTGTGTGGTCTTCCTGAGAATTTACCATCTTTACCAAAGGAATTTATTTTAATTGGTTCTCATTGCCTAATTAAGTATATTCCAGAAGATCAATGGTACAGGGCAGAAATTTCTGAATTGTCTGATCAAACTGTGCTTCTTACACTTATGGACCTTGGTAGAACACTCTGTATCCCTTATTATAATATCAATACATTGAAAATGATTCCAGAAAATCTTGCATGTTTACCAAGACTAGTGTATTGCTGTTCTTTAAATGGCGTGATTCCTGCTACAGGAAAACAGTGGACTAAGGAAGCTATACTTTTCTTTCTGGAAAATCTTACTAAAGACAACCTGATTTTCCAATTTAAGGAATACAGTCCTGAAGTATACCTGGAAGTAGACTTGATGAATGGGCAAACAAAATTAGCAGATCAGCTGATTGATGCTGGATATGCTCTTCATGCCAAAAGAAGCACAGCGTGGCTTGATGCAGGTGACAGCACAAACATTAGTGATAAAAATTACAAAGGGCTCAAAGAAACAGGGAATAAACATTTTCTGGGACATTCAGTGTTGGAATATGGCTGTGTTGAAAGAAAACAGCTAGCATATGAAAAGAGAAGAAACCTACCAAGCCTTTCAGTTTCAAGGAAGCTTATTGGTAAACCTTCAAGAGTTAGTGATGTACAATTGAAAAAGGAAATAAGTTCATATAATACCACAGGGAATGCAAAAGATGCTCTGAATTTTAAAGTGGAAGGAGGAGTGAAATATAAAGATGCTGTTGGACCATGTAAAAGTACAGAACAGATTGCCAAAAAATGGTGATTGATAAAGAAGTAACACTGAAAGAATATTCAAACTGTAAGTAATTGTCATGTAATAAAATGTAGAAGCTATTTTTGTAGCATTTTTGCAAGATTTAACTGTTTTTAGGCTTTTATAACAGACTGTTGGGTGCACTATCTCATTGAAAACAGTGTTATTTCAGTTCTGGTAAAAAGCAAAAAAGGCAGGCAGATTCTATCTTTGTAAATTTAAGATTGTTGTTAGGCTCATTTAATGCCAAGTACTTTTTCTGGAAGTCCAGAAACAAATGTTTTCAGCATAATGAGAATGTCCACTACTAATTTCCTTTGCTTTTTTAGTTTCTCCTTTAGTAGTGCACATCTAGGCTGCCTGCAAAAAGAGGAAACAAAAAGATACAGTGTATAAAAATAAAATAGAAACAGTGACAAATATGACAATTTTAAAATAAAGCTGTGATGCACTAATATGTTTGCATTTACTTTGTAGATTTAGTAGGTTTTATTTTTAAATAATTTGTAGAACATCATCTTAACATTTTATTTTTTTAGGGTCCTAAAGCCAAAGACTGGAATACTTTTATTTAGATTTTTATTTTCTGATTTTCTCACTTCAAAGTGTACATCAAAGCAAATTACATTCAGGTACTATAGATATTTCCATATCCCCACAGGATTTATGTTGCGCTCGGGGGATGAGCAGTGGAGAATGGCTCCCTGGTAGGGACTAGGAAGCATCTGCCCCCAGGGGGAGGAGCACTGGAGGAGACAGGCTTGGATGAGCTTCACCACTGGAAGCCTGAGGTCCCCCCTGGGTGGAGCCCGTAGGGACCCGGGCCGCTTGGACTTAGGTGGGCCTCGCAGGGTCTCTTGGAGAGGTAGTAGACAGGCGTGCCCACAGACAGCAAGGGAGCGTGGTCGGACTTGAGACTGTAGGTCAGATGGAGCAAGGAGGACCAGAACAGCATAGGCGATGACAAGGCAAGGGACAGAGCCAGAATCAGGAGACGTGGTCAAACAGGCAGAGGTCAGAATCTGAGGGTCAGTCCGAGGAGTAGTCAGGTTCCAGAGCTCAGACGAGGTCACAAGGCAGGCTGAGGTCAGGAGGCAGGCAGCAGACAGAAGGGTCGAGGAACAGGCCGAGGTCAGTACCAGAGAAGACAGTCCAAGGGTACTACCTGGGAGGCGAACAGGCAGACATGCTGGAACAGTAGGATCCTGGAACGAGACTGGAACAAGGCTTAGAAGCGCAGTGACAATCTAGCACACAATACAATGCCGAACCGATTGCCAAGGCAAGGAAGTGCAGACAAGGGACTTCCTTAAGTAGTTCCTTCAATCAGGGCGTGCAGCGAAGCTAGGACCCACCCCTGGCCCTACAAGAGGCCTGGCGGTCCATGCGCGCGTAGAGGCATGGCCAATGCCACAAGAGACGCCAAACTCCGGCGTGAGGCCTGGTGTGCAGTGGAAGGCCCAGCGACCGCTGATGCAGGACGCAGAGACCTGGAGGAGCTCGTGGCTGCTGCTGGGGAGGCCGACCTGGGACCTGCAGAGGAGCCAGAGAGTTGAGCAGGCTCATGCGTGGACAGGGCATGAGCCTGCAATCTACTTTTGTACCTGAGGCAGCAGAGGGTAAAGTGACTTGCCCTAAGGTCACAGGAAGCGACAATGGGATTTGAACCCTAGTTTCCATGGGTCGTAGCCCCCTGCTCTGACCACTAGGCTACTCCTCCACTCCACTCTTCTTTCTATGATGCAGCCTGCTCTCATTCCTGACACTAACACCAACCTCACTTTAATCCCATTTTCTCCCTCTTCTGATGTTGACCTCTACCAATTCAACATTAGTACAAACATTGCTATTTATTTATTTCTTTTATATACTGTCAATCTGTAGTCAATCTAGACCGTGTACAATTAAGAAATACAAAAACTTAGTAAAGGAAAAACTATAAAATTAAAATAAGTACAAAATAAAAATCATATAAAAATAGTAAAATACATGAAATGAAATATTGAAAAATGTTTCTAACAAGACAAAAAGAACACCTCTGACCATTTACTACTGAAACCACTGCATTAAAGTGTCACAAGCATTTGTGACTGCTAATTGCTGCTTAACCATTACATTAAAAGTATAACAGGCGTATCTGACTGCTAAATATTTTTCAAATTTAAGGGGGTTATTTTCAAAATGTTTATCGCACTCAAAGGATGTAAATGGCGGGGGGGGGGCAGGAGTTGCGGCGGGTAGGGGGAGGAGTCAGTTGCGGCATGCTGTCGATAATGTGAGGAACATTCTCGCTGGCAGTAGTGCGGCGAATAGCACCACCTTTTACGGTGGCGCTATTCACGTGAAAGGCTGCAGCTGACTGCACTGTGGCCGGCGAAATCGCACCACCGCAGTGCAAACGGCTATGGCCTTTCGCAGGCCCACCCCCTTCTCCCCGCCCCCTTTTTCGTGAGGAATGATGAATCCTGCCCTAAGTTTCATAGGCTTTAAAAAAAATTTTTTGTGTTTTTTGTTTTGTTTTTTTTTAAAGGTTTTAATGTATTTTTGGAGTCCAAGCTCATCAGATAAAGAGTTCCATAATTTGTTCTATCTCTGACTTCGGACAAATGAGCAGTTCTTATTGACAGCACTGTAAGAAGTCCTTTATTGGCCAACCTTAAATTCCTTTCTGTTTATTCACAATTTAATGATTTATGTATAATACATAGAATTTTGTATTCTATTCTCTTTTTTATTGGAAGCCAGTGAAGATCAATCAGAGTTGGATTAATATGTTCACATTTTTTTTCCTCTACACAACACTCTGACAGTTGCATTTTGGAGTAGTTGTAATGGTCTTTCCAGGTAAGCCAAATAAAATAGCATTGCAATATTCAATGGATGAAAAAAGCAGAGTTTGTAAAACGGTTCTGAAATCATTAAAATCTAGAAATAGCTTAAGACGTTTTAAAGTATGACATTTAAAATAACCATCCCTTATTTTTCTCTTTATGTCAGTTTTCATTTTAATTTCTTGATCAATTAAAATTCCAAGTTCGCGAACTTGATCGGTTGAATCGATCTGCATGAAATCGGTTTTAAAATGGGAAGTTCTGTTAATGTGTGGTTTTCTACTTAGTAAAATCATTTCCATTTTTTTGGTTATTTAAAATCAACTTCATATGGACTAAAAGCTGCCTAATTGAAGTGAAATAGCTTTCAGTAGTTCTTTAAGTGACTTCAAGAGAATTTTTATGGGGATTAAAAGCCGAACATCATCGGTGTATAAAGGGGTAGATTTTAAAACATTGCATGTGCACGTCCCATGTGCATGCGCTACCCAGCGTGCACACATGGACACATGATTTTATAACATGCGCGCACAAGGGGGGGGAAGACATATGTGGACGCATATGTCCACATATGTCTTCCCCCCCCGTCACCACTCGTAAGTGACCCCGATGCGTCACTTACGAGTGGTGACGCATCGGGGTCTTCTCCAGTCCGCTCCAATTAAGGAGCGGACTGGGATGGAATTTCCCAAACCCCTAGCCTGACCTCCCTCCCCCTATCCTGCCCTCCCCCTATCCTGAATCCCCCCAAACTCTTTGTCCTACCTTTTGCTCCTGCTCCTATTTACTTGACTGTCTTGGCAACATTACATTTGTTCTCTAGAGTAATGGCCAATGGCCATTACTCTAGAGCAGTGGTTCCCAACCTTTTTTGCACCAGGGACCGGCTTCAAGCAAGACCATTTTTCAGGCGGGGTGGGGAAGGGGTGGGGCTTTGGTCAAATGGGGGCGGGGTTATGGAGGGGGTTGGATTTTAGTGCATACTTATCATTTTAATTATGACACTCTCTCCCTCTCCACACACCTCCCCCACACACACTTACTCCTCTGGATTTTCTCATACTCATGCTCTCACTCTCTCTGGCTCCCTCACATACACACAAACACAGACACACAGGCAAGCTCCCAGTCATTCTCACACTGAATCCCAAGCAGGTTCCCATTCATTTTCACACCACTCCCTCCTCATCCTCCAGGCATGCACACATTCATTCTCACACACACACACAGACCCCCAGGGAGGCACCAATTTATTCTCTCACATACAAACTCCAGGAAGACACCCATTCATTCTCATACACAGACACACCCTCAGGCAGGCACCCATGCATTCACACACATACACCCCCAGGCAGACTCCCATTCATACACATGCACACACTAAAGGCAGAGACCCCCTCTTTCTTTTGCCAGCAACCTCAGAGCCTCTCTCATTCCTCTGCTGCCACTGTCACTGCTGCCGCGTGGCTGTTGGGGAGGTGCTGATTGCTATGCTACTGTCACTGAAGCCCATGCTGCTGCCTCCTCTGTGCAGGCCCCGTGGGCTTCCAGGTCCTCCATGCTGATCTCGTACATTGTGAGATCCGCATAGAGAAAGTGCTACTCTTGCACATTCCCAAAGATTACGTGTCAATCAGTAAAAAGTAATTTTTTTTTTTTTTTTTTTACATTTGCTGTCTGATCTTAGTTTTCTAATCGGTTGGTCACAGGCTTTTTTTTTCCACCTTCCCTTTCTTATTTTTTTGCCAATTCCTTTTATATTATCTTTTTTTTCCTATTTCTTTTCTCTCCATCTGTCTTCTTCCCTCAAACACACAGATTCTCATTCTCACATGCTTTCTCTCTCTCTCTCTCTCTCACACGCTGTCTTGCTTATGCACACAGATGCTCTCTCTGCAAACATTCAGGTCTTCTCTCCCACACACACAGTCTCTCAACTCATCTCTTACATGCAGACATACACACTCTACAGACCCTCAGCCTCTCTCTCTCTTCTGGGCTTCTTTACGCGCGGCTCCGGCAGGAAGGAGGTGGAGCACCCGCACGTTTAGACGTGACCTTTTTCTTCAGGCCGTGGTGACATGAGCTCCACCACGGCCCTGCTGATCTTCTTGCTGTGTGTATCCGTCACACAGCACAGCAGTAGTTCACCGCTTAGCCGCCAGTGGGATGAGATCCACCAGTGGCCATCGGCGGCTCAGCGCCCCCTAATGCTTGGCGCCCTAGGTAGTCACCTAGTTCGCCTAGTGCTTCCACCGGCCCTGGGCAGCATCCACACCACAAAGTGTGCTCTGAGCCGCCGCAGAGCACACTGTCAGTGTTTAGTGCTGGTTTGCGGTGGCGCCAAGGACCGGTGGTTGGGGACCCCTGCTCTAGAGCAGTGGTTCTCAACCTTTTTTCTATATGGACACACCTGAGAGATGATGCTCACATGCATAACACACTGAACACATGACCATCATGGAACTAAATATAAGCATATACTCTGCATCCACTGGAGTCCCCCTTATCCTAACAATAGGTACAGAGCAGAACTAAGACATTTCCCTGTGCAATTCACCATACAAAAAAGATATTCTGATTCTGGTGTCATCTTAACAGCATCACAAACTCCCTCTACTACCAGGTGCATTGCAAAATAATACAAACAAACCCCACTCTGTACATTTCTATAAAACCTGCCATACCTCAGCAGCACTAACTCCAAGAAATGAAACAGCAGTTCACCATTAGTGCAATATAATATTGAGAAATATTATATCTCAGTCACATACACAGATTACAGACAGACCTGCCTTCACCAAATATAGAATAAAAGTCCACAAATTACAAATGTGGAAACAAAACCTGGAAAGGAAACCCCAAGACCACCTTCTGCATGCAGTGCAAAACTGGAGATTAGAAACAAAAATATATTTTCACCTACACTAAGCAAAGTTCAAAGAGAGAAGAAATGCATATTTTCAAAACTGACATAGTATGGCCCTTATACCCTTTCACTTGCCTCCATCACCCCTCATTTCTCCCAATTACTCAATCATCTCTTCACATGCTCATATCCATGACCAACATTTTCGACATCCCCCACTTCACATTCTCTTCCCCAAGCTCCCTCTCTCCCCTGTTCAACTTTATGCTCTTCTCTCTCCCCTTCCCTACTCAGAATACCCCTGACCATCTCCTTCCTACCCCTTCCTGCTCAGCATCCCCCACACCTCAATCTCTCTTCCATGCCCAGCAGCTCCAACCGCTCCCTCCTTCACCTCTCCCTATCCAGCAACCCCAACTCCTTTCCCCCACCCCTTCCTATCCAGCAGACTCCCCATCTCCCCATCTTCCTGCCCAGTACATTACCCCCCTTCCTGGCTTTCAGCCAGCAGAAAAGACTTCAGTCCATTCCAGAATCTCACTTCCTCTTTATCAACAGCAGATGAGGGCAAGAAGCATTAAGGAGAGGAAGATGAGGAGGCAGCAGCAGTGGATCCACAGAGCATGCACATTTCTCCCATATGCTTTTGCATTCACATCCAGGCCTCATGGTGGTAAAGAGAGCATCAGCAGCCTCACTGCCAGGCCTGGCAGGGGACATAAAGTTGGTGTCCTGCCAGTCCCATATGAACAGGAGTTGGTGATATCACGCTCTGATCTTTGTGAAGGAGGAGGGAACAATCTCTCACTGGCTAGGAAGAGAAGGAAGCAAAGGCAATTTCCTGTCATACCCAATAAAAGAGAAGTCTGCCAACTCCTGCCCAGACTGATGAGGAAAAACACGTCTTCTGCTGGCTCTGCGACACAGTAGTGTGTCCTGACACACCTGTTGAGAACCACAGCTCTAGAGCACTTTTATTTGTTTTTTGTAAAATATTAACTTTGTCTTCTCTGGTTTCACAAGTGTTCCCCCCCCCCCCCCCCAAAAAAAAAATAGCTGAACATGTAGTTTTCCGTTGAACAGCAAGCTGCATTAGCCATTTTGTGTGGGTGATGTTATGTACTGAACAGGCTCCTCTCTCCAAGCTAGTAGAGCTTTGAGCTCTGCTGAGCCTGAGGGAATTCCCACACAGGTGTAGCCTCATAAGCTGTCTCAGTCCATTTTTTGTACAAACACATTCAGTCTCTCCTTTTACTTTTTTTCTGCAACATTAAAATGTTGCAATTTCTACCTCTATATACACATTTTACTGTTGCCTCGCTGCTTCTGCAGCACCACACAACAGAACTTTTCAATGCTAATAAAAGAACAAATATTTTACAGAGTCCTTGTCTTTTCAACATTTCGAGTCAGAAGAAAAAGCTTATTGTCATCGGCTTTAAAATTTACATCTATGGCAAGGTAATGTCCCTCATAAATGACCATGAGCTCTTCTATTGATGCCTTGGACCAGAACATGACAAGGAAAATTACTACACCTGTGGACGGATGTCCCCACACTCAACGTTCCAGGGCTTTTCAAATTGAGAAGCTGCATAAATCTCAAGTCGTAGCAGATTTCCTCCTGCAGTGCAGTTTCATCTGCCTCGCTGGAACAGGAGTTGAGCAATAGCTACTCCATGACTCCCCCTTTGTCTCGGGCCGAATCCCCAGGGCTGAGTTAATATCAGCCTCTGCATCGAAAAAGAAGCAACATCAGTCATTGGAACCTGCATCAAAAAAGCACAAACACTTGGTGTTTGGATACCGGCGCTATCGAAGCAGTCATTATCGGCGCAAGGTGTGGGATGCTTGAAGCATTCAACACAAAGCCACATTTTTCCAAGGCGTCTGAAATGATCTTATCAGACCCTCCACCTGACTCATCAGGTTACTTTACCAACACAACTGTGTTCTCATCCTAGTCAGCAGTGGAGGGCATCATGTTGCCATTGCCTTCTCCAATAACTGGAATGCTCACTTTGACATGGATGCTATCTGAGGGTCTTTGCCTGGAAATGCCAGATCTGATATGTTCTATAGTCCCACCCATTTGTAATAGATCACCTGTTTAGATGCAAGAACATATCTTAGTTTTCGAAGAGGATGTTCCAGTGCTCACGCCAGGTCAATGGACACATGAGTCACTTGACCAGATTGCAGGTTGGTGAGATTTTTTTGCTTTCCTGACTATGGAGACTGAAGGAACAATCCAGCCTTTCTTTTCCACCATTACTGCAGCACTTCCAGTCTCACCTATCAGCCTGAATACATCATCAGAACCCACAATTCAGGGTTTTTTACTTTTTGGCAGTAGAGTCTAATCAGATGGAGTTGATTGGCCCAATGTGTATCTCCTTAAGGGCAATCTGAAGAACCTCCTGGTTCACCCTCTATCGAAATTCGTATAAGTGAGCCCTACCAGTTGGCTCAGGAGACTCTATTGGTATACTTTTTGACCCGCTTCTGGATCTTCCCAAATACACCTTGCCCTCTCCAATGATCTTATTGAAAATTTGTGTAAAAGAGGGGAATGGTGCTTGGCAACCATGTCCACAAGGACAAAGACCCCCACTTAGAACTACTTGGTAAACTTCAAATTCTGGATACCCCATCAGAGGTAGGCAGCTCTTCCAGTGCACAGCATCCTCAATATATTGATAAATATGTAGGAAAGTCCTATTATGTGTATTTCTACAGCAAGAACATTTGCTCTTAAGTACAGGATTTTGAAGTCTCCGGAATTTGGCATCGTGCAACTACCACATCGGTCCATAATGGTCGAGTCTAGTATGAAAAAGGCAAAAAAGACTAGAATTCACTCACTCACTTCCAGGAAAGATCACAGACTTCTTGACAGTTTCAGCAAAAAGTGTTTCAAAGCTCCATGTGCTCTGCTTGCATCACTATTCACCAGTTTTAAATGGTGAAATACATTCACAACTGCATTTGAAAGCTGAAGCATTTTCTATAGCCTGCAGAAAGTGGGACTTATCCCTAACTACTTTTGGATGCGGAAGAGGTCGTCATTCACCACCTCAGATCTGTGTGTGTGTCGTTCAATTCAATTTCATATACCTCCTCTACTTCAATCAGGGCTCGAACCATGGCATGGCTTAGAGCAAGTAGCATTCATGAAGATGTCCACGAAAAGTTGGCTGACCTACCTTGTTTAGGTGACAGCCTTTTTAGTGAAAAACTCAAGCTAAACTGTTGCCCATATTAAAGAGCAGAATGTAGCAGTTTAATCTCTTGACTGCTCCCAAACAATTTTCCACTTCAAGATGCTCCTCCTTTATGTACAACTAACTGCTCTCCCACAGATGTTCCTACTGATCATTTCAACAGAACCAATTACTACTTCTTCTTTCTCAGCATCAGCAGCCACTTCTGGCCAGACCTCTTCAGTAGATACGCCATCAGCGTAAAACCACATAAACCTGGGCCTGGTTTTTGATTCCTCCGAACAATCCCACTCCTCCATTCCAATGGGCAAAAGAATCCAGGCTTTCTTAGAAATGTGGTGTCAGATCTCCAAGGCCCTTTGAGTGCCTGTAATTGTGCAGTCAGGGTATGGATTGTATTTCTCCTGGCTTCAATCCCTCTCACATTGTGTACCACTCAATCCAAATCCGTCTGGCTAAATGCCGCAGCTTCGCTTGGCAGTCCAATCACTTAAACAGTGCGTAATGGAGCCAATCCCTCAACATTGGCAGGGTTTTTACACCCGATATTTCCTCATCCCCAAGAAGTCAGGTTGATTGAGTCTATTCTGGACTTGAGACACTTGAACAAAAATCTACTCAGAGGGAATTTCAAACTAATTCCCTCAGCATGATTCTTTTTGCCAGGTACTTGTGACCTGGATTGGCCACTGTTGGAAACAGGATACTGAGCTTATAGATCTTCGGTCTGAACCAATATGGCAATTCTTATGTTCTTATAGAAAGACAAATGGATATGTGCCCTGGACCTCAATGCATATGTCCACATACCTATCCATCCTTCCCATTAGTGCAACCTTTATTTCAAAATTGATTCTTCCAGGGGGTTTCAAGATGGCATCCTAGATGCAAAACATGTTAACGCTGAGCTCCTGTTGATCTTATTTCTATGGGGAAGAAACGGAAGGGAGGAGTGCCCCCTGCCAACTCAACTCCTGGCAGTTTACTCACAGCAATCAGTTCTGCTGCTTTTTACCTCAGAGTTCACTGCTTCCAATCTGTGGTCCGGGTCTCTTGTTGCTGGGGTAGAAAGAGGAGCCTCTGCCCAGTTTGAGGCTAGATGTCCCTCAGCCTGGAGCAACAATCAATTTCCCTTGTGTTTGGAGCTGTCGGTTTCTCCTGGCCACAGGGGTTGTAACAACTAGGAATGTGAATCGTTTTTCTGACGATTGAAAATATCAGAAGATATTTTCAAACTCGTCAATTCGGGGGGGCCCCCGTACCCAATAGGAAAAACCCACAACATTTTTCATGGGGTTCTCTTATCGTTTTTTTTTTTTGGGGGGGGGGAGGTGGGAAGAAAGGGCTCTTAAAAAAAAATAAACCCCAAACCCACCCGATTCTTTAAATTTAATTCTTTTGCATTCCCCCCCCCCCAAAAAAAAAATTTTTTTTAAAGTACCTGATGGGTCAGCGGGGGTCCCGGGAACGATCTCCCACTCTCAGGCTATCGGCTGCCACTAATCAAAATGGCGCTGATGGCCCTTTGCCCTTAGCATGTGACAGGGTATCCGTGCCATTGGCCGGCCCCTGTCACATGGTAGGAGAACTGGATAGCCCGTGCCATTGGCCAGCCCCTGTCACATGATAGGAGTACTGGATGGCCCGCGCCATCCATTGCTCCTGCCATGTGACAGGGGCTGGCCAATGGCAATGATACCCTGTCACATGCTAAGGGCAAAGGGCCATCGGCGCCATTTTGATTAGTGGCAGCTGACGGCCCGAGAGCGGGAGATCGCTCCCGGGACCCCCGCTGGACCACCAGGTACTTTAAACATTTTTTTTTGTGGGGGGGGGGGGGGTCGGGAGGGTGGGGGATGCGAAAGAATTACATTTAAAGGATCGGGGTTTTTTTTTTTTTTTTTTTAGGCATGACACAGCCAATTAAAACAGGTAAGAATCGCGGGAACGAAGATTTCCCGCGGTTTTTACCTGAACTAGATACCGGAAACGAGTCCGGTACCGATTCACATCCCTAGTAATAACAGGTCAGCAATTGGGCAGGTTGGATCCAATGAATGTTTACATCTTGGGCAAAGCTGGGCAAGAGGAGCGGTTAGTGATGTTGGCTGGCATTTCTGGGGCTCCGGGGTTTCTTGGCGTAGCTGGAACTGCAGGGGATGCCTCCGGCTGCCCCCCCCCCTTTGCTTTTGGGAGTGAAGAGTGAATGGGGGGTAAGAGGTGAGATCTCTCTAGAATATCTGGAAAGTAGTTCTATGAATGCTACTATTTCTAAACGGCTTGACAGCATCGAATCTCTAATGAGAGATAATGAAACTAACAGAGAGAGTGGTGCAAAAGTTACATCCTTTTCTGAGAAGATTGTGAAAGAACGGTGTCTTTGATTAAATCCAACAGCGAATGTTTACAGAAAGATAGTGTAAAACTTCAACATAAGTTGGAAGTGGTGAAAAATAAACTCAGATCTTTAAATATGAGAATTTTGAATTTTCCACGACTTCCTTGATTAGCCCAAGGGAACTGTTTAAAAAATATCTATTGGAGGTTTTAAAGTTCACCCAGAACCACTATCACCTTTAAACAAGATATTTTACCTCTGCGCAGGAACAGCTGAATATAGACACTTTAGAATAGTATGCATTTTTGAAAATTTGTTGCCTCTCAGGCCATAGTTTTAATTGTTTTTGTCTTTGAGTCAGATAAAAATTCTGTTATGTGATTTTTCTTTTAATATAAAGGTTCTCTGTTTATAGGTAAAAAAATTTGGTGTTTTCCAGATGTATCCTTTGAGACTCAGGCTAGGTGCAAGCTATTCCTGCAGATGAGGCAGAATGTACTGCCGGCTTTTGCAGGCCTGCTTCCCCCGCTTTACCCCACCCCCCTATACCATGCGATTCAAAGAGCCCAGCAGTATTAGTGAATCTAGGCCTAAGTTCCCCACTCAGTCTCAAGTTTATCTGGGCTTGGATAGACTCATTATATGAAAGAGCATTTCTACCTTCAGAATGAGCAAACATCATTAAATCACTCATTTACAAACTACTATCTCTCCATGATTAACAGGCAGAGCAGTCCTGATGGTCTTGGTTCATATGATGATAGCCATCCATGTAGTCCTGTTGATCTGCTTCCACAACCATTACCTTCAATGGGTGCTACGGTCTCAATGGGATCAACTAATGCAACCGCTATTGACTGTGATATAGGTTACAGAGGACATGAAGAAACAGTGCAGTGGTGGCTATATCTCCCAGTTCTCTAGGAAGGAACCTCTCCAAGTAGCTCTAGCAACAGATGCTTCCTCCAGAGAATGGGGGGGCGGGGGCGGCGCTCACACAGAATCCTTTCAAATCCAGGGCACCTGGTCTCAAGGAAGGTTTGTTTCAAATCAGTTTACTGGAATTAAGATTAATAAAATATGCTCTGTTAGTGTTTGCACACCTTCGGGTAAAAAGCATCCTAATTCAAACTTACAAACAAGTCATTATGTTCTTTTTCAACAAACAGGATCATAGTCTCTGCCAAGAAGCACTGGAAATATGGCAGTGGGCAATCAACAATTGCACTGCCCGACTAACCACTTATCTGCTTCCAATACACTGGCTGGTCTTCTAAGCAGAGTGTTTTGTCCAGACGTGTAATCTCTATAGCAATTAGTAGCCAACAGATTCTTAGACTTATGGGGTTGGCCATCAAGTGGATCTGTTCACATCAGAACAAAATAGGAAACTACATCAGTTTTGCTCAGTTGTGCCTAGGGATCTTAGACTAGCCCAGGATGTTTTCCTCCTCAACAGGGGCACAAGCCTCAAATGCGTTTCCGCCAATACCATTGATTGCCAAACAGTACAGAAACTTCTCCAAGATTGTGCTCATCTGTTCCTCATCACTCCAGTGTGGCATATATATATATATATATATATATATATATATCTCCAGCAGTCCTCCCATTCATCTGGGGACAGACCCTGCTTTAACTCAGGAATAAAGGACCCTATATCATCCCAACTTCCCAGCTCTCAATCTGACAGCCTGGATGTTGAATGTTCAGTAATCATGGACCTTGATTTGCTAACAGAAATTGTAGACATATTAGTATCGTCTAGAAAGCTATCTATAAGGAAGAATAGATATTCCAAATGATGCCAATAGAATGCTTTGGACCCATTTTTTTTTTTTGTGAACCCAAGCATTTGCTAAAGTACTTGCTTCACCTTTCTGATTCAGGTCTTTTCACTTCTTCAGTGTGAGCATACTTAGTGCCATAGCAGCATACCATGTTCCGGTGAACAATAAATCAATTTCTACTTATTTGTTAATACTCAAATTCATGATTGTACGTCAGACCTTCGGTACAGAGATTTCCAGTTCCAAGGGACTTAAATATTGTCCTTTCTCAACCAATGAAACCTGCTTTTGAACCGGAGTCAGCTTCGCTCAAGTTCATGATATGGAAAGTACTGTTCCTTGTGGCAGTCTTATCAGCCAGATGAGTTTACAAACTCCAAGCCCTCGTTCACTATTCACATGAATGCAATTCTTCCACAACAGGATGGTGCCTGGTATTCACCCGTAGTTTCTGCCGAAGGTCGTCTCTGCTTTTCTTGTCAATCAATCCATTGTACTGCCTACTTTCTTTCCAAGACCTCATGTGCATGAAGGATAAAAAACCTTCATAATTTGAACTGCAAAAGTACCTTAGCATATTGCAAAAAACAAATGATCACTTTGTCAATCTTCTCAGTTGTTTGTCATATGACCCAAACAGAGTAGATGTGCCAGTCTCCAAATGTGCTTTGACTAATTGGATAACTGAGTGCATTCAACACTACACCTTCAGAACTACAAGTTACAGACTTCCAGCGCTCATGAGGTAAGAGCCATCTACAAGAAGTGCCCCTTGAGGACATCTGCAAAATTGCAGCCCGGTTATCAGTTCACATCTTTATGTCCTGCTACTGTCTCAACAACCTTTGAGGACTGACAGTAAATTTGGACAAGCAGTTTTGCATAACCTGTTCTCAAGTAGCCTACACACCATGGTGGGGTCTGGGTTGTTTATTCAGTTGTCTGCTGCAACCCTAAACTTGGGATTCCCCACATGTAATAGCTAATTCAGCCTGCTTATTGCCAGAAAAAAAAAGCAAGTTTGCTTACCTTAAACAATGTTTTCTGTAAATAGGATGAATTAGCCATCGAATACCCTCTACTTCCCTGGAGAGTCAACTACATAACTAGAAGTACATAGCTCTGCTATAGTCTGAGGAGACACATGAGGAAACACCCATGCGGGAACTCCTGCACATGCTCAGAAGAGCCTAAAACTGTACTAGGTGGGAGAGATGAGTCCATTCAGTGCCACCAGGTAATGTCACCTACATGAAATATTTAATTCATCCTTCTGTCTACAGAAAACACCATTTACGGTAAGCAAACTTGCTTTTATTTGTGTTTTATCACTTGTATATTTTTGTAAATGTCATTGGTTACCTTTTTCTAGTTTGTTCTATCATTGTGACTCTAAAATATTGTATTTAAGGAAAAAAGGTACAAAATGCAGAGTTCCAAATTATCTCGTAGTTGCTGCCATCAGAATATGGGCTGGGCATTGTCTAAGGATATCTACTTTTGGAATATCTGCAATACCTTCATGTAATCCGCTTTGAAGGACCTGAAAATCGGAATATAAATCGATCAAATTAAAATGGTAAATGATCATTTTTAACCAGTAAATGGAGCAGCTTCACAATTTAAATACAAAATGTTCTTTATCTTAACTTCTTTTCCTTAACTTCTTGTCCTCATGAGTCACAAAACCTTGTTTATTTGGACTTCCAAAATATGTACAGTAACTCTGAAATTAATTACAAATTTTCTGGCTAATGCTTTGGTAGCTTAAAGCAGATATGACACGTATTCTGGTTTCCAATGGTGCATCATGTACTTTAGATTCATTTATGTCAAGATGTTATGTAAAGATGTTTTAAAACAAGGATGGAAGATCTTTGGTTTTCCATATGTGTCAATTGTTGCACATGTTAAAAGCAGGTGATTTCTTATTAAAAAAATTAATTTCTAGTTTAAATTTTGTTCTATCCATTTAAATGTCAAATTTGGATTATGAATAAACAAAACATTTATATTCTGCCCATAGCAGGCCGGCTGCGCTTACACTAAAATATAGGGGTCCATTTTCAGCCGGATAAACATATCTTACTAATTAGCAGGATATATTCAGCAGCCCAAATCTACCCGGCTATCTTAAAGTTAACAGGTTATGCCTAACCTGATAACTTTAGGACAGCCCTATGGTCCAACAGTGTTAGCTAAATATAGTTACCAGCTAACTCTATTCCACCTGGAAATGCCTCCAGCCTACCCCCAGAACGCCCCCGACTTGTGCAGCTAGAATTCATAATGTGATGAATATCGCCATGTAGTCATTTAGACAGATAATTTTTCAGTTATCTGTGTAAATGGCTTTTGAATATAGACCTCAGAGAATATGAAAATTCATAGACAACATAAACATAAAATGATACAACACATACACAAACATACCCAGGCTTTTTCCTGGTATTTGATACCCTCTTCCACCCTCAACTCAGGCATCACAGGAGCCACAAAGCATAGCTCCTTCTAGAACCCAGCTAACCCTAAGTCCAGCTACTGGTATCACTGTTCTGCAATGAAAAAGATCTGCCTCCCACCCAACTCCCCTACTACAGGAAGCAGAAGACTTCATCCAATAATTAAACCTAGGTACTCCACTTAGCAGAGCACAGCACTGCCACAGAGCCACCACTCCAGGCTTGCTCTCAGCAGCTCAATTTACAGAATAACTTTTGTCTTAAGGCATCTAAATGTATTGTTTTCCTCTGTGCAGCTTATGGTGGATATTATTAATTTTGTCAGTTTTCTTTGACCTTTGATCTTTTCTTTAATTATATATTTTTTTGTACTCTTGTGTATCATTGCTGTTAATCTTTCTGACTAGTAGTATCCCACAAAAAATGAATGTAATGCAAATAATTATAAATTGTAATATTGTATTTTGTTTTCCAACTTCATATTGCTCAATTGCACTTTATGCTGGTAATATTTTTACTTAGATTACTATATGAAAAAATGTAAAAAATATTTTAAAACATGGAGATAATTATGGTCCATAGAATGCAAGAGCATTCAGAATAGTGTGAAGTATCATAGATTACAGCCAGGTCCCAGAATCTTTAGAACAATTCTAACTTATCCTTCTCAGTTAGCTCTGCAGTATCCTAGTATCAAAATGTTATATTGCTCAGGAGAAAAACAATGACCTTCCTTTTTATTCCATTCTCATAATGTTTGCAATGAAATCTCCAAGCTAAAGTGCTGTAGCTGTGTTGGCATTGCTTCACTCTTTCAATACAAGTCCAAAAGCCCTTTAACACCATTCTGGACTTCATATATATTTTCTCATCATCATAATCACATTCCAGTTCAGTTCTATGAAATAGTTTATCTATCTCCCATATGGTTGCATTAATTAGTTTCACATTTTCCCTTTTTATAGTTGTTTTCACACAGAAAAACTTCTTTAGTGATTTGCAGTATAAATTCCTCACACTGTGAGCTCACTTGGCTACAAAGGTTGGTTTGTATAATCAGTGGTCTTATAACTACTCACTTGTATTTTGAAGTTTTGTGCCTCAGCTAGTTCACCTTGAAAAAAGCATTTCCGTCAGATTAATTTCTGTCCTTGCTTCCACAGTGTGAAATTTGTGTAACTTCTGTGTCTGGAAATTTCTCGAGCTTCAGCTGGTTAGGTGTCCCTTTCCATCTCTTTTTCTGTGGTCTCAAATGGGTAGATTTTAAAAGGGCCGCACATGTGCCCATAAATGCGCATGTCTTGCCGTGAGCAAACATACGCACTATTTTATAAGGTGTACGGGTAGGTTTTAAAATACTCTTCACATGCGTATGTCTGAAGCCTTTATGCAAAGAGAGATTCTTTTATAGGGCTCAGCCTGACATTCAATCTATGCATAATTGTAAAGGAGGGAACTTTGGATTGGGGTGAGTTTTCGGGAGGTGGGCTGGGGTTGGAGGTTGGTATTACAGAAACATTCAGAGGTATTCATTGTAAAATTGACACTAAAGAATTTTAGTCCTTATAAGTGATGAAAAGTTGATTTGAACAATGCAGCTATCAGAGACTGCAGTGTACTGTTACTGATCTTGCTAGGGAGTTAGCAATCTGTTAGCGCTCTCCTCCTCCAGGGGGGAGGAGTAGCAATCTGTTAGCGCTCTCCTCCTCCAGGGGGGAGGAGTAGCAATCTGTTAGCGCTCTCCTCCTCCAGGGGGGAGGAGTCAGCAATCTGTTAGCGCTCTCCTCCTCCAGGGGGGAGGAGTCGGCAATCTGCTGTCACTCACCCCGCTAGGAGGGCGGAGTTAGCAACTGTTCTGCTTTTCTCTTGAAAGGAGGAGGAGTAGCAATCTGTCCTGATCTGCTCCTTCAGAAGGGAGGAGTTAGCTACCGCCAGGAGGGCAGAGTTAGTAATCTGTAGCGAACTACTGTTAGATGTTCCTGTAAGAAAGGAAGGTAGCAAGCTGTTATGGACCAACTCCCCAGGGAAGAGGAGTTGGCAATCTATTTTATGATATTCTTCTGAGGAGAGAAGCTAACAATAGGATATTGTACTTCGCTACTGAGATAGCAATCAACCATGCCTCCGCTACGGAGTAGCAATCTGTTATATATATAGGCTGCTGACAAGTCCCAAAGAAAGAGAACATAGTTGTCTATATAATACTTCCGTGAGCGGTGCTAGTGGTCTGTAGTGGTTGGCTCCCACAGAGTGATAGTAGTGTAAGGAAATCACCACTAGGAGGAAATGGTGAATCCCTGGGCCGATGGCAGATGACAGCGCCCCCAGGAGAAGATCCTGAGAGGAAACACTGGCTAGGCTAGAATATGAAGTAAACACAAATAGTTCTTTATTAAGCTGGAAGTTGGGCCACCAGAGGTGGCAGTAGAGAGTCGATGTGTCCGGTAGGGCTGAAGTCTTTCTGATACTGGAATGTAATCTCTGGGTCGCTGAGCTGTAGAGAGACTAGGAGTGAGTAGACAGGGTATACTGGATACACTCACAATATTGTAAATGTCTGCAATGGTCTCTATGCCACAGAGAGTCTTCCGTATATTCAGGAACAGGAGCCGTAGGTGAGCCCTGGTTCCTCTACACAGTCTGTAATAAGAACTCACAATAGCTGTATATGAAATGGCTTCTAGCGTAGAAGAGTCTGTAAAGGATTCTAGGAACATGGGCCCGCGTGGAGCGAGTACCGGTTCCTGTCTGCAATCTTGCCAATCTAACTCTCGATCTCTGTACCTGCGATAAAGTCTTAGACAGAAGGGAGTCTTCAGAGCTATAGGAAAGTAGGCACTCGTGGAGCGAGTACCGATTCCCATGTACAATAGAACTCACTGTGATCACGTCCGCGATCGCTTCCAGGCAATGAGGAGTCTTCTGAGTATTCCGGCAATCTGAAATCAAGAATAGAGAGCGGAGCCCCTGTGGAGCGGGTACTCCTGGTAAGTTTGAAAAGGCCGAGCAGTGGGGACGGATTCCTTGGCTAACTTGGATCGTTGTTGCAAGTATCGTGGACTGCCGAAGCAAGCCCCGTTGGAGTTCCTTGCTAACTCGTTAGAGGTTAGCAAACAAAGACCTTTTAAAGTGGAAATTGATGTCACTATGGGGGGACGCCCCCGAGGTTCGCGCCCTTGCTGGTACAAGTCTGGAGCGCGTGCGCCCGTACATCATCAGGAACATGGCGGATCCGTAGCATCAAGCCAGCCTGGGGACACCGGGACCAAGAGGCAGAGAGAAGCCGCAGCTGCAACTATCAGAGCCGAAGGGAGTCGCTGCCAAGGTAAGAGGGTAGAGCGAGGGGCGAGAAGAGGCATGAACGCAACTTTTACAAATCAACTCCTCTTTTTAGAATTTCCATTGCTTTATATAAAGTCTAGAATTCTTTAATGATGTCAGTTTTACAATGAATACCTCTGAATGTTTCTGCAATACCGTGCCCCCTTACAGTGATGCATATATTGAGTATCAGGCTGAGCCCTATAAAGAGTCTGTGCACCTGTCTGTCTCTCTCTCTCTCGCTCTTCCCCCTTCCCCCCATACTCCTGCGCCTACTGAGGAGCTGTAGCAAAGTTACGCTGGTAACATACACGTGCTGGATGAGGAAAATTAGGGGTTATGGGTGTCAGTGCTGGCCCCACCTCTGGAACAACCAGGCCCTGCCCTATTTTGGCCTTCTTTTTCTGGACGTGCATTCATGAATATACGGGTGTCTTTCCTGGCTATTTAAAATTTGTGTAGCTCCTGCGCAGCCCACTTACGTGCGTATGTGGCCATTTTTGTGCAAGCAAAACTTTTAAAATCTACTTCATTGGGAGGAAACCACACTTTATTTCTCCCTTTTGTTGACCCATCTGTGCTTATGGGTTTGAGACTTAGGCCTGCCCATCTCCCTGAAGTCCCACACCCCAGACCTCCCTTCAACTTTCCAACCACTGATCATAATAGAATTTGAACGTTTCTCACACATCCATTTGTCCTACCCTAGGGTTTTTCCTTTATTTATTTATTTTTTTGAGGCTGCCATGTATTCTAGCTCATTCACAGACAATACAGTAACATATCCATCACAATAATTAAGCTAATATTTAATGATTCACTATATATATATTATGCAGCATGACATATGCAGAAGACAAATTTTCAGTGCCACACTGCAAATAGAGCAACTTTGATTATAACTTAGCAAACCTTTATAGAAAAACAGAACATGATAGCAGTTAATTATCCATGTTCTCCAAGAACGTGGTATTCTTTTCATATGCCATTATAAATATTCTATGTAAAATATATGAAATCTTTGTTTTGAAATAGTACAGTTTATATTTTTTTAAGCTGATACATTTTTTTTCTTTTTCAGGCCTACAGTAGAAGAATTGAAAAACTGGACATTCAGAATAATCAGTGAATTGTAAATGTAGGCTTCTTATAGAAAATTGAAAACTTAATTGATAAATTCATAATAAATTATTTGATAAAGAGTACATTAGTCCACAGTGAGTGATTAGAGGACCCCTTAATGTGTGTGGATATATTTAGACACAAAGATGAGAATATTATTAAAGTACTAGTAAACATATATGCATTCTTGAAAAAAAAATTTTAAATTAAAAAAAAAAATTGTTTTCTATTGTGATCGGTTAAAAAAAAAATAAAAAAATCATTCTGATCTGTTAGTGTATAACATTTTTGTGTATGTCATAGAATAGGCAACAATATAGTTTGGTGAACTAAAGCTACACAATTGTCTACCTTAATTTGCAGTTTAAAATCCTGTGTAGTTGAGAACCATGTCAGACAAATTTGCATTTTGTTGGTATAATACATAAAAGCAGATGTTTTTAAAGAAATCTAAAGCATATTGGTAGTGAAATTTTAGCACAGCATCTCTGCTGCATTGACGTATATTAGAAGTGAGTTACTGAAACGGTGGATTTTTATGTTGATAGTATGATTAATATTTGAATTTATTTAGGCACAAATGGTAGAAAAATTAAGAGCATAGATAAGTGTATTAACTATTTCATCTCAGTTTCCTATGTTGCTCATTTGTATTAATTTATCATTCTGTGGGCCAGATTCATTAAGCCTTTTCTCTCATTTTGTGTCTACGGGAAAAACTCTTACTGAATCAGGTACTATGTTTGCATTTCTTCAGTTTTTTTTTTAATTAAACAAAAAATTGTATATATTATAGTAACATTTGTGTGCAGGAAAAACTGTTGAATTCCTAAAGTCAAAAGAAAAACGGTAATATTATTAGAACTTTTAACTCCTGCCTTAAAGAAAATCTAGTTTACCCTTGGATAGTATACTTTATATTATACTTTTCAGATTAAAAATCTCACAAAGAATTACATTCAATTTTGTTTTCTCATTGAGTAATATAGAAAAGAATTTCATTCATGTTTGGTTATAATATTGTTAAATGTGAACTTAAGTTGAATGGGTTATGTTTAATGTTTTTGTTTAATAAAAGTATTGCCACTGATCATTATAGTCAAGATGGCATAACTATTTGTCCAATAAATGTGTTCCCCTTCTAGTTTACCTTAAAGGAGTAAGTCATTTAAAGTATATGCTCTGCTGTTTTGATAAAGTATTTTCATGTGTACTATTAGGCATATTTGATCCATGTCCTACATATACATTTTTGGTTTGGAGAGATTTGTTGCTTAATAAAAGCATTAACATTCATTGTTTATATTCATTCTTTTTCTTTTGTATGCTGCTACATTTTTTTAGATTTTGCTTAATATAGTACAAAGTTTAATATGTATTTGCACAATTCTCATTTTGCTTATATATTTATACTGTTTTGTGCACATGAACAAATTATCAGCAGAGAAAATAAAATTTAAAATAAAGCAATTAAATCTGTTGTATTTTTTTTGTGCAGGTATTTGCCGAAATGATTTAGAGGTTTTTTAGTGGTTTAAAATTCTCATATTTTGAGGTTTAATAGTTCCATGTTCTTTGCTGTCGTCTTAGCCTGCTAAGAGTGAGCCCTAGATCATGAGTTATGCTCTATGTGCCCCATAAACAAACTGGAGAGAGAAAAGGTGAGAAGTTTCACATTAAACCAGAGAACAAAGGAAGTGAAATTCAAGATGATTGACATGCGATATTATGTGCCGCAGGTCTACTGATAATTCTTAATTTGCCTCTGAACTTCTTTACCTTTGAGTACCTGCACAGGTAAGGCTTGGGTTTATCCCAATGAACCTAGGGTATGGTTGGTGGTCAGTCTGTTGGTTAAGTTTGGTAAAAAAAGTTTAATGGACAATATTTCAGAATTATGTGGAGCAATTTTTGGAGAACACATTAGAAAAGTATTGTCTGTATCTGCAAACCTAGAGACTATGCTGAACCTATAGTCATGTGCAATGACATGCAGACATGATACTGCCTTGACACCTGAGGATGATGCTGGTATTTGAGTCAGCATGGCTTCACTGAAAGAAGCAATAAAGTGAGTTATGTATGGTTTTTTTTTTAGGAGTATCAGTGTTGGAGGATCAGTAGTAGAAGGTCCTCCTCTAACATAGCCCTGGCTTTGTCTGCTGCATTAGGAAAGGGGGCTGCAAGACTACCCAGATAGGATATATCTTAGACTAGTGAGTCGAGTCCCCATCTTTCTCCCACCCTATTGGGCTGGTTATATACCATCACAGTCACCTACACAGAATCGTGTAACCCTATATATGTTTGTTTTTTTCTATCCCAGTTTCCCAATTAAAGAATCTTTGCATCTGCCACAGAAGAGCTCTGAATCATTTCTGCTTTACAGTAAATGTTTCTCCTGGAGTCATGAAGGTCTTTGCTGAACACACATCCAGTTCTGAACATGAATAAGCAAATTGGGCCAGAACCGGTACCAGATGAGGTAAGAAAAATATATCGCAAAAGTTGTTAGTGACTGTTGCCCTGGGTGTTGTGGAGGAAGCTATAAGAAGTTTACTACTGTGGAGAATGAGAACTTACATGGATTTGCAGATTGGACTCCAAAACTAACTCAGTCATTGAAGGATGCCTCTAGATTGGTTCTTATAAGGAATTTGGGAAGTGATAGCTATCCTGTTGTATGTCTTTCTCAAGAAGTTCAGGAGTTCCTTGCTAATTCTAAGAATCACAATGTGGAGATTTTGTCCTGCAGTTTTTATTCTATTGAACAGACATTTCACATGGCCCAGGTAATCATTTCTTTCCACTGATTTTCTTCCATTTTTGCTTATATAACAAACCCTGATTTGTTTCTAAGGATTGCATGTAGTTTTGTGTCACTGAGAAGTTTTTCTTAATGCTTTATAGTTTCCTCCAGCCCCCACCTTTCCCCCCTAGTATTACAGAAAATTCAACTTAGACTCTATTATTGTGCATTAGGCAGGCACATAGTTTAAGGAGTACTGCATAAGGATAACACACACACAAACAGTACTGCTTAAGCTGTTAGGAGGTTTCCCTCGACAGCCCTCCCTTTCTATAACTTGAAGCCTGCAAGCTTCAAGGTCACCCAGGACAAAATGAAGACAGGACTTAATTAAAAGCATAAGACAACTACTTGCTTAAAGCCATTTAGCATATTAAGAGTAAATTCTTTAATCTTAATTGACTTTATCAGTCAAAAGTATAGCACAAGTTGTTTAAGCAAAACTGAGCGCTGAAACATCTGGCTCCTACCCAGCACAGAATGTGTTAGGTTTAAAGCTAGTGGTTACAATATGGCGATTAGGAACAGTGAATAAAAACCAGAAATCCACCATCAGAGAAGGTTTGTAGTAAGTTTTTCATAGCAGTTTAGTAATATTTCAGGAAAACTACACAAATAGGTCCAAAAAGTGCATATCCTATTCCAAAGGGTTATATAAAAACAGCACACCCTACACCAGACAGATTCCCCGCTGAGAGAGCTAACCCTGAACAGATAGCACGACAAATCTTACACTGATACGGATCTCCAGTACTAATCTGTCTCCAGCTTAGCTGACGCATCATTTGAGAAGGCCAGAGACACTTTTCCAGGAAAAGGTGACAGCTTCTGCTAGGCTTTTGTATATAATTTTTTCCTGTTAGTTGAGGAAATAACTCTTGCTCATTCTGCTGATATTTATTTATTTATTTGAGGGTTTTTTTATATACCGCGGCACGTTAGTAACATCACCTCGGTTTACAGTGGAACATAATGCAGCAACAAGCTTTACAATGAATTATATAAACAAAAGGATTGACAGTAAATGGTAACAAATCAACTTGGTAATAGTGTTAAAATATTTGGTATTATATAATAATAGTGGCAATATATTATAACAGTGTTAACATAATATATTAGGTAATATTTACAGCACAAAATTAGGGGCTTATATAGTATATATTTTGTTTTATTTGTCGCATGTTCTCATAGGCACCTGTTTTGTACATATATTATACGGAAAGTATAACTTTTCATTATTTCCCCACAAGACACAGTATTTTTATTCTCCTAGTTTGTGTAATATAGAATACAAAGCAAATACATTCCCCAAGATCCCACTACTACAGCATAACACATGTATGAAGATACTCATTGTAATCTGTGTGCCTCGACTTATGCACGGATATTGTGGTCCATCTGCCCGCTCTATTTTCTCTCTCCCAGCGATACCCTTACCTCAGTAATCTGGGCTGGACAGACCACCCTTTGTGGATATCATCTACTAGCACCCTCCTTAAAGCTATAGAAGAACATCAAAGGCATACACATTGAGATATTCATGCACTGTATGTGCACAAAGTAATACACAAAGGAGCTTTTTTATGTGCTTCTTCATATCCAGTTTGTAGATTTTTGGACAGCAGAACATAACCATATACAAAACCATCCATCAACACACCCCACTCGACTTACAAGTCCCATTCCAAATTTATAACTCCTCCAGACCAACAAGAGACACACTCAGAGGATCTCTTCAAGTGCCCCCAGCCAAAACTACCAAACACATTACCTTGAGAGATCGGGCCTTTTCAACAGCCGGCCCCCTTCTATGGAACTCCATCCCACCGGACCTTAGACAGGAGCCCAGCCTCCCAACCTTCAGGAAGAGACTTAAGACCTGGCTGTTTAAAAAAGCTTTCCCGGACACCGATTAATTCTATTCAGCCAGATTCTACCACTTCCACATGTAAAAATGTTATTACTAATGTAAATACCTATACCTAATGTTATTCTCTTTCTTTTCTTCTCTCCTCCCAGTTCTATTACCTTGTTATTTGTAACTGCTTCCTTCTACACAAATAGGTTATTGAATTGTTTACTGTACACCCCTGTTATATGTAAACCGGCATGATGTGTTTGCAACATGAATGCCGGTATATAAAAATTTTAAATAAATAAATAAATAAATAAATAGTCCATCTAATCTGCCCAGCAAGTTTCTTATGGTAGTAGCTGCTGCTCGGTGTAGGTGACCTCCAAGCCTTATTTTAAGGGTAGTAATATCAACAGTCAAAACCAAGCACTGTCAAACCATAACAAAATTTCTGCTAACAGTTTTCACAAGGTGAGCAGTCTTCTTGATAATTCAGACAGTGTTGCTTGAACATGCTTTGTTTTTGGATTTGGCCATAGAAGCAGTCCTGCACTTTTCCCCTAATGTCCGCATATCAGTACCCCTGACCGTTAAGGTCAGGGCCCAGCTTCGGCTGTTGTCTGACTCTTATTCCCCCTTTTTCCTCCCATCAAAGTGGATAGTGATGTTGCAGTTGCATCAAATTCATGAAAGCTAAATAGTTAATGATAGTAATTCCCATTCCTTCTTTTAGGGGAAGAAACAGCTGCTCCATGAGGGTTAGTCCCATGCACCCTTTCCTTAATTTCAATGTCTAGTCTTTTATCCCATGGCTTTTTGAATTTGTTAACTGTTTTCATCTTAACCACCACTTACGGAAGGCCATTCCAGGCATCCAAGCTCCTCTCTGTGAAGAAATATTTCCTGATGTCTGTTCTGGGTTATACCCCATACCCCATGGAGTGATTCCTAATTCTACTGTTTGCTTTCCAGCAGAAAAGGTTCGAGGATCATGCATCATTTAAAACCTTTCAGATACCTGAAGGTCTGTATCAGGACTACTTTCCAGGGACTACCCTGTTTAAAGATCTTGTTGAGTCCTGGATTCCCATGATCACCAGCAATGGGCAGTGACAAAGGTAATGGTGGAGGGGCCGTTTAGCAATAGTGTTCATAATATGATCAAATTTGAATTAATGACTGGAAGAGGGAACAGTAAGCAAATCCATGGCTTTAGTGCTAAACTTTCAAAAGGGAAATTTTGATAAAATGAGAAAAATACATAAGAACATAAGAAAATGCCATACTGGGTCAGACCAAGGGTCCATCAAGCCCAGCATCCTGTTTCCAACAGTGGCCAATCCAGGCCACAAGAACCTGGCAAGTACCCAAAAACTAAGTCTATTCCATGTAACCATTGCTAATGGCAGTGGCTATTCTCTAAGTGAACTAAATAGAGATGTGAATCGTTTTAGGACGATTAAAATTATCGTCCGATAATTTTAATATCGTCTTAAACCGTTATGGAACACAATACAATAGAGATTCTAACGATTTATCGTTATAAATCGTTAGAATCGTGAGCCGGCACACTAAAACCCCCTAAAACCCACCCCCGACCCTTTAAATTAAATCCCCCACCCTCCCGAACCCCCCCCCCCCCCCAAATGACTTAAATAACCTGCGGGTCCAGCGGCGGTCCGGAACGGCAGCGGTCCGGAACGGGCTCCTGCTACTGAATCTTGTTGTCTTCGGCCGGCGCCATTTTCAAAAATGGCGCCGAAAAATGGCGGCGGCCATAGACGAACACGATTGGACGGCAGGAGGTCCTTCCGGACCCCCGCTGGACTTTTGGCAAGTCTTGTGGGGGTCAGGAGGCCCCCCCCAAGCTGGCCAAAAGTTCCTGGAGGTCCAGCGGGGGTCAGGGAGCGATTTCCCGCCGCGAATCGTTTTCGTACGGAAAATGGCGCCGGCAGGAGATCGACTGCAGGAGGTCGTTCAGTGAGGGCGCCTCGCTGAACGACCTCCTGCAGTCGATCTCCTGCCGGCGCCATTTTCCGTACGAAAACGATTCGCGGCGGGAAATCGCTCCCTGACCCCCGCTGGACCTCCAGGAACTTTTGGCCAGCTTGGGGGGGGCCTCCTGACCCCCACAAGACTTGCCAAAAGTCCAGCGGGGGTCCGGAAGGACCTCCTGCCGTCCAATCGTGTTCGTCTATGGCCGCCGCCATTTTTCGGCGCCATTTTTGAAAATGGCGCCGGCCGAAGACAACAAGATTCAGTAGCAGGAGCCCGTTCCGGACCGCTGCCGTTCCGGACCGCCGCTGGACCCGCAGGTTATTTAAGTCATTTGGGGGGGGGTTCGGGAGGGTGGGGGATTTAATTTAAAGGGTCGGGGGTGGGTTTTAGGGGGTTTTAATGTGCCGGTTTTGCGATTACGTTTTTTCGATTTTTTACGATTTTTCACGATTTTTCACGATATTTTACCCCCCCAAACGGCAACATTCCCTGTACGTACCTGGATCAGTCCAGACAGTGGGTTATGTCCCCAATCCAGCAGATGGAGTCAGCCAAAGCTTTGAGGGGGCGTCACCAGGAGTGCTACTACCCCCTCTGCAGGAGTTCAGTATCTTCTGACTCCAGCAGATGCGAGTAGTGAATCCGGGTTGCTCCCGATTACCTCAGGCAGTTCTTGTATTTCTTCTTGTATTTCTTCTCTGATTTGCTTTTCTCTCTGCCTACTTCTTTTTGGATCAAGTTTGTTTAAAAAAAAAAAAAAAAAAAAAAGTTAGAGGGCTCTAATTGGGAGGCGTGGCTTCCCTCGGTGTTTGTCTTGCTCTCTCTTCTTCTTCTCTCCTTGCGAGCGGGGTAGGTAAGTGTTGTTTTGCCTTTACTTTTCTCCTTGCTTGCAGCTGATCTTCGACGGAGGGGCTCGCGGAGGACATTAGGACCGGCCCCTCCGCGTTTTCTCTCCCTTGCCCGCGGCCATTTTCGCGGCTCCTCGTGGGCTGCAGAGGCAGGCAGGGAGAGCGTCGTCGGCGGGTCGCGCGGCCAGGAGGCCCCCCCGCAGTGCCGTTTTTCTTCCTTTCGGGTTGTGCAGGCCGTCCGGGCCCCCTCCCGCAGCGGCGCTCCCGTTCTCGGCCCCCCCCGAGGCTCTGCCGGGTGGTTTATTCTGCCGGGCCTGTTTTTCCTGCTCAGCCCCGATGCCGCGGCCAGAGTGCTGCTCTGCTTGCGGCGAGCTGGGCTCGCGGATCTCGAGGGAGGGCATTTGTGCGAGGTGTCTCCCCGGGGGGGAGGGCACCTCGCGGCCCCTCATCGATTTCCCCCGCTTAGCAGGTCTGCCCGGGCGGCGGGGGCCGGCCCCTCCCCCATTCCTGGCGGGAACGGCGGCCATTTTACACTCTGCACCCCCTGAAGGGGAACAAACGGCGCTTGGGACCGGGGATGCGGGGGAGTCCCCGCCACATTTACTCCCCGAATCGGACCCGGAGACAGTCCCACCGGGGGCCCCCCCCTCGGAGCCCCCCTCCGGGAGACAGGGGTTTTCCCCAGAGTTTATACTTTTGCTGCACACGGCATATCTGCAGAGCCTTGAGCCTCCCACGGGGCCTCCTCCACACAAGATACCGCGGCCCTCCCTACCTGCGGGGGCCCCTCTGCCTCCCCCGGCCCCCCCCCGCTCCGGCGGGTGTGGGGGCCCCCCTCCCTCCCGCTCGCGCCCGGCTCCCGGGAAGCTCGGGGACTGCGGGCACAGGACCAGGTTCCCCTGGATCGGATCCGGCAGACCCGGGTCAAGGGGACTCCACTTCAGAAGGTGATGATCCGCACACGCTGCGTCTGTTCCAGAGGGAAGAGCTGGAGGACCTCCTGCCACAGGTTATTAAGGAGTTGGACCTCGATCCACCACCGGAGCCGCCCGCGCCCGTAGCGCCCGCTGTGGTCACTTCCTCTAGGAAGGGGGATCCGGTCTTGGCAGCCCGGAGGCCGAGGGCTCGGGCTTTTCCCATTCATGATTCTTTCCTCCAGCTTCTCACCGGGGAGTGGGATGCCCCGGAAGCTTCCTTCAAGGGCAGCCGGACCATGGAGAGGCTCTACCCACTGCCGGACGATTTTCTCGATCTCATCAAGGTACCGAAAGTGGACTCCGCGGTGACAGCGGTCACGAAGAGGACAACCATCCCAGTGACAGGGGGTGCGGCCTTACGAGACGCACAAGATCGCAAGTTGGAGGTCTTCCTCAAGCGGGTCTTCGAGGTCTCCGCGGTAGGCTTGCGGGCGGTGATGTGTAGCTCGCTGGTTCAGCGGGCCAGCCTTCTCTGGGTTCAACAACTGCTCACCTCTCAGGTCCTACCGGCTGGGGAGGCCGCCCAGGCGGATAGACTGGAAGCGGCGGTTGCTTATGGCGCTGACGCCTCCTATGACCTGTTTCGGGTCCTCGCCCGCTCCATGGCCTCGGTGGTAGCGGCACGGCGCCTTCTATGGCTCCGCAACTGGGCGGCGGACACATCCTCCAAGTCGAGCCTGGGCTCCCTGCCCTTCAGGGGCAAGTTCCTGTTCGGGGAGGATTTGGATCAAATCATCAAGACGCTGGGGGAAAATGCGGTTCATCGCCTGCCGGAGGACAGGTATCGTTCCACCAGGACTTTTCCGTCCTCTCGGACCAGAGCCAGGGCGCAACGGCGCTACCGGAACTACAGACCGGCGGCAACCAGGCCCTCTGCCCCCAGGTCTCAGCCCTGGTCTCGCTCCTTTCGCGGGCGCCGCCCCGCGCGTCCCGCCCCCGCAGCTGGACAACCTCCGCCCAAGTCCTCGCAATGATGTTCAGCTCGCCCACTCCGCCGTCCCCAGGATCGGGGGGCGACTGGCGTTCTTCTACGAGGAGTGGGCGCGAATCACCTCGGATCAGTGGGTCTTGGACACCATCGGACAAGGTTACGCGTTGGAGTTTGTACGCGCCCCAAAGGGACGGTTCATATTCTCCCCTTGCGGCTCGGACACCAAGCGACAGGCGGTGCAGTTGACCCTGGACAGACTTTGGGAGATAGGCGCCATTGCGCCCGTGCCCTTCGGAGAGGTGGGCTCGGGCCATTATTCCATCTACTTCGTGGTGCCAAAGAAGGACGGTTCCTACCGGCCCATTCTGGACTTGAAAGAAGTCAACAAATCACTTCGGGTGGTTCGGTTCCGCATGGAAACGCTGCGGTCCGTGATCGCGGCGGTGCATCGGGGGGAATTCCTGGCCTCCTTGGACCTGACGGAGGCCTACCTCCACATCCCCATTCGCCGGGAGCATCATTGTCTGCTACGGTTCAAGATCCTGGATCAACATTTCCAGTTTGTGGCTCTCCCGTTCGGGCTGGCAACGGCTCCGCGCACTTTCACCAAGATCATGGTGGTGGTAGCGGCTGCCTTGCGGAAGGAGGGGATCCTAGTTCATCCTTACCTGGACGATTGGCTCATTCGAGCGAAGTCTTTTCGGCATGGACAGGAGGCGGTGGCCAGAGTCATAGAGTTTCTGCAGTCCCTAGGATGGGTGGTGAACTTTTCCAAGAGCTCCCTGGTGCCCTCGCAGCGCTTGGATTTCCTGGGGGCGACCTTCGACACCCGTGTGGGCGCGGTCTTTCTACGCCAGGACAAGGCGCAAGCTCTACGGGAACACATACAACGGTTTTCTGCGTTATCGGTTCCCACCTCCTGGGACTACCTGCAGCTCCTAGGGGTGATGGGTTCCACCATCGACATGGTCCCTTGGGCATTTGCGCACCTCAGGCCTCTACAGAGAGCGCTTCTATCCCGCTGGAAGCCGCTTTCGCAGGACTACCAGGTGCTCCTTCCCCTACCGCTGTTTGCCAGAAACAGTCTGACCTGGTGGATGAATCCGGAGAATTTGGCCCGCGGCGTGTCTCTCGATCTGCCAAATTGGGTCGTGGTAACCACCGACGCCAGTCTTGTAGGCTGGGGAGCGGTCTGCGACCGCAGCGCCACACAAGGAACGTGGTCCTCGGAGGAATCAAAGTGGTCCATCAATCTACTGGAGACCAGAGCGGTCAGATTAGCGCTCCAGCACTTCCTGCCTCTCCTCCAGAACCGGGAGGTCAGGATCTTATCGGACAATGCGACAACGGTGGCCTATATCAACCGGCAGGGCGGCACCCGCAGTCCGCAGGTCGCGCTCGAAACAGAGATGCTGATGCAGTGGGCGGAGCGGCATCTGGCCCGTCTGGCGGCCTCGCACATCGCGGGCGTGGACAACATCCAGGCCGATTACCTCAGCCGTCAGTTTTTGGACCCCGGGGAATGGTCCCTCTCCGACGAGGCGATGCAGCTGCTCGTTCGGCGGTGGGGATCCCCCCACCTCGACCTCATGGCGTCCGCACGAAACACCAAGGCTCCCCGGTTCTTCAGCCGCCGGAGAGAGCGGGGAGCGGAGGGCGTGGACGCTCTCGTACTCCCGTGGCCGGCCAACCTGCTCCTTTACGCGTTCCCGCCGTGGCCACTGGTGGGAAGACTACTCCGCCGCGTAGAGGCCCACCAGGGACCGGTGATCTTCGTCGCCCCGGAGTGGCCAAGATGACCTTGGTTTGCGGACCTGATCCAACTGGTGATCGACGGACCCATCCGTCTAGGACATCTCCCCCGCCTCCTTCACCAAGGCCCGGTATTTTTCGACCAGGCAGAACTCTTCTGTCTTGCGGCCTGGCTTTTGAGAGGCGCCGCCTCCGGCGCCGGGGCTACCAGGAGGCGGTAGTCTCAACACTGCTGCGTTCTCGGAAGACTTCGACGTCGGTAGCCTATGTGCGAGTCTGGAAGGTGTTCGAGCTGTGGTGTGCCGGCCTGAACACGAGTCCCGCTGAGGCTTCGGTTCCTCAGATACTTCAGTTCCTGCAAGCAGGGGTGGACAAGGGGCTTGCATACAACTCTCTCCGGGTTCAGGTGGCCGCCCTTGGCTCGCTCCTGCGGGACGGGGGATCCCGGCTACAACACCCGGATATTCTCCGTTTTCTCAAAGGGGTCAAACACATGCGACCTCCGGTGCGGAATCCTTGTCCTTCCTGGAGTCTCAACCTGGTGCTACGGGCCATGTCTGGACCTCCGTTTGAACCACTGCGGAATGCGACGATCAAGGATCTCACTCTCAAGACGGTGTTTCTGGTGGCTATCTGCTCCGCTCGGCGCATCTCGGAGCTGCAGGCCCTGTCGTGCAGGGAACCCTACCCCGGTTCTCGGACTCCGGGGTTTCGATTCGCACTGTTCCCTCCTTTCTCCCGAAGGTGGTGTCCGCGTTCCATGTGAATCAGACGGTGGAGCTCCCTTCCTTCTCCTCCTCGGAACCGAGGTCTCTCCGGCTTCTGGACGTCAAGCGCACCCTGCACCTCTATCTGGAGGCTACGAATGATTTCCGGACTTCTGACCATCTCTTCGTCCTCTGGTCCGGCCCTCGGAAGGGAGCTCAGGCCACGAAGACGACCATTGCCAGATGGTTGAAGGCTGGCATTGCCGCTTCCTACATTGGGGTGGGACGGACTCCCCCGCCCGGTATTGTTGCGCATTCTACACGCTCTCAGGCGGCCTCTTGGGCGGAGACCCGCTCGGTCTCCTCTCAAGAAATCTGTAGGGCAGCCACCTGGAAGTCGTTACACACGTTCTCCAGACACTATCGTCTTCACCTCGCTTCCTCGGTCTTTGGACACTTTGGTGAGCAGGTTCTACGAGCGGGTCTCGCAGGACCCCACCCGGTTTAGGGACGCTTGGGTACATCCCACTGTCTGGACTGATCCAGGTACGTACAGGGAAAAGAAAATTATTCCTTACCTGCTAATTTTCGTTCCTGTAGTACCATGGATCAGTCCAGACGCCCACCGCATTTGGGTCCTATTCCTGCTCGACGGGGTTTTTCTCATACGGGACGGTAGTATTTTCTGTCTCTCATGATTGCTCAGTTCTTCCCTGTTTTGTCACAGTTCTGTTTTGGGGTTGACACGCTGACCTTTTGTCCCCCCACCCGTTGGTGGGAAGGGTTCTACGGCTGATTGTTGCCGTTCATTAAACTTGATCCAATACGGGGGTTCTTGTTTTTACTCGGGCTTGGATATTCTCGATACTGAACTCCTGCAGAGGGGGTAGTAGCACTCCTGGTGACGCCCCCTCAAAGCTTTGGCTGACTCCATCTGCTGGATTGGGGACATAACCCACTGTCTGGACTGATCCATGGTACTACAGGAACGAAAATTAGCAGGTAAGGAATAATTTTCTTATACGATTCCCTCCCCCTCCCAGCCGAAATCGATCGTTAAGACGATCGAGGACACGATTCACATCTCTAGAACTTAATAGCAGGTAATGGACTTCTCCTCCAAGAACTTATCCAATCCTTTCTTAAACACAGCTATACTAACTGCACGAACCACATTCTCTGGCAACAAATTCCAGAGTTTAATTGTGCGTTGAGTAAAAAAGAACTTTCTCCGATTAGTTTTAAATGTGCCCCATGCTAACTTCATGGAGTGCCCCCTAGTCTTTCTACTATCCGAAAGAGTAAATAACCGATTCACATCTACCCGTTCTAGACCTCTCATGATTTTAAACACCTCTATCATATCCCCCCTCAGTCGTCTCTTCTCCAAGCTGAAAAGTCCTAACCTCTTTAGTCTTTCCTCATAGGGGAGTTGTTCCATTCCCCTTATCATTTTGGTAGAACTTCTCTGTACCTTCTCCATCGCAATTATATCTTTTTTGAGATGCGGCGACCAGAATTGTACACAGTATTCAAGGTGCGGTCTCACCATGGAGCGATACAGAGGCATTTTAACATTTTCCGTTTTATTCATCATTCCTTTTCTAATAATTCCCAACATTCTGTTTGCTTTTTTGACTGCCGCAGCACACTGCACCAACGATTTCAATGTGTTATCCACTATGACACCTAGATCTTTCTTGGGTTGTAGCACCTAATATGGAACCCAACATTGTGTAATTATAGCATGGGTTATTTTTCCCTATATGCATCACCTTGCACTTATCCACATTAAATTTCATCTGCCATTTGGATGCCCAATTTTCCAGTCTCACAAGGTCTTCCTGCAATTTATCACAATCTGCTTGTGATTTAACTACTCTGCACAATTTTGTGTCATCTGCAAATTTGATTATCTCACTCGTATTTCTTTCCAGATCATTTATAAATATATTGAACAGTAAGGGTCCCAATACAGATCCCTGAGGCACTCCACTGTCCACTCCTTTCCACTGAGAAAATTGCCCATTTAATCCTACTCTCTGTTTCCTGTCTTTTAGCCAGTTTGCAATCCACGAAAGGACATCGCCACCTATCCCATGACTTTTTACTTTTCCTAGAAGCCTCTCATGAGGAACTTTGTCAAACGCCTTCTGAAAATCCAAGTATACTATATCTACCGGTTCACCTTTATCCACATGTTTATTAACTCCTTCAAAAAAGTGAAGCAGATTTGTGAGGCAAGACTTGCCCTGGGTAAAGCCATGCTGACTTTGTTCCATTAAACCATGTCTTTCTATATGTTCTGTGATTTTGATGTTTAGAACACTTTCCACTATTTTTCCTGGCACTGAAGTCAGGCTAACCGGTCTGTAGTTTCCCGGATCGCCCCTGGAGCCCTTTTTAAATATTGGGGTTACATTTGCTATCCTCCAGTCTTCAGGTACAATGGATGATTTTAATGATAAGTTACAAATTTTTACTAATAGGTCTGAAATTTCATTTTTTAGTTCCTTCAGAACTCTGGGGTGTATACCATCCGGTCCAGGTGATTTACTACTCTTCAGTTTGTCAATCAGGCCTACCACATCTTCTAGGTTCACCGTGATTTGATTCAGTCCATCTGAATCATTACCCATGAAAACCTTCTCCATTACGGGTACCTCCCCAACATCCTCTTCAGTAAACACCGAAGCAAAGAAATCATTTAATCTTTCCGCGATGGCCTTATCTTCTGTAAGTGCCCCTTTAACCCCTTGATCATCTAACGGTCCAACTGACTCCCTCACAGGCTTTCTGCTTCGGATATATTTAAAAAAGTTTTTACTGTGAGTTTTTGCCTCTACAGCCAACTTCTTTTCAAATTCTCTCTTAGCCTGTCTTGTCAATGTCTTACATTTAACTTGCCAATGTTTATGCTTTATCCTATTTTCTTCTGTTGGATCCTTCTTCCAATTTTTGAATGAAAGGAAAATACTGAAAGGAACAGCTACATAGGTAAAAAGTATGCAAGAGGCATGGACATTGTTGAAAAAATACCATCCTAGAAGCACAGTCCAGATGTATTCCACACATAAGAAAGATGGAAGGAAAGCAAAATGATTACCGGCATGGTTAAAAGGTGAGGTGAAAGAGGCTATTTTACCCAAAAGATCTTCATTCAAAAATTGAAAGAAGGATCCAACAGAAGAAAATAGGATAAAGCATAAACATTGGCAAGTTAAATGTAAGACTTTGACAAGACAGGCTAAGAGAGAATTTGAAAAGAAATTGGCCGTAGAGGCAAAAACTCACAGTAAAAACTTTTAAAAATATATCTGAAGCAGCCTGCGAGGGAATCAGTTGGACCGTTAGATGATAGAGGGGGTTAAAGGGGCACTTAGAGAAGATAAGGCCATCGCAAAAAGATTAAATGATTTCTTTGCTTCGGTGTTTACTGAAGAGTATGTTGGGGAGGTATCTGTACTGGAGAAAGTTTTCATGGGTAATGATTCAGATAAACTGAACCAAATCACGCTGAACCTAGAAGAGGTGGTAAAGCCTGATTGACAAATTGAAGAGTAGGTGTTATGGTTAATGGTGTTTGGGTGGATCCTTGGACACTGTGGTAGCTGACCACGCCCACGGGGAGCAGTCCCGTGAGGGACCACAGTGTCAGGCTAGACTCTGAACACATGAACACAGATTTGAATCTTTTATTAAACAGTTTGAATGACCACAAGAGGTAGCGGTAGTGAGTAGTGGTTGTAGAGCTTGGCTGGGCACGTCTCACACAGAACGCTGGAACAGCGGATCCTCTGCAAGGCAGTGCTGTAATGTAAAGAGACTGAGAGTTATGAGCACACAATAAGAATAACATTCAGAGTCTCAATGTAGAAATAGGTGAAGCTCCAAGACATGGAAAGCAGGCCCTCGAGGAGCAAGTACCTGATTCCAGTGAAGCAGTACTGTGGAAAGAGATGGTTTCTGTACTCACTGATGGTAAATGTAAGTTCTTCCAAGTAGAAGGGTTGAGGTTGCAGGCAGTGACTCAGGTAACATGGGCCCTCGAGTAGCGAGTACCAGTTTTCTGATAGCACCTGAAAGAAACATAGAGGCCCCTGAGGAGTGGGTACCCCATTAGAGACCCCGAAGGGTAGTAAGAGTTCCAGACAGCGCTGGACTGGCAGAGTAGCTTAGGAACGGAGAGCAAATCCCATCCGTAAGAATCCTGTTGCTAACTCAACGAGCTAGCAAATACTGTAGTTAGATATACCCGGAAGTTGTGACGTCAGAGCAGGGGGTCGCCCCTGGTTCGCGGCAACGTAGAATTCAAGATGAGGGTGGCGTGCATGCGCGCAACCTAGAGGTACCTTGAAGGAGAATGGTGGGAGGCAGCACCAAAGCCGGTCCAGGGACGCTGGAGAGAATGGCTAGCAGACACCGCGGCGGCCATCAATCCAAGGTGAGGTGAAAGTAGAGAGGTAGGCGGGGCGAAGCCGTCGAAGACCGACGGACGCAACAGTAGGAAATCACCTGGACTGGATGGTACACACCAGGGTTCTGAAGGAACTAAAAAATGAAATTTAAGATCTGTTAGTTAAAATTTGTAATCTATCATTAAAATCATCCATTGTACCTGAAGACTCGAGGGTGGCTAATGTAACCCCAATATTTAAAAAGGGCTCCAGGAGCAATCTGAGAAACTACAGACCAGTTAGCCTGACTTCAGTGCAAGGAAAAATAGTGGAAAGTGTTCTAAAGATCAGTATCACAGAACATATAGAAAGACATGGTTTAATGGAACAAAATCAGCATGGCTTTTCACAAGGGAAGTCTTACCTCACAAATCTGCTTCACTTTTTTGAAGGGGTTAATAAACATGTAGATAAAGGTGGTAGTGTATTTGGATTTTCAGAAGGCATTTGACAAAGTTCCTCATGAGAGGCTTCTAAGAAATGTAAAAAGTCATGGGATAGGTTGTGATGTCCTTTTGTAGATTACAAACTGGTTAAAAAACAGGAAACAGAGTAGGATTAAATGGATAATTTTCTCAGTGGAAAAGGGTAACCAATGGAGTGCCTCAAGGATCTGTACTAGGCATTGTTATGAATAATGAGTTTGGATATATACCCCTGAGGAAGGCAGATTTGCTGAAATATGGTCCATATCAGGTAGATTTTGTTGGTGACTATGAACGCCTGTACAGCTAAGTATTTTCTGTATTGATTTTATGGTACCACTTGGGTGGATTTTGGAAATAAACGATTGCATTTTTCCCGAATTTTCATGAAAAAATAATTTATTGTATTAGTGCGCACTAGCGGGAGTTACTGTGCGCTATAAAGCTCTTAGGGCCTGAATTTTAAAAGCATTTACTTGAGTAAAACTGGACTTTATTCGAGTAAATGCACTTTATTCGAGTAAGTAGGTTTTTGAAAATTGCTACAATATATGCCATTGAATTGTCCATAGGATTTACTCACATAAATGCACTTTACGTGAGTAAATAGCGTTTGAAAATTGCTACAATAGTAGTTACATTTATGCGCATAACTACTTTTGAAAATTACCCCCTTAGTGCGCAGTAACACAGATTAGTGCACGCTGTTTCGTTCTGTCACAATGTGCGGTAATGTCCCATAGTGCGCATTGATGCAGATCATACTGCGCACTAACAGTGATTAGTGCGCAGTCTGCTAGGGAACTACTGCGCGCTAACTTTGAGGTAGTGCTCCCTAAGTCTGCGATAGAGCGCACTAACCGAAAATGATACTAATTTGACACTTTTTTGGCAATTTAGGAATGAGTATGTATTCCTATTGGCTGCCTTCTTGTTTATTCATGTTACCAAGGTTCCCACTGAGGTAGTGTTTTTATGTATGGGGGATAGGAAATGGGAATGGATGGTAGTTTGACAAAAAATGTCATCAGTCATGTGACTAGAACTTGTTTGTTTATTATTTTTGTTACCAGGCACTGGCACTTGAAATGCTAGTGTATGTTTTGAATTTGCCAATTCCTGTGCATTTTAGAAAGGGAGTCCTGGAATTATGTATTAGGGATGTGAATCGTTTTAGGACGATTAAAATTATCGTCCGATAATTTTAATATCGTCTTAAACCGTTATGGAACACAATACAATAGAGATTCTAACGATTTATCGTTATAAATCGTTAGAATCGTGAGCCGGCACACTAAAACCCCCTAAAACCCACCCCCGACCCTTTAAATTAAATCCCCCACCCTCCCGAACCCCCCCCAAATGACTTAAATAACCTGCGGGTCCAGCGGCGGTCCGGAACGGCAGCGGTCCGGAACGGGCTCCTGCTCCTGAATCTTGTTGTCTTCAGCCGGCGCCATTTTCCAAAATGGCGCCGAAAAATGGCGGCGGCCATAGACGAACACGATTGGACGGCAGGAGGTCCTTCCGGACCCCTGCTGGACTTTTGGCAAGTCTCGTGGGGGTCAGGAGGCCCCCCACAAGCTGGCCAAAAGTTCCTGGAGGTCCAGCGGGGGTCAGGGAGCGATTTCCCGCCGCGAATCGTTTTCGTACGGAAAATGGCGCCGGCAGGAGATCGACTGCAGGAGGTCGTTCAGCGAGGGTTCCGGCGCCTCGCTGAACAACCTCCTGCAGTCGATCTCCTGCCGGCGCCATTTTCCGTACGAAAACGATTTGCGGCGGGAAATCGCTCCCTGACCCCCGCTGGACCTCCAGGAACTTTTGGCCAGCTTGTGGGGGGCCTCCTGACCCCCACGAGACTTGCCAAAAGTCCAGCGGGGGTCCGGAAGGACCTCCTGCCGTCCAATCGTGTTCGTCTATGGCCGCTGCCATTTTTTGGCGCCATTTTGGAAAATGGCGCCGGCTGAAGACAACAAGATTCAGGAGCAGGAGCCCGTTCCGGACCGCTGCCGTTCCGGACCGCTGCTGGACCCGCAGGTTATTTAAGTCATTTGGGGGGGGTTCGGGAGGGTGGGGGATTTAATTTAAAGGGTCGGGGGTGGGTTTTAGGGGGTTTTAATGTGCCGGTTTTTCGATTTTTCACGATATTTTACCCCCCCAAACGGCAACAATACGATTCCCTCCCCCTCCCAGCCGAAATCGATCGTTAAGACGATCGAGGACACGATTCACATCCCTATTATGTATGCATTATGCACACACTTCTAATTTTCCAATCCTACTTCCTTTTATATGAGATGTATATGGTAATTGGTAAGTGTATTTTTGAATTGGCCAATATGTTTATTTTCCCTCCTACTTTTACTCACTAGCTAAGGTACATAATAAGGGGTTCTCTGCTTGTGTGTTGCTTTTGTTTGGTGGGGTTTGAGGAGAAACATCAGCTCTTTATTCAATCTACTAGATCTATTATATCAACCTACTCTATTTATTATTGATTTATTATATCCCAGGTTAAAGCACCAGGTTAAAGCACCATTAAGCTTTAACCCGTACACCCTATGGCATCACTTCATATTTATTTCCTGCCTTATCTTCTTTCCAGCTTGTTGCAAGCTTCCAAGTTCTCTTCCCTGTTGATTGTAACTTTGACTCATTCCTACTTACTGTTTATCTTTCGTTTACTTGAATAGTTACCCCAGTTTTTTATTCTTGTTAATTGTAAACCGATCCGATATGGTTATTTACTATGAAGGTCGGTATATAAAACTGTTAAATAAATAAATAAATATCAGTCAATCCATAATTAATTACTAGCTGGTGATTGATACTAAGTAAATATTAAATAATATCAGTCTTTCTTGTTAAGGGGAAGCTCCTAGCTATAGAGATACTAGCATAGCTAGCTGCTACTCCTAGCTAGCTAGGCTACTAGTTTAGTGTCACTGGCTGGCTAGGCTACTACATTTAGTACTGCAGCATTATTCAAGCCTAGGTAGGCACCAGTCACAGTGCTTTCTGTAGTGTTTTAGTAGATTTTTATTTATATCAATCAATCAGTATTAACTGCAGCTGGTGATTGATATTAAAATATCAGTCTAACTAGTGTCTCACTCACTGCTGTGCCAGTGTGTTGGTGCTGGACTTGTCCTTGCAGCTTGACTGAGCCTGGCTGGTGGTTATAAATCACCAGTAGCACTAGTATAATTTTTTTTCTTAAGGGTAGCTCGCGCCTGTAGTGCTGCTGCTACTACTAGCAAGCTAGTTATCTATCCTAGTCAGATCACTAGTCAGTGATGTGTCACTCACTATATCCTATCCTTCCTCTGTCCTGTGCTCTGGGGCTATAAGCTGGCATAGTTATAAAGTTTTAAAAATACCAAACTAGTGTCTCATTCACGTACTTGTTGTTGGTGCTGGACTTGCACTTAAAGCTTGACTGAGCCTGGCTGGCGGTTATAAATCAGTAGTGCTAGTATAATTTCTTAATAAGGGGTAGCTTGCTCCTATAGTGCTATTACTACTAGCTAGCTATGCTAGTGGCTACTATGCTAGCTACTAGTGGCTACTAGCCAGTGAGCCACTAGCCACTGAGATCCTAATTTGTCATCCCTCTTTGATGAGGATATATAGTGAGTGATGAGTCACTCACTATATATCCTATCATCTGTCCTGTGCTCTGGGGCTATTAGCTGCTAAAGTTTAAAAAATACCACACTAGTGTCTCACTCACTGCTGTGCCAGCTTACTTGCTGATGCTGGACTTGTACTTGCAGCTTGACTGAGCCTGGCTAGCAGTTATAAATCACATCAGTAGCACTGGTATAATTTCCTGTTAAGGGGTAGCTCGTTCTTATAGTACTACTACCAGTGAGCCACTAGTCAGATCTCTAGTCAAGTAGTCAGTGATCACTCACTATAATCTTCCTTGTCCTTGCAGGACAAGGAAGGAGCAAAATCAGAGCAATGTGAGGGAAAGGTCAAATCTGTGCAGCGTATTTCATTCTAGGATGAAATAACAGTGCTAGAGAAAGCCTTGGTTGACGAATCAGATTTTGAGGAGGATGATGATGATCAGGGTTTCTTGGCTAGTAAAAATTCTGAGGAGGAAGAGGAGAACACCACCAATGACAGTGTACTGTCAGATGGTGGTAATGGTAGTCCGATTGCAAAAACCAGTGCCAGTATCATCCCTAAACCATTTGAACAATCATTTTCATGTTGTGGCTGATCGGAGATTTGGCGAATGTATCCATTGTGAAAAGATGGTGAGCCGTGGAAGAATTATTGGACATCTTACTAACAGCAACATGAAATATCACCTTCAAAGAGAACATAGAGCACTGTTGCTTGCAGAAGAAGTTTGGAAAGCAACAGGGAAGCCACAGAAGGAAAGTAGTTCAGAAGATTGTGTGCATGTGAAGCAGAAGCAGTCTCCTCCTCCTCTTCCCAGGCAGCAGTGGCAAGCTACCATTGAGCAGATGAGGTGGTGTCCTTCTTCAATTTCAAAGACTAGGAAGCAAGTAATATCTAAAGTGGTGACATGACAAATTGCTGTAATGATTCCTGTGGATGATCAGCCACTACAGATTGTAGAGAAAAATGGATTTAAGCAGCTGATCCATCTTTTAGCCCCTGACTACAAAATTCCTTCAAGAACTACATTTAGTCGTTGGGTGATTCCTTCCCTGTACACACAGTGTCATGCTCAAATGCAGATTGTGACGGCAAGGGCAAAGGGGAGGTGCAAACATCTCACCACTGATGTTTGGACTAGTATGAATGCAATGCATGCATATTTGTCTCTAACAGCACATTGGTGGCAGCTGGATGAGGCATTAACTGTAAGCAGTGGCAGTAGCACCAGCAGCTCCAAAATATTTTTTTCCAGGATACTGATGGGCTTTACTGCATGCTTAAGTGCTAGACAAGAGACATGCTTCCGAAAATATCTTACAGGCAATTCAGGGGATGATGGAAGGATGGAAAGGGCTACTTAGAAGCAGTGATATGGAATGTTTAAATGGATATGTTACTGACAATGGTGCCAATATTGTTAAGGCTCTGGCTGTTGGTGGATTCAAGGGCATCCGATGCTTTGCACATACGCTGCACCTGGTAGTGAGGGATGCTTTGGGGCTAAGTGGCAAGGAAGTGCAAGGTGGTACTAGTCAAGTCCTGAAGTGGTTGATTGAAAAGTGTCGCAAAATAGCTGGGTATTTCAATCGCAGTGTGAAACGTGGGAAGGAACTCAGAGAGAGGCAAATAGCAGTTAGGGCACCATTGCACAACCTTGTTCAAGATGTGCCTACCAGATAGAATTCCACTTATCTTATGTTGGAGAGGTTGTCTCAAAAGCTGACACCTCCGCATGATTTGGCAATGGAATCTGAAATTGGATTGCAAAGTCCTCTTGGATGTTAGGACTGGACAAACATTGCACATATGGTGCATGCCCTCAAGCCTTTCAAAAAATATACTGATGAACTGAGTGCAGCTATGGCCACGTTAGGTGATATCATCCCTGTAATATATGATCTGGAGCAGGTATTAGAGGAATTTCTGCATAAGCCAGATTTCTCAAAGGAAATGTTGCAGCTTGTGAAATGCTTAAAAGAGGAAGTACAGAAAAGGTTGAAACCTCTCATGCAAAGGGATTGCTATATGTTAGCTGCTATGTGTGACCCATGTGTAAAAGGGAATTTTGCTGTCAAGTGCAATAATTTTACATACTGGAAAAATAAGTTGATTACAATGGTTGAAAAAATTTCAAAGAGGGATGACAAATTAGGATCTCAGTCTCCATCTCCAACTCCATCCTGCTCAACTGCTTCCACCAGCTCCTCCCCTCTCATGAATACCCCATCTTCCTCCCAAATTTCATCAAATGGGTGCCATTTCAAAGGCAAGAGCATCACTTCTTTTGGCAGAATTGTGAGTGGTGCTGCTAACCAGCAGCAATACCTGCAAGAGAAGCTTTCAGAAATTCATGTGAAGAGTTTTCTGTCGGAGCCAGTTCTGAGCATGGACTCAGATCCCCTGAGATATTGGGCAGAAAAAGCTTCAATGTGGCTTGATCTTGCCAAAGTAGCACAGCACTTTCTTTCCTGCCCACCAATCAGTGTGCAAAGTGAAAGAGTGTTTTCAATGACCGGGAACATTATGGGTCCACACCGTGCACGTTTGTCTCCAGACTTAGTAGATCAATTGGTTTTCATCAAAATGAACCTTCCGCTGCTTGGGAATCTGAACATTCCCTGTGACTGGGAGGAGGATTGAGCCTCTTGTCTAGACCCAGGATGCAAGGTCGGTTGGGGACGCAGCAGGACGGAGCGTTCATCATGTCTTGTGACTCCCGGACTGACTTCTTCATGAAGCTCCGTCCTGCTGCATCCCCGACACCGCCCGTTGGGGCGCACTACAGCCTGCTAGCAAGTTAGCCCTGCTCCTACCTCCTCTCCAAGCTCAAGATGCAAGGTCGAGGGCTGGAAGAGAGGCTTTGCTCTGTGCAGCTGTGCTCCCAGCACCGCCCGCTGGGGCACCCGGCAGTGCCGCTGACACCACACTGTCGCTGCTGCCTCTTGTGGCCCCCAGAAGAAGCCAGTCCGGGAGTCACAAGGCATATGAAAAGAAAACGCTCTGTTCTGCTGCGTCCCTGACACTGCCCATTGGGGCGCACTACAGCCTGCCAGCAAGTCAGCCCTGCTCCTGCCTCCTGTCCAGGTCCGAGATGCAAGGTCGAGGGCTAGAAGAGAGGCTTTGCTCTGTGCAGCTGTGCTCCCAGCACCGCCCGCTGGGGCACCCAGCAGTGCCGCTGACACCATCTCCGCTGCTGCCTCTGATGGCCCCCAGAAGAAGCCAGTCCGGGAGGCATATGATGAAAACACTCAGTCCTGCTGCACAAGCTTCTCAGTCCCACGCTTTCAGGCTTCTCACTCCCTCGCTCTCTCTCGCCTACAGACACCACACGCACACAGGCTTCTCACTCCCACGCTCTCTCTCGTCCACCTCCGAGGCCAGACCCAGCCGTGTTCCTTCCTCTGCCTCCCCCAGCATCCATCTCTGAGGCCGGACCCAGCCGGGTTCCTTCCTCTGCCTCCTTTCCCCCGGAGTCTCATAGTCTTTTTCCAAAACAAAATAATTGTGTGAATGAAGTATGAAAGAATTTCATGGCCAATGCAATAAAGTAAGTGCAAAGACCTTCAGAAATAATAATAAAGAAATATTAGAAAAAGAAAAACTGAGTCCCCAGCAGTTGCGTATTTTTGAAGGATTTTTTTTTTGATGATTCTGCTTTCTCTTACTTCTACTTTAGTATCACAAGCATTACATTTGCTGCTTTAAATGGCTGCCTTGGTCATGCAGTGTACTCGTTGCAATAGCTTGAGTATAGTGCACAATATTGCATTGGCCAGTTTGAAAGATGTGTGAATGGTCAGTAGCCATGGTTGAAGCCTTGTCGGCGCTACTGCTCACAAGTATACAACTTGTGCTAATTCAACTAGACTGAATGTTTGTTTCTGAATGTGTATGACTGACTGCCATACTAAAAACACTGAAATTTGTTGGATTGTATAATACGTACATATCTGCTCTCTATAATTTAGTACCATACTACTTAATTTAGTAATAATAATGAAGAATAAGTTCAATAACTTGTTTAAATAGTATAGTAATAAATAAATACAGAAAGACATCTATGAACGTAATCAAGCACGTAATCAAGCACACTGGGTAGTTGTCACATTAGAACAATTCTGAGTCCACTAATATTTCTAAAATTTAAAAAAAAATTTTTTTAACAAAGTTTAATAAATATTAATTCACAATTTAAAAAAAAATAAATAAATATATAACATTAAACATTAAAAAAAAGGGGTGGGGGGAGGTTTAGCCTCGGTCAGAGCTAAATTAGATGCTCATTGCGCTAGACCCTTTCCAGGGTCATGTGGAGAAGAGGATGGCAACCCGGGAGGAGGATCCTGCTCCTGAAAGGCCTCCTCCAGGGCTGACAGCCTCCTCTCCACATCCTCACAATGAGCATCTAATTTAGCCCTGATGTGGTGTACTCCCTGTAGGATCTCCTCCAGCTTGGCAAACTGTGCCGTGCATGCACAGATAGGAAGAGATCTGCAGGGAGTACAGCAGCAGTGCTAGTGCTGGGCCTGGCTGGCTCTCTTGCTGCTGGTCTGGCTGGGGCTGCCTCTTCTTGCCCTGTAAAGAAATGTAAAAAAATTCAACATGAGATATAGCAAATGTTGCTTACCTGTAACAGGTATTCTCACAGGACAGCAGGATGTTAGTCCTCACATATGGGTGACATCACAGGATGGAGCCCAATCATGGAACACTTTTGTCAAAGTTTCTAGAACTTTGACTGGCCTCTACTGGGCATGCCCAGCATGGCACTAACCCTGCAGCCAGTAGGGGTCCCCCTTCAGTCTTGTTTAAATAGCTACAGGAAGTGCCAAAAAATAAAATAAGAAACGTAACTAACCCAACACCGTGGGGCGGTGGGCGGGTTTCGTGAGAACTAACATCCTGCTGTCCTGTGAGAACACCTGTTACAGGTAAGCAACATTTGCTTTCTCACAGGACAAGCAGGATGGTAGTCCTCACATATGGGTAAGTACTGAGCTCCAGATGTCCGAGAATGCACCAAATGTACCCAAGATGTGCAACAGGCACAACAACTGGGGTGGAATTTGGCTGAGGGCATCTTGAACCCTAACGGGCAGGCGGAAGGGTGTTGGTACGTCAAGTTGTGAATAGGTTACGCAGGACAGATTGGCTGAAGATGGAATCTTGTCTTCCGGCCTTGTCCAAACAATAGTGGGCTGTAAAGATATGGAGAGAACTCCAAGTGGCAGCCCTGCAAATGTCAGGAAGCGGCACCGATCGTAGGTGTGCTACTGAAGTCGCCATGGCCCTCACAGAGTGTGCCTTAACATGGTCTTGAAGTGGAATGCCTGCTTGCTGATAGCAAAAGGATATGCAGTCCGCCAACCAGGAGAAGAGAGTCTGCTTACCCACAGGCTTCCCAAATTTGGTGGAATGGAAAGAGACAAACAATTGAGTGTTTTTCCTGTGGGCAGCTGTACGGTCTAGGTAGAATGCTAGAGCCCGTTTACAGTCAAGGGTATGCAGAGCCTGCTCTCCTGGATTGGAATGGGGCCTGGGAAAAAAGGTAGGTAGTATAATGGATTGATTGAGATGAAACTCTGACACTACCTTAGGCAAAAACGTAGGGTGAGTGAGGAGTACTGCCCAGTCCTGCAGAAGTTTAGTGTAAGACGGATAGGTAACTAGGGCCTGTAACTCACTAACTCTGCGAGTCAAAGTGATTGCCAAAAGGAAAATCACTTTCCATGTGAGATAGCGAAGTTCAGAGGAGTGGAGAGGCTGGAATGGTGGTTTCATGAGCCTTCCTAAAACCAGGTTGAGGTCCCAAGAAGGGGGCCAGAGGACGCAGTGGAGGCTTGAGGTGAAGCAAGCCCTTCAGAAAACGTGTTACAAGGGGTTGTACTGATATAGTAACATCCCCAACACCTTTATGGAAGGCAGCCACCACACTAACATGCATTCTGATGGAGGAAGTTTTTAGACCTGTCTCCGACAAGTGCCAGAGTTAGTCCAGAAACTTCGTGATTGGACAGGTAAAGGGCTCAAGGGATTGAGAAGAGCACCATGACTGAAACCTGTTCCATTTGTAAGAATAAGATTTTCTCGTGGAAGGCTTCCATGAAGCAATCAGGACACGGGAAACTGATTCAGAAAGGTTAAGTGGCTGAAGGATTAACCTTTCAACATCCATGCCATCAGGGACAAGGCTTGCAGATTGGGGTGGCTCAGGCACCCGTCGTTTTGCGTAATCAGAAGCGGGTCCTTTCCTAAGGGAATGTGCCTGCGAATGGAGAGATCCTGAAGTACTGGAAACCACACTTGGCGAGGCCAGTGAGGTGCTATCAGGATCATGGTTCCCTTGTCCTGACGTAACTTCACGAGAGTCTTTGAGAGAAGTGGAAATGGAGGGAAGGCATATAAAGAGACCTGTCGCCCACGAGAGGGAGAACGCATCTCTTGGTTGTGAGTGTTGGCTGCGAGTGAGAGAGCAAAAATTCTGTACTTTGCCGTTTTGACATGTTGCAAAGATCGAGTCCGTCACTATGGGGTTGAGAGACCACTCATGCGGTTGAAAGGCACGACTTAGCTTGTCTGCCAACACATTGTCCACTCCCGGCAAGTAGGTGGCCCTGAGGTACATCGAGTGGGAGAGGACCTCTGCCCATATCTGCGCAGCTTCCTGACACAGAAGGTAGGAGCCCGTCCCTCCCTGTTTGTTGACATACCACATGGCCACCTGGTTGTCCATCTGAATCAGGATGACCTGATTGGACAGGTGATCCTGAAATACCCTGAGAGCATATCTGATTACTCGCAGCTCCAGGAAATTGATTTGGTGTTTGGCTTCCTCTGGAGACCAGTTTCCTTGTGTCTGCAGATTGGCAACATGGGCTCCCCAGCTGAGATTGGAAGCATCGGTGATGAGAATTATTTGAGGGTCTGGAGGTTGGAAGGGCAAACCTTGGAGGAGATTGATCTGATTTTTCCATCAGGCGAGAGACTGACAGAGTGAGTCTGTGACGTGGACAATGGTCGACAGGAGCTGAATGCATGGAGTCCATTGTGACCTTAGAATCCACTGCATGACTCTCATGGCTAGGTCGGCCATTGGGGCGACCTGAACTGAGGACGCCATGTGTCCCAGTAGGATGAGAAAGTGGCGTGCAGTCGTGTAGCGCTGAGACTGCAGCTGGTGTGCAAGAGAGACGAGAGTGACAGCTCATTGTTGAGGTAGAAAAGCTTTTGCCTGCAAGGTGTCCAAGTCTGCCCCTATGAATGATAAGGTTTGAGATGGGACTAAGTAGGATTTGTCGTAGTTGACGAGAAATCCTAGCGAAATCAGGGTGTGTAAGGTAAGATGCAGGGACAACAGAGCAGTTTGCTGAGTGGGAGCCCTGATCAACCAATCGTCTAGATAGGGGTAGACGTGAACACCTTGAGTCCTGAGAGAGGTTGCAACTACTATGAGACATTTCGTGAAGACTCGTGGTGCAGACGCGAGGCCGAATGGAAGCACTCTGTACTGATAGTGCTTGGGGCCTACCAGAAATCTCAGGTATTTGCGATGAGGTGGAGTTATCGCAATATGAGTATATGCGTCCTGGAGGTCTAGAGAGCAGAGCCAGTCTCCTCTTTGCAGAAGAGGAAGCAGGGAACCCAAGGTTACCATCTTGAACTTTTCTTGTTGGAGGTAATTGTTGAGGGCATGTAGGTCCAGAATTGGACAAACCCCGCCTGATTTTTTGGGGATTAGAAAGTACCGGGAATAGAATCCTAGGCCTCGTTGGGAATAGGGTACTGGTTCTATTGCTCTGGACTGGAGGAGGAGGGGAGACCTCCTGTTCCAGAAGTGGTGAGTGGTCGGATGTTCCCCATGTCAGCCAAGGTGGGGAGTCCAGTGGGATGGCGAGAAAGTTCAGGTGATAACCCTGAGAGATTATGGCGAGGACCCACTGGTCTGAGGTGATTGTGTGCCACTTATTGTGGGAAATGGCACAATCGACCTCCCACTGGTTTCTGAGGCAGTGGAAGCTGGCTGCTGCTCTCTGTGCAGGAGTCAAAAACCGGAAGCAGGGCCCGGCTGAGGAGCTGCTTGTAGCTTTTGTTTTAGTGTCTGATGAGATTGGGCCTTATGGAAAGGTCTCGTGGAACGAGTCCTAGATGGTGGTGGATAGGAGCATAAGAACATAAGAAATTGCCATGCAAGGGTCCATCAAGCCCAGCATCCTGTTTCCAACAGAGGCCAAAACCTGTTGGACGGAAGAATGACTTTTTAGTATCCTTCCTGAATGGCTGCTTGGAGGCATAATCAGAAGGCATCAGCGAGAGCTGTCTCAGGGTCTCATGATGGTCCCTGCGTTCCGCCACCGTTCGTTGAATCTGTTCGCCGAACAGATTGTCTCCCATACAGGGCAGGTTGGACAATCTATCCTGCACTTCAGGGCGAAGGTCCGAAGAATTGAGCCAGGCCCATGTTCTCGCCGAGATAGCAGCTGCAAATATCCTGGTAGCAGTGTCAAAGATATCGTAAGATGATCTTATCTCATGCTTGACCACCTCAAAACCTTTGTTTACTAGGGTTTGAAGCTGTTCCTGGAATTGCTGCGGCAGGGACTCTGAAAAGTCCTGTATCTGCTTGAATAAGACCCTGTTGTACTGGGCCATATACAGCTGGTAAGAGGCAATCCGAGAGATGAGCATTGAGCCCTGGAAGACCCGGTGACCAATGGCATCTAGAAATGTTTGCTCCTTGCCTGGGGGAAAGGAAGTATGATGTTTTGATCTCTTTGCTCTCTTTTGGGCAGATTCCACGACGACAGAGTGGTGATCCAATTGAGATTTTTGAAAACCTGGGGCTGTCTGTACCAAATAAGTGGTGTCAGCCTTCCTGTTGACTGGAGCAACAGAGCTAGGAAGTTCCCAGTTCTTTTTGAGGAGATCCAGAAGAACTTGGTGAATGGGGATGGAGGTTATTTCCTTGGGAGCATCCAGGAATTGCAACAACTCCATCATTTGGTGCCTGTCATCGTGCTCGGTCTGTAATTGGAAGGGAACCAATTCAGACATCTCCTTCACAAAGTTTATGAAGGAAAGGTCCTCTGGAGGAGAACGCTTTCTGCTTTCAGAAGGAGAAGATGGTGAAGGCAAGTCTTTGGTGTCTGGTGAAGAATCATCTGTCCAAGTATCGTATGGATGGCATCGGACCCTCTAGGATCCCTAGGGAGACTGGACGGTAGAATCCCTGAAGGGTCCTGGTCTAGGCTCCGAAAGAATCGAAGGAATAATTGGAGGCACTGATGAAGGCATCGAGGGCATCGATGATTGGACCGGTGGCGCCGACGGATGTATCAGCATCGAACGTATCTGCAGCAGTAGGATTCCTGATGGAGAAATGTGGAACGGTGTTTCTCCTGATGACAAGGTAAACAGAGAGGGCACCAGAGCCATCTGTGACCCAGGATCCATCGGTGGAAAAGTGGCGATAAGCGCTTCCATTTTCAAGAGCGGCGGTGCCAACGCTGCCAGAATCGGGTCAGCGCTCGATTCCATGATGGGTACCGGTGTCGGTGCCAGAGGAACTTGGAGTCGATGCATCGCCTTGTCGATGGCATCCTGAACCAGCCGGTCCAGTTCTTCTCGGAGACCTGGAACAAGCAGCCCCGGCTCCGGAACAGAAGAAGGAGGCAGAGGCATAGCCGGAGGGACCACCGTTAAAGGCGGAGTCGCGGCTCCCAATTCCCTTTCGGGTGAGGGTTGTCTCGGTGATCCGGTCGCCGAAAAGGTCGGTGCCTTTTCTGGACGGGGTTTCTTCGGTGGCTCGGACGATGGCGAGGTCGATGATTTCGCTTCCTCAATGGTCCGAGGCTTCCCATGGCGATGTCGCTCTCTACAATCCCCTCGGTCCTGAGGGGGTGTAGAGGGAGTTAAAGGCTGAGAAGTCGTCAATGCCGGACGGTCATCGGCCGGTGGTCGATACTGGCGCGAAGTTGACGGTGCCGGTTCTGACGACGTCGATGCAATAGACGGCGTCGGGGTTTGAGCACGGAAGAGAAGTTCCATCTTCTCCATTCTGGCCTTGCGACCTTTGGGTGTCATTAGGGCACATTTGGTGCAGGTCAGGACATCGTGCTCACATCGAGCCGAGACACATTACACAGACTTTGAAGGTCTGTGATGGACATGGTGCGATTACAGTCCGGGCACTGACGGAACCATGGCCATGAAAAAACTCGAGCTGCGGTACGGTCGACGGCCAGTAGGCCGCGAGGGCCAAACTCGACGGGAATCGACCGAAAATGGGTAAAAACTTACCGGAGTAGCGCGGAATCAAAAATTCGAAGGAGGGTCCCCTGTGGGGTATGAAACGTTTTAGTAATTCCGTGAGGAAAATTCCTGTCAGGAATCTGTGGAGCTCCTTAACCACGTGGCTACTGCTGCGTGGAAAAAAGAATACTGAAGGGGGACCCCTGCTGGCTGCAGGGTTAGTGCCATGCTGGGCATGCCCAGTAGGGGCCAGTAAAGTTCTAGAAACTTTGACAAAAGTGTTCCGTGATTGGGCTCCATCCTGTGATGTCACCCATATGTGAGGACTACCATCCTGCTTGTCCTGTGAGAAAGAACAATACATATATGTGAAATAAATAAGCAAATATTGTACGTGCGCCAGCAAGTTTATAATATTAAAATCTACCCCTTAGTTTACTAAATTTGAGGGTTTCAGGAAATTGAGTCTATAACAGCAGAGAGAGGGGGAGAGTGGAGGCATATCAGTCTAGATAATTAGATATTATATAACAATATATCATAGATCTATCCCAGCCAATATAACTGACTGATCACAAAAAATGATTTTGTTTTTCAGCCTCAGACAGATATACTACTTACTGGCCCATATATATAATATAAGCTGTTAAGCTCGTGAAAATGGGCTACATTAAAAAAAATTTTCGGTTCGGTTTTGGACACTGCACTCTTCTACACTTCTTCTTCCTCACTCACCCTCTTTCTCCCACTGCCTCCCTCCCCTTTCACCGAAACCCCCTTCTTTCACTCTCACCTCCTCCCTCCATTCTCACTCCCATTCTCTCCCCTTTCCTCCTCAGTCATTGCTATGTGACTCGAATATCATTCTTCTACACTTCTTCTCCCTCACTCCTCCTTCCCCTCGCTCATTCACCTCGCTCGTTTTGTCCCCTCTCCACCTAAGTCTTTGCTCTGCTCTCGCAAGAGCTTGCGAAGTTCCCCCTCCTGTTGTGTCTGGAAGAGTGACAAAAACACTCCGTTCCTCCCTCCCTCCCTCCCGCTCCAGCACCGCAAAGGGCCAGAGGCGGTGGTGGTGGCAGCAGCTGCAGCAGATTTGGGATGCATTGCCTGGCTTGCTTTGCTCTCTTTCTGGGAGATCTGTGCCTTTAAGTAGTTCGATCGGGGTCTTGAGAGGGAAGAGGGAACAGGGATCTGGCTTTCAGTTTTGTCGCTTTGCTTTGCGAGGAGTGGGGGTGGCAGCGATGCCCATGTAAACTCTTCCTGTGGTGGCTGAGATCTGTGGGTGGGTTGCCAGCACTGCACCCCCCCTGCAGTTGCAGGATATTTACTTGGCTTCTTCTTATCCGTGGATCTTGGAGCCAGGGAGGAGGGCGAGCTGACTCAGATCTTCTCTCTGCCCGTTGTCTTCTCTCTCCAGCTCTTTGCGCTTTGGCTGTGAAACCTTGCTTAGCACCATGAATGTACGGATGGGGGCAGGACACTAAGTGCTGCTGCTTCCGCTCCTCCCCCACCCCCAACCCTTCCAGCACCGCAAAGGGCCGGAGGCGGCGGTGGCGGTGGCAGCCGGTGTCTCCACTTCTTTCTTTCTCGTCTGCCTCCTCCGTTGAATACCCCCCACCTCCGGAGTGCATCGTAGCGCCGCGCCTGCGTGCCCCCAAACAGGCGACATCCTTTCGTGAAGCACTTGCTCACAGACAGCCGGTGCTCCCGTCGCCTCACGTCCTGCTCCTTCCCTTCCGGCTCACGCATGTGCAGCAGAGCTGCTCTCTACTGCACATTTATGGCATGTCGGTCAGAGCTCATTTATCTGTAATGATATTACCTGGCCTACTGGCTGCGGCTGTTGCCTCCGTCCTCCTCTGGTGGCCTTCAAGGGGAGACTGTTTGGTAAAGAATTGGAAGATTTGATTGAATCCCTGGGGGCGAATAAGGTTCACCGTTTACCGGAGGACAGGCCGCAGTCTCGGGGGGCTGGCCCTTCCAGGTCGCGTTTTCGCGGTAGTCGCCGGCCACGAGGCTCCCGGGGATCCGTTTCTTCTTTTCGTCACAGTGCACAGTGTCAACAATCTTATTTGCAGTCCTTTCGCGGGCGCCGTTTCGGTCATTCGGGCGCCGGTCAGCCTGTGTAGGGGGGCAAACCTGCACAATGATGGGTGGCCGGTCCATTCCTCCGTTCCCAGAATTGGGGGGCGTCTCGGCCGTTTTTACGAGGAATGGACCAGGATCACGTCGGACCAGTGGGTCCTAGATGTGATAAGACACGGTTACGAGTTAGATTTTTTACACCGGTTGTTTCCGTTTTTTCTGGTATCCCCTTGCGGGTTCTCAGCGAAGCGACGGGCGATACGGGCCACACTAGATCATCTCAGGGAGCTCGGCGCGATCGTTCCCGTTCCGGTCAACTAACTTCACAGGGGCCGGTATTCCATTTACTTCATAGTACCAAAGAAGGAAGGAACGTTTCGGCCCATCCTGGACCTGAAGGGGGTCAACAAATATCTGCAGGTTCCTCTGTTTCAAATGGAAACTTTACGGTCGGTGATTGCGTCCGTGCGTCCGGGGGAGTTTCTGGCCTCCCTGGACCTCACAGAGGCGTATCTCCACATCGGCATTCGGGCAGAGCATCAACAGTTCCTTCGGTTTGCAGTGCTGAGGCAGCATTTTCAATTCCAGGCGCTCCCGTTCGGTCTGGCCACAGCGCCTCGAACGTTCACCAAGATTATGGTGGTAGTGGCAGCGCACCTCCGGAGGGAAGGTCTGTTGGTGCACCCGTATTTGGACGATTGGCTAATCCGTGCCAAGTCGGAGACGCTCTGCCGAGCAGCGATCCAGCGGGTTCTCCAATTGTTGGACAAGCTCGGTTGGATAGTCAATGTCTCCAAGAGTCAGTTGACGCCGTCGCAGTCCCTGGAGTTTTTGGGAGCGTTGTTCGACACGCGTCAGGGAACGGTTTCTCTTACACAAGACCGAATGTTCACATTGCAAGCGCGCGTTCGCAGATTGTTATCCAAGCAGGTGCCCATTGTCTGGGACTATTTGCAGGTGTTGGGGTCCATGACATCAACACTGGAATTGGTACCTTGGGCGTTTGCTCATATGCGGCCCTTACAGTCAGCGTTGCTCTCCCGATGGAACCCGGTCTCGGAAGAATTTCATCTGCCCCTGACTTTGGCAGCCAGGGACAGCTTGGATTGGTGGTTGTGTCCGGCCAACTTGAGTCGCGGGGTTCCTTTAGAGATCCCGTCTTGGACGGTCATTACCACGGATGCCAGTCTGCTCGGCTGGGGAGCGGTGTGCTTATGGCGTTCAATACAGGGGCAGTGGTCGCCTCAGGAAGCGTCGTGGTCCATAAATCGTCTGGAAACCAGAGCGGTTCGGCTGGCTCTTCTGGAGTTCCTACCACTCATTCGCGGCAGGGCAGTCCTAGAGTGTTGTCCGACAACGCGACCCCGGTGGCGTACATCAACCGACAAGGGGGAACCAAGAGTCAGGCTGTAGCGTCCGAAGCTCGTCTCATGTTCGCCTGGGCGGAGCATCATCTCAGTTGTCTCGCAGGCTTCCACATAGCCCGGGTAGACAATGTTCAGGCCGATTTCTTGAGCCAAAATTGGCTGGATCCGGGAGAGTGGGAGCTAGCGGAGGATGCCTTCTGGCTCATTTGTGCTCGGTGGGGCACACCTGCGATCGATTTGATGGCAACCTTCCGCAATGCGAAAGCGCCTCGGTTTTTTGCTCGAAGGTGGGAGACGGCAGCAGACTGAGTAGATGCTCTGGCTCTTCCATGGCCGACGGATGTACTACTCTGTGTTTCCTCCGTGGGCACTCATAGGAAAGGTGTTGCAGCGGATCGAGGCACACTCGGTGGACGTTGTTCTGGTGGCGCCCGAGTGGCCACGGCACCCGTGGTTCGCAGACCTCCTGAACCTGGCAGTAGAGGAGCCTCTCTGTTTCCCGTATGTTCCGGACCTTCTGCACCAAGGACCCGTGTGTTTCGACCAGGTCGATCGCTTTTGTCTAGCGGCCTGGCTTTTGAGAGGCAAAGGCTGAGATCTAAGGGCTACGCGGAACCGCTGGTCGCTACTCTATTATGCTCCCAGAAGATGTCTACTGCCTTATCTTATGTTAGGGTCTGGAAGTTGTTTGAATCGTGGTGTCTGGACCGGGACGTGGTTCCTATGCGAGTGACCGTGCCGGATATCCTTCTGTTCCTGCAGGACGGTTTGTCTAAGGGTCTTTCATGTAGTTCCTTGCGGGTTCAGGTGGCGGCGCTGGGTTCCTTACGTGGTTTGATTCAGGGGAAACCAGTGGCGGCTCATCCTGATGTAGCGCATTTCCTGTGAGGGTCGAAACATCTGCGGCATCCAATTTGTCAGCCTTGTCCGTCCTGGAATTTGAATCTTGTTCTTCGGGCCTTGTGTGATGCTCCGTTCGAGCCTATTCGCAAAACTACCTTGAAGGATTTGACACTGAAGGTAGTGTTCTTAGTGGCCTTTGTTTCGGCGCGTCAGATTTCCGAGCTTCAAGCTTTGTCGTGCAGGGAGCCCTTTTTGAGGATATCGGAGTCAGGGGTATCCTTGCGTACGGTTCCATCCTTCTTACCCAAGGTGGTTTCTTCTTTCCATGTCAACCAGTTGGTTGAGTTACCGTCGTTCTTGCAACTCGATGATTCGGATCCTTTGGCTAAGGACCTCCGTAAATTGGATGTGCGGCGCGTCCTGTTACGTTATCTGATGTCACTGAGGACTGTGACGGACATTAAACGGCGCCAGAACACCGGGTGCCTGCGCACAGGGATGCCACACACCATCACCAGCGGGCTCCCTGAACTAACTGTGATGAGAAAGACAGAAAGAAAGAAAAAAAGGTGAAAGAATCCATCTGGAACTGAGAGGGGAGGAGCGGTGTGTGATCCTTGATTGGGAGACCCGCCCCCTCTGATGTCACTGAGGACTGTGACGGACGTTAAACGGCGCCATAACACCAGGCGTCGCGCGCTGAAGGGGCACGACAAAGGGGCACTCCCCTTTGTGCATCCCTTCGTGCATCCCGTAGTGTTAGCCATTCCCCATGTTCTTTTATATCCCTTGTTAACAATCCCCATATTTAAATGTTTAATGTATTTGACAAAGGTAACGCATAAGTTCCTGCAAATTTTGTTTAAATGTAAACCGATGTGATATGTAAAATCGAACACCGGTATATAAAAGTAAATAAATAAAAAATAAAATAAAAAAAAAATCTGGAGGTAACTAATGCGTTTTGGATTTCCGATCATCTGTTCGTGCTCTGGAGTGATCTTCGAAGGGGCAATGCGGCGTCCAAGACTACCATTGCGCGATGGTTGAAAGAGGCCATCAATTCGGCGTATATGTTGCAGGGTCGGTCCCTGCCCTTGGGGCTGCGTGCCCATTCTACTCACTCTCAGGCCACTTCTTGAGCGGAATGTCAACGTATCTCGGCGGAAGAGATTTGCAGGGCGGCCACGTGGAAATCTTTGCATACTTTTTCCCGGCACTACCGTTTGGATGTCAAGGCTCCCGGTGCGGGAGGGTTTGGAGAAGGTGTGCTTAGAGTGGGCCTCTCCGGATCCCATCCCAGATGAAGTGCGCTTGGGTACATCCCAGGAGTCTGGACTGATCCGGGTACGTACAGGGAAAAGAAAATTAGGTTCTTACCTTTGATAATTTTCGTTCCTGTAGTACCACGGATCAGTCCAGAGTCCCACCCGGATAAGTGCTACTATCGGGAAAGGCCATAGTGTACGTGCTGCTGTCTGTTTGATATTTTGCTCCTTTTCTGTCTGTTATCGGTATCTCGGGTTCGTTTTCCCAGTTGGGCGTTGAGAACCGGTAATGAGGATTCTGTTGGACTGGTGTTGTTGGTTCTGGTTAGAAGGTTCGTTAGCCAGTTTGATTTGTGATTTTCCTGCTCTGACATTAAGTAATACTGCCAGACTGTAGGTGGCACCAGCCTTAGATATAGGCGGAGTTTTTGTTTGTAAACTTCTGTCTCCATCTGCTAGAGGGGGGGCCAAACCCAGGAGTCTGGACTGATCCGTGGTACTACAGGAACGAAAATTATCAAAGGTAAGAACCTAATTTTCTTTTAGTTACCCCAAAACACATAACATACAGTAGCACTGCAACATGCACTGCAGACTGCTCGTAGTACAGGTGTGTGAGGCTCTTTAGAAAGTGTAGGTGACAATGTTCCTGACGGATCAGTAATGGCCCACACATGAAGGTACTGTGCTGGCAGTGTGCACAGTGCACGGTCTGGATGCACATGACACATTGTAACAGCTCCCAAGAGGAGGATAGGAACAGGGCCTTTTAGGTAATAAAATATGTTCTATGTATATAGTGCATTCAGACTTTAGGTCCTGTGCCTTCTTTTCCCCCACTCATTTGGCAGCACTCTGAAACATGGGAGGAGAAAGGCATGGCCTTGGACAGTGTCCTGCACACATAACAGCAGAAGGCAAGTGTTATGGCTCTGATCGCATCCTTCCCAGCTCTCCATCTCCAGTTGGGTGCCAGCCACGTATCGATAAGCCTTGATGGAAATGAGGAAGTAAAGGGTGTCTTACCAGAAGCCAAGCATCACCGTATTGGCCAGCCTCAAAATTTTCAAACTGCCCGGACTGCCTAAGGATAAAGGAATCGTGCGTGGCTCCGGGATGCCTGACCACCACATCCAGGATTCGCATTCGAGCATCGCAGACCACTTTGCAAGTTCATGGTGTGGAAGAGCTTTCTGATGCGGTATGTCTCCTCCCTCTGACAGGGTGGAACGAAGGCCACATGAGTGCAATCGATAGCTCCGATTACATTGGGAAAATGTGCGAAGGCATAGAAATCTCTCTTCAAGTCCATCAAGTCGTGCCTGTCACGAGGGAATTTTATGAATTGACTAATGTGGTCAGCTACAGCTGCAATGACCTGGTTGAGACATCGTGAGAATGTGGTTTGGGACATTCCACCTGCCACCCCTACAGTGGTTTGGAAGGAGCCACTTGCCATGAAATTTAGGATGGCCAACTGTTTGGTGAGGCTGGGGACAGAGCAGGACCTTGCTGTGACCAGATGCAGATCCCCGCGGATGTCTTCATATAATTTCAGGATTGCCCCAGAGCTAAGACAATACCTGCTAACCATAAAGTCCTCGGGCATGTCCAGCAAGGATGTTCTTGGAGGAAAGATACGCTCCCTGTATCTCCCGGCCCATGGCTGGGCACTTGCATGTTGCGGGCCAGGACCCAGACCCCGCCGCAGTGGAGCCTCTGTCTGCACTGCTGGTCCTTCCCTGGATGCCTTGGAAGTGACCTTGGGTCCTGTTCTGGTTGTTCAGCTTCCATGTGTCGTCATGTGCGGCGAGGCTGGCCAGGCATGAAGAATGCATGTACCAGTACAATTGCCACTTACCAAAAGCAGTTAGGAAGCTTGACCTGCTAAAAAGAGCTGTTTTTATTGGTCCAGGAATGCTTGGTAGGTGTGTGTGTATTGATTGCAATTTATATCGCATGCGGTACATGCTGTGATAACATCTCGGACCGTGATACCGCCCAGAAAAAAGGTGTAGTTAGCTGCGTAACTAACCCGTGATATTGTTCAAAATGTATTGTGCAGCATGCTTCCACCCCACTATTTACGTTTACACCACCCTAATTCCTCCCACTTGAGTATGACTTTTTTTTTTGCATCCATATTTTGCGATAAGCCGTTAGTGCACACGTTATGGTATTATGTGCGCTAACGGCCTGTTGCATTTTGATGAATAAGTTTATACCTGAGGTAATGGGGGGGGTGGGTAAAGTGACTTGCCCAACATCACAAGGAGCAACTGTGAGACTTGCACCCTGGTCTCTCCGGTTTGTAGTCTCCTGTGCTAACTACTAAGCTCCTCCTCCATGCCGATGATCATCTGACAACTAGTTTGTAATATTTAGGTGTAAACGGAAGCTATATTCCATGGGTCAGGTAATAGTGAGGCAATATGTGTTAGCTGGCAGTATTTCTGTTTAATGATTATATAAAAATGATTGCATTTTAAGATGTGATGTATAATAGGTATAAGTGTAAAAAGAGTCAGCTGTCCTGGCACAAATGGGTCAATAGTGAAATAAGAGGCTAGTGGAACTCATGCCAAGATCCAGTTGGAACATGAGCAGTAAAATTCAGTTTTGCCAACATTACTTGGAATCTCAAGCCAGTCCTGAACTTGTCATCATGGTTTGGGATGGAGTGCGGTGTCTTTTTTGTTTACTAATTTATTGATATTTGATTTTTCACTTTTTACCAAGAATATTTTCAAGGCAGATTACAGCAAACAGAAAAGCTGAAAGCAACCCTCCATAGGTAATGTAGTATGAATGGACAAAATATTTAGAAACAAAGATCATAAAATGATTCATTAATGAATAAATCCTGCTAGTGGAATCAATTTTCAGTGGTCCACATTTGCTTGTTATCTTCTAGAGACCAAAATATTGAGCATTGGCTCTTTTAATTTGTAGTAATGCAACAGTTCAGTAGTATAAACTTTAATTCATAGATAAACCTCAGGGGCCAATGAATTAAAAAGCGCGGAAAGCGGGCGCTGAAAAGTCAGCGCCCGCTTTCTTAACATGCGCATGACACCCGCAAGGGGGGCGCCATGCTATACCCAAATTAGGGGGTCGTGCTAGCAAGGAGGCCGAGGCTACCATTTACAAAAACTGACGCCGGTAAACTCGGCATTGGTTTTCATAACCGGCCGTCTGCCAGTAATGAAAACGGACGCCGAGTTTACCAGCGTCGGTCTTCATAACTCGGCAGTCTGCAGAGGTTGTTTTGTTTTTTTTTTTGAGTAAAAAAAAAAAAGTACAGAAAAGCTGTTTTTCTGCTTTTCTGTACTTCTTTTACATGCGAGTAAAATGTGCGTCTGAGATGCACACTTTTTTTTGAATGTGAAGTGAATGAGTAATAGCCTCATTCACATACATTTGCATGTGATGAGCGCTATTGCATTCACTCCGCATGGGACGCGCATTATAAATAGGCGCTAATCCCCCTATTGCATTAGGGGGTAGATTAGCATCTATTTAACCCGCGTCAGAGTGCGAGTTATACAGGTGCGCTCGGCTGAGCTCACTATTGCATCGGCCTCTCACTTTCCTAACTACACTATAGTATTTGCAGTACAATACTGCATGTATATAGTACATGCCTGCTCACTAGATGGAGATATTGCATTAGGTTTGCTCAGTATAAACATTTAGAAAAACTTGAATAGCAGTTTAGAAATGCAAGTTATTTAGAAATTCTGAGGGATTAAAAAATTGGCCATGTCATTTTAAATATGGTATATTAGAAAATTCAAGTAATAAAAATGAAGTTAAAACACAAGCCCTTTTCAATTACTACAGGAGGCTAGTTTAATGAGAATTAAGCATTATTTATAATAGATTTGTTCTGTGCATGGCTTATATAAGGGCAAAAATTCTTGATAGGGATGTGAATCGGTACTGGACTCATTTCCGGTATCGTGTTTGTAGAACCACCACGGGAAACCTTCATTGCCCACGGTTCTGAGTTCTTTTGTTCAGCTGTCCTGAGCCGAAGGGAAAAAAACCCCCACCCTGACCCTTAAATTTAATTATTTAGAATCCCCCCCCCAAAAAAAACATTTCTAAAGTACCTGGTGGTCCAGCAGGGGTCCCAGGAGCTATCTCACGCCATCTGCTGCCAGTAAACAAAATGGTGCCGATGGCCCTTTGCCCTTACCATGTGACAGGGGCTATCTGTGCCATTGGCTGGCCCCTGTCACATGGTAGGAGCAATGGACAGCTGGCACCATCTTAAAAAATGGCGCAGGCCATCCATTGCTCCTACCATGTGACAGGGGCCGGCCAATAGCACAGATAGCCCCTGGCACATGGTAAGGGCAAAGGGCCATCGCCGCCATTTTGATTAGTGGCAGCCGACAGCCAGAGAGCGGGAGATCGCTCCTGGGACCCCTGCTGGACCACCAGGTATTTTAGAAAAGTTTTGGGGGGGTTGGGAGGGTGGGGGATTCTAAATAATTCGATTTAAAGGGTCGGGGTGTGTTTGGGGGTTGTTTTTCTGTATGCCCTTTATTCCCACCCCCCCAAACGATAAAACCACACGAAAATGTTGTCTGGTTTTCCTATCGCTTTCAGGGACCCCCCCCCGATATCTGACAAATATTACAAAAATAAATCTAATTAATTCTCAAGTTTCAATCATTGAAAAATCTTAAGATAAGGTTCCATGAACTTACATAGCACTATACCATTCTTTATGGTTTACACCTAATCATATACTGCTCATCGTCTCCACTTCCTATTAGCTATTAAATCAGAATTAAACCAGAACTAAACATAAATATACAATATAAATAGCTCTAAATAAAATAGATAACCAAATAATAGTTCCAGTTCAGTGAATGAATCAACATATAAGATGAATCATTACCAAGCATGCTGAAAAATCAGGTTTTAAGTTTTTTCTAAAAATAAAATACTTAAATCTAGCCTAATTTCTAAAGGAATGGCATTCCATAAGGTTGGTACAAAAAAGCTAAAAACTGTGTGTCATATGGTCATCAGTCTAGCAGCTGCTACACCTGGCACTGTTAAAAGGTTCCTGTTTTGATAATCTAAGGCACTTTGTGTTCAGAACATACTAATAGGTCACAAAGGTACACTGGGACAAGATTATTTATACATCTGAAAATAACTGCAGGCTTTAAATTTAAACCTAGCTTCAAATGGAAACCAATGCAGGTCCCTTAAATGGGTGTAACTTGGTCACTCTGTTTTTCTTCCCTGCAGAAGTCTAGGTGCTGTATTCTGAATAAACTACAGCTTTTTGGTAGTCAGAAAAGCCATGGTATAGAGAATTTCAATGCTCCAGTCAATTTATGACAAGAGAATGTATAAGGGTTGTAAGATCCTTCTTGCCATAGAAACATGAATGCAGAAAAAGACCTTTTCCTGGCGAGTAGCCAGATGGACTCAGAACGAATGGGATAGTATCCGCGTGCTAGCAGTTGGAGACTGATCTGACGTCAGCACGGGGGTATATATATCCCCACAGGAAGCGTAGCAACTCAGTAATTTCCGTCTCCAAAGCAGTTTGGAGTGCCTGCACGTTAGTCGAGCATTCTACTTTCTACTTTCTGTGAAAATATCGAGCCCCGCACTCCTGCAGTGATACCCGAAGGTCACTCCCCCAGTTGAGCTGCCCGGGGTGATTCCCGTGATCCCCCCGGAGGTTAAGTCCTCAGTCCGGCCGAATCGCGGCAGGGACACAGCCCCCGGGCGAGGTTCGGGTGAGGCTCACGAGGCGCCTTGGTCCCGGCGTGGACGAGGCAGCGGGTGCATATCCTCAACAGCGGTGGTGAAGGTAGTTGCCCGCTCTCCCCGCAGCCGGAGACCGCCTGGGTTCCAGCCGAGGAGCACCGAGATTCAGGTGGGGCGTACATCTCGTTGTTCGGGTCTCCGAAGGAACAGAGGATCGGCGGCGTGGCACGCCAAGGAGGGCGCCATTTTGTGGGCCTCGTTTAGGTAGGGCGCCGGTAATCGGCGCTGGTTTATTCCTCCTTGTGCGTATCTGGCCTTATTGTTGTGAACATTTCCACTGAGCATGTATTGCTAACCGCCGGTTACTGAAAGGTATTGCTACACCGCCTGTTGCTGAGAGCGTATTGAACGCTATTGAGAGTATATTGCTAACCGCATATTGCTGAAAGCCTATTGAATACTATTGAGCGTATATTGCTAACCGCATATTGCTGAACGCCTATTGAAAGCTATTGAGCGTGTATTGCTACTGCATATTACTGAAAGCCTATTGAATGCTATTGAGCGTATATTGCTGACCGCATATTGCTGAACGCCTATTGAATGCTATTGAGCGTATATTGCTAACCGCATATTGTTGAACGCCTATTGAAAGCTATTGAGCGTGTATTGCTACCGCATATTACTGAAAGCCTATTGAATGCTATTGAGCGTATATTGCTAACTGCATATTGCTGAAAGCCTATTGAGAGCCATAGGGCGTGTATCGCTATCGGCATATTGCTGAGTGCATATTGCATACATTTGGGCTGTTTTCTTGGCCGCCTATTGCTGAGAACATATTGCGCATATTGCTGCTGCATGCTATTATTATTGTGCGCCTGTTGTATTAAGCACCCATTGCTGCCGCATATTATTATTATTGTGCGCCTGTTGTATTAAGCGCCCATTGCTGCCGCATATTATTATTATTGCGCGCCTGTTGTAATAAGCATTCAGCGCATATTTTTCAATGGATCAGAACGCAGTAGCGTCTTCAGCGATGGCGCCGCCTGCTTCAGGCATTAAAGCCCTTGGCCTCTGCTCTGCATGCCAGCTTAGGGCCACTCGCAGTGAAGAGCCAGACTCCCTATGTGCCCAATGTGAGGAGGCCGTGGGACCCTTAGGCCAGGACCGGTCTCAGCCACGATTTGTTGACAGTTCCCCAGGGGCTACCCCGGATTTAGGGGGCAGTCTCGACCAATCTGGAATCCCGGGGGATCTTGTACCCCGGCGATTAGAGGCTGCTTCAATTTCCTGGGTGGATCTCTTTAAGGGGATTCATGCCTTCGTACAGATGCAAACGGCTTCCCGTCCAGGCCCTGTGGTTCCTGCTGTTCCTGCGGTGGCTGCGACTGCGGCGGTTGCTGCGGTGGCGGCTCCTGCGGATCCCGTTCCTGGACCCTCACGCCCTTATTGCGAGCGGGACCTCCCGCCGCTGGACAGCCCGGATCTGTCAGACCAGGAGGTCTCACCGGACGAGTCCGAACTCCCGGACGAGGGGGACCTTCCCCCAGGGACTGAGCCATATAGAACCATGAGGCGGTTCTTCCCTAAAGAGGATCTCTCCGACCTGGTGTCTCAGTGTCTGGCAGAATTGGATATTACAGGTCCCAGCGCTTCGGTGTCCTCCGTGCAGAACCCCCTGTTGGAAGGTCTTCGTCCTACAGCCCGCCATTTTCCATTCTTACAAGCGGCACAACAGCTGATAGATTTAGAATGGGCGGCACCAGCGGCTTCCTTCAAAGGGGGCCGGGCTCTGACGAGCATGTACCCATTGGCACCGGCTATCCAGGACCTGCTGGCGTGCCCTCAGGTGGACGCCTTGATTAGCGCTGTGATCAAGCGCACTACCATTCCAGTTGAAGGGGGGACGGCCCTCAGGGAGCCTCATGACCGGCGACTGGACGCCATTCTGAAACAGACCTTTGAGGTGGCAGCTCTATCTTTGCGGATCGCAACTTGCTGCCCAGTGGTGACGCGTGCCTGTTTGTCACAGGTTAGAAACAACGCTCCAGCGGCAGACATGGAGTCAGCTCTTTCGTTCCTCATGGATGCTGCATCTGACCTGGTCAGGACAACAGCCAAGGGGATTTCATCCTCCGTAGCTGCCAGGAGGCAGCTCTGGATCCGGAAATGGTCAGCTGATGCGCCTTCCAAGACACGCCTCACCAGATTGCCCTTTAAGGGCTCTTTCCTATTTGGCAGTGACCTTGATAAACTGGCCAGTACATGGGGTGCCTCTCCAGTGCCCAGACTACCGGAAGATCGGTTCAGAAGGGGCCAACACGCCTTTCCAAGGCCCTCCAGGGGCAGGAGTTCACAGCGGTTTGTTCCTTACAGGGGTCGCTATCAGGCACCGCGCCCTCAGGCCAGGAATCAGTCCTTTCGGACCAAGCAACGCAAGAGGCGAGCGGGCCCGGGCTCGGGTCCCGGCCGCGCCTCCCAATGAGAATCCGCCGATTCATCTAGGGGATGGAGCCATAGGGGGCAGCATACACACATACATACATACATACACACATTTCAAGGTATTTTTTGTATTTAATATACAACTTTCCTAGCAGTTAACAGGGATAATTTGGAATTGTTTAACACACTTTTCTTAACTTACAGGCACAAGGGTTGCTTTTGCTTTTATTGGAACCTCTTTAAAAGGATGCACTAACTCTCCTGTTTCTTTAGTATTCTTTGAAGTTACCTCCCCTTTGAGCCATGTACTGCTGAGATTTTAAACTAGAACATGGGGGCAAGCTGAAAAATTGCTCTGTCTTCTTTTTAAAGATTAGTTCCACCCTAATTAAGGTAAAGCCCATCCTTTTAGAAAAGGCTCTCCCTTCACCAAAATGTTGCATAGTTCCTAACAATACTAAAACCCTCTTCCCTGCACCATTGTCTCATCCATTTGTTGAAAATTGAGAGTTCTGCCTGCCTCTGGGGTCCTGTGTATGGAACAGGGAACATTTCAGAGAATGCTACCATGGAGGCTCTAGATTTGAATTTTCTATCTAAAAGTCTAAATTTGACTTTCAGAACCTCCATCCCACACCTTCCTATGTTGCTGGTGCACACTTGTACCATGACAGCTGGCTCCTCCCCAGCAGACTAAAATTCTAACTAGGTGACACATGAGAGTCCACCACTTTCATAAAAGGCAGACAACTTAAAAAGTGATCATTACATCTACCAGCCACCCAACTATCTACAATCCTAATGATCAAATCACTAACTATGCAGCCCTCTGACCCTCAAGCACAAGCCTTTGGTGACCCAATCTTGGTATGAAAAGATGATGCATTACCTTAATAGCAGGTCCATCCACGTAACCTTGCTCCTCCAAGGCAGCATAGGGATGTCAGACTGGAATTGGGACTTGACTATGCCCCTGAAGGTTTCCTCTATATACCTATGTCTGCCTCAGCTCCTCCAGGTTTGTAACGCTAGTCTCCAGAAAGTGGACTTGTTCTCTAACAACCAGGATCTCTGCACAAGGTACATACATACAACTTCTCACCAATTGCTAGATAATAATACATTTAGTAGGGGTGTGCAGAGAAAAATTATGTTTTCATTTTTTTCATGAAGTTTTTCCCACAAATTTCAGTTTGTGGATTGCTTGATTTGTTTGATTCATGTGAAAAAAATGAATCAAGCAAATTAAAAACAAGCCCCCCAAAACGGTCAAAAAACAAAAGCAAGCCCTCCCTCCCACCCTCTAGGAAAAAGGTTAGGGCCAGGATCCCCCCTAGCTCACACTTACCTGGTCCAGTGGGGATCCACCGGCTCGGACAAGACTGAAGCCTTGGACTTGCATAGGCCAAGACCTCGGTAGATTGCTGCGACTTCGGCCTAGTCCTAGGCCCAATGCCTCGGACTTTCATAGGCCGAGGCCACTGCAGATTGCCTTGGTCTTTGTGTATGCAAGGCCGAGGCTTTGGCTTAGACCTAGGCCTGATGCCTGGGCCTCAGAGCCTGGACCCAGGCTCGATGCCGCGAACCAACCCGAAGGCTGGGTCCTATGCCTAGGCTGAGGTCAGGGCCCAGGCCAACATTGTGACCGAACCTGGAGGCTATGTCCCAACACAATTGCTGTATATCAAAATGGTGCTGTCCACTGGGGTGAATGCGGCAGAGTTAATTCCGGTATAACCCCAGCAGACCCCCATCATTTTACTTTAAGAAGAAAATGCATGAAGAGAAGCTTCCAGACCTGAGCTCCAAGGCTAGGCCTGATCCTGGACAGAGGCCCAGGAGTTAGGACCTGGCCTTCTGGTCGAGGCTCCAGCATCAAGCTTAGGTCCAGGCCTAGGCCCCGGCATCAGGATCTGGCCAAAGGGTCGGGTCGCGACGTTGGGACCTGCTACCGGGTCATCGGGACCTGGCTACTGGGTTGGGTCGTGGCATCGGGTCTGTGCCTGGGTCCAGGCCAAGGTTCCAGCATCAGGACCTAGCTTCCTGGTCAGGTTGCGGCATTGGACCTGGGTCTGGGCAGAGGCCCCATCGGGACCCGGTCTCTGGGTCGGGTAGCAGTGTTGGGCCTGGGACTGGGCTCCAGCCTAGGCTAAGGCCCCAGCATTGAGATCTGGCCTTTGGGTCATTTTTTTGGCATTGGGCCAAGGCCCTGGTATCGAGACCCAGCCTCCAGAGTAGGTCGCAGCATTAGACCTGGGTCAAGGCCCCGGCATCGGGATCTGGCCTTTGAAGCATACATGACAGATCTGGTAAGGTTTTTTTTTTTCATTTTCGGGGTCTTGGCTAAGGACCCAGCTTTGGGCCTCACAGAAAACCCGGCGTCACACTTGGACCTTGCTTTGGGCCTCCGCCTATTCCTGAATGCGTCACTGGCACCTCAGCCTAGGCCCGATGCCAGGGCCTCACCCCTGCTTTGAGCCTCTGCATATACTGTAGGCGAGGCCCATGCTTCGGGCCTAGACCTATACCCAATGCATTTGTTTAAAACAAAATGAATGAATAAGGTTTGTTTCATTTGGGGGCCCCCAATTTGTTTCGGGGCTCCTTGTATTAAATAAGTTAGCCTTGTTGCGTTTTTCACTTTTGTTTTAAACGAATGCACATCCCTAACATGTAGCACTCAGTGCAAAAGACTGAAAGGCCCCCATCTCTCTGCTGTATAGTTGTCTGCATCTTAATGTTCTTGTGTTATTTAGTTTGCTAAGGGAGTAGGGATGCATAAAGTCATATAAATTTATGTGGTATATTTAATGTTAATTTTGCAAAGACCTGTAAGGGGACAAAATCTATTTCTAGGGATTGGGTCACTCCTTGTTTTAGATAAATCTCTGATTTTTGGTGTAAAAATGTCTAGACCTCTTACATGGGTTAAAAGTCTAGAAATCAAAGAATGTGCTTAGGGGTTGGGTGGGAGGGAAAGACACTTCATATTACCTACCTTTCCTTTTTTAATTCAGCACACCAGCTAAAGATTAGTTTATCCCACAGTTTTTCTCTTCTGCAACCTACATCCCAAAATGTTCAAGCAAGCAATACTCACCAATCCTCTTCAGCCACCAGCAAAATCTTCTTCTGCTCTCAGTGCTCCCTTAGGATTGAAGAAACTGACTTGGATGAAGTGGCTGACATGAAGATATGCTACACAGAAACCCAAAGCTTATTAAACTTATTAAATGCAGCAGCAAGCCTGACGGCGTACCCTTACATATACGGGCCACCCGGACTTCTACATCATTTGCGTTATGTGAAAGTCTTTTTTAGTTCTTTTGTCTTGCAATTAAAAAATTCATAAGTCTGAACATCTGAGTTGCAATAATAATGATCCTGGCTCAACAAAGGCCAATTTTTCGTGTTAGAGCTTCATCAGGAGCACCTCGATCATATCAACAACTCCACTAAATTTTAATGTTTAATCCGAGTTTTCTTCATGGAATTTATAACTTCTGGACAATAAATGTCTCCTTCACACTGTCTAGAAAGAAGAAAAGGAGCAGTCTACTTTCTTTCTAAACAGCTGAGGAGACATTTATTGTCCAGAACTAAAAGAGACTTTCACATAACGCAAATGATGTAGAAGTCTGGGTGGCCCGTATGTGCAAGGTACTCCATCAGGCTTGCTGATGCATATCAAAACATTTAATAAGTTTAATAAGCTTTGATTGTTCAAATTTATTAGGACCATTATTATTAGTTATTTACTCAAATGTCCTTACTTTATGATTTGTTTCATTTTGGGTGGAAATTCTTGGCTCTTGGATTATCTTGTACACAGAAAACCAAGACAGATATAATTATATCAGCCTACAATCTATTCTGGAAGGACAGGGTAGGAAGAAAGGGTTGTGTGGTACTATATATAAATAAAAATATTTTAAAGCAGCAGATTTTCAGGTCTTATTAGGTAAGGAGGTGGCACTGTAGGTTAATCTGGAAAGAGGAAATGGAACAATTATCTATATTGATGTAATATACAAACCACCACCATAGACAGAAAAAAACAGATTTAATGGAGTATATTAAAATCACTCTGAAAGGGGAGGTGCTATTACTAGAGGATTTCAATCTGCTAGATATTGATTGGGACATCCTTACTGCAGTGTTTTCTAGAAGCAGGGAGATCTTGGATTCTCTATAGAGAAAACTTTCATCAAATGCTAATGGAACACACATGGGTTGGGGTGATACTGGACTTGATGCTTACCAATGGGGATAGTGTTTCTGTTGTTGTAGTGGATGATTATCTGGGATCCAGTAATCTCCAGATGGTGGGTTCATTATTAGAGCATAGGAGATGAAGGTTCATTTAAAGGCAAGAGTCTTACACTTCAGGAAAACTAATTTTGTTAAAATGAGGAAGTACTTCAAGGAGGTGTTGGGTGGATGGGAAAATTTAGAGGAAACAGAACAGCAGTAGGCAAAAGAAAAAGGAGATATTACAAGGACAACTAAGCTTTTTGTTATGAAAATAAAGCAAAGAGGAACAAGAGGCCACTATGGCTATCTAAAGTAGTGGCTAAAAGATAAGGAAAAAAATGTTAGTATTCATAGGCTACAAGAAATCACAGAAAGAGGAAGTGAAGATAAGGATGTCGAACTAGAGGAAAAGAAGTGCAATGAATCACTCTTAGGGTCCCTCAATGATTGTTCCCACCTCGTGTGTGTCGACTGCACCAATGGGGCTGGGACCAATGCTCTTATTGCGTTGAGATGCAGGGCATTGAAAAATCTGGGGCTAGGAGCTGTGTCAGCTGAATCAAGGCCCAATGTGTGAAAAGAGAAGGCTTGAAACCCAGTGTGCTGAGGGCTGATGCATTGATGGCACAGTGTGCCAACTTTGGTGACATTGAATGGCCTGCAAAGGGCTCACCTACTTGTTCATGGTGATCCTGGCAGAGCAGATCTTGGAAAAGGTGCCACAGAAGAGTGAGCTTTGCTAGAGGAGTTTCTGCTCAACTTAGCATGGAAGGAGCCCAAGGAAGCTCCACTCCAAAAGGAGGAACGATTCTGGCTTTTCCTCGATCTGCAAAGTTCTTCCATCTTTCAGGCCCTGCTCATCTGGGACATCAGAGATATTTGACCACAATCATAGCAACAGTTATGGACATCTTCCAACTACACACACAATCCTTGAAGCCTCTGGAGGTGGGCTTTTTGCAGCCAGTCATGTTAGGGTTTTTTTTTTTGTTTTTAGCACTGAAAAATGCTGTTGAAGGCATGCCCAAGCATCTCAAAGGAAGCCAGGACAAAAGAAAACTATACAGTGCCAAACAAATTAGAGATTGTGTGGGTACAAGACTGTGTAGAAGCTTGGACAAAAAAAGACTGAGGGGCTCATATGGCAATGCCCATATGGGAACTCCCTTGCATGCTCAGTAGAGCAAAGGCTCTATGAGCTAAGAAAAAAGGGTGCATTTGGCACCACCATCCACATGTCATGGCTAATTTAGCCCTGCTTATAGACAGAGAATGGTAAGGATTGTAAAGTGAAATAGTTTGTGTAGATTGGCAGATTAGATAGGCCATAATGTTGAGATTACTACCTGATAATCTCCTTTTCCTTAGTGTAGACAGATGGACTCAGAACGAATGGGATAGTATCCACGTGCTAGCAGTTGGAGACGGATCTGACGTCAGCACGGGGGTATATATATCCCCACAGGAAGCGTAGCAACTCAGTAATCTTCCTTGCAAAAGCTGTTATGGATGTGTGTACTGACGCTCAGTGAAAGTGAAAACAGGATTCCCCTGACCGATTGATAGTAGCTGGAGACGCCAGCATACACAACCGGAAGGCGTTGACACCAGGTAGAGTGTACGCTCTTATGGAACAGAAGACATGGCTTACCTTGAATCGGTGAAACCCATGTACACAGGCAGCTGGGCGGGATGCTGAGTCCATCTGTCTACACTAAGGAAAAGGAGATTATCAGGTAGTAATCTCAACATTTCCTGGCGGGTAGCCAGATGGACTCAGAACGAATGGGATGTACAAAAGCTTTACTCCCAGCCTGGGCGGGAGGCTGCCTGAGGACCATGTAGTACCGCCCTCGCAAATGCTGAGTCCTCCCTGGCCTGGACATCTAGACGGTAGAATCTGGAGAAGGTATGGAGGGAGGACCACGTCGCCGCTTTACAGATTTCTGCAGGCGACAACATCCTGGATTCAGCCCAGGATGTCGCTTGTGCTCTAGTAGAATGAGCCTTGACTTGTAGAGGCGGAGACTTTCTGGCTTCTACGTAAGCTGCTCTGATAACTTCTTTAATCCAGCGGGCGATGGTGGGCCGCGAGGCCGCTTCACCTTGCTTCTTCCCGCTGTGCAGGACGAATAAATGGTCCGTCTTTCGTAGGTGTTGTGTCACTTCCAAATATCTGGGCAGCAATCTGCCAATGTCGAGATGGCGTAATAAACGCCCTTCTTCAGATTTCTTCAGACCCGCCGTGGTCGGCAGGGATATGGTTTGGTTAAGATGAAACTGTGAAACTATTTTCGGTAGAAAGGAGGGGACCGTCCGAAGATGGATAGCCGCCGGAGTGATTCTGAGAAATGGATCACGGCAGGACAGTGCTTGTAGCTCTGAGATGCGGCGGGCTGAACATACCGCCAGCAAGAACACCATCTTCAAGGTTAGAGAACGGAGAGATAGGCCCCGAAGGTGTCTGAAGGTGGACCCCGCGAGGAAATCCAAAACAAGATTGAGGTTCCACAAAGGCACAGGCCACTTCAGTGGCGGACGAATATGTTTGACTCCTTGCAGGAAGCGAGAAACATCTGGGTGCATGGCGATGGTCTTGCCATCCCTCCTGGGACCATAGCAAGACAGCGCAGCCACCTGAACCTTGATGGAGCTCAGGGAGAGACCCTTCTGAAGTCCATCCTGCAGGAAATCCAACACAATAGGAATTGTGGTCGCATGGGGATTGGTGCCATGAGTGTCGCACCATGCTTCGAATACTCTCCAGATGTGAATGTAGGTGAGGGATGTGGAAAACTTGCGAGCTCGGAGGAGTGTATCAATCACAGGCTCCGAGTAACCTCTTTTCTTCAGTCTAGCCCTCTCAAGGGCCAGACCGTAAGAGAGAATTGAGCTGGATCCTCGTGGAGGATGGGATCTTGACGTAGGTGGTCCCGGAGAGGAGGCAGGGGGAGAGGCTCCCCTGCCAGTAGTCTTCTCATGTCTGCGTACCAGGGTCTTCTTGGCCAGTCTGGTGCCACTAGAAGAACTAGGCCCCGGTGTTCCTGAATCTTGTGGATGATGGTGCCCAGCAGAGGCCACAGAGGAAAGGCGTATAGCAGAGTCCCTGGAGGCCACGGCTGAACCAGGGCATCTATTCCGTGTGAGGACGGGTCGCGCTTGCGGCTGAAGTATCTGGGTACTTGAGCATTGGACTTGTCCGCCAGTAAATCCATGTCCGGAATCCCCCAGTGATCCACAATTATCTGGAAGGCTGTGGGTGACAGCTGCCACTCTCCCGGATTTAGGCTTTCTCTGCTGAGAAAGTCTGCTGTGATGTTGTCCTTCCCGGCAATGTGGACGGCGGAGATGTCATGCAGATTCGCCTCTGCCCAAGCCATCAGTGGGGCGATCTCCAGAGATACTTGTCTGCTTCTGGTTCCGCCCTGTCGGTTGATGTATGCCACCGTGGTGGCGTTGTCGGACATCACTCTGACTGCTCTGTTCTTCAGTCTGTGAGCAAATCGAAGGCATGCCAATCGGACTGCCCGGGCCTCTAGACGGTTGATGTTCCACCGCCCTTGTGCGGTGAGTTCTTTGCAGTGTGCTCCCCAGCCGCTCAGGCTGGCATCTGTGGTGAGCAAGGTCCACGAGGGCAAGGACATCTTCGACCCCCTGCTCATGTGGTTGGACCGCAACCACCACCGCAACTGGGTCCGCACCCTGACTGGCAGAGGAAGGTGCGTGGAATAGTTCCGTAGACGGGGGTTCCAGCGAGAGAGCAGGGAGTGTTGTAGAGGTCTCACATGGGCCCTCGCCCAAGGCACCACTTCCAGGGTGGATGCCATGAGACCAAGAACCTGCAGATAATCCCAGGCTACGGGCCGACTGGCTCCCATCAAATACTGGATACCCTGCTGAAGTTTCAACTTTCTCTTGGTAGTGAGACTGACTGTGTCCGCCCGGGTGTCGAACTGTACTCCCAGGTATTCCAGAGACTGGGAAGGCTGTAGGCAGCTCTTGCTGAGGTTGATCACCCAGCCCAAACTTTCCAGAAGGGCGATTACTCTGTCGGGCGTCCGAAGGCTCTCCTCTCGAGATTTTGCCCGGATCAGCCAGTCGTCTAGGTAGGGATGGACCAGAATTCCTTCCCTCCTGAGTGCCGCTGCTACCACTACGACCACCTTGGTGAATGTCCGTGGTGACGTGGCCAACCCGAAGGGCAGAGCCCGGAATTGGAAGTGGCGTCCCAGAACCTTGAAGCGTAGGTAGTGCTGATGATCCGGAGGGATCGGGATATGCAGGTATGCCTCTGCCAGGTCTAATGCCGTGAGGAATTCCCCTGGCTGTACTGCAGCCTTGACGGAACGCAGAGTCTCCATGCGAAACCTCGGTACCCGCAAGTATCGATTGACTGACTTGAGGTCCAGCACAGGCCGAAAGGTGCCCCCTTTCTTGGGTACCATGAAATAAATGGAATAGTGTCCAGAATTCACTTCCCAGGCAGGTACTGGGATGATGGCTTTCAAGGACAGGAGCGTCACCAGGGTAGCTTCCAATGCTGCCTTCTTGTGTGTGGGACAGGAAGATTCCACCAACTTGTCCGGAGGGAGATGATGAAAGTCCAGATAATATCCCTCCCGGATAATGGCGAGGACCCACTGGACTGACGAAATCTCGACCCATCTGGGGTAGAAGAGGGTTATGCTAATGCCAGAAGTTAAAAATGCAAGATGGGAGAGTTATAATGTATAGCACTGAATAAAGAGGTAGGTATAATTGGCATCTCAGAGACTCTGTAGAAAGAGGATAACCAAGGGAACAGTGCTCTTCCAGGGTACAAATTATATTATGGTGATAGAGTAGATCAACTTGGTGAAGGAGTAGTGCTTTGTTAGGGATGGCATAGAGTTCAACAAGATAAAGATCTTGCAGGAAATTAAATGCACTGTATAATATTTATGGGTGAAAATTCCATTTGTGATGAGGAAGAGTATAGGGATGGAGGTATACTACCATCCACCTGGCTAAAATGAACAGGCTGACAATGAAATGTAACATAAATTAGGGAAGCTAACAAATTTGGCAGCACAGTAATAATGGGAGATTTCAATTACTCTAATATTTTATTTTTATTAAAGTTTATTAAAGTTCAATATTTTTACAAAACAATTCTTGCATTTGAAAATCCAAAAGAGGCATAGAAATATATAACAAGAAAATTCAACAATATTATAAATCTTACAAATTTGCCAGATTCAGATTAAGTCCCCTATATGGGAGAGGTTTTATACAACTTCAAGAAAGCTTGGTGTTACGAGCAAGGGTATTAATTTTTTAGGGCTCTTACACTGTAATTGTGGCTCCTAGCCGCAGCAAGCCATGGCTGGTCCCACCTACCTCCTCCTACACGGCGCGGTTATTCCTCCGGCCAACGTAGTGATCTCCGCTCCAGAGCCAGCCAGCCGCAGGCCTCCCAAGCGGCTCTGAATGCTGCAGTACTCCTCCCTAGGCACGCGGAAGATCCCACCTCTTAAAGGGGCCGTGGCGGGAAACTTTGGCCCGGCCCCGATGGATGACGTCAGGACTGAAGGATATTTAAACCCCGCCTCAGTCCCCAGATCCTTGCCTTGGCAACAGGTCACCTTCTTGGAGTGCTAGTTGCTGTTCCTGATGTCTTCAAGTTCCTGTCTCCTGGTCCTGATCCTGTCCTTGGTTCCTGAGTCCTGTTCCGTGTCCCAGTTCCTGTCTCTTCCTGTCTCCGTTCCTCTCCTCGTCCTCCAGCTCCTGTGCTTCCATCCTCGGCTTGATCTCCTGGTTCTGACTTCGGCTTGCTTCCTCGTCTCTGCTCGTCTGCTGCCTGTCTTGACCCTTGGCCTGGTTCCTCGCCTTCCTTGACTGCCGCCTGCCCCGGATCTTCGGACTGGACTCTTGTTCTGCACCTTTGCTGCCAGTCACAACCCGGACTCCTGACTTCGTCTCTGCCTGCTGCTGCTCCAGTCCTCGTCGAGGTGACTCGCACCTAAGACCTGCTGGCCCCGGCACCCAAGGGCTCAACCTGAGGAGAACGAGGGCTGGTATAGGTGAAATTCCAGCTGGGTCATCCTCACCTGCACCGCCAGCCAGTGACAAGGACCATTGGGGGCCGCTCCTCAGTGGTAGTACCAACTCTCGTCCTGGTCCAAGGGTCCACAATTCCAACAGTAATGAGAGTTATAGTCTAATCAAAGGACATTATTCAACAGGTTGTTTATCTGCAAGAAAAAGTCAGTTGCACTGGTTGAAAAAATATGAGAGTCACCTTTATACCTAATGCAGCATTTACATGGGAACTTTAAGAAAAACATTGCCCCCACTTGCAAGGCTCTGGGTTTCAAAATCAAGAATTGTTGGTGTCGTTTCTGAGTCTGTTTCGCCACATCAGGGAATACTCTTACTTGAAAATTCAGGAAAGACTCAGACGTATGCCTGAAGAAATGGTGCAGAACCCAATCTCTATCAGGCTCGAGAAGAAAGGTAGCCACAAGAGTAACCAGAGAAACTTATTCTGTAACTGATTGTTCCAAAATTGCCAATTTATTATCCATTTCCAAACAGGATCTTGTTGTATAATGTAGGAAGATCTCTTCTGAAGTTCGATACATAAAGTCTTAGAAATAGGCAGTAGAGCCTGGTCAGATATCGTCAAAACTTCCAAGAAATACCTTTTAAGCATATCCTTTGGTGTAATAAAAAAAACGTTTAGGAAAATTTATAAATCTTAAGTTTCGATTTCTCACCACGTTTTCCAAATTTTCCATTTTAAAGGATAATTGTGAATTTTCCTTGATAATAGAGGATTTTAATGCCTTTACAGATTCAATTTCAGTATTGTTAGTATCAAAAGATTTCTAAGAATATATTTTAAATGTTTCCAGAATAGATAATCTGGTTCCCGTATCCATAATCTGAGCTTCTAATGGTTTAAATTGGGAAGAGATCACTTTGCTTAAAACTTCTACGGCTTCCCATATCGATTCTATTGTTATATGAGAGCATCTGAGCAAAAGTGAAGAAATATTGAAACCGAGAAATTCTGATCCAGATTCTAGAGAGGGAATGTCCCTTGTCTTGGCTATAGGTCTGTCTCTAAGCACAGATCCCCACTGAAGGCAGATGGTATTGAGAGCCTGGGTCTCTGGGGCTATGGGTGAACACTCCATCTCCAAAGAAGAGAGAGACCGCCAAGCCTCCTCTGCCTGCAGTTCTGCCCCTTCTGGGGTCGATGCTTTCGCTATTGCAGGATTCTGTGGGGGAATCCGAATGCTGGGTGAGAAGGTGACCGAGGAATCAGAGGAAAGAGCGAGTAATTCTCTTTCTCGATCACCTCCCAGCGATTCAGGTGCCAGCGGTATCACCCCTCGTTTAACATGGGTGTCCATCAGTCTGATTAGGAAGGGGTCGGGAAAGGGCTGCTTCAGGTCACCTCTCCCTGACCGTCTCTTTTTAGAGGAATATGGCATTACTGTAAAATGCGGTGAAACGCCCAAGCCAACCATTACTCCGCAATCTTGGTTCGGCTCATCCCCCCCACACCTCTGAAATTACTCTAATATTGACTGCGTAAATGTGACATTGGGAAGTGCTAGGGAGGTAAAGTTTCTAGATGTCATTTATTTTATTTATTTAAATTATTTTAATATACCGATGTTCAAGACCAGGTCTTATCATACCAGTTTACAATAAACTAGGGGGAGAAAACCATTTAACACTGAAAGCGAAAGTTACATTACAACAGGGAATGTGGAACAAGGCTGTTAGAAAAAAAAGGATAGATTAACAATTTCTAACTGGAGAGCGGTGCATGTAAGCAGAGAGTAATTGCTTACATGGTAAGAATTATATACAATTTAAGCGCAGTTAGCAGAAAAGCAGTTCCTTTGTGCGGCGGAAAGAGGACGTAACGTAAGGGTGACCATACGGCTTCTTCAAGGATATGCTTGGGCGAACAGCCATGTTTTTAATTTTTTTTCTGAATGTGGTATGACAATGTTCCTGGCGGAGATCTGGCGGGAGAGAATTCCAGTGAATCAGACCAGCAGTTGATAGCGCTCGTTTTTCAATGGCGTTGTGTATAACAGATTTGTTCAGGGGAACCTGGAGGGAGTCTCTGTATGCAGATCTGGTAGGTCTTGCTGAGGAGTGTGGTTTGAGGGGTATGGTGAGTTGGAGAGAGGATTGCTGAAATATGGTTTTGTGAATGATGGTCAGTGTCTTGAAGAGAATTCTGTAGCGGATGGGTAGCCAGTGGAGTATTTTTAGAATCGGTGTGATGTGGTCCATACGGCGAGAGTTTGTGAGGATCTTGGCTGTAGCGTTTTGCAGCATTTGAAGAGGTTTGGTAGCAGAGGCCGGGAGACTAAGCAGCAGCGTATTACAATAATCAGTCTTTGAGAATAGTATGGCTTGAAGGACCGAGCGGTAGTCATGGAAGTGTAGGAGAGGTCTTAACTGTTTTAGGACCTGTAGTTTGTAAAAACCTTCTTTAGTGGTGTTAATGAATTTTTTAAGGTTCATTCTGGAGTCTAGGATGGCTCCAAGGTCTCTCTCTTGATTTACTAATGGAGTATTAGTAGTGTTGGCAAGTGGGTTATTATCATTGAGGGAAATGACCATCAGTTCAGTCTTGGACGTATTGAGAACAAGGCTGAGGCTTGTGAGAAGGAGGTTAATGGAGTGCAGGCAGCTATTCCAATAGTTTAGAGTGTCAGAAACGGGATCCTTGATGGGGATTAGGATCTGCATGTCGTCCGCATAAATGAAGTAGGTGAGGTTGAGGTTATTGAGTAGTTGGCATAGGGGGAGAAGATATATGTTGAATAGGGTCGGCGAGAGCAAGGAACCCTGGGGAACTCCTTGCTTGGCCGCTACCGGGTGAGACTCTTTGTTGATTATTTTTACTTTGTAATATCTGTCGCTTAGAAAGGATTTTAACCAGAGGAGTGCAGAACCTGAGATGCCTATTTCCATCAGACGGTTGATGAGGATTGTGTGGTTAACTGTGTCGAACGCTGCTGAGATATCTAGCAGAGCTAGCAAGTATGATTGACCTTTGTCGAGGCCCATCAGGATGTTGTCCATTAATGAGAGTAGGAGAGATTCTGTATTTCTGCGTTTCCTGAAACCGAATTGAGATGGGTATAGAATGTCGTGGGAGTCGAGGTAGTCTGTGAGTCGAGTATTGACCAGTTTTTCCATTAGGTTGGCTATGAAAGGTAGGTTGGCAATAGGGCGGAAATTTGTGGGGTTGGATGGGTCCAAGTTAGGTTTTTTTTAGTAATGTATTGTTTTCCTGTAATGTATTGTTACATTACATTACATTGTAATGTAATGTATTGTATTTAGTAATGTATTGTTTTCCCTCTTGTTTTCCTGTCCCTTGGACGGACCATCAAATTATCAACACGACACTCAAGCTCTCAGGACATCCTCCCACTTCATTCCCAAAAACCACTATTCAATTTAGGAAACCCTGTTCCACAGACCTTCTTAGCAACCATCTCTCTAATGAATTATTTCAACTTGATCTCTCCAACGCTTCTACAGCCATATCTTCATGGTGCAACATCACCAATAAAATCGCAGATCTAACCTGTCCTTCAATCACCAAAGTAGTACAACCTTCGCCTGACAACAGAAAACCCTGGTTCACCACTGAACTGAAGCTGCTTAAACAAAAACTAAGAAATAAAGAACACACATGGAGAAAAAACCCATCCCCCACAACATTAGCTGTATACAAAACCACTCTCAATGCCTACAGGATCAACATTCTTAAAACTAAGAGAGACTTTTTCTCTAAAAAAAACATCATTTCATCTTTGATTCGAAAGCACTCTTCTCCTACGTTTCTGCCCTCACTAAACCAACCCCTCCTACCATCCCAGATGATCAAGCTCTCAACAAAGCCTCCGAACTAGCTGAATACTTCAAGGAAAAAATTGATAAATTGACTGTCTCTTTCTCTTCATCTAGTTCTTCTCCTCCATCTCCACCTAATACTCCACCAAAACTAAATACGACTCTAGAAACTTTTGAAACCACATCAGCTCTTGAGATCGAAAATATTCTCAAGAAAATGAAACCATCCTCTCATCCCTTAGACACAATTCCAAACAACCTCCTCATTGCTATAAGGAATACCATTTCAAAGCCAATTGCCGATATCATTAATTGCTCTCTTTCCCAAGGTCTAGTTCCTGACCAACTTAAACTAGCAATTCTTAAACCTCTTCTTAAAAAACCAAATCTTCCGGCCACAGATCCAGCTAACTTCCGCCCAATAGCCAATTTGCCAATGATCGCCAAAATTATGGAAAAGATAGTCAATAGACAACTATCAGAGTACCTGGAAGAAAAGTACATTCTTGCACCTTCCCAGTACGGTTTTCGTAAATCGTTAAGCACTGAATCCCTACTTATCTCTCTCACCGACAATATTCTAACTAATATGGATAAAAAACAACCTCACCTCCTTATTCTTTTAGATCTCTCTGCGGCTTTTGACACTGTCAACCATTCATCTTTATTACAAGGTCTGATAGACATAGGCATTAAGGGAACAGTACGCAGCTGGTTCAAGTCCTTCCTGGTTAATAGACAATTCAAGGTAAAGATAAACAACAAAGAATCACACCCGGTCCCAGCAAATCAAGGAGTCCCTCAAGGTTCCTCCCTCTCTCCAACCCTTTTCAACATTTACCTTCTCCCTCTCTGTCGACTTCTTAATAATCTAAACCTAACCCACTACATTTACGCGGATGATATCCAAATACTCATCCCAATCTCAGAATCCCTACACAAAACCTTGATTCACTGGAATAATTGCTTGCAACTAATCAATCATCTTCTATCCAGTCTCAGCCTTATTCTCAACAACAACAAAACCGAGATCTTAATTATCAATCATGACGTTAATAACAATCTAATATACCCAGCTGTCCCACTCATTTCCACCACGCCTATAATTAATCACTCACCATATGTACGTGATCTAGGCGTCATGATAGATAATCAGCTTAACTTCAAAAAATTTATAAGCACCACCACTAAAGACTGCTTCTATAAACTTCTTGTCCTGAGAAAATTGAAACCACTTCTCCACTTCAATGATTTTCGGATGGTTCTACAAGCCATTATTCTAACAAAAATCGATTATTGCAACTCGCTCCTTTTTGGCCTCCCTACCTCATCCATCAAACCCCTCCAGATGATTCAAAACTCTGCAGCTAGAATCCTTACCAATACAAATAAAAGAGACCATATAACCCCCATACTAAAACTCCTCCACTGGCTGCCTATTAAGTAAAGGATTCTCTATAAAGTATACACAGCAATTCATAAATCTATTTACAACATATCCCCACTCCACTTAAGTACCCAACTTCGTTTTCACTCTTCATCTAGACCTATCAGAGGAGCTTATAAAGGCGCACACTATGTTCCTTCAACAATATCCTTACATCAGAAACGTACCATCTCTTTAGCAGGACCCGTCCAATGGAACATGCTCCCGCCAGACATCCGCCTTGAGATCTGCTTCGCTTCCTTCAAAAAGAAAATTAAAACCTGGCTCTTTAGCCAAGCTTTTCCAGAACTTTGATTATTTTTTACCTCCAGCTATCAAGATTTTCTCACCATCGCAATCCCTTCTGCAGATCACATTTATCTTAGACAATTACGCCTTATTTTATGATTTGGTTTCTCAAAGAGACTATACAATTTTCTCAATGTTATTTTTCGAACCTGTTTTCCATGTTTTCCAAGTTCCATAACCTTGTTATATGTACCGCCTCTTGGCGTAATTTTTATGTTTCAATGTAAACCGATGTGATCTGTATTTTAATACAGGAACACCGGTATATAAAAATCTATAAATAAATAAATAAATAAATAAATAATGGTTTCAGAGATGCTGTTTTTAAAGCGTCCGGGACTGTTCCGTGAGTGAGGGAACAGTTTATGATGTCTGCCAGAGGTTTGGCGATGATGTTTGGGATTGTGAGAAGGAATTTGGTCGGGATTTGGTCTATTGGGTGCGATGAGGGTTTCATTTTCTTGATGATAGATGTCATAAATGATGTCATAGATGATGTCATAGATGATAGATGTCATAAATGACTGGTTGCTTCATGGAGCAGTTGGTTTGGAAATCAATTAAAAGGGGAAGCCATTTGAAGCCTAATTTTTAGAGGAACACAGGATTTAATGTGAGGGCAAATGTAGTGGGGCTGCTTGGCAATGGTGATCATAATGCTATCAAATGTGACTTAATGATTAGAGGGAGAACAATGCTAATCTATCATTTAATTTCAAAATTGAGACTGATAAAATGAGGAAAATTGAAAAAAACCTAAAAGATGCAGGTACAAAGGTTAAGAATTTACATCAGGCATGGACATTTAAAAATATTATTTTGGAAGCCCAGACCAGATGTATTAGAAAAGGTAGAAGGAAGGCCAAGCCACTGCCAGCATGGCTAAAGAATGAGGTAAAAGAGCCTATTTTACCCACAAGAACATCTTTCAAAAATGTAAAAAAGGATCCATCTGAAGAAAATAGGAACAAGCATAATCATTGTTAAGTTAGATGTAAAGCATTAATAAAGCAGGCATAAAAAGAATTTGAAAAGAAGCTGGCTATAGATGGAAATACTCCTAAAACCTTTTTTTTTTTTCAAATATGGTATATCTGAAGCAGAAAGCCTGTGTGGAAATTGGTTGGGACCATTAGACGACGGTGGGGTTAAAGGGGGCACTTAGGGAAGACAACGCCATAGTAGAAAATCTAAATAATTTCTTTCCTTCAGTGTTTACTGAAGAGGATGTTGAAGAGATACCTGTGTTAACACTGACACAAATAGCCTAGAACAAGTTTCTGATAATTTGGAGGGGTAGAAATTACTATAAATAACACAAAACATTTGTTTGAAATAAATAGCAATTAAACCAAGCTTAATTAAACATTTTAATATATTATTATAGGACCATCATCCACCAGACCCAGGCACTTGAATAAATTATGTGAGGATCAGAGCTATTGTAATTATTGGTCAAATGCTTTAAAAATCTTTCTTGAGGTGCTTCAAACTTAAAGCAAATTTTTATAAGCATCCAGATAATTCCCAAATATTTTCTTCAAACTCTAAAATGCTTTGTTCAAACAAGCTGAATGTAAGCTGCTTATCTCACACAATATTATTCTCAGAACATTACTTATCTCATGTTCCCGACATGAATCCATGTTTTGAAATACTGACTCAGGGGAATTTCTGGTGTCCTTGATTTCTAAATGCCATTCTAGTTCATTATACAGCTTCATAGCACTGGGTCTAAAGGGCAGAGTCTAACAGACTGGGATGTCTATCTCTCTCTCTTTATATATATATATATATATATATATATATATATAATATAAGATATATATATATTTTATATGACTCTGTAAATGCTGATAGCTGGCAGCAGCCAACAGAGGCTTCACACTTACAAAACTCACTGAAACACAAGGATCCCATTTCAAAACCAAATGGGCAAATCATGACTCGTTAAACCCAAATTCTACATTTAAATATGTATTCCAATCACTGATTTCATTAAACCCTTTTTTATATATACCAACATTCGATCTCAATTGAGATATCACACCGGTTTACATTCAGGTACTGTAGGTTTCTCTATCCCTGGAGGGCTTACAATCTGAGTCAATGGAGGGTAAAGTGACTTGCCCAAGGTCACAAGTAGCAACAGCAGGACTCAAACCCTGGTCTAACCACTAGGCTATTCCTCTTCCCTATTCCTTCCTCCCCCAGTACCAATCACAAAAGTTTTATAGAAATGTAAGCAAAATTGTCATCTTGAAAAAAGGCTGGATTTGATCCATGTTTATCCGACACTGAACAAAAAATGAATAATAAATACAGTGAGCCATCAGAGATGCTTGTTAAGTAAATTATTTATAAAAATTTGTTAATTGTCTTCTAATTTTTACAATACAATTTTCCAAAGTGCTGTACATATATTAAAAACAATAAAACAATATAATGAACTTAACACAGAAAAGCATAATAAATACCTCACCACCTTCATGTTACCACCCACCTTCTCCATCTCCGATACAGCATATTTATCCATACCTCCATATTACCACTCACCTACATCATATTACAGTCAGAGATATATCACTATCTCTTGTTACCTCCTGTCTTACTCCACATTTCTGAAAATAAATAAGCCCTCTCCTTCATAGTAATACCCCCCACCCAACCAATTCCAAAAAACACTAAAATAAGGAACACACCAATTTAACTTCCGCTATCTTAAATCAACTATAGCATAGAGAGCTCTTAACACCCTGAGCCAAGTTTGCACGGCATAAAGTTCTAACCACCTATCTTATTTAAGAGAGAACTCTGATGCCGTTAGCCATGTTTTTAGCAGATGGCAAAATTTCATCAAATCTGTTGCCTCTCTAATATTCAGAGAGAGCTCGTTCCACAGTAGTGGAGCTGATATAGAAAAAGACCAATTATAAAGTCTAGTATGTTGAAATTTTCTACTCAGGGGTAGTTGGCGCATAAAAGCATAGTGAGAATGAGTGGTCTTTTGAGAACATTTCCATGAGATTTTATTTCTCAAATGTAATGGACCTAATCCATGTAAGATCTTAAATGTCAGGACCAAAGCTTTAAATTTGTGTCTTCGCTTGACCAGCAACCAGTGTAATTTCTTAAGTAGAGGGACTGCTGATTCCCTTCTTGATTGTCCCATGAGTAATCTTGCAGCCATATTTTGGATTACCTATAGCTTCCGAATTATATTTCCTGGGATTCCCCAATATATCAGATTACAATAGACAATCACAGAAATGACCAGTACCTAAACTTCAGCTTTGTAAAACATAGCTTAATGCACTCTATTAGTATGTCATGTTTGATTAACATGAGCTGGGTCACAAAAACAGAAAAAATATGTAGAACAGCCAAAGTTTCAATTATATTAATTTTGACATAAAAAAGTCTTGATTTTACAATCAAAACTTTTTATCCACAAATAAATAAAAATACCACAACCTCCTTCATGTTTCTACTTCTGCTTCCTTAATTATAAGAGTGTATTCCAGTCGATAGTTTCATTGAGATGTTTTGGAGAAATCATATCTTAAAAAAAATGCCCGTGCCGCTCACGATAATTTAATTAGGACACCATAGCATCATCTCAAGGGGATGACTGGATTTGAAATATATTCATCCATCATAAATCCAAAAAGAAATGTCTTCTCAACACAGTGAGCCACCAGTTGTCATGATTTTGCTCTCCATGCCAAAGTTCAGCCTTCCCTGCAATTTTCCTTCCACCAGGAGTCCTCAGTGAACCTTGCCTATAGCCTTGCCAAGGATCTCCTCTCTTGTTACACCATGCTCAAGCCTCAGCCCCCAATTAACTCTGTCTTGTCATTACCTAGTTGCCTCTTCATCGAGTCACCTTGGCTTCTTGACCTGGCCACCTTGTGTTCTCATTTCTGTCTTGCCTTGTTGCCTTTTTGTTTTCTTGCCTTGTTGCCTTGTTTGTTTTTTTTTCTTTTTTTTTCTTGCCTTGTTGCCTTGTTTTTTGTTTTGTTTTTTCTCATATATGTTGGTTTCCCTTGTTTTGCTGTAAACCGGTACGATAAGATATTTATCTTGAGTATCGGTATATTAAAATATTCTAAATAAATAAATAACTAGGCCTCCTGTCTTGCCTTGCATCCTACCCAGGCTTTCGCCTTGCCCAATGACCTCTCTTGACCTCCTGTTTCACCCTGTGGCCTCCCAAGCCTGCTTGCTTGCTCTCTGGCCTCTCTGTGTTACCTTTTGGCCTGCGGGCCTACTAGGTTTTCATACCCAGCTTCATGCCCTGTTAGACTTTCCTGTTCATTGTTGCCTGTACTGCATGTCCAGTTCTGTCCTTGTCTAGTCCAGTTCTGTCCTTGTTTAGTCCAGTCTTGCCCCTGTCTTATATCAGTTCTGTCCAGTCCTTGTTCTGTCTTGCACTACCCTGTCCAGTTCCTTGTCAGTTTCCCAGTCCTTGCCTTTGTCCCTGGTTCAGCTTGTACACTATATCCAGTCCCCAGTCTGAGCTTGCATAAAGTCCCCAGGCTGAGTCTGTAACCTGTCTTAGCCCATGCCCAGTATCTGGTCCTTGGTTCCAGTCTGCATCTGTTCAAGCTTCCTCCAATATCCAGTCCTCAGCTTCCAACCTGTCTCTGCCCCAGTGTCCAGCCTGTGCCTGACCTCAGTTTCTGCCTGTGCCTGCTCTGTCTTATCCAGCCTCGTCCAGCCTTTTCTGGCTCATCATGATGTTCTGCCGGAGAAGCCAAGCCCTACTGGCACCCAGAACTCGGGGGCTGACTAGGCAGAAGATAAACCCAAGTCTTGCCCTGTAGACCTGCCTTATTCCTGCAGGGGTGCACCCGGAGTCTAGCTTGTAGCGTCATGACACCAGAGGAGCTTGTAATTTGCTGGTTGAAATACAGCTTTTATGTTTTGTAACCCATGTTCTTATGTGCAACTAACATAAGCTAATCCTCTCTCTTGTATATATATATACACAAACACATGCTCACACTCAGTTTATTTGCCTCTGCCCTTTAGACCCTGTGCTATGATGCTGTTTGATGACTGGAATGGTGTTTACAGATTAAGAACACCAGAAATTCCCCTGAAGTAGTATTTTGAAACATGGATTCATGTCAGGAACAGACTGTGAGAGATAAGTAACATTCTGGGAATAATGTGAGAGAAGCAACTTATATTCAGCTTGTTTGAACAAAGCATTTTAGAGTTTGAAGAAAGTACTAGAGAATTGTTTGGACACTTATAAGACTTCACTTTGTTTGTCACATTGAAGCACTTCAAGAAAGACATTTAAAGTATTGAACCAATAATTACAAAAGACCTGATCCTCGCACAATTTATTCAAGTGCCTTGGTCTGAAGAGAACTGTGCTAGAAACATTATTTAATGGTAATGATTTGGAAGAACTGAAATTTATCATGGTGAACCTGGATGATATAATAGAGCAGATTGACAAACTAAAGAGTAGCAAATTGCCTAGCCAGATGGTTTACATCCTAGTGTTTTAAAATAAATCAAAAATTAAATTGCAGATCTAAGATTAGTAATTTGATAGCTATCATTAAAAGACTGGAGGGTGGCCAATGTGATGCCAATCTTCAAAATACTTCCAGGGGTGATCTGGAAACTATAGATCCTGAATTTCTTGCTGGGAAAAATCATTGAAACTACTCTAAAGAGCAAAATCACAGAACATATAGAAAGGTATGGTTTAATAGGATACAGCCAGCATGGATTTACACAAGAGAAGTCTTTACTCAATAATCTTTCATTTTTTTGAAAGGGTTAATAAACGTTTATAATGGTGAGCCAGTAAATATAGCATATGTGGATTTTCAGAGAGTTGACAAAGTCTCCCATGAGAGAGTCCTGAGAAAAATATGATAGGAGGAAATGTACTATTATGTATTGCAAACTGGTTAAAAGATTGGAAAAATTGTAGAACTAAATGGTCAGTTTTCTCAGTAAAGAAAGGTAAACAGTGAAATGCCTTAGGGAGCTTTACTAGGACTAGTGCTTTTTAATATATTTATAAATGATCACATTGAGTGAGGTGATCAGAATTGCAGATGATACAAAAGTATCTCATGTTATATTATAAGTGAATTATCAGAAATTGCAGGAGGACCTTGTAAGACTTGGAGATTGGACATCCAAATGGTAGATGAAATTTAATGTGTATAAGTACAAAGTGATGCACATAGGGAAAAGTAACCTGCACTGTAGTTACATGATATTAGGATGCATAATTGGAGTTACCACCCAGGAAAAGGATCTGGACATCATTATGGACAATACTTTGAAATCCTCAGATCAGTGTATGGCAGCAAGTAAAAAAGCAACAGAATATTAAGAACTATTAGGAAAGTAATGGAGAATAAAATGTAGAATGTCATAATACCTGTCATCCTGTCATGGATTGCTCCATGGTGTGAGACTGCATTTAGAGTACTGTGAGCAATTCTGGTTGCTGTTGTTGCGGACTGGACAGTGGACCCTTGGGCTGACCTGGTGGAGGAAGATGTTTGGAAGAGAGAGCTCCATGGAGATGGGACAGGCCGGGAAGCCGTACCAAGATGAACGCAGGAACAGAATATTCACCCTGGAGATCCGAGATCCCCCCCCGGGAGGAGCCCTTGGGGATCCAGACCGCTGGGACTTAGGTGGCAGAAGTGAGTCCTGAAGAGAAGATGGAATCTTCACCCTGGAGTTCAGAGATCCCCCCCCCCCCCCCCCCCCCGGGAGGAGCCCTTGAGGATCCGGACCACTCGGACTTAGGCAGCAGTAGCGAGACCAAAGCGAGGACGGAGCAGGAGTCGAGACAGGCGACAGACACGGAGTATCAGAGGTGAACCGGGATCAGGAACCAAGGAGACAAGCCGAGAAGAATCCAGAAGATGAGCGGGATCAGGAACACAGCAACTGGTGCCTCCAAGGAAAGAACCTCATTACTAGGCAACCTTCTTAGCCAGATGCTGGACTTAAATACCTTGCCGGCCGAGAAACACTGGACCCCGTTGCAGGCCACGGCGAGAGAGGAAGGTAAGGGCCCAGTCGCAAGTCTAGCAACCGGGACCGCAACAGTACCCCCCCCCCCCCTTACCCCCCCTCTTCAAGGGACCCGGTTTACCAGGATGGTCTTGATGGAACTGTTGCAGGAGTGATTTGTCCAGGATGTTGCGAACAGGTTCCCAGGTGTTTTCCTCCTCACCGCAGCCCTCCCAAGCCAACAGGTACTCCCAGCGGCGGTGGAGGAATCAGACATCAAGGAACTCCCGAACCTGGTATGTGGGATCAGCAGCAGCGAGGGTATCCGCAGGATCTGGAGGTCTTCGATGAAACCTAGAAAGAACTGGTTTGAGAAGAGAGACATGAAATATAGTGTGAATACGTAAGGAAGTGGGCAACCGTAAGCGATAGGAAACCATTCCAACTCTCAGCAATTCGGAATGTACCGCATAACTTAGGAGCCAATTTCTTTGAAGGCAATCTAAGGTGAATGTTCTTTGTGCTTAACCAAACTTTGTCTCCTGGAAGAAACACTGGTGCAGGTCGATGATGCCGATCGGCATGCCTCTTGGCAGAGCTTGCTGATGCAGTTAATCTGGTTTGGATGGAATTCCAGAGATTATGCAATTGCTGAGCAGACACCTGGGCTGCCTGTGACGGAACGCTCAGAGGCAGGGATAGCGGTGGTTTAAGTTGCTTACCATACACAACGTGAAAGGGTCACTTCCCCGTGGCTGAGTGAATCCGAGTATTGTAAGAGAATTTGGCCCATGGTAGTAACTCTACCCAGTTGTCTTGTCTCTCATTGGCAAAGGCGCGAAGAAACTTTTTTAAGGAACGGTTCATGCGCTCAGTCTGGCCGTTACTCTGGGGATAAAAGGCAGTAGAGAAACCGAGTTGAACCCCAAACTTCTTGCACAGGGCTTTCCAATAACGGGCCGTAAACTGGGGACCCCGGTCAGAAACAATGTCCTGTGGAAGTCCATGAATCCGGAAGATGTGCTGTGTGAAAAGCAGAGCTAACTCTGGTGCTGATGGCAATTTGGCCAACGGAACAAAATGGGCCATCTTGGAAAAGCAATCCACCGTTACCCAAACAACTGACTTCCCGTTCGGCGAAGGTAGATCCACCACGAAGTCCATGGCAATATGAGTCCATGGTTCCGTGGGAACAGGCAGTGGTTGCAGCAACCCCCAAGGTTGGCCAATGTGAGGCTTTTGTCTAGCGCAAGTGGGGCAGGAACTTACGTAGCTGCGAACATCAGTTCTCACATTTGGCCACCAATAATAACTGTTTAGCATGACCACCAGAAAGGGAGTCGTGGGCCCACCTTAATGCCTCCTTTCGGAGATGCTTTGGAACTACCGTCCTTCCTAGTTGGCTCACTGCAACTATGTTAATTCTTTCTGGATCCAAGACAAACTGGGGACGTTCTCCCTCTTCTTCAAGTTCCATAGTTTGTGACAAGGCACCCACATGAGTATTCTTGGCCGCTGGAAGATACCGAAGTGTAAAGTCAAAGCGATTGAAGAAGAGGGACCACCGGGCTTGTCTAGGGTTTAACCGCTGGGCTTGGCACAAAAATTCTAAATTCTTATGATCAGTGTATACCGTAATCGGGTGCGCTGCCCCCTCCAGCCATTGCCTCCAATCTTCAAATGCTAGCTTGATTGCTAGGAGTTCCTTGTCTCCTATACTGTAGTTATACTCGGCTGCTGAAAACTTTTTGGAAAAGTAAGAACATGGAAGTAGTTTACCCGAGCAAGAGTGTTGACTGAAGATTGCCCCTACTGCAATTCTGGAGGCGTCCACCTCTACAACGAAAGGACGACACGGATCTGGATGGTATAAACAAATGTCCAACAAGAAAGCTTGTTTCAGATCCTCAAAAGCTTGACAGGCTGCTTTGGGCCAAACTTTAGCATCCGCCCCCTTTTTGGTTAGCGCGGTAAGAGGTGCGACTCTGAGGGATAATTAGGAATAAACTGTAGAAATTTGCAAATCCAAGAAAACGTAACGCCTTCACCCCACAGGGCGAGGCCAGTCCTTTATAGCAAACACCTTCTCCGGGTCCATGTGGAACCCTGTAGATGAAACGCTATATCCCAGGAAGGGGAGTGACTCACATTCAAACATACACTTTTCTAGCTTTGCATACAATTGATTGTCTTCGAGAACTTGCAGTACTTGTTTAACGTGTTGATGATGGGACTTCAGATCTGGTGAATAAATCAAAACATCATCTAGATATACTATTACATAGGAGTGTAGCATTTCACGCAACACCTCATTCATGAGGTTTTGGAAAACTGCCAGAGTGTTACATAGGTCAAAGGGCATCACTAAATATTCGTAATGCCTGACCCTTGTGTTGAAGGCAGTCTTCCATTCGTTCCCGGGGCGGATTCGAACTAAGTTGTAGGCCCCTCGTAGATCAAGTTTGGTAAAAACTTTGGCCCCTTGCAATCTGTCCAGAAGTTCTGGGAATAATGGCAGTGGGTACCGATCTCGCTTGGTTATGGCGTTAAGACCCCTGTAATCAATGCAAGGTCTGAGCGAGCCGTCTTTCTTTCCCATGAAGAAAAACTCCACCCCAGCTGGAGATCTGGTGGGTCTGATAAAACCTTTAGCGAGATTCTTAGAGATGTACTCAGACATAGCGCGGGTCTCTGGTAAGGATAGAGGGTATACCCTCCCACGCGGTGGAATGGTTCCCGGTAAAAGGTCTATTACGCAATCAAAGGGGCGGTGCTGAGGCAAAATATTGGAGGGGGGGAAATGCTCGTATAGTTTGGGGCTGCTACACGGGAAGGCCTAAAGAGCAAGGGGGGGGGGGGTGGGGGGGCGATGCTCACGCCACACACTTACCCTCGCTGGTGCCATGGTGGGGTAAGTGATGGAGGGTGCTGAAGTCTGCTTACCATTGGGATGAGGTGGTAAGCGAAGAGGGGTACGAGGGAGGAGGAGGTGGGGGGGGGATTAACTTTTGGTGTATAAGTTGCAGGCTCTGGTTGTGTTTTAATAAACTGCGGCCTTATTTTAATGCCATATTGTTGTTCATGTGTTTTTGTACAGGGAGAGAGTGGGGGGGGGGGGTGTTACAACGGAGCGGACTGATGGTCTCGAGTCCCTATGTTATGGGCTTGATGGACCCTCATTCCGACCCATTCTGGCAATTCTTATGTTCTATGACTGCTGTGCCTCTAGATCCTGGACTTTATTTCCCATAGTATGAGCATTAATGTGCATAGCTTGTCGATGTTTCTCTTTGTTCCCATTCCTATACAAGATCTGATGCCTCTCCTTTTGGTAGGGTTCCTCCTCCCATCTCAACTCATTTCTGTCAACGCAGCTGTCTCTCTGTCTCCGGGCAACATATGGGATCCCTCCAGCGTCTTTTGGGTTGGTGCTGGGAGATCTGGTCTCTACAGCAGCTCAACATCTTTCTGTTTTCACTGGCTCCCCTTGAAGTTACTCGGGATCTCACAATATCGTGGCTCACTTTTCTCCAGGAAACAGAGTAGGATTAAATGGTCTGTTTTCACAGTGGAAAAAGGTAAACAGTGGAGTGCCTCAGGGATCTGTACTTGGACTGGTGCTTTTTAATATATTTATAAATGATCTGGAAAGGGCAATGATGAGTGAGGTGATCAAATTTGTGGATGACACAAAATTATGCAGAGTAGTTAAATCCTCCACAGTAACTAGTAATGCAGCTACAGACAACAGCCTATTAAATACATATAGAGTAGATAAATGTTAGTTCCATAAAAATCCTTGATTATTAACTATATATATTTCTTCAGTAAAATAATGTGACAAAAAATAGATGCAAGTATCTACTCACTGGATGACTAAGACAGCTGAGCTAGTAGTATGACAATATTAATTGATATGTTGCCCCTATAGGGTATTATTCCTAAAATTGTATGAAATATTATTAATTTATACGATTAAATACTGTGTGAAAAATGCATAGCCATTATGTAAGCAATAGTCCTGTAACACTCAGTATTTTATAAATAAAAACAAAGAAATTAAGCCTCATAAATTAAAAATCATTGCTATATACAGATCCATTTTTTTATTATCCTATTGAACTAACATAATTATTTTGTATACTCTATGGGGTAGATTTTAAAAAAGAACGCACGCATCCATGTGCGCGCACTAATGCTATAAAATCCCGGTCGGCACGCAGAAGGGGGGGGTATAATTTTGCGAATCCACCCAGCGACGCATCATCGGGCTTCCCCAGTTCCCTCCCAGTCTGTTCCAATTAAGGAGCGGACTGGGAGTGAACTTCCCTACCCTAACCTCCCTTCCCCTATCCTACCCCCCCCCCCCCCCCCACCATTATTTTTTTTTAAACTTTGCAGGAGCAAGTTGCACATGCTGGCACAGCGGCAAATGCCACTGTACTGGGCGCCTATAGCCACGCCCCCTGGACCGCCCCTCCCCGTCGAGGCCTGGCTCGGGCCCTTTTTAAAATGCGTGCGGCACGCACAAGGCCCGGTCGCAAGTGTAACCCCTGTGTTTTATGCACGCGGGCATTTAAAAATCCGGCCTTATATGTTTTTAATAGGCTGTTGTCTGTAGCTGCATTACTAGTTACTATGGAGGAATGCCTTTTTTTTTAACATCATTTGAATGGTCATCTTCTCTTTCACATTGTTCTTTTATACATATAGAACATTTATTTTTATTTATTTATTTTTTATGTGTGTATGTGCTTTAAATGTATGAAGGATTTTATATCTGTTTTTTATATATATGGTTTTTATGTCAATTTTCACTGTGTAGTCCTATTATTATGTGTGCAATTTCTATTATTTTCTTAATTCTTAATGTTTTAAATGAATATATTTTTGAGCCTATGTACAAATTTATTTATTTGTTTGTTCGTATAGCCCCAGAAGTGGCCCACATTGTATGGGCGAAACTCGGCCCGAGTCGGGCATTGGTTTTTACCATTTATAATTAAAGTATTTCCTGACACTGATCTAATTTTGTTCTGGTTACATTCTTGTTATGTTGGATCGGCTTCCGTGTTGTTTTCTGGGACCATCGCGCCATGGTGAGACCGCATCTTGAATACTGTATGCAATTCTGGTTGTCGCAGCTGGTTGTCGCATCTCCATGCCACTTATCTCAAAAGGTAAGTGGCATGGAAAGGCAGCTCTATGAGTTAGGGCTAAGGAAGTTAGGGCTGTTCAGTTTAGATTCGAGACAACTGAAAGGGGGATATAATAGAGGTCTACAAAATCATGAAAGGACTTGAAAAATGTAATGTAAATCAGTTATTTACTCTCAGATAATAGAAGGACTAGGGGGCACTCCATGAAGTTGACAAGTAGCTCATTTGAAACAAATCAAAATTCTTTTTCACTCAGTGCATAGTTAAGCTCTGGAATTCATTGCCAGAGGATATGATTACAGAAGTTAGTGTAACTGGGTTTAAAAAAGGTTTGGATAAGTTTCTAAAGGAAAAATCCCATAAACTGCTATTAATTAATAAGCAATAGTAGCTTGAGATTTATTTAATGTTTGGGTACTTGCCAGGTACTTGTGACTTGGATTGGCCACTGTTGGAAACAGGATACTGGGCTTGATGGACCCTTGGTCTGGCCCAGTATGGCAATTCTTATGTTCAGTCACTGTTCTCTTGTCTCTCTCTTTATCATGGCATCCTCTCCTGTGGCTGGCAGGATGATCACATCTTCGTGGATTTCTTTTCAGCGCCGGCCTCCTTGCTCCTGCAGTGCTCAGCTGCCTGTTAGGCTCTAGATGGGAGGGCCAGCTTCTGCGGTGGCCCCGCTCAGTCTCTCCCTCTTCTCAAAGCCGATTGCCTGCTGACAGCTGCTCCTTGTCACTTGGCCTCTAGCGGTTTCTGGTAACCTGCCATTACCTTGGCTCAGCTATTCCAGGCCCCGTCACCTCATATCTTCTGGACTCTCCTCCGTTCTCTTCAAGCCTTGAGACTCAGGTATGATTGATATTTAATTTTATTTTGGTACCCCCTTTTCATTCATGTACCTCCTCTTGCTTGCCACTGTCTTCAGCTGGGATTTTAGATCTCTGAACCAATAGGCCACTTGCTTGCTGGAGCTATTGATGCCACCGCATCCGAAGATCCCATTTGTTTCCAAATGGCACCCTTTGTTCATCTTGATGGCTTCGCTGCCTGGCTGTCAAACAACATTGGGTAATTTGTGAAGATATCCTGGATGGGAAGTTCATTGTCCTCAGTGCTGAACTTATAGCCTTGAATCTGCTACCTGGAGGTTGGGGTGCCACTTCCAGAGGGGTAGTGTCATTCCCTCCCTCACTCTTGCTCCTACTCCCAGGCCCCCAGCCCTCCTCCCCCTCTTGCCTCCTGCTCTAGCTGCTTTCCCTTCCCGCTGTGCTACTCTCTGGCCCTAACCTGCCGAACTCCTCCCTCCAGTCTCCTGTCTATGCCCTGTCCAGTCCCATCTCTCTCTCACCACTCCTCTCTACACTCCTGCCCTTCTCCTCTTTGTAGTGCTCCCACCCTTTCTCCTCTCCAGACCCATCTTCTCTTTCCTCTCCTTTTTACCACCACTCGCCCAACACACATTCCTGTTATGCCCATGCTCACTTCTATCCTTATACCTCTCATGCACACTTGTTCCATTCTGTAAACAGAAAAAGGATAGACAGATTAACAAGACAGACAAAAGACATACTTTCACACTTCTTCACACACAGGAAAAGACAGTAGACAAAAGGCAAGGTAAACAATGAAGAAACAAGCAAAAGAGACAGACACAGCACTCAGGTAATCAATTTACAACTCCTCAATTCTCTTACCAAACTCCTTTAAGTATTCACCTAGTTCCTTTCACTACCAACACCTGACATACCCTCAACGGAGCAACTGCAGAAAGCCGGTTTATGTAAACAATTAAAATAATGTGCAATGCAATAAAATAACCTTAGAGGCTAAAATAATGTGTGACAATAAAAATGCAAGAAGCAAAAAAATAAAGTGACAATAAAATTATGTGATTCTTGATAAAATAATGCAACCAAAGAAACGTTTACATGGAACATACTAATCCTAAGGTATTCCTAATCACATCCATTTTTTATGGTTTGTGAAAACTGCTATAATGCATGATATGTCATTATTTTTATTGCAACTAAATAAATCTAGACCTTAAATAGTTGTTTTATAACCATGGGTTTTTGATTTGAGTCCCATAAACTTGAATCACAATAAAACTGAGCCTCTTTCAGTCAGTAAGAACATAAGAACATAAGAAAATGCCATACTGGGTCAGACCAAGGGTCCATCAAGCCCAGCATCCTGTTTCCAACAGTGGCCAATCCAGGCCATAAGAACCTGGCAAGTACCCAAAAACTAAGTCTATTCCATGTAACCATTGCTAATGGCAGTGGCTATTCTCTAAGTGAACTTAATAGCAGGTAATGGACTTCTCCTCCAAGAACTTATCCAATCCTTTTTTAAACACAGCTATACTAACTGCACGAACCACATTCTCTGGCAACAAATTCCAGAGTTTAATTGTGCGTTGAGTAAAAAAGAACTTTCTCCGATTAGTTTTAAATGTGCCCCATGCTAACTTCATGGAGTAGTAAGGCCTCCAAGTCTTAAATCATGGGTACTGTCTTAGATTTAAGTACAATGCTCTGCATTTTGATGGTTCTTTTGGAATCATTATCTAAAGAGGCATTCAGCAACCCACAGTTTTTTGATGACATTGCACAGTATCCATAGACTTCAACCAATTTTTTGATTCTTTACAGAGTACACACCAGATAGATCAAAAACACATTTTATAAACTAAATGGGGGTTTGGGATGATTGTGTAGTATCTATTAGTGTTGGGTTTGAGGCATAGTGTGGACTCTTAGTCGCTGTGGAGATGACTCCTCCCACCGGGAAGGGCCCCGTGGGCAACCACAGCGATAGGCTAGATTCAGAGAGCAGACATTGGAGATGGAAAGCTTTATTATACTGCTGTAGATAGATGGTAATAATGCAGGAAGAGATGGCACTGAAGTCCAGCAAGGTGCCAATACGTTCAGACAGCCTCAGATGGAAAAGTCTCAGCCAGATGTACAAGGTTGGTAGTGTTCTGCAGAGCAGGATAAGCCGAACTTGGTGGGTGGAAATGGAGAGCTGGATCATAAAGGTACTCACTGAAGAGTAGTGCAGGAATCCTCCTGGTAATTGGTGATGGTGGGACCAGCGGTCCGTGATGCAGGATACTTCTGAGCTGGATAGGCCCTCGAGGAGCGAGTATCCGGAAACACAGATTATCCTTAAGAGAAGAAAGACCCCCGAGGAGCAGTTGTCTGAGTTAGTAGTAGAAAACACCGAATGGTAGTTGGAAGCAAGAGGCCTCCGAGGAGCGGGTGCCGAGCTTCTTCAGAAGTGAAGTACCCCGGAGGGTAGCGAGGAGTCTAAGCATGCAACTTAGAAGCGGTCAGAGTAGCTAAACTGAAGTCCTTGCTAACTCGTTCGTTATGAGCAGAGGGAAGGCTTAAATACCCGGAGGTATTGACGTCATGCAGTGGGGACGCCCCCGATGTTCCCGTCATGACGTGTAGATAAGCGTAGGCAGTATGCGCATGCGAGCCCTAGGAGGCCACGGGAAGGAGCATGGCGGACGGGGACCCCCATGTTGAGTTGGAGATGCCGAGTGTTTCGGCACTGCACCGGAGGCAGCCATCTTTACCCATGGAGGTGGAGAAAGGCAAAAAAGAGGAGATGCAGAGTGGTCACAGCCACCTGCGACCGTCGGACGCGACAATTAGTAACCTTAGCAAATAAGTGATTTTGTTTTAATCTGCTGAGGGAAAGATACGCTTGGATTTGCGGTATATAAATTACTGCTAAATAAAGTGCAAAATCAACCGTGACCAAAATTAAAAGAAATAGGTTTGTTAATTTGCAAATAGAACAAATTAAATACATTTCTGAGACAGCATAATTGGTAGCATCATATTAGATCTTTGTGGTAATTATTTCTAGTTCTCTGGTTTACTTTTATACACTAAGCAACGAGTCTATAAAGGGTGCTACACTAAACAACACACTTAAGAGATTTATAACTACATATTATAGTCTGAAAGAATAAGAAAAGTCCTCCTGCAGGCAAAGGGTCGTTGGTGGCCCCCAGAGCTGCCACTGCTGACCGGATCACCACAGCTGCCATCCTGCTGCTTTGCCATGACTGGGTGAGTGCCCCTTCTAGCGCCTTCATGGTTATTTTAAAAATGCAGCAGACAGAGCCAGAGGGTCTAGGGGAAGCCTGATTATTGCTGACCCAACAAAGCTGTGCTCTGCTGATGTCAGCAATGATGTCAGTGGGATATGTGGAGTCCATGAGGGGTCCAGCAATTTGATTGAAAATAAGGAAAAGCAAGCAAAATTAAAGTAAATTGAAGGTGGTGGTCAGGTGAGGGGACCCTGGCCATCTGACCAACCCTACCACTTGCCCTTTGAGAAGCTGTTTCAAAGTGAAACTTTCCATGTTGGAACCATGGTACAATTTAAGGATTAAAAAAACCCAAAAGCCCCCTGAAACTCATGAAATATGAGTAGTGGTCACCAAAGAAGACCTCTGCCACTAGAGATGAGTTTCGTTTTTCTGGGTCGGGTCGGGTTTCAGTTCGAACGCTTCGTGGGAAAACTCGTTTTCCCACGGATCGTTTTTCGGCAAAAACGAAGCTGGAACCCGACCCGAACCCGGAAAAACGAATCAAAAAAAAATCCGAATCGGGGAAAAAAACCCACCCCAACCCTTCAAATTTACTGTATTACAAGCCCTCCACCATACCGATCCCTCCCCAAGACTTACTAAAAGCCCTGGTGGTCCAGCAGGGTCCCGCGAGCGATCTCTCCCTCCCAGCCGTTGGGTTGTCGGGCCTGCCACGAATCAAAATGGCGCTGATGGCCCTTTGCCCTTACGATGTCACAGGGGCTACCGGTGCCAATGGTCGGCCCCTGTCACATGGTAGAAGCAATGGATAGCCGGCGCCATCTTGTGCTCCTACCATGTGACAGGGGCCGACCAATGGCACCGGTAGCCCCTGTGACATCGTAAGGGCAAAGGCTATCAACGCCATTTTGAATACTGGCAGCCGACAGCGCGAGTGCAGGAGATCGCTCCAGGAACCCCACTGGACCACCAGGGATCCCCTCAAGACTTGCTAAAAGTCCCTGGTGGTCCAGTGGGGTTCCTGGAGCGATCTCCTGCACTCGCGCTGTCGGCTGCCAGTATTCAAAATGGCGTTGATAGCCTTTGCCCTTACGATGTCACAGGGGCTACCGGTGCCGTTGGTCAGCCCCTGTGACATCGTAAGGGCAAAGGGCCATCGGCGCCATTTTGATTCATAGCAGGCCCAACAGCCCGATGGCCCAGAGGGAGAGATCACTCGCGGGACCCCGCTGGACTACCAGGGCTTTTAGTAAGTCTTGGGGAGGAATCGGGATGGTGGGGTGTTTGTAATATAGTAAATTTTGAAGAGTTGGGGTGGTTTTTTAAATAAATGTGCCCCCCCCCCCCCCCGCACAAACCCAAAAAACGAATTTTCACTGAAGTTTGGGGAAAATCTGTTTCGTGGTTTGGGACGAATTAGGCAATTTAGTTGAAATTGCTAATTCGTGATATACTAATGCACATCTCTACTAAACTATTTAAGCTGCTGAAGTGATAGTTTTAAAAGAATACATGTTTATGCTGACAGGAAAAACAGACAAGTCATCTAGGGATTGATAGAGATAGAAATGAACATACCGTATTTTTCGCACTATAAGACACACCTGACCATAGGACCTACATAGGATTTAGAGGAGGAAAATAAGAAAAAAAAAAAATTCAGTCCCCATTACGGGCTCTGTATGGAGCTCCCCTTGGTGGCTATCCGTGGGATATTTTTTTGGTTTTGTTTTTTATAGTAAGGCAGAAAACATCCACACAGGTACTCACACTCACTGGTTTTCTCTCCCTCACATACATACATAGGCTCTTTTCCCTCCCCACATACACACAGAGGCTGTTTCACACTCACTAGCTCTCTCCCCCACAGGCTCTCGCACATACAAGCTCTCTTCCCCCCCCCACACACACTCACTGGTTCTCTCTCACATATACACATACCCACAGATAATCCAGATGATCACACACTCAGACTCTCTCCCTCATACATACAGCTTTCTCACCCCAGTTATTTTAAACTTTCATGACTGCTCCAAAGTTCAATAATAAATAGGGCTATATTACATTGATTAGGAGAGCAATTTGCTCCTAATATTTCAACAGGTAGCCACTTAATCAGCACAGGCAGTAATTCTATTTGCTTTTCATTAATTTCAGCTGTCAAAAACTGCTAATCAGTTCTGAAAATCCACATTGCTTCATGTGCAAGAAACTTTTTATCATAAATCACTGAACTATACCATGAACTAAAAAAGTAAAGGTTTGTATCATGTGTCCTCTATCCCAGGCAGTATATCACCCTCATGATTTTCTAATATATCTATCAAATGAGAAGGAAATGGCCGGTACTAACCATAAACTTTGATGCCATGTATCGTCTTCTGCCGGCAGAGCTTGAGCTCCCTGCCAGTCTGCTGTTCCTGGGGTGCATCTTACAGCGAAGGTCAACGTGGCGCAGGTCAAACATCAGCTTTTTGAACCTCATGCGCTACGGAGGCCCCTCCCGTTCAAACAGCTCTCTGCCGGTCTGCTGTTCCCGGGGTGCTGCAGGGTGCATCTTACTGCGAAGGTCGGCGGCACCCCGGGAACAGCAGACCGGCAGGGAGCTGTTTGAACTGGAGGGGCTATTTCCTTCTCATTTGTTTATAGATATTAGAAAATCATGAGGGTAATATACTATATATATTATGATAAAATGTTTCATGCATTTGACCTGCGCCACCATACTGATTGGGCTGAGCTGGAAGGAGGAGGAGGGGGACGGCACTCGAGAGGGAGAGACGCTACATTTGCTCCATAAGACGCACAGACATTTTCCCCCCACTTATGGAGCGAAAAATACGGTAAATATTGGAAATAATTTCAGAAGATCACTGAAAGGGACAATAAATGTTTTGAGCTGGATAGTAGCACCCATCCACTACTAATTTGGTTAGTACATCTCAAGGCTTCACTAGAAAGTAGCAGCACAAGACCGAAAACCAAATCCTTAACCACGGTGGCTTGGTGACTGCTTCCCTAACAACCAGTAATGGGACTGGCACATCCCTATAAGTAAAAATTTTTAATGATATTTAAAAAAAATCTCCAGCCAAAAAATATATAAAGCAGACAGGGAAGGGGGACCCAAGGGTGACCATTTAACCTATCTATCAGGTAGCCCAATGCACTTTTTTCCTATAATATCAGCAAGAGCAGGAATTCTGTACACCATGTAAGCAAAGTACAATTATAGAATGTAGCAGAGAGAGACCTGGTTTCGAGAAGAGCCAAACTTCTGTCACTGTGCTTAATTCACAGGTACTAAAAAGGTTTAAAAAACACAAAAAGAGAAAAAACTGTCAATACAGCATTAGAGAATGCATGTGTGATATATGTGAGATTATTTTAATTATTATTTCCAGAAAAGGTAAGGGAAAATGTTTGCTTAGAATGATATTAATATAATAGCTGCTGCATGGAGTTCATAGGGCGGCTTACTATAGAACAGTAAAGTCTGTAATTGAGAAGATTGTCCTTGGGGCGCACAATAAGAATTGTTAGAGAACTGGGCAGCTAGGGGCACTTTGTTTTGAGAAATCCTGAGAGTAAAAGTTAACTGACAGCAATCAGGGAGAAAGGCAGTCAGAAATAGCTGCAGGCCCAACAGAACCAGAGAAAGTGTGCCACAGAACTTTTTTTTAACTGTATCATGCTCAAGAAAAACAGTGACATAAAAAGAAGCAGAAACAATTAGAAAAGATGGGGGAGTTGGAGACTCTCACCAGTGATCCCCGATGACAGAGGAGAGTGGAGCTGGCTGCCATCATAGGAAATAACAGAAAACTTGCTGCCTGGTCATATACGAATACAATTATCTAACATCCACCTCGTCCATGGCACAGATCTTCAACCCTTCAAGACCTGCTTTAAATGAAGGAGGTTCACCTTACCCAATAGTCATGATATGATGGAACAGCTGAGATCTGACATCTATGAGGGCATGGAAGAGGCCCTGGACACTTCCCGAGAGAGCACAGATAAGCTTGACCAATAAATACTAGAGATGTGATTCGGCCCAACCTTTTGGCTTGGCCTTCATTATCGGCCTGGTTTGGGCCGATTTTTTTTTTTTTGGCTGTCCCGAACAGAAAAAAAAACCCCATCTCAACCCTTCAGATTTAATTAATTACAATCCCCCACCCTTCCGACCTCCCAAACAAACTTGCCTAAAGTCACTGGTGGTTCAGCGGGGGTCCCGGGAGTGATCTCCCACTCTCGTGCCGTCAGCTGCCAGTAAACAAAATGGCGCCGGTGGCCCTTTACCCCTTACCATGTGACAGGGGCTATCGGTGCCATTGGCCAGCCTCTGTCACATGGTAGGAGGAATGGACAGCTGGCGCCAGCTTAAAAAATAGTGCGGGCCATCTATTGCTCTTACCATGTGACAGAGGCTGGCCAATGGCACCGATAGCCCCTGTCACATGGTAAGGGCAAAGGGCCATCGGCGCCATTTTGATTAGTGGCAGCTGACAGCCCGAGAGGGGGAGATAGTCCCGGGACCCCTGCTGGACCACCAGGGACTTTAAGCAAGTTTTTTGGGGGTCGGGAGGGTGGGTGATTGTAAACAATTAAACCTGAAGGGTTGGGGTTAGTTTTTTTATGTGCCCTTTCTTCCCCCCCCTCCCAAAACGATAAGAAAACCACACGAAATATCATGGGTTTTCCTATCATTTCTGGAACCCCCAAACCGAGATGAAATAGGAAATATTGTCTATATTTCCTATTTCGTCGCAGACTAATGCACATCCCTAATAAATACCTTTACGTTTGCAACATATGATGAGACAGTTTGCATAGGAAGCTCATATTTAGCAGTCAACCGTCACCAAATTCTGTAAAACACTTGTCCTCTGAACCCAGCTTTCACTTTGACCTAATTTTTTGACAATCCACTTTTTTGTAATAAAGGTTGTTTCAGCATCATACACCTCACAAAATAATACACTAAGGGGTAGATTTTAAAACTTACGTGCAGGCGTCCTTGTGCGCGCACTACCCGGTGCATGCACATGGATGCCTGATTTTATAATATGCACACGCAGGTGCGCGCATGTTATAAAATCGGGGATCGGCACGTGCATGGGGGTGCACATTAGTGCATCTTGCACGCGCCGACGTCCGCGGCCTTTCCCCATTCGGCCTCGGAGGGAACTTCCTAACCCCCTAACCGAACCTCCCTTCCCCTAACCCTCCTGCTCCTTAGCCCTATCTTAACCCCCCGACCTTTATTTTACCTCTTGCGCCTGCCGGCACGCGATCCTCCAACACAGCGGCAAATGGCCGGTATGCCGGAGGCCTCTGTCCCCGCCTCTTTTTTCAAAGCCCCGGGACATACGCGTGTCGCCGTGCCTTTCTAAAATAGGCCCGGCGCGCGTAAATCCTTTCAAAATCCGGGCCTTAATACAGTCAATCTGACACCTTGTATGCTATCATATGTTATGGCCATAAATAAGTAATGTGTAAGGAACTGTTACATTCCAAATTGAATAGCCTATAAATGTTATAAAAAATTATATTAGGATAATCCTGTGGGGCACTGGAGGGGAGGCAAAGGTTATGCAACACACAGTATATTTGTGAACATCTTATGCAAAATTATAAATTTTTCTCTTATCCTAGACATATAGGTTTCTTAATTTGTTTCCATAGGTTCCCAGGAGTCAGGACCCAGGTCCCAGAAGCTGCTAGGAGCAGGTTCTTGAATGTCTGGTGTCTGAGGAGGAGAAAGTGCGTCATAGATGACCAGACCTAATACATGGAGGAGGAAGAATCTGTAGCTTTCAGAAGGAGGAGCCCTTTCCCCGTGGCACCTCCTTACGTCTAGCAACCTATGGGGCGGATTTTAAAAGGCCCGCGTGCGTAAATCCTTCTGGATTTACGCGCTCAAGGCCCTCGCGCGCCGGCGCGCCTACAGCCCCGGGATGCGCGTAAGTCCCGGGGCTTTCGAAAAGGGGAGGGAGGGGGCGTGTCCGGGGGCATTCCCGAAATGACGTGGCGTTTCGGGGGCGTGGCGCCGGCCCGGGGGCGTGGTCGAGGCCTCCGGACCAGCCCCCGGGACCGGAGGACGGAGCGGGGCTGCCGGCCGACGCGCGCAAAGCTACGCCTGCTGAAAGCAGGCGTAACTTTGCCGACAAAGGTAGGTGGGGGGTTTAGATAGGGCTGGTGGGGTGGGTTAGGTAGGAGAAGGTGGGGGGAGGGCGAAGAAAAGTTTCCTCAGAGGCCGCTCCGACCCCGGATTTTATAAGATACGCGCGGCTACGCGCGTATCTTATAAAATCCAGCGTACTTTTGTTCGCGCCTGGTGCGCGAACAAAAGTACGCGATCGCGTAGTTTTTAAAGATCTACCCCTATATGGGGGAGAGTGGCTTAAGGTGGTCTGATTATAGAGACAGGAGCCGGCAGATGTTTTAATGGAACATGCAATCTGTCTCAGCCAGCAGAGTAACAGCAACCAACCTCTAAAGAGGAACATGGAGTGCAAAGGCTGGTTCTGCCACCACTATCACTATCGCCGCCACCACCACCACATGCTGCTGCACAGCAGGCAGCGGATGAAGCAAGCATACATGGACTGCTGGACAGGGTTGATCACCATCAGTGTTCGTAATGAGGCATATGCAGGGACCATTAATACGACTGAGGAGGGCCCAGAGGGAGCAGAACAGGCCATCCAACAGATTAATCTAACAATCTCACAAGGATTTAACTCAACAGCCCTGAATTATATCAATTCTACTCTTGTCCAGATGTGCAAATATTTCCAGCAGACAACCCCAAATCTATCTTCATTACATATCCACAATACCATGAAGCAGTTCACGTCTGTCAGGACAGGACAGGTACCATGGCCAGGGAGACGTGCCACCACCCAGCAAAAACATTGTGGGGGGAAAATGCACCTGAAGATGCTACCTTTCTAGTCTCACTACAGCATGTGCTGAAGATCATCATTCAGCTAGGCCTGTCCAGTCTGAAGGGTCCCTGTTCTGGCTAGATGGGCCTCTGGCTGCTGGGCCTCTCCAGGCTAAAGAATCCTTGTGCCAAGCTGCTGACCTCTATGGCCTTGTGTCTGCATTAATCGCCCTCCTACCTCCATTCCACTGTCTCCAGTCATTGGCTTCCTACCTCCATTCTACTGTCAGCAGTCATCGGCCTGCCTGCTTCCATTCTGCTGTCTTCAGTCATTGGCCTCCTGCCTCCATTGTTGCCTTTGCTGCCTGGTCCACTTTCAGGGTACTTATTCAACATGGACAGTCTAAGACTTTTCATTGCAGAATAATCATTCTGTTCACATCTGCTATTCCTTTTCTGGGGATCTATTTATAGTTGCCACTTCCTCTTTCTGTGCTCTTTGCTGCAATCACCAATTTTTAATAAGGATAACATGAGTTATATGCATACAGACTTTTACTGTTTGTGATATTGGTTGTTGCAATTTCATACAAAGACTACATATGTTCTGACACTTTGGCATGTCCTGTAATATATCTAGTCCTTGTACATTGTGATTAGCAAAAATGCATTAATTACCTCATTTGTATGATTACGTGTTCATGCTAATAGAGTGGTCACATTTAAAATGTAAACATTGTTCGTTTTTTATTTCCTTTAATGTATGTTGGTTAGAACAATAAGAACTGGTATAATGTCATTTCCATCCACTAAGAACCTGATTTTCAAAGTGGCTTTTGAAAATTGCTACGATAGAATGTTACATTTATGCGAGTAACTCCTTTGAAAATTCCCCTAACATCATTAATCAATATCTACCACAATCTCCAGTGCAACATTGACGCCCTGCTCTGGCTACCAGCTACTTCTGCCTGTTTCTAACACTGTAGGCATTAAATAGTGCATACATTTCCAACATATATCATCAAATTGGACTAATTAACCCCCAAAAATGAAAGAAATACTGCATGTGACAAATCCATGCAATCTGTTAATTTCCATTTGCCCTGTATTCCTAATAGTGTCAAGAGTAGTAGTAGAATAGCGTTATGCACGGAAAGAAAGATAAACTCTCATAAAGGGCCTATATCATGTATACAGAAAACTACAAAAAGTGAGCCACCTATTCACACACTGTCCTAGTGGACATCACTCACCAGCCATCCAGCTTCCTTGGCCTGTAAATCAGATACCTTAAAGGTCCTGAAAGTAGTTCTTTTTTTGCCAGATTTCAGGCAAAAGTTATTAGTTGTCCTTACACAGCTACCTAACATTAAGGGCCCTATAATGTTCATGTTATTTTTTGATATCTGATATATCACATTAAAAATGGTATATAAACTAAGTTAAAGCACAGCCTAAGTTTTGGCAGATGCCTAATTTGCAAATACTGGACATTCGATATAGCCAGTAAGGTATTTATAGCCCATTTTCAGTTTTTGTTCATGTTATTTTTTTTATATAAATCCAAGTCTCTTTAAAGGCTACTATGTCTCTATAAAGTATTTCCCCTATAAAGCTCTGGCCAAGTATAACCAGCACAATGTATGCCAATTTGTTGTTATGGGTGAATCAGATAGTTCTCCCTGTGCTCATACAGTGCAAACACCAACACCCATTATGCCTTCAGATCTAGTGAAGATCAGTAATGGCAACATTTAGTCATCACTAACTGCTATCAAATAATGCTAATTGGTGAGAGTCCTTCAGGTGTGTCTCCTACATGAGAAAGGTATATAATGATTGCAGAGGTATGTAATGATTACAGACTAAAGGCTTCCAGTAAACAAGTTCTATTTAAGTGAGTGGCAGTAAATGCTGATCATTAGCCATAGTACAGAGTATACAATATTTCCTTTTATTTAAAGAGTATTAGTAAATGTTGGCCTGCATTACATGGGTTGTGTGCTGTATAGCTGCAATCAGTGACAACCTACTGAGAACACACAGATGTATGTTTCCTTAGGTGATGTATGCATGTGTGTGTCTATCTGCAAGTGCCTGTGTGTTTGCCTCTATTCCCATGTACGGGAACCTGAGAGACCAGGCTTTGAGGACATTCTGTATTGTCTTTTCCCAATGTTCTGGGCTCCACCTGGTGGCCATTGATACAAAAGAGTGTGCGACACAATCCTTTGAGATAAACCTCCTCTGATTTTGTGAAATGCTAAGGGAGAACATAGTATTACACTCAGATGCAAAAGATTCAAAGTATAAACACAAAGGTACCCTCTGAGATGTATGTCAACCAATGCCACATGACTTCCTAATACAGTACATATCATGTAATAACCATGTAGCATTGTAAAACTGTAAAGTAAAGCCTATGTGACTATCCCCTACAATATATATTTTTATGGAATGCTACAGTATTGTTGGATACTAGGGATGTGCAATCCGCAATGAATAGGTCCCTGTTCGTTTGATTTGTGGGTTCGCAAAACGCATGGTGATCCCCCACGAATGAAACATATATTAGTTTCATTCTTTTGGTTCGCAGTGCTTTCTTAGCGGCCATTTGAAATAGGAGAAGGCCATGTGGGAGTATCCATAGCATCAGCCCTTTCCTGTGAGTCTGTCATAGAGCGGGTGCGGGGAAAGGTGCTAGGTACCTGGAAATCGCTGAGAGAAGGGTGCTCAGCCGGACGGCTCCACGTCCCGTGCGATGGGGCAGGGAGGAAGACTATGCCTGCCTGCCAATTTCCCTGCCCCAGGGACATCGACCCGCCTGCCCTCTTTCTCCCTTTCAGGGAAGCAGGCGTTCCCTCTGCTCCCGGCTCCCCGGCGGGATGAGAAGAGGAGGCGAGCCCGCCGGTCGATTGCATCACGTGTCCGGAGGCGCGTGGCAGTTGCCGGTGAGGGTTTGTCCCGGCGCTGTGGAAACGCAAGGACGGCGGACTCCCTCTCTTGTGACTCACGCTCGCGGTGGGTGGCGTCGAGGCAAGGTCTTGTAGTATTCTTGTCACTATCATGGTTCCTCAGTGTTTTGGTGCTAGTCTTTCTGCTGCTTTGTCCCTTTATGGACACCTTGTGGTTTTTTCTGACACTTTCTGCTTGCTGTGTTCCCCCTTCATTGTGCTGTAGGATGTTGATGCCACTTATCTTGTAACTTTGCTGTCGTGCTGCCTTCGAGAGTTCATGCAACTGTTATTGGTGACCTCTTTTGAAGCTGTGGGGTGTTTTCGACACTCTCGCTGCTGCTTTGCACCTCTGTTAAAGCACTCTTGCCACTCCTGGTACCCATTTGCCCCTTTACAGTGCCTTAAGCTATTCATGCCACTTTGGTGCCACTTTGCCACAGGCTAAGTACCTTGGAGCTCTTTTCTCGTTCTGATGATTGCTCCCCAGAAGTTTCATCAGAATTGATAAGAAAACCCCAATTCTGCAGCCAAAAATAGGCTGCAAATACTTCCCCCATTGACTTTAATGGCAAGCGAAAAACAAATGAAACTGATGAACGAATTGTTTTTTTCCCCTATGAAACTAATGAAACTAATTTGGGTCCCAGCGAAATAAAAACTGAAAAGAAACAATTTTTTTTCCTTCTGTACATCCCTAATGGATACCAGCTCTAATAGCCTTCTGTGCCTGCTATTGTATTTTGATTTGACAGATTACATGCAAAATGCCAAGAGATACATAACTTGTCTTCCACAAACTGTTAAATTTACCATACAGTTTATTTATTCTATCAAATAATGTTCACTGTAGCTATAGCTTTAAAAGTTTACTCTAATAGGACAAAGGTGTTTAAATGAAGCGGGATTTACATATAAGATATATTCTGCAACACCAGACAATGATCTTTGTAGATAGGTGTATAGAATTGTGATCTAACATTAGACTGTACATCCGATTGTACATGTTCTCCCCATACAGCAAATATATGTAATGTGATTGAAAGAAAAAGGAGTGTGATGAGAAGGGCCCTGAGGCCTTACCGGGGATACTGACTGCTGTACTAGGCCCCAACGGAGGTGTTCTGGGTTTGCCCTTGCGTGATGTCACCAGTCGGTGACGTCTAAAGTGAGCTATAAAAGCAGACCTTTAACGGCGCAAGCTGCCATCGGCATGTGGCTTTGTTTTAACTTTTTGTCGCATTGATCTAATGGATGGACTGCGAATAAGGTACTCTCCTTTAAATAATACATTTGTGTTATATCCCCTTATCTTTCAGTCTCCATGATAAGGAAAATCCAAGTAACTGAGTAGAGCCACTGTTGAAAGATTTCAAGTCTTGAGTTTCCTCTTAAAAGTTGTATTTTAACAATTGATAGAGGCCGGCTGGAGCTTCGCCAATACCAGCCTTCGTTCTCCGCAGGTTGAGCCCTTGGGTACCGGTTGAGCCCTTGGGTACCGGGGCCGGCTGGACTTAGGTGGGCCATCTGTCTGAGGTCTTCTCAGGGAAGACGAGGAGGTCAGCCAGGGGCCAGCAGCGGTAGTAGGAATAGGTGGTCAGATCTGGTAGAGGCAGAGTCTCGGAGACCCGGGAGCCAATGAGAACAGGAGGCAGACAGAGGGTGCCCGAGTAAGAACAGGCCGCAGCCTGAGAGGCCAAGTCCAGAGTGAAAACAAGTGGAGCATCGTAGAGCAGGCTGAAGTCAAGGCAGGTGGCTGGCAAGGAAGAGTGTCAAGACAAGTATGGGTCAAAACCAGAAGTCAACTGTAGAATGGTCGGGCAAAGCAAATGTCAAACCAGGAGATGGGCAGAATCGTAGTCAGGTGAAGCAGAGGTCAAAGCCAGGAGACAATCAGTGTATTCAGACAAAGCAGTGGTCAAAGCCAGGAGACGATCAGTAGCGTAGTGTAAATGCTCACAGCCGACGTTGCACAGCTCTTCCACTCCTCCGTATCCTAGGTCACCTCTCCTGCAAGTCACTCTTTATATGCCTTCCAGCCACCTGTAAAACTTCCCAGGCCTTGGTCCAGACTGGCACTGCCCTAGCTTGGTTTGGGGCTCCGCTTAGTGAGAGTGGGTGGTAAAGCCACTTCACTCCAAAACAGTACAAAACACAGTTTTTACAAAACAGTTTGTATTGCAATTCCAAAAGTTCTGTTCCTTTTCTTCTTCACACCAACCCCCCACCAGTTCTTGGGAACACAGTCACAAGCTCTTGGTTCTCTAGCCAACCGCTACCGCTCCCTTTTGGGGAAAAGCACAACTCTCCCCAACTCCCCTCCGTTGTGCTGCGGTTAGGGGCCTTCCCAAACCAAACAGCTTGTGCATAACAAGTTTCACAATTTAAGACAAAAAGCATTCCTTTAAACTATCAGTCATTTACCATCCCCCACTCTGGTCACTTACTCAATCTCCATAGCAGAACCTGAGGATTCCTCTGTCTGGGAGTCTACTTCCATGTCCTGCCCCTCTTCCTCTGAGGAGCTGGGCTTTTCTATCCACTGCCACCAATCTGGCACGCCCTCCTCCTCTATTACCATTGATTCAGCTGTGTCGGAATCACTGTTGCTTAATTCCGACACCTTTTCCAGCTCTCCCTCAGCCCACGGGTCCGGTGTTCCCTCTAAAAACCTGGGAGTTGTGAGTTGGGATCGTGCTCCTCCAGCTCCTCCAGCTCCCCATATCCAGGATTCACCTACCTGCCAGGCCTCATCCACCTGCCAGGCCTCATCCACCGGGCTCCAGCTGCTGCAGGGCCCATCATCCGCGAGGATCCTCCACCCAGGAACAACACCTTCCTTCCTCCCTTTCTCCTCTCCCTCCCCTCCATACACACACAAGTGCTGCAACACTTTCCTTCCCTCTCTTCTGTGTTTTTTTCTTTTTATTAGGTTAGTTTAACCCCCCTTTTTTCTTTCTCTCTATACTCACTCCCCCCCTCCTTTTCTTGTTTTTTTTTTCCCTAGGTGCTGCTCCCCCTCATCCAAAGGGAGGAACTTCCACCTGCCCCTCCGCCGCTGAGACATAGGACGGAGGCTGCAGGCCCTGCAGGCATGAGTGCCGTGTAAAGCCAGGAGGTAAACCCGAGAGAAGGGAGAACACTCGAATGGTCCATTCCATCCCCCCTTCCTCGGGGCTCGGGTCCGGTCGAGCTTCTGCCTCTGGAAGGGGCCCCATCTCTGTGGGGTCCTGACCGGGCTGCAGCACCCTCTGGCCAGGCCCTGACCGAGCTGTTGTCAGGGCTCCTTCACCCCCTCATTTCCTCCCCTCCTTCCTCCTCTCCTCCTCCCTCCTCTCTTCCTATCTCCGACCTGGAAGAGGGGGAGATCCTTTCCCTCCCTCCCCCCCTTCACCTTCCCCTTTGGAGCTGGCGGACTTCTGCCCTGCTCCCTTCCTGTCTGCCCCTATTCCCCAAACCCTTCTTTCCCACCCTCCCGTCTCCCCTCTCCCTCCCACCCTGTCCCTAAAACCCCTATTCTTCCCGCACCCCTCCTTTCTCCTCTCCCTCCCACATCGAACGGTGGTATCTGTCCCGTTGGCTGATACACTGGGCCACAGGGTGCACGGTGGAGCCGGCCGCCCTCTCGGACCACAACCTGCTGGTACTGAGGGTCGTGCTCAGCCCCGCACAGCCCAGGTTGACCCACTGGCACTTCAACAACTTGATCTTGGTGGACAAGGAGTTGGTGGCAGTGGTGAGGGAGTTCTGGGTGGGCTGGTGCCGCCAGGAGGCGGACTTCCCTTCCCTCGCTCAGTGGTGGGACGTGGGCAAGGTCCGCCTCTGGGTTCTTTGTCAAGAATGCGCCAGAGGCGTGAATGCCGAGCAGTGCCTGATGCTCTAGCACCTCGGGGGAGGTGATGGAGTTAGAAGAGCGCTTCAGCGACATCCAGGGACTGGGAGGCGAGCCGGCTGTGCTTCTTGAGTACGAGGAGAAGCAGGCCCTGAGAGTCCTCGAAGAGCGGCGAGGGCGTGGGGCCTATGTGAGATAGCGCATCCAGGTCCTGGAAGAGATGGATCGCGGCATACCCTTCTATGGGCTGGAGAGGCGGAGGGGCAATCGGAAGCAGATAGCGTGCCTGTTGGCTGTCGACGGGACCCCCTTCACTGAGCTGGGTAAGATCAGGGCGGAGGTCCGCAATTTCTATGCGGATCTCCTCGCTAGACCTCGTAGATGCAGATGCATGTCAAACCCTGTGGGAGGGGCTGCTAGCGGTGAGCGAGGTCTGCCAGGCACGGCACGACCTCCCCTTGGGCCTGGGAGACCTCGTCGAGCCTCTGGGCCAGTTGCCAAGAGGGAATTCCCTGGGCATCGACAGGCTCTCCACCGAGTTCGTCTTTCTTTTTTTACCTTAGGGCCCGATCTCCTGCAGGTCCTAAACGAAGCCCTTGAGACGGGGTACTTGCCCCTCTCCTGCAGGTGCGCGGTGCTCATCCTCCAGCCTAAGGTGGGGGAACCGTGCTGCCTCAGAAACTGGCTCCCCATCTCCCTGCTCTGCACGGACTATAAGATCCTGGCCAAGACGCTCTCCCTGCGGCTAGCCTCCATGCTGGTGGAGGTGGTCCACCCCAACCAGACCTACATGATCCCTGGACACACCATTTTTGACAACATTATTTTGGTCCAGGATCTCATCCATCTGGCTGGTAAGTCTGGTCTGTCGGCAGCCTTCTTGTCCCTCGATCAGGAGAAGGCCTTCGACAGGGTGGATCACGGCTATCTCATGGGCACTTTGCAGGCGTTCAGCTTCGAATCCGGGTTCATGGAACACCTCCCCCTCTTGTACTCGAGGGCAGAGTGCCTCATCAAAGTCAACTGGTCCCTGATGGCGCTTCTGACTTTTGGGTGCGGGATGCGTCAGGGGTGCCCTCTCTTGGGTCAGCTGTACGCCCTGGTCATCGAGCTGTTCCTGTGCCTTATACGCAGGCAGCTCACCAGCCTAGTGCTGCGTGAGCCCGAGATGCGGGTCACCCTTTTGGCATATGCTGACGATGTGCTCCTGGAGGTTCAGGACCCGTTGACTTGGAGAGGGTGCGCGACTGCCAGCAGGTCTATTTCGCGGCATACTCGGCCAAGGTCAACTGGGCCAAGAGCTCCAGCCTTCTCGTGGGGCCGCAGAGGTTGGACAGGGAGCAGGGAGACCCTTAGGTACCTGGGAGTCCACCTTTCCGTCGCAGAAGCCACTGCCCCCGACAACTGGAGTGAGCTCAGAGAGAAGGTGGAAGCTTGCCTTGGGGCATGGAGGGGTCTGCTGCGACTGGTGTCCTTCCACGGTCAGGCCTTGGTGGTGAACCAGCTGGTGGCCAGCATGCTGTGGCACCGCCTCACCGCCTTGTGTCCAGTCCCGGGGTTCCTCGCCCGCACTCAGAAGAAGCTGCTGGACTTCTTTTGGGGCAGCAGGCAGCACTGGGTCTTCGCGGGAGTCCTGGCTCTTCCGTCAGAGAGGCTAGACACGGGCTCGTGTCCCTGAGGAGTCAGGTGCACACCTTCCGTCTACAGGCCCTGCAGAGATATCTGTTCACAGACCCCGCTCCGCGATGGCACCTCCTGGTGAAGCACTTCTTCCGCCAAGCAGGCAACCTGTGGTACAACTGGCAACTGTGGGTCTTAGACTCGAGGGGCCTAACCCCCATGCGCCTTTCGCGGCTGCCGGCATTCTACAGAGAAGTGCTGAAAGCTTGGACGTTGCTGGGCCTGACCAGGGGACTGGCCAGCAGACCCGGTGACCTCCTGGGGAAGCCCTTCCTGCATAACCGTGCTCTCGGTGTGAAGGGGTTGGAGGACCTGGGCCTGCAACGCTATCTGGTCGGAGCTCGGGTGACTAGGGTCCGGGACTTGCTAGAAGCCCCAGCCTGCGTTGTTGGGCGCCTCCTCGCGAAGGTGCCCGATGCTCTATGCTTTCTAGTCAGAGTCGTGAGGGAGGGGGCCCCGTGGCCTGGGGATCCCCGCCCGAATGCACCCCTTCCCCCCCAGCGCTGCTGGTAGGGCCTAGATTTGCCAACGGGGATGGCCCCCTCGCAGAGCCGACGCTCCTTCTTGCGCCCACAGTCTTAGCAGGCTGTGGGAACTGCCCATAGCGAACTTCCAAACCATGAACTGGCTGGTGGTGCATACCTTGCACCGCCTTGCCCTTGCTCCTCGGCCCGACATGCCCTGGTGGGAGGCGTTGGGTCCATGGGACGGGGGTGGCCCCCGCTGGGGATCATTCTTTTCAGGGATGATCCCCGATTATTAAGGGAACCACTCCTGGAGGTTGGTGCACGAGGCCCATGGCCTCCGGCTGGTTCAAGGCGCATGTCTTCCGGGCAGACCCTCCTGTATGTTCTGTGGGCGGGAGGAAGACCTGGTCCACCTGGGGCTTCAGTGCCCCAGGCTGACAACCTTCCTGTCCTTTTTGAAGAGTTTATTTTTAGGCTTTTGGTTAAATTTCACCCCGCACCTCCTGATTTACGGGTGCGCGCCCAGGAGGGGGACCTCTGCGCCAGAGAGATGACTTGGTCAACTATCTCCTGTCTGCCGCCAAACACTCAATCTGGCAGTTGCGGCTGGAGATGTTGACAAGGAAAAGTCCCTCGCCTGCGAGGTCCTCTTCCAAGGAGCGGTGCACACCCGGCTGAAAGCAGAGCACTTCTGAGCGCCGTCCACTGGGTGGGTTGAGAAGTTTGCCCACCGGTGGGCAGTGGACAGGTGCTCTGCTCCCCTCCCTCCCCTTTTTGAGTTAATCCTTAAGATTTGAGTTCTTTGTGTTGTAGTTATGTTTTCTGTTGTGCACTTTTTGGGTGTCCTTCCCCCTTCCCTTCCCTCAAACCCCCCCCCCCTCGCTCAGAAACAGAGGAATGAGGGGACCCCCCACCCTGCCCCACCTCCCGCACAGATGGAGGTGTACGAGCCCCCTTACCCTGAGGTTGTCGCCCCCCTTCCCCTTTCCCTCCTCACCGCGGAGGGGATTGTCAGCGGTGCCGTATCCAGGGGCCAGCCACTAGGAGCGGACCCAGACTGGGGACTGACTGCATGGAGACTGTGGTTCCGGGGACACGGCAATGCACCGTGGATTCTGAAGTTGCAGGTAACATTCCTGAAATGACAACGCCGGAGTTAGAGAGGTAGGTTTAGGCCAAGGGGAGACCCATGGCCTCTTTCTTTTAAGGCCCCCCTGCCCTCCCCTTACTTATCATTGTTGGTCTCTGGCGCCCTCACTAGAGGGCACTGGAGGAGAGAATTCCCCCCTTTTATGTTGACTTTCTCCCCTTTAAGGAGGCGGGGTGGCCTTCAGCCACCCCTGCCCCCTTATTCAGCCTTGAAAATAGGTTCCAGCTCTCCCTCAGCCCACGGGTCAGGTGGTGCCTCTGAAAACCTGGGAGTTGTAGTCCTCCCTATCTCCTTTAGCACCCTCTGCTGCTTACCCAGGGTTCGGCTTGTCTTTTTCTTATAGTACCTTGGCTTTTCCTGCCACTGGCTGGGTTGTGCTGCATTACAGTAGTCAGACGAAGCAATGGTCAAAGCTAGGAGACTAGCATGGTCAGACAAAGCAGTGGTCAAAGCCAGGGAGCCAGTAGCAACAAGCAAGGTAGACATGAACATGAGAGCAGGAATGGGGAACAGGAACACAGACAAACCAGGAACATGGAGGAAATGCAGGAACAAGCAAATGAGGACACGACCAGCATGGAGACCTGTTGCCAAGGCAGGGAAGCACTGGCTGGGCCTGGCCTTAAGTACCGGGACCCAGTGACGTCATCATCCAGGGCCATGGGTTGGATTCCTGCCGCAGCCCCTTTAAAAGGAGAACTGATGCGCTCATGTGCGAGCGCCTAGGGAGGGGCATGGTGCGAGACGATGGTGTCTCCCCACGCACCATGCAGGAAGGCCTGCCGTGGAGCTGGGACCTCCGCTGCGGAGCTGGGAGCATGGGGAGCAGCCCGGAGTCGGAGGCAGCGGCCCATGGCCACAAGATAAGCAGAACCAGGCACTAGAGCAGGCAAACGGGGGTAAGAGGGCCTGGCCACGGGCCTGCCACGGCTGGCACATGCAACATTAACTTGCCAGTGGTTATGCTTTTTCCCATTTTCTTTGATGGATCCTTCTTCCATTTTTGAAAGAAGTTCTTTTGTCTAAAATAGCTTCTTTCACCTCACCTTTTAACCATGCCAGCAATCATTTGGCCTTTTTCTACCTTTCTTAATGCATGGAATGAATCTTGACTGCGCTTCTAAGATGGAGTTTTTAAACTATGTCCATGCCTGTTGTACACTTAATCTTTTTATCTGTATTTTTTCAGTTTTTTCTATTTTCCTCATTTTATCAAAGTTTCCCTTTTGAAAGTTTAGTGCTAGAGCTGTAGATTTACTTATTATCCCACTTCCAGTCATTAATTCAAATTTTATGTTATGCTCACAATTGCCTCAGTTTCCTCTCTCAACAAATACTGTGTTCCAGTAAGCATTAGATCTAAAATAGCGTGTTCTCTCATTGGTTCCTGAAGCAGTCATTTAACCTATGCAGGAGCATTATTTCTATAGCATGTCCTGATGATACATTTGCCCAATCAATATTGAGGTAATTGAAATTTCCCAAAATTGGTTAGCTTTTAATTTCTCTTAGCATTTCATGATCCATCTTATCATTTTGGCCAGGTGGATGGTAGTATACTCCTATTATTTTCTTCCCCAACACACATGGGATCTCTACCCATTCAGATTCAACTGTGCACTAAGTCTCTTGCAGGATCTTTATCCTGTTGGACTGTATGCCATCCTGGACATAAAGCATCTCCTCCACCCCCCCCCCCCCCCCCCCATCAAGTTGATCCTCCCTATCATTGCAATATAATTTTTACCCTGGTATTGCACTGTCCCATTGATTATCATCCTTCCAACAGGCTTCTCAGATGCCGATTATATCTATCTCATCATTCACTGCTAGACATTTTCTAACTCTTTTACTTCATAGACTTCTGGCATTGGCATGCAAACAGTTCAAAGTTTGTTTTTGTTTGTATTTAACAGCCTGCTTTTCAGTTGACAGGGATAATTTGGAATCTTTTAGCTCAAGTGATTCTTCACTTACAAGCACATGGACTACTTTTGCTTTTTTTGTAACTTCTTTTTTGGGATGCCTTAACTCTCCTGTTTCATTAGTATCCTTCGAAGATACCTCCCTCTGAACCATGTGCTGCTGAACCGGCTGTCTCATTATTCTATTTTAAAAGCTGCTCTATCTCCTAAAGTTGAGCACAAGCAGCCTGGTTCTACCCATCCTTTTGGAAAAGACTCCCCCCCTTCCCCAAAAGATTGCCCAGTTCCTAACAAAACGGAATCCCTCTTCCCTTCACCATTGTCTCATCCACACATTTAGATTCCAGAGCTCTGTCTGCCTCTGGGGACCTGCACACAGAACAGGGAACATTTCAGAGAATTCTACCTTGGAGGTACTGGATTTCAGCTTTCTACCTAAAATCCAAAATTTGGTTTCCAGATCCCTCCATAAGAACATAAAAACATGCCATGCTGGGTCAGACAAAGGGTCCATCAAGCCCAGGATCCTGTTTCCAACAGTTACCAATCCAGGCCATAAGAACCTGGCAAGTACCCAAAAACTAAGTCTATTCCATGTTACTGTTGCTAGTAATAACAGTGGCTATTTTCTAAGTCAACTTGATTACTAGAATTAACTATTTTGACTTGCCACACACAAATTCTAAGCTAGTGACCAGCTTGGTTTACTTTTTATATTAGAAACATTCACACTAAAGAATATACCCTACAATTTCACTCTCCCCCAATACATTTTAAAACCTAAAACTTCTCAAAGCAATACTTACCAATCCTCTTCAGCCACCAGCAAGATAAACTTCCCCTCTCAATGCTCCCGCTGGAACATTGTTACAGATTTTTAAACTGACTCAGTTGTCCTTTCACATCAGTTATCTCCTGTTATAAATCAGCTAGGAATGCTTTTAAAGCATCAACTTCCATATTATGACTCTCAGACAGACATATACAGTTAATTTGGTTACTATTGCTTTTAATAGTTGCTTGCAACTCACTTCTGTGTTCTAGAAGAAAAATCAAAATTTCTTTGTTCCTGTGCCCTCTCTTGTGGCGGCAGGTAGCATTCACTATCAAACAGTAGCAGGTCTGTAATTCCCCCACCCCTAAGCAGACTCTGTGTACCTCATAATCGGGCCGATACAGTAAAAACCGCAGGAGAGCCCGCTCTCCCGACGCGCGCCCAGGGCACTCTCCTGGGCACATGATCGAGTATTTAAATGAGGGCTCGTGGTAAAAGGAGGAGCTAGGGACACTAGCACGTCCCTAGCACCCCCTTTTTGACAGAAGCGGCAGCTGTCAGCGGGTTTGACAGTTAACGCTCAATTTTACCGGCGTCGGTTCTCGAACCCGCTGACAGCCATGGGTTCGGAAAACGGACACCAGCTAAATTGAGGGTCCATCTTCCAGGCCATGGGCAGATTTTAATTTTTTTTTTTATTATTTATTTATTTTATTTATTTATTTAACAGCTTTTTTATACCGACATTAAAATACACATCATATCGGTTTACATCATAACGAAAGGTTGAAATTACATTGAACGGGGAGGGGGAAAACATGAGAACAATAAACAACAGAATAGGGGCTATGAGGAGGAGCCAGAAATCAAGTGAGGGAAAAAAAGGGGGGGGGGGGGGGAGAGGGATATGAACATATTTACAAAAATTGAAAATGATAATACATAACATATTTACAAAAATTCAGGGTGGGTATGAGAATGAACATATTTACATCGAAAAAGGGGGGTCGGGGTGAATTGTGGGAGGGGGGGGGCTAGTCCAGAAAGGCCTGGTGGAAAAGCCATGTTTTGAGCATTTTTCTGAACTTCATAGGGCATGGCTCAAGGCGGAGGTGGGCAGGTAGGGCGTTCCATTGGGTTGGACCGGCGATAGATAGGGCACGGTCCCTGGTTGCGGAGAGGCTGGCCTTCTAGAGGGGTGGGACTGGCAAGGTGCAGGCGAGGTTTGCTCTAGTAGGGCATGCCGATTGGGAGAGTCGGAATGGTTCACTGAGCCATGAGGAGTCACTCTTGTAAATAGATTTATGAACGATGGTGAGGGTTTTGAACAGGATACGGAATGAGATGGGGAGCCAGTGCAGGTCCTTAAGGACCGGGGTTATGTGGTCTGTTCTGCATGGTTTTCTGAGGAATCTTGCTGTGGCGTTTTGAAGTATCTGGAGGGGTTTGATGGTGGCGTGAGGGAGTCCAAGGTATAGGGAGTTGCAGTAGTCCAGCTTGGATGAGAGGGTAGCTTTGACAACTGTTTTAAGATCATGAGTGTGAAGTAGTGGCTTGAGTTTTTTGATGATGTTAAGTTTGTAAAAACCTCCTTTCAGGACGGAGCTGATGTGAGTTTTTAGGTTCAGGAGGGGGTCGATTAGGACACCGAGGTTTCGGACAGCGGGCTGAGCAGTTAAGGAGAGTGTCTTAGGGTCGTTAGGGGTTAGGAGCTTAAAGGTTTGATGGTTGTGGACGAGGAGGAGCTCGGTTTTGGAGGCGTTGAGGTCAAGCTGTAGGGAGGAGAGTAGAGAGTTGATGGATGTAAGGCATTCCTCCCAGTAGCTTAGGGTAGCGGAGATAGATTTATGGAGGGTTATGATGATCTGGACATCATCAGCATAGATGTAGAATTTGAGGCCGAGGTCTGAGAGAAGATGACAGAGCGGAAGGAGGTAGATGTTAAAGAGGGTGGAGGAGAGAGAGGAGCCTTGGGGTACTCCTTGAGCGAGAGAGAAATGAGAGGACTCAGAGCTGCTTAGTTTCACAGAGACGCGTCTGTTGGCTAGGTAGGATTTGAACCAGAGGAGGGCAGTGTTGGAGATACCAATGTTTGAGAGACTGGAGATGAGGAGATTGTGGCTTATCGTATCAAAGGCAGCTGAGATGTCTAAGAAAGCTATGAGAAAGTTGTGTCCCTGGTCAAGGCCAATGAGGTGGGAGTCTGTAAGGGAAAGCAGGAGGGCCTCAGGTTCTTGCGGAAGCCAAACTGGGAGGAGTGGAGGATGCAGTTGTCTTCTAGGTATTCCATTAGTTGGGCGTTTACTACTTTCTCCATGATTTTGGCGATGAAGGGGAGATTAGATATAGGACAGTAGTTGGAGGGGTCTTTGGGGTCTAATGAAAGCTTCTTGATAAGGGGTTTGACTACTGCATGTTTTAGTGTGTCAGGAACTGTGCCGGTGGATAAGGAGCAGTTTATGATATTTGCTAAGGGTTGTGCAATGATGTCGGGAATGTTGAGGAGTGCTTTGGTGGGGATGGTATCGGAGGGGTGTGAAGCAGGCTTACTTCTTTTGAGGATGGACACTATTTCCTTAGGTGAAGTAGGGTCCAAGGTGTGTAGCACGTACTTGGGGGAGAGGGGGTGGTCGATGGTCTTACATGTACTGGGCTTACAGGTATTGGGCAGGTGTGTCATGGGGTTAGGGGTGGGTGTAGGAGGGAACCTGAGGAGTAGGTTAGCAATTTTGTTTTGGAAAAAATGGGCTAGCTCTTCACACTTTGCGCTTGTGTTGATTTCAGAAGTGGGTGGGGTGGTAGGGTTGGTAAGGGTTGCAACATAGCTGAAGAGGGCCTTAGGGTTGAATGTGTATTGGTGTATTTTAGTGGAATAGTAGTCGCGCTTGGTTTTTTTGGATAGCGATGCGGTATGAGTGAAGGTGAGATTTGTAGGCGGAGGAGTTAGAAGATGTGGGGTCTTTACGCCATATTCTTTCTTTGAGTCTAAGGTCGTGTTTCATTCAACGTAGCTCAGCGTTATACCAGGGCTTCTTGCTTGTGGGGGCAGAGTGACTGCGGGTGATGAGGGGGCTAGGGTTGTCAGCTGTGTCTCGGGTAAGGTTATCCCAGGAGTTGAGAGCAGAGTCGGGTGAAGAGAGATCAAGCTTGACAAGGGATTCTGTGAGTGCTGTAGAGAGTTCCTCAGATGAGCAGGGTTTATGGAATGAGAAGGAGTTTTGTGGGAGTTTGCCAGTGGGATTAACACTAAAGGTGAGGTTTATATCAATGAGGGAGTGGTCAGACCACGGAACCGGAGTGCAAGAGGCTGCAGTGGGGGTCTGTATGTAGGAGTTGATGAAAAGGAGGTCTAGGGTATGCCCTGCTTTGTGGGTGGGGGTGGTGATGACTTGAGCAAAGCCAAGGGCCTGCAAGGCAGCTAAGAGGGTTTCACAAGACTGTGATAGGGGTACGGTGATTAGGGTCTTGCTCAATGGCTTACACGGAGCTGTTGGAGGCGCACAAAGGGGTGCACTAAGGGGCAGGCCCCTTAGTTCGCGCTCCTTCGTGCGTGCGACGCCCGGCGCGGTGCTGCAGGTAGGAGCCTGAATTTAAAGCAGGGCTCACCTTCCGTCCTCCACTGGTGATGTCAGGGCAGCGCCGAGCTGCCGATAGAACAAGGTCGCAGGCTGCTGATGTCACTCGGGTGCGCTGCTCCAGGTTGACTGAAGATCAAGCCTCAAAGATTGGAGCCGGAGCCGGAGGATCGCGGGTGAGACGGAGCGGAGGGGTTCGAGGAGAAGCCTCGTGGTCGGCGGGGAGCCCGACGGTGGTAAGTGCGGAAATTGGAGGCCTCCGATTTAATATCGCTATGATATTAAGTCGGAGGGTATACAGAAAAGCAGTTTTTTCTGCTTTTCTGTACACTTTCTCTGTGCCGGCTAAAATTAACTTCTGCCTTTGGGCAGGCATTAAATTCTGAAAGTAAAATGTGCGGCTTTGCTGCACATTTTACTTTCTGTATCGTACCGGAATAACTAATAGGCCCATCAACATGAATTTGCATGTTGCTGGCGCTATTAGTTTCGGGGGGGTTGGCCGCGCGTTTTTGACGCGCTATTACCCCTTACTGTATAAGGGGTAAAAATAGCACATCAAAAACGCGTGGCCAAACCGGGGCTAAAGGTGCACTCAGCCGAGTGCACCATACTGAATCGGCCCTAAAGGGAGAATCATTCTCCCAGTTGGAGAGCGATGTAAAGTCTGCACTGAACTTTGAAAGTGAACTACCCAAGCCAGCCAAGATTTCTCTTAACTCAGGACACCTAGAGAATCCTCTGTCTCACTCTTGGAATGTAAATTCTATATTAGAATATCAGCAGGCAATAATGCAACAGATTGCTTTTGTGCTGCGTCACTCTCCTGGATCTTGGCAGGCAGTGAGCGCAAGTTTTTAATCTTATCTGAAGCAAAGCTATATCATCTTTCTGTTGCTTAACTAAGCTCTCAAGTTCTACATTCTTTTTAATCAAAGTGATGCGTCAGCAATGCAAGCTGAAGTAAGATGTTTGAGAATCTGTAAATTCCACTCCTGGAACAAAACTTTTAAAGAAATGAAATTAATTCTAAATACCATTTTTAGAATCAGTTATAAAGAAATCATGAGAATATCTCTTATTAATAACAAGCCATATGGCAGAGTTCCAATTTTATTTAGAACAATTCATATCATCACAGAAAAAAGACACAGTTCTTTAGAACACCGTATACTTAGAAAGATTTATAGAGCAGTGCAGTGTGCAGCTTTAACTCTGTTTCACATAACTCACTGAAATATTCATCCTTGAGTTTTCTCCAAACAAAGTATCTAAAAACATATATTTCAGCTTCTTATCTCTGAGCTGATGGCATTCCTGCAGCTTCCACAGACTATTGTAATTCTGTATCTGTATGCAGTAGAGACAACTTTTAAAACCAATGCTTTATTCACCTATTGTTTAGACAGAGCAATTATGCAGCAAAACAATTAACATCCACAGTATAATTAACCCTGTATTCAAGGATGGAATGGCTCTAACTGTACACTACCATAAGTGGTATCAGTGGGCATTGCTTCTAAACAAAGAACTTATGTTTGCTTAAAATTCACACCCTCAGTGCAAATATATATATGCTTTTTGAAGGTACTTATATGGACCAGGGGCGATCCGGGAAACTACAGACCGGTTAGCCTGACTTCAGTGCCAGGAAAAATAGTGGAAATTATTCTAAACATCAAAATCACAGAACATATAGAAAGACATAGTTTAATGGAACAAAGTCAGCATGGCTTTACCCAGGGCAAGTCTTGCCTCACAAATCTGCTTCACTTTTTTGAAGGAGTTAATAAATATGTGGATAAAGGTGAACGGGTAGATATAGTATACTTGGATTTTCAGAAGGTGTTTGACAAAGTTCCTCATGAGAGGCTTCTAGGAAAAGTAAAAAGTCATGGGATAGGTGGCGATGTCCTTTCGTGGATTGCAAACTGGCTAAAAGACAGGAAACAGAGTAGGATTAAATAGACAATTTTCTCAGTGGAAGGGAGTGGACAGTGGACTGCCTCAGGGATCTGTATTGGGACCCTTACTTTTCAATATATTTATAAATGATCTGGAAAGAAATATAACGAGTGAGATAATCAAATTTGCAGATGACACAAAATTGTTCAGAGTAGTTAAATCACAAGCAGATTGTGATAAATTGCAGGAAGACCTTGTGAGACTGGAAAATTGGGCATCCAAATGGCAGATGAAATTTAATGTGGATAAGTGCAAGGTGATGCATATAGGGAAAAATAACCCATGCTATAATTACACAATGTTGGGTTCCATATTAGGTGCTACAACCCAAGAAAGAGATCTAGGTGTCATAGTGGATAACACATTGAAATCGTCAGTTCAGTGTGCTGCGGCAGTCAAAAAAGCAAACAGAATGTTGGGAATTATTAGAAAGGGAATGGTGAATAAAACGGAAAATGTCATAATGCCTCTGTATCGCTCCATGGTGAGACCACACCTTGAATACTGTGTACAATTCTGGTCGCCACATCTCAAAAAAGATAAAATTGCGATGGAGAAGGTACAGGGCTACCAAAATAAGGGGAATGGAACAGCTCCCCTATGAGGAAAGACTAAAGAGGTTAGCACTTTTCAGCTTGGAGAAGAGACGACTGAGGGGGGATATGATAGAGGTGTTTAAAATTATGAGAGGTCTAGAACGGGTAGATGTGAATCGGTTATTTACTCTTTCGGATAGTAGAAAGACTAGGGGGCACTCCATGAAGTTAGCATGGGGCACATTTAAAACTAATCGGAGAAAGTTCTTTTTTACTCAACGCACAATTAAACTCTGGAATTTGTTGCCAGAGGATGTGGTTAGTGCAGTTAGTATAGCTGTGTTTAAAAAAGGATTGGATAAGTTCTTGGAGGAGAAGTCCATTACCTGCTATTAAGTTCACTTAGAGAATAGCCACTGCCATTAGCAATGGTAACATGGAATAGACTTAGTTTTTGGGTACTTGCCAGGTTCTTATGGCCTGGATTGGCCACTGTTGGAAACAGGATACTGGGCTTGATGGACCCTTGGTCTGACCCAGTATGGCATTTTCTTATGTTCTTATTAAAGTGTACTCGCAGAGGTGAAAAGACTGGAAGTTCAAACAGTAACATCAGTACCGGTGGGGGGTGGTATGACGGTCCTTAAATAACCAAAAAACAAAAAATTTCTTCATTGATTTACAAAAAAGTTTATTCTTTGCTAAAGCGAAAAGTATTTATATTGACGTCTTTTCACAGTATTTCCTAAACATTTGCAAGCCACATTATTTGATTAGATGCTAGCCCCACAATCCCAGGGCCACCATTATGTGTTTTTTTGAGGGTTCCTTTACCACTGCAGCATTTTTCCTAGTGGTATTTTACTGCCAGAAAATATACTGTGGGATTCAGAAAGCAGCAGTGCCAAGTACCACTGATTTGTGAATGCTGCCATATTTTTCCCTGCTGGAATTCTCTCTGATATCATAATTTGGGGGGTTTTTCTACATTTAATGCAAGCTTATTATGAAATAGCCATTGTTTCACAGTCAAGAAGCAGATAGATACCCTATGAAAAACTGTGTTGCAAGAAGACAATGCCAGAAAAAAACCCTAAATATAATCTGCATATACGATGTCATGCACTGAGACCAGTTAACAATCTGCAAATTGGGGCCATGTGTATATTGAAAAGCATAAACAAATGCGCCCAACCAAACCTGAACTCCAGTGACCCTCACACAGTTATATCCACGAAATAAATAATGGTCAAATATTTCAAGACAATTTTTTAGTGTATTATCCACATTTTTTTGGTTTTTCTCTTTTTCTTTTATTTTTGTAGGACCGACACTGAGTAGGCTTTCCAAAATATCAAAGCCACTATTAGTTTAAAGTTAATTTTACTTTATTAATCTATCCACAAACTAAAAAATGTATTTTCATCTCTCATAACAGGTAGATGCCCGAAAAGTTCATTGTATCTCGTCTCAAAGTGGGCAAGCCCAAAATCAGATAATACTTATCTTGCCACCAAAATGAGATTTTGGGCTTGCCCACTTTGAGACGAGATACAATGAACTTTTCGGGCATCTACCTGTTATGAGAGATGATTCTGGCTGGCAGGCCGAGCTGCTTTTCCATTTACTGAGGCCCCACATGATGGCAGTGCTATGGCACTTTTTGGTATCGGCACCTATGGCCGTGGCCATATTGGCCCATAGGCACCCTATGGCTCTGTTACTCATAGCTAGATGTATTGGATCTTGATGGGATCCCTGGTAGAAAGGATCCTTGATGGAGCTGCATGTTTCACAGTTCCACTGATGGGTAGAAAGAAGGGCAGAAAACACTTCCTCCCAGATCTTGGAAATAAATGTTCTTCTGTCTCAAAAAGTAAATATCACTGAATCTCCCATACAGCGGTTCACCACCTCAGATAGGCAGGTCTTCCTTAACCCTGGGTGTCTTCAATATTGGGTTCCCCAGCCCTCTGTCTCAGAAAGGCCCAGGAGTTCATCAGGGCTCCTACCAAGCAAATTGTCTACATTCCCAAATTATTCCTGGACATCCTCTGTACTTGAAGGACAGCCAGCAGAAATGCCCAGACCCACTCTGGAGGATCTCAGATGGCTTCCAAGGCTCCATGTAGGCCCAACATGTAACACAAGAAAAACTCCAATCTTTCTTTCTGAATTCCAACTAAGACTTTGTGGAATTCCAACTAAGCCCTTTGTGGAGCTCTGCTATAAACCTCCTGCATTGGAAATCTATTACAGCACCCTTAATGGGAGGGCTGCCAAATGAATGGAGCCTCCCCCTAATTATCTTTCTGTAACTGCACTACTCTATGTGATCCCATGGCTTACTGGTAACCCGGAAAGGCACCTGGGTTACAATGAAATTTATAATAGTAACATTTTTGAGCATGTTATATTGAAAATATCGGAAATTTCAAAAACTGAACAAAAATTGAAATTGGGACAATTGATTTTACTTATAGTTATGGTTACACTACTCTTTTTTCACTTTTGATATAAGTATTTTATTTTGGAAGAGCCATTTTATGATTATTTAAGCCATTGACCCTTTATGGCCTGAGAATGCAACTCTTCTACCACGACCAATTTCCTTTTTGCCACTTATTTTTAGACACTTATGTTTTTGACCATCATAATCGGCATAATTGTGTGGTGTTATATAGCCATTATCACTCTGCCTTATTTTTAATCATAGGTCAGTCCATAGTATTGGCACCATTGCTTTCTCACCAGCAGATGAACAAGCTGAAAAATGCCATGCCACCATGCCGCTAGAAAAACGCAGATAACGCCCTTGATGAAGGACATTACAGGGTCCGAAACACAGTATGGTGGGCATGAAGACAGCAGTGTGTTAACTTTTCACATTGCTTAATTACTTGGGCATGAAGATCATGGTTGGTTGACAGCAGTTGAAGAAAAAAAGACTGTGGAAAAATCTGGCATTAAGATAAATTAATTTAAAATCATGAACTTAGATTACTGAAGAGGTTCTAAATATAGTGATGCAGAACCATCAATACTATTTTAATTGCACGGGTGAGAGAAGCACACAGTAATGGTGCCAATACTATGGACTGACCTATGATTAAAAATAAGGCAGAGTGATAATGGCTGTATAACACCACACAATGATGCCTATTATGATGGTCAAAAACATAAGCGTCTAAAAATATGTGGTAAAAAGGAAGTTGGTCGTGGGTAGAAGAATTGATTATTGTCTGACTTTTTTTCCATCAAGACAATTGGTCGTTCTGAGCACATGTATAGTGATTTCTGAGAATGGAACTAACATGGGAGGAGGCCAGCCACTAGATGTCCCACTCCATGACATCAGCAGTAGCTGGGCTATTTTATCAGGCATATAATTCCAGCAGAGTAATTCATTTGCTGTGGATTTCAGTGCTGCTTTGCTTTGCTTTTCTTTGCTTTATTCTGCAAACCCATGAAGGTATTTGGTTGCAATTTGGGTGACCTAAGCCTTATCACTGCCACTGGACTTGGGACACCGCTGCTTGACATCAGCAGAAACTGGCCAAGGAGATCATCCACTGGGAGTCCATCAACTATGATCTGTGGAAACAGACTTTTTTTTAGTTCTGTTTGCCTGGGTTATTGAGAATGTGAATGGGGTTAAGAAATGTGAACACCAGTTGATCTGGCCAATCTTTACTTATGTAGGCTTCTAATAGTTGCTTCTGGGATTGTTTAAATCAGGTGTCAGATTTTTTTTTTATGCTAATTGCTGTGGCATATCCCAATAATTTTTATTAGCTGTTTGTTGTAGTTTGATATAAGCTTTGGTGTGAAAAGGAAATGCTTTGTATTGTGAATTTTAATGTATCTCTTGTTGAGAATGTGGTTTTATAAAATTGAGTACTTGTAAAGGCAAAGATTTATGCTATTGAACTATATGAGGCAGTGGACGTTATGATAAGACAATGGATTCTAGAGGTAAGGAAGTTAATAGTAGATGTTTATTTAATCACTTTGGTAGATTAGTAGCACAAGACAAAAGATTAGTTTTGATTACAGGTTTTCATTTCAAGAATCTTTTAATATTAGTGTTCTATATAAATCAGATAATAATAATAATGGGGCTATGATAAATATGATAATACTTTTACTTCAAGGGTAAGGATTCCCAGTAAGGAAAGTATTAAGGAAGCTATATCCTTCTGAAGATATGTTAGAGATTATACCATCTTGGACCATGATGTTATTAAACCTCATATCCATAAATAATGCAATTACTCTAATTTATAATTTAGTTGGTAAGCAGGCCAATCATAGATCTTTCCAACAAGAGTGACATGAATAAATTAATACTGTCAGAGCTATAGGCACTTAGGGCTGGATTTTAAAACCTATGCGCGTGGGGTACATTTGTGCGTGCTACCAGGCGCGCACAAATGTACGCCTGATTTTATAACATGCACGCGCAGCAGCGCGTGCATGTTATAAAATTCAGGGTCATTCCCTCCGCCCCCCCTCACCTTCCCCTCCCTTCCCCTCCCTAACCCACCCCCCCAGCCCTACCTAAAACCCCCCTCTAACCTTTATTTTACAAGTTGCGCCTGCCTCTGGGCAGGCGTAGGTTGCGCGCGCCGGCCAAGTGGCCCTACGGAGGCCTCTGGCCATGCCCCCACCCCACCCCAGACTGCCCCCATCCCACCCCTTTTTTCAAGCCCTGGGACATATGCATGTCCCAGGGCTTTGTGTGCGTCACCGGGCCTATGCAAAATAGGCTTGGCGCGCGTAACCCCCCCCCCATGCGCATAGGGCTTTTAAAATCTGCCCCTTGGTATTTAGCAGAACAGGAGAAGGTAAAATTCTATCCTCCTTCCACTCTGCACTGTGGAAACGTTTGGGGATTCCAGGGTGGCAGTTAGGGGTTGGGGATATGTGCCTATAAGTTTTTTAAAGGTGTAGGGGATGTTGGGAAGGGGTGGGGGGTGGGGATAGATGATCAGTACCTGCTCAGCAGTGCTATTCTTGTAAACATTTATTGGGAGAAGGAAAGGGGATCAGTAATTGTTTGGCCACTAGCTTTATTTTTAAATATTCTGCAAACTTGTATGTGGCAAAGTTACCAAGAAAACTTAATATGGTTAACTTTAGGTGAATATGTTCATCAGCACACTTACCTGGATAAGTGCCACTGAATATTCAGCTAAAGTTTTCCAGGTAACGTTATCCTGAAAATTTCTCCACTGGTAGGCTTACTGAGCATTGACCTGAATGTGTTTGGAAATAGCTGCAAGCTTGCTGATACTGGTATTTGCTAACTATAAATTATAAATAAATAGAAATAATACAAATATAATAAATATATGGCTGCAATAAGCCCTCTAAAAGAGCAAGCAAGATCAACCAACATAAGAGTGGCAAAGCTTTGGAATTTTCTCAAAGAAAGCAAGTTTACTAGCTTGGGCTGCAGGGTGTTTTAGCTGCACTTCCTAGCTAAAGATAAAAAGGATTGAGTGATTTTCTGGATGTTGCCAAGCTTATATGACTGACAGCTGGGAGATATCCTTGGTGCACTAGTTCAGAGTATGCATAAGGAAGAGCGATAGCCATTGCTAGAGCAATTTAGGTGGTTAAACTTGTATGGCTGACAGCTGGGTGGTATTTTTAGCTAGAGTATTTTATTTATTTTAAAAACTTGTATTTTTCACTATCATCTATTCTAGGCAGGCCACAATGTCACAGTCATAAAATATTAACATAAAACAATAACATCCAACATAAGCTACAGAATAGCATAGATAGGGCAACTGAGCAAACTGAATGAGCAGAATAATCCTTATCTGCTCACTTGTTACTATAAAATTTGTTCAAGCTAAGGCCTTGTATTCTACAGTGGAGAATTCACATTTCAGTAGGGATTATTTTATTCTGAGGAAAGATGTGATGGTTGGTTTCTAGAAGAAAAAATAATTTATTATTCATACCATAAGGAGTTTGTGTTGTTATGTGGGTATTTTCCCTTGAACTATAATGGGAAACTGGCAACATTAAAGTAACATGAATCATTGCTTGATTGAAACCTTATATCTTTGGAGCTCAATGGTCAGGGAATTTCTATAATGTCCCTGCTTAATTTCAACTGCTATTCAGGGACTGATCTTCAATTTACATTTATTTCCAAAGATTTGTAAGCTTGTTTTTTTTTAAAAAAAAACTCATAAATATATATCTAATTATCTAAGCATGCTTGTATATAAATATGTTACTTATTCCTGATGCCTTATACATTTTCTAAGCCTCTAACCTTTTAATAACATTTCTGTGCATTTGGAAAAGACAGATGAAAACAATAAAGAACCCAATTATTTTTTTGTCCTTCATCCCTAATTCTCTGTTTTCATTCTCGAGAGGGATGGTTTTGTTCTTAAACATTTGTTTATTTTGTTTCAATATGAAAAAAGCCCTTTAACTACTGCACTGCTTTGTACTCATTTTTTATTCTAATTGTATTTTTTACACTCACAGAAATATAGACACAAATGCCTTCTAGATTGTTCATAGATTTTAAATGCTTCCTGTTTACCCTTGATATTTTGTACTGCATTCATATATTGCACTGGTTTGAATTCTTTTTTGACAACTAAAATGTTCTTACAATAACCATAAATTGTAACACAGCAGGGAAGGAGAATAAAGCACATATATAAAAGTCTTTGTTCTCTACATTTGATGTTCTGAACAGTACATCCTTTTAAAGATTTCTGTAAATAATATTACTCCGTGAACCAATAGCTTTTATTTGAATTAATTTAATACAGTACACCTAATATTTGCTTGTAAATAATATAATATGGGTTCACCTTGTTGATGGACTCATAGGTTTAAGTCCTAATATTTTCTGCAGTTACAGTAACTAATAGATTCAATCTTTAATATTTGTTGTTGTTAACCAAAGAATTTGTTAAATTGCTTGTGAACGTTTCTGGATTGCTTATAGTTTCCATGCATTTAAACATAAGTATAGCACATTACTGTTCTACTTGCAAAACCCTCCATGGAGGAATTACCTCTGAGGCTAAGAGGACACTCCAGTTTCTGTCCTTGTAATTGCAGGCTAGATGTCAGTTCAAATCAGTTAAAATGGGAATCACCACTCATTTGACAGACTGTATATAAAAACACCTAAATAAACAAACAAATAAATAAATGATAACTTTTGCTCACTACAGATTTAAATTACAATTTAAATTGAGAGCCTAAGGAGAATATATATATATATATATATATATATATATATATATATATATATATATATATATTACTGTTTTGCAATGTTTTTCAATAACATTGATAGAGCTTTTCTTCAAGCTGCTTGTGTGTCTTTTCTAATTTTCTCTTTGAACTCTCTAGAGAACTCTTTCTACATTAACCAGGTATTCCATATTTGGATGTTTCCTTCTCTAGTTCTTAATGTTCTTGCTCTGAATGCTTTTTCCTTTTGAAGTGCTTTTATTTTATATAATGATGGCATTTTCTCATGGACATGTCTCTTTTCCACTTCCCTTCAAATGAGGAGGAAAATGGACTGCAAAAGAGAAGTCCCACATAACCCGGCACCAACTCCAATTTTCCTCTGGAGAGACAGCAAATTTCAAAAGCATTTTTCCCTCTTGGTTTCCATGTCGGCTCCTTCCATTTCTCTCCTGTGCTTCCTACTTCTAAAGGGTGCATCTGGGGAAGGGTGGAGTCATAAGGTCTGGAAGCATGCACACGCTCACGGCTCCATCATATTCTTGGCTTGCCTGCAGCAGCCTCCTTTCTTTGATTCTTATGTTCCCTGGCAGGATGCCCTGTCTCAGAGATGAAAATGAAATGGGATGTGATGTGATAGGGGAGAAAGAATAAGTGTGGGGAGGGGGTTGGAGAGTCAGAGGGAAATGTGAGTCAGAGATAGGGTTATGTGCTGGTGGTGGGGGAGGGGGTTTCAAGAATTTGAGGGCTTATTATATTTAGGAAACAGTCAGTGAAGGATGGGAAGGTGGAGAAGTGGGAAATTGGGAGATATAGGCCTGGATTCACTAATGCGGCAAGGCTTAGTGAATCCCAGCGCTAACGAGGGGCGGGGATAGAAACGGGGGGCAGTCCTGTGCTAGCCGGCAGTGATCGCACCACCGCGGTGCGATTGCTGCCGGCATCATACCGAATAACAACACCACAAAAGGTGTAGTTATTCGGTGCAAAATAGGCAGCAAAAAGGCACTTACCTTTTTGCTGTCAGCACTGTCTTCACGGAGTTGGCCCCGGTGATGCCCCGACTCCTCGTCTTCCGGGGCCGACTCTGCCCCGATGCAGCTAGCGTAGGCCTGCACTAAGCTTTCCAGCTATCGCACAGCGCAAGCGTGTGATAGCCTTAGAAAATAAGGCACATATTTTGTTGTAGGGGTGTGCATTCGGTCCCTACATATTGGCAATCCACAACGGATGTGCCAATATTCGTTGTATTCGTGGGGAAGCGAAACGTATCGCGATTCCCCACGGATACAACGAATTTTCGCCGAATTATTCGGCCGCCAATTTAAACAACCCCCCCACGCTCCTGATCCCCCCCCCCCAAGACTTACCAAAACTCCCTGGTGGTCCAGTGGGGGGTCCGGGAGCACTCTCACACCCTCGGTACCAGTTCAAAATGGCGCCGATAGCCTTTGCCCTACTATGTCACAGGGGCTACCGGTGCCATTGGTCAGCCCCTGTTACATGGCCATCGGCGCCATCTTGTGCTCCTGCCATGTGATAGGGGCTGACCAATGGCACCGGTAGCCCCTGTGACATAGTAAGGGCAAAGGCTATCGGTGCCATTTTGAGTACTAGCATCGGAGTGCAGGAGGTCATTCCCGGACCCCCACTGGACCCCCAAGGACTTTTGGCCAGCTTGGGGGGGCCTCCTGACCCCCCCACAAGACTTGCCAAAAGTCCAGCGGGGGTCCGGGAGCGACCTCCTGCACTCGGGCCGTATTGCCAGTATTCAAAATGGCGCCGGCGCTACCTTTGCCCTCACTATGTCACAGGGGCTGACGGTCGGTGACATAGTGAGGGCAAAGGCTAGCGGCTGCCAGTACTCAAAATGGTGCCGGCGCCATTTTGAATACTGGCAATATGGCCCGAGTGCAGGAGGTTGCTCCCGGACCTCCGTTGGACTTTTGGCAAGTCTTGTGGGGGTCAGGAGGCCCCCCCCCAAGCTGGCCAAAAGTCCCTGGGGGTCCGGGAACGATCTCCTGTACTCGTGCCGTCGGGTGCCAGGAACCAAAATGGCGCCGATAGCCTTGCCCTTACTATGTCACAGGGGCTACCGGTGCCATTGGTCAGCCCCTGTCACATGGTAGGAGCACAAGATGGCACTGATGGCCATATGACAGGGGCTGACCAATGGCACCGGTAGCCCCTGTGATATAGTAGGGCAAAGGCTATCTGCGCCATTTTGAACTGGTACCGAGGGTGTGAGAGTGCTCCCGGACCCCCGCTGGACCACCAGGGAGTTTTGGTAAGTCTTGGGGTGGTCAGGAGGGTGGGGGGTTGTAGTAAATTTAATTTTAGCCGGGTAACGAAAAGGATTAGACGTATAACCATATCGGGACGCCATACGGACATATGCAACGTATCTGCCCCCCGACGAATACGTATCCCGAATGCAACGTATGGCGTCCCTCTGCACATCCCTATTTTGTTGTAGTTTGCTTAGCTTATTATTAGGTGTATTATAAGCAGACTAAATTATTATTTTTTTTTTTAATAAATTAATAACCTGCTAGGTCAGAAAAAGGTCCATCGAGCCCAGCATCCTGTCTCTGACAGTGGCCAATCTGGGTTATATTTACCAAGCAAATCCTCAATAGTGCATCTATTTCTTGATCCCACCACCAGGGATAAGCACTGGCTTTCCCAAATCTACCTTGCTAATAACTGTTTATGGGTTTTTACTTCAGGAACTTGTCAAACCCTCTATATTAGTTGCCTTGACCACTTCCTCTGGCAACAAATTCTATAGATAAAATATGGGGAGAGCTGAAGAGAAATGATGAAAGTTGAGCCAGTGATGGAAGGGAGAAATAGTGAGTGGTGATGAGTGAGGAAGATTTAGAGAGACACATTGAGGAGGGAAAAGACTGAGAAAGTTATGTAGAGACTTTGAAGGAAATATAACATGGCAAAGACCATGTTATATATATTATATTATATTATATGGCAAAGACATGTTATAATATGTTATATTTTATATTGTAAATGACCAATTTATGTAAACATGACCATATTACCCCTGTTCTAAAAGATCTACATTGGCTTCCAATAGCCTCCCGCATACAATATAAGGCTCTCTCTCTCATCCACAAGGCCTTATACAACCCTGAAATGAACTGGTTTAATGATTCCTTCCGTTTACACCAGTCTAATAAGCCTACCAGACATGCACACCTTGCAACCATGCCTATCCCTTCTCCTAAACTCTACAAACTTACTTCCACGAGAGCCCGTGCACTATCGATAGCCGGGCCGACCCTCTGGAATACAATGCCAGTTGAATTACGGCAAGAGGAATGCCTCAAATCTTTCAAGTGGAAGCTTAAGACCTGGCTCTTTGCTAAAGCATACACCTAACTTTTCACTCTTCCTATCCATTATCTCCACCTTCCACTCTCCTCTCCACTTTCCCCCTTCACTGTCCCTCTCTCCCCTCCCCTACTTCTTTCCCCCCGCTCCTCCCTCCTTCTCCGCTCTCCTCTCTCCTCTTCCCCTTTCTCTCTTACTAGCCTGCCTAAAACTCACACTTCATAGTTTTTCCATTGTACATATGTATATAATTGCAAACGTTGTTTATAATTTAATGTAAAACTTTCCCATGATATCTCCCACCCTCTTTTAATACCTTGTTTACATGTTTTAATCGTTCAATGTAAAGCGCCATGCCTGGCGCATGTTTATGTTACAATGTGAACCGATATGATATCCTGGATGAATGTCGGTATATAAAAATTTTAAATAAATAAATAAATAAATAAAAGAGGATCATGAAAATGAATATGGAACACAATGAAAACAATACCAGAGCAAAGAAATGTGGACAACAAAGTGGAAAGTACCATCTGTAAAAATCTCAAGTTTGGCATTAACTCGCAAATGAGCTTTCTCCATCGCAGGTCCGATTCTTTGGGGCTCCATTCCTGAACAAATTCGACTAACTGCAAGTACTAAAGAATTTAAGAAATCTTTAAAAACCTACCTTTATACTGTCACCTATAATATCAGTTAATCATTAAAACACATCTCCAACAGGAAATTTTTCACCGCATTAATCTCAAATAGCTATATATTGTAGGAATTATGATGCATTTGTAAATGTGATGTATTTTTATGATTTGCTTGTTTTGTCATTTTAATTATTGTTTTATTGTAAACTGCTTAGACGGTCAGGCTACTGCCCAGTTCGCAGTATATAAAAGCTTTTAAATAAAAAAATATTTCATTTTGAATTCAGTTGTAGAAATATGTAACTTTGCAAAGTATTTAAATTATTCTATATTGCATGCACATTTTAGTCAAATTTATTAACATTATCAGGATGATTTTTGGTAAGCTGCCTACTGGCAATATATTCAGATACTTTTGGAAGACTTTACTAAATATAGTTACTCTTGTCAAAGTCAGGAGTAAATTTAGGTCGTCTCCTTTGGATCCACATAGTTTTCATTATTTTCTATGGGATGAAATATGTACAATTTTATTTTTCAGATGGAAATTGTTGCAATTCTGCCTGTAGCTCTTCTTGTTTTCTCCCGTGGCCTGGAGGCCACTGTTGCTCCTTCAGTGTGGCTGGAGCTGCCGTCGTCTCTGCCATTCCGCAGCCCTGAGGCCGCTCCGAGGTCTTCTGCCTCCATGGCGGGAGCTGCTGATGTTACCCTTGTGCTGCTACCTGCATGGCGAGCCTTGCCGCCATGCTTCTTCGCGGCCTGGAGCCGCCGCCATCGTCCTGCCTTCGTGGCAGGAGCCACGGACCCCGTCTCCCTGGAGGCCTGCTCCTCAGCAGCAGGACGCCGCCTCCCACATCGGGGCCCATCTGTGGCTCATTCCTCTTCCTGCACTCTGTGGCAGGGATGCTGCTATCCAAGGTCCTGCCCCTTCCTCCTAAGGGGTGAGGCTGCGTCTCTCACCTTCATTTAAAGGACCCACGGCCGGATATGCCCCGGGCCCCACCTTGGACACCTCCCTGGGCGTCTCCTCCTCTTCAGCGCTATAAGAAGGGCTTGCTTTGCATTCTAGCCTTGCTTTCATTCTAGTCTTGCCTTTGCAAGGCTAGAATGAAAGGGATAGTCCTCTTGTGGACTTCCTGCTCCTGCTTGGAATTTCCTTTCTTCGTTTTGGGATCACTCGTCATCCATGTTCTGTGGATGTCTCGCCTGTTCCTTATATTCCAAGTTCCTGGTGTTCCAAGTTCCTGATGTTCCTGAGTCTTCATCTTTCCAGATGTCTGTCTTGATGCCTGCCCATCCTGATGTCCTTGAGTCCGGATGTCTTTCCCCTCATGGTCCTTGATCATCCGGCCAGCAGTGTAGGGTGCGTAGGGGACAGTGTGGTCCGCGACTAGCTCGGCTGGGCTGTGTAGTGCACATGAGGGACCTTGCCCGCCTGTCCGCTTCCTTCTTGTTCCAGGACTCCCTGAGGGGCTGCTGTCCATCCTGCGCTTCTGTGCTTCTCTTTGCCGAGTGTCTGAGTGACGGGGGGTTCTACGCTGTCTTGGAGGTTTCAGACTTTGCTTGTTTTTAACTTGCCATGCCATGCCTTGCCTTGCCTTGCCTGAGTCTTAGTCTTCCTCAATGCCTGAGTCTTCGTCTTCCTCTTCCTCAATGCCTGAGTCCTCATCTTCTCCAGCACCTCTGTCTCCAGTGTCCATGCTTGCCACATGTTCTCATCCACCTCTGCCGCCTGTCCGGCCTGCCGCCTCTGCCGTTATCCTGCGGCAGGTCCAGAAGGGCTTGGAGTGGTCAGAGGACTACTCAGAGACCAACCTTGTGTGGTTGGCCTCCTTGAGGCTGTGCAGGTCGGCAGGGACCTGGGCTCTGGTCTACGCCCAGACTTGATTCTGTCTCACCTGCCTCGGTGCTTCCTCGGCACTCCTCTCCCGGTTCACTGAGGTCCAAGGGCACACTCTACTCGTCCCAGCACAACAGGGTGCCTAGGCCTCCGAATGCAACAGTTCCAATGCCTGTGTGTGCAACAGATTGCCAAGGCCTCCGAGCATATCAGATGCTCAAGGCCTCCCACGTGCAACAGATCACCAAGGACCCTTGAGTGCAACAGAAATCATGCCATGCCACCTTCTGTCCTTCTACTCTTTGATATTCAATTTACTTGGTATATGAAAAAGGTGCTGAAGCCTTTCTTACCATGTTTAAAAAGATAGTAGAACATTTTCAACCAGAGATCTTGACAACTATCTTTCTAAAAATAATTAACTTAGACTTTACCTATTCCACACACAGCCTAACACTTGCACTAATCACTTATGCTGCTCCCTTTCATTTATACCTCATCTTCATCTCATAGACATTGTCATGCAATACCTCAGTTCTACCCGTACCCTGACATCCACTCAGGGTTAACCCTGTGGCCACTCGGAGGGTCCTGCCAAGCACTGCCCAGGCCTAACTGCACATGTGCTCCTGCATTGGCAACTTCCCACTCACCAGCTGGGTTCCTGTTTGCCTCTAGACAAGTTCCTTGCCCACAAGCTATCCCTTGGTGGTTTCTAGGGATACTGGGACCCCCACAACCCAAGGGTCAAACAATTCCTACAAATATACCCACAGATGTTATACACACTATATCGGGATTGTTATTCTGTCCAAGACACACAGAGCTAACAAACAAATACATTTATTAACAAAAAATTAGAACAGTAAATGAAAAAGGATTTCATCTACAAACAGAAACAGGTAAAACAATAAGGATTAAACAGAAAAAATTAACTGAACAATTTCTACTCCTTATCTAGTGCCAGGGGAAGTCAGGAAAAAGTATGTCCGCATAAGCTGAACAGGGCCTCTGAACAGAGATCTGCTCTCTCTGTGCTCCTAGCTGAGACTGGAGAATTCTAGCACCTTCAGAGCTAGTTCTCTCTCTGCAGGGCCAATTAGTGCACAAAGTGCTAACAATCACTCATTCACCAATCAACTATTCTGACTAGTAATAGTCTTCTGGCCAATGGCACTACGGAATGTTTCAGCCTTACATTTCCTCAGGGGGTGCTGGGTTGTGTATGCTGTCCAAGCTTCCTTCTGAATTAAAGCAGCATCCAAAATCTCTGTTTGCACTATTGTGCAGAGATCAACCACCACCTGCAGGCCAGCACACAGAGGAAATGATCTCTCTGGGGAAAAATGTCACAGGGCAGATCAATAAAACACAGAGCATGCAAAACCCCTGTTTTGCCACAGACATGCATTATCTGCACCAATACTGAACACAAAAATCAATACTTCTACACTCGTGCTCATCAATCATCTTCACACTTCATAATAACTGTCTTTAGTTCCTCACCTGACAATAAAAAGTAGACAATGATCACCTTATTTAGTGGTTCTCAAGCCAATCCTCAGGACACACCTAACCAGTCAGTTTATTGTGTGCAAATGTTTCTCATGCATATTCATTGTGGAGATCTTAAAAATCTGACTGGCTATGTGTGCCCCAAGGACTGAGTTGAGAACACCTGATTCTAATTAGTCATTTGGTCCACAATTTTCTTTGTTTAGATACATTCATCAAACATTGGTACAACTGATTTTATTTTGACATTACATACTGTTCACTTTTGTTCAGATGTATGTGGAAAAGCATCATTCAGACACCATCTTTTTTGCTGTGTTTGAAAATTAGGTGATAAAGTTAAATGTGTTTCCTCAAAGTGACATCATAGTTGGGATCTGAATTATTTAGCAATGTGAGAAATCGATAGAGATATCTCTTTATATTTCTTGTTAATAACAGCTAGAGCCGTCTTCCATATTTACTAAAGATATTCCAGTCTGTAGCCACAGTACGTAATTACATGGTAAAACAATACAAATGAAACTTAAAAATTTACTTTAGGATTAAAAAAAATGTTTTATCATTGTAAAATGAGAACTGTCTTATTGTTTAATAGCACTGGTAATGCAGGCCAATTAAATATTCTCATAATAAATTTGAAAATGTTCAGACTGTACTATAAAAGAAATTACACACAGGAGAATGTGCACCGAGATGGAACTCTTTGCTGTTAAAGTAAGGGTTATTTAAAGTTCATGCACAGATGGATCAATATTTGTTTCATTTTAATTGTGATTGTGGAATGGGAGGAAGCCAGGAAGCTGGCCGCAATGTTTTTGTTTTTGTTTTAAGGAAACTAACTTAATTGGATATATTATTTTTTTTTACTATATCCAGACAAGTCTAATGTTATATGGCACCACGAGGCCAGATAACATTAGACCTGCTTCCAGCAGGTCTAAAGTTATGCGGCTAACTTAGCTGGATATACTCAATATTCGGCTATGCTGGCCACATAATGGGACCCTTCCCCGGAATGCTCCCCAAACACCCTTTTTATATCCAGCTAAATTATAGCCGGATAACATATCCGGCTATAATTTAGCTGGATAATAGGCTCAATATGCCGTTGAACCCATTTAGATGGATAACTTATGAGTTATCCATCTAAATGACTTTTGAATATGTACCCCTATGTTTCATCTATGCAGTTGTTTTAGAATAAAAACCGTAGTCCTGTCCTTCTGGAAATGTTTTTTCCCAAGCATATCTCTTTTATCTCAAGTACTAATGATTTTATTAATCCAGGTTCATGGGGTCTCGGTTGCACGGATCAAGTTGCTTTCCACTCTTACAAGACTATAAGACCAGCAAAAGGCGATAAGACTCTTTATTTCTTCGGGGAGATCCATATTGACTAAAGCAGTGAGTGGGAATATTATTCAGGTCAAGTTACCCAGATAGCTTTACTTGGATGTTCAGTAGAACCTACCTAGTTTGTGTTCCACTGAATATACTCTGCTAAAATCAGTTATCCAGATAACTTTGATCTGGATAACTTTGATTTTAGCAGAGTATATTTAGCAGCAACTTTGATCTGGATAACTTTGATTTTAGCAGAGTATATTTAGCAGAGTATATTTAGCAGCATGATTAGACTTACCTGAATAACTTTATTCCTATAACTAGGGATGTGAATCGTTTTTTGATGATTTAAAAAATCGTCCAATATTTTTTAAATCGTCAAAAATCGTTAAAGTGCGTGATACAATAGAAATTCCCCCGATTTATCGTGAAAAATCGAAATCAGGGATTTGGGGGGAGGGCGGGAAAACCGGCACACCAAAAGAACCCCTAAACCCACCCAGACCCTTTAAAACTAAACCCTTACCTTCCCCCACCCTCCCAAACCCCCCCAAAACTTTTTCTGAGTACCTGGTGGTCCAGTGGAAGCCCCGGGACCAATCTCCCGCTCTCGGGCCATCGGCACCATTTTGATGCCACTAATGAAAATGGCACCGATGGCCCGATTTTAAATAAAAAACCAAAAAAAACCCACCGACCCTTTAAAAATCGACCCCTTAGCTTCCCCCACCTTCCCGACTCCCCCCCCCCCCCCAAAAAAAAAACACGTTTTAAAATTACCTGGTGGTCCAGTGGGGGCGCGGGGAGCGATCTCCCGCTCTCAGGCCATCGACTGCCACTAATAAAAATGGCACCGATGGCCCTTTGCCCTTACCATGTGACAGGGTATCCGTGCCATTGGCCGGCCTCTGTCACATGGTAGGAGCACTGGATGGCCGGCGCCATGGCACGGATACCCTGTCACATGGTAAGGGCAAAGGGCCATCGGTGCCATTTTTATTAGTGGCAGTCGATGGCCTGAGAGCGGGAGATCGCTCCCCGCGCCCCCACTGGACCACCAGGTAATTTTAAAACGTTTTTGGGGGGGTCGGGAGGGTGGGGGAAGCTAAGGGGTCAGTTTTTAAGGGTCGGGGTGGGTTTTTTGTTTATCGGATCGAGCACAGCCGATTAAAAACCCAATCAGGCCAGACGATAAAAAGTTTAAGATTTGAACCAGAACCGATCAGGTTCCGATTCACATCTCTAGCGCTAACCAACTAATGTTAAGCCCCATCCCTGGAATGCTTCACCACCTATTTTGTATCTGGGTATGTTTTAGCCAGGTAATAACTTATCTGCTGCAGGAGGGGTTTGTCTGGCCAAGTATCAAACTCAGTTGGAGAAAGCCTCTGAATATTGACCTTGAAGAGAGAGAACCAATCAGAAGGCAAGGCTCGTGTGTAGAACTGTGAGAGGATTTCTCTCTGTAAATTGCGGCTTGTGGAGGAGAGAGGAGGAGAGTGTGTGGAGACTGCTATAGAGACTTTAGTGGGTTCAACAAAGCACCCCAGTTTCCACCAGACTAAAACCCTGAGTTCACTATTTGACAGCATTTGGAGTAGAGTTGATATGAGTACAGATAGATCAAGTTAGAACTGCATGCTGTGCTAGAGAAAGAGAGACAGAGAGCTGCAGAGTTCAGACTGTGACTCATTCCATGCTGCTAGCATGTGAATTATTGGAGATTGACAACTAGAACCAGAAATTATCATTTTTCTTCAGTGTCTATCCTGAGGAGATGAGAACTGCAAGTGTTGTGACAAGCATTGAAAGATTTTTCTTTAAGTTACTTATTTGTAGTTAGTATATATTCCTATGATGTCTTTATGATCCCTTACATTGTTTTTATTTGACACTAAGAGACTGATGTACTAAGCTGCAAAATGTTTTTGCTAAAGGACTCCACATAGAAATAGCGAAAAATGTGTAAAATGCATACAACACTTAAATGAAGGCATTTTGGGTGGTTTTTCTTGCACAAAATGCTCTTTGGTGAAGTTTTCTCAAAAGCATTTTGCACATAGTCTGCTACCTGCAAATCTTTATGTAAATACCAAAATAATCAGCTGCTGATCAAGCAAAGCAGCTCATTAGCATGGGATTTTGCAAAAACTGATATGTATAAAAGACTTCATAGGCCCATTTTTAAAAAAAAAACAAAAACATAATTAAACCTCTTTGAGGTGTTGTGTTTTTTTTTTTTTTACCAGTCTGGAGTAGGAATGCTTTCTATAAACAGATGCACAGCCCATATCCCTTCTTCTCCCCCCCCCCTTCCCCCACAATATTCCCAAATTCCTGGTGGTCCTAGTAGACCCATCACCCTGATCTTAAGCGTGTAGCAGAGGAACACATGGGGTTAGCCAACACCATTTTGGAAATGGCACAAACAGGACAGGAATGAGTGGGCATCGTTACTGTCCCCAGAAGATCTGACCTATATGGTATAAGGTTTTTGGGGTATGAGGGGAGATTATATTTCAAACAAGGATGCAAGACTTGGACGTGAATGTCTTACCAATCTCTTTGGCTTTAATATATTTATGCTCCATGAGTTGCTTTGGGATTGAGATGAAGACTAGAACCACCAAGGATTTAGGAATACCAGGATGAAAAATAAGGGATGGGCCATGAACCCCTTTAAAACATGGCAGGCCCCAATGGGGCTACCAACAACAGAAATGTTCCATGCATTGCCATGACTGGGAATGCACAAAACATTTTGGGGGTAATTTTCAAAATGATTTACATGTATAAAGCTGTTTTTATGCACTTTACCCATAAAAGTGAGTTTTTGAAAATTGCTACAATTTATGCCATTGAAGTGTATCCATAGGTTATACATGCGTAAATGCACTTTGTGCGTGTAATTGGCTTTTGAAAATTGCTACGATAATATTTTACATTTACACATGTAAGCCCTTTGAAAATTACCGTACCTCTTTTGTGTGAAGGTTTCATATGAATGCAAATAAGCTCATTTGCATCTACAGAAAAATGTTCAAAACAGCCGCTAACCTGTAGACAATACTGAAGGTTAGTAGGCATGTGCAGAGGCAAAAAATGGGCCGGATTTTAATACCTATGTGCGGGCGTAGATTTGTGCGCGCAACCCCCCCCCCCCCCAACCTTTGTTCCATAAGTTGTGCCTGCCTCCAGGCAGGTGTAGGTTATGCACGCCGGCTGAGTGCCGGTGCGCAATCCCCCTGCATGGCCGCTTTGCCAGAGGCCTCAATCCCGCCCCGCCCCTTTCACAAAGCCCCGGGACATACACACGTCCCGGGGCTTGCATGCGTTGCCGGGCCTGTGCAAAATAGGCTCGGCACGCGTAACCCCACTACGCACGTAAATCTTTTATAATCTGCCCCAATATATTTTGGTTCGTTTATTCATTTTGTAGGTAACAGTCATTCATTTGATTTATTTCAAATGCAAAAAAAAATATTTGTTCATTTGTTTTGTATTATAGTCAATGGGGAAACAATACAGCCTATTTTGGGCTCCCAAGTTAGAGTTTTCTAATCATTTCTAGTGAAACTTGTGGGTAGACAACATCAGAAGAGTGATGGTTAGTCCAATGCACCAAACCTGTGTCAACGTGGCACCAAAAGTTGCCCAAGGACCTGTAATGGGCAAAACAGTACCAGCAGTGGCAGAAATTCTCCAAGGAACTGTGAAAGAAGCAAAGTAGCAGCAGGATTGGCCAGAACAACCCAAGACTCTAAAAGAGGGGCGAAGGGCATGAATTATAGTGGCATGAACCCCCCATGGCAGCATGACAGGGGTAAAGTAGCACCAAGAGTAGAATGAACAGCTCAAGGCACCATGAAAGGAAATGGAGCATCAAAAGTGCAGGAAAAACTCCAAGGTAGAGTCAAAGCAGCAAATAGTGAAATGAAGACGTCAAAGCACCATGAGAGGCACAAAGCAGCCTCCAAAAGTGGCAAAAACACTCTAAGATTCCAAATGAAGTGCAAAGTGCTCCAAACAATTTGTTACAGGCCTCAGTGTCCAGGAAAACAAACTGGGGAATGGCATGGGACTGCAAGGCAGGACTCAAGACAAGAGATGGTCTTCTGCCTAGCCAGCTCTCTTCCCCGCAGGTGTTGAGCCTTTGGGTTCTGGGGGTCATTCGGTCTTTGTGGTGGCAGAAACTTATAGTGGTGAGTCCACACAGGCAAGGCTTGGACAAGGAAGGCTGGGATGGAGGCATGCTTGGTAGGCAGGCTAAGGCAAGGCTGGTTACTAAGCAGTCCCTGGAACTAAACAAGACAAGGGTGAGACAAGGCAAGGAAAAGACTGGTGCAGGCAAGACTGGACAGGATACAGGAACAGATAGGACAAGAATCTGGTAGAGACAGGACTGGACAGTATACTGGAACAAACAGGACAAGACCAACAATGCAGACTAGGGCAGGACTTAGTCAAGGAAACACCGAACAAAGAACACAAAAGCTCAAATGCAGCAAGGCTCGGAAAAGGCAGAATAGGCCCAAAGGTCTCAAGGCATGATACACTCAAGACTGAGAATAAGGCAAGATAGGCCTGAAAACAAGGCAAGACAGAAGGCCCATAGGCCACAATGCAAGGCAAAAACAAGGATCTGGTCATGGAACCAGAAGTGACACCATAAGAAGACAAAGTTAGAATAGCAATGTAGGTTTGCATAGGGCTGGGACTTGGGTGTGGCAAGGGCAGTGAGGAGGAGCTTGACAGACTAATGATGAGGCATATTGAGGTTTTTTTTTGGTGGGGAGGCATCATGAAAGTAGGATAAGGCTGCATAGCAGGTGAAATCCTAACAGTATCCCCATTTTTAAGACCCTGTACTCCTCGGTCCCAATTTCTATATGAGGGCTATGGCTGGGTCAACATAACAATGCTTGGTTGGCTTGTGGGCTAGATGTCTGGAACCAGTACCCTTTTCTGAGCAGGGAGATTGTGGAAGAGAGCCTCCTTTTGGGCAGTCAGGCTGTGGAGGAGCACCCCCTTCTGGATAAGCAGGCTGTGGAGGAGTTCCCTCCGCTAGATCACTTGGGTGCTTGGGCAGCAGTACTGCTGACTTGGAGGATCTGAAAAGCAGAACCATAGGCACAGCGTGACTGAAGTGTAAAGCCACTGGCTCAGGATCCTTGGAAAACTGAATCACAGGTACAGGCTGAATGGAGGGTGGAATCGCTAGCAGAAGGTGTGGGGAGAATGAGACGTCTGGCTCAGGATCCACTGACTAGACCACTGGCACAGGATGAGTAGAGAGTGGAACCACTGGGGCTCCTCTCAGAGCAACATGGCTAACTTAGTCCCCTCCCAGTGTGGCACAGTTGAACTGCAGTCTCTCAAGGTTGGTAGAGGGGTAGAAAGGCACATTCCCACTGGGACAACGTTATGGCTGCAGCATCTTCCTGGAAAGGTGAAGCTGGAAAAGAATGCATTTGCTGGAGTAGGTCCATTACACTGGCTTATTCCTCCTGGAGCAGATCATCTGGACTGGAGTCGTCCTGGTGCTGAAGTAGAACTGTGCACGTAGGATCAAGCTTCTTCTTGAAGCAAAGGTTTTAACATGATTTCTACTTCACTTACTTACTGACAAGAAGTGCTGAAGGTACCTGGAGACTGAATAATAAGCTAACATGGAATCTGTGGAACAGGAACAGATTTAGGGGCAGATTTTCAAAGCCCTACCTGCGCCGGGCCTATTTTCAAAAGGCCCAGCGGTGCGCATAAAACCCCGGGATGCGTGTAAGTCCCGGGGCTTGAAAAAAGGGGTGGGGCGTGGGCAGGACGGTCTGGGGTGGGCCAGGGGAGAGGCCGTGGCCTCCAGGCACAGCAGCCATTTGGCATGTGCCCGGGATTGGGGGCCAACCGTTGGCCAGTGCGCATGTGTAAGGGTATCTGTATCTGAAGACTAGAGGGTGGCCAATGTAACGCCAATATTTAAAAAGGGCTCCAGGGGCGATCCAGGTAACTATAGACCAGTGAGCCTGACTTCAGTGCCAGGAAAAATATTGGAAACTATTCTAAAGAGCATATAGAGCATATAGAAAGACATGGAACACAGACAACATGGATTTACCCAAGGGAAGTCTTGCCTAACAAATCTGCTTCATTTTTTTGAAGGGGTTAATAAACATATAGATAAAGGTGAACCGGTAGATGTAGTGTATTTGGATTTTCAGAAGGCATTTGACAATAAGAGGCTTCTAAAAAAAACTAAAAAGTCATGGATTACAAACTGATTAAAAGACAGGAAACAGGGGTACCCGCTCCTCGGGGGCCTCGTTTCTCTTTTGACTTTCAGGTCGCAGTCTGGAACCGGTACTCGCTCCTCAAGGGCCCACATTCTCAGACCTGCTTCTGAATACCACTTCTGCCAGGAAGTAATCGCTGCCTACAACACCAGTGAGTTACCATCCTTCTCTCAGAGCTTTCCCTGGAACCAGGTACTCGCTCCTTGAGGGCCTAATCCATTCCATCTCCTGGGCTGCTTCAAGAGACTATTGTGTGAGTGTTACCATCAAGGTTCTATTCCTGAACTCTACATACCCTGCCTACTCACTATTCTTAGTTTCTCTACAGCTCTGCCATCCTGGGATCACTGTTCCAGTATCTGAGGGACTACAGTCCAGCTGGGCGCTTCCAGCTCACTACTGCCACCTCTGGTGGTTCAATATACTATTTAATAAAAGAACTAGTGTATGTCTGTCTCCAAACTCTGAGCCTGACCGGTGGTCCCTCTCGGGATCTTCCCCCAGGGGCGTGGTCATCTGCCACCGGCCCAAGGATCCACCCACAACTACCCCAAACAATAACAGATATGCAGGCAGGATCTATGATGTGTCTGTGAACATCAGGAACATCCTCTGGTTAGAAGGATCTTGATAGTGCATCAGCACAGAGGTTCTTGGAAGCTGGGCGATAATGTAGAATGAAATTGAATAGTTCAAAGAAGAGTGCCCATCGGGCTTGTCTAGGATTCAAGAGTTGAGCTTCTTTAAGGTGCTCAAGATTCTTATGGTCGGTGAAAATGGTAAATTTATGTTGCGTGCCTTCCAACCAGGGGCGCCACTCTTGGACTGCCAACTTGACGGCTAGAAGTTCTCGGTCACCAACTGTGTAGTGCTGCTCTGTAGGAGAGAAACTTGTATGAGTAGAATGAACAAGTTATCAATTTACCCTTTGGAGAAAACTGACTTAAGACGGCTCCTGCTCCAATTGCAGAGGTGTCAACTTTGACGATGAATGGGCATCTTGGGTCTGGATGCTGAAGACAAAGACCGGAACAGAAAGCTGCTTTTAGTGTCTGAAAGGTGGCTTGTGCTTTAGGTTTCCACACACGAGTGTTAGCCCCTTTTTTGGTCATGGCGGTGAGCGGAGCAGCTAGGGTAGAATAATTGGCAATGAAGCTCCTTAAATAATTATTAAAGAAAAGGAAATATTGTAAGCCATGTAGGTCTACTGGATGGGGCCAGTCTTGGATCCCCTGGACTTTATCTGTATCCTTGGAGAAACCTCGATCAGATATGATATTCCCTAGGAAGGGTAAGCGATTTCACTCAGAGGCACTTTTCTAATTTGGCATAAAGATGATTTTCTCTTAGATGTTGGAGGACGATCCGAACATGATCTCAATGGGATTCAAGGTCTTTGGAAAAGATCAGGATGTCATCAAGATATATGACTACAAATGAGTACAAGAGGTTTCGGAGTATTTCGTTCATAAGGCGTTGAAAGACCCCTGGTAAGTCTGAGGAGGCAGAGTAGCTAGGAGCGTACGAAACCTTTCCATTGGAATCCTTGCTAACTCGATTAGTTAGCGAATTCAGAGACCTTAAATATCCGGTGCGGATGACGTCATCTCAGGGGGACGCCCTGAGGTTCGCGCCACTGCTGGTACTTGTCAGGGCCGCGTGTCCTTAGGCTTCTGGGAAACCTGGCGGCGTGCAGCGTCTTGCTGGTCCGGGGACGCTGGAGGAGGGCGGCAAGATGACGCCGCGGCAGCCAAACATCCAACAAGCAAAGAAGGAGTTTCCACAGAGGTAAGATGGGTGGGGTGGAGACGTCGGGCAGCGACGGTCGCAACAGTATCCCTTTCCGTGACCACTACAGTTCCAGTTGGGAAAACTGTCATTCCACGTAGATTACGTGAATGAGTTCGGAAATGGGCCCATGATTCCAAGTTGGCAGGACACCCGGGTCATACCAGGACCCTAGAGATGTTGCGGAGATATTACTGGTGGCCCAACATGGTGCAAGACTGTCGTAACTATGTAGATTCATGACCCATCTGCGCCCAACAGAAGCCACCTCCTGGATAGCCTTGGGGCCTACTCCAACCGCTTCCAGCACCTACCAAGCCATGGTCCAGCATCTCAACGGACTTCATCGCAGACCTGCCTCTGTCCCAGAACAATACCGTAATCTGGGTCATTATCGACCGTTTTTCGAAAATGGGTCACTTCATTCCCCTGCCAGGCCTCCCATCGGCCCCAGAACTAGCCAAGTTGTTAATGAAACACATTTTCCGTCTCCAGGGACTCCCAAAGGAAATTATATCCGACTGAGGACCACGGTTTGCCGCCAGGTAATGGCGCTCTCTATGTTAAACAGCCAATTTTCTCAGTGGAAAAGGGTAAACAGTGGAGGGCCTCAGGGATCTGTACTTGGACCGCTGCTTTTCAATATATTTAAAAATGATTGGTGGCTTGTGGGAAAGACAGATACTACCTGGAGATAATACCCTTATTCAATAAACATACACACAGTTAATGCGACTCCAACATTGCTCTGTGCTTCAACAGGAAGAGGAGATGTGGAAAAAAGGATTTGCATTCACAAAAAAGTGGAAAGTAGCTTGCTTATTACGGCGGTTACTACCCCAAAACAAACAAGCCTGATACTTCACTTTCAATGCATATCCATATCCAGTGTAGCTCTCTGCTTCAATGGCAGGGGGAATGAAGAAAAGATGATTTTATATTCAGGCAACAACCAACAAGGACTGAATTACACAGTCTGGGTAAACAAATAAGCATGGGTGTAGCTTGCTTGTTACAATAGTTAATACCCCGAATCAATTAAGCCTGAAACTTCACTTTTAATACATATCCAGAGTAGCTCTCTGCTTCAATGGCAGGGGGAACGAAGAAAAGTGGATTTATATTCGGATAACAACCAACAAGGACTGAATTGCACAGGCTGGGTAAACAAATATGTGTGGGAGTAACTTGCTTATTGCGGCGGTTACTACCCCTAACCAATTAAGCTAGATACTTCACTTAGAAGCAGTTCCAACACTGCTCTCTGCATTAATGGCAGGGGTGGAAGGGAAATAGAACCAAAAGTTACATTAATGGTGGGGTGGAAGGGAAATAGAACCAAAAGGTTACTAAAGGCCAAGAGTAACAGATAAGTATGAGAGAGAAAAAAAAAAGTGTGAAAGCTTGCTGGGCAGACTGGATGGGCCATTTGGTCTTCTTCTGCCGTCATTTCTATGTTCTATGTATGTTTCCCTTGCCTTGCCATTTGACCTAAGGGCCTTCTGTCTTGCCTTGTTCTCAGTCTTGAGGCTTTTGGCCTATTCTCTCTTGATCCTGCCTTGAGGCTTAGTCTGTCTATTCCAAGTTGTGCTGCCTTCAGACTTTTGTGTTTCTTGTTCAGCATTTCCCTTGTCTAAGTCCTGCCCTAGTCTGCCTTGTTAGTCTTGTCTTGCCTGTTCCAGTATCCTGCCCAGTCGTACCTGAACCAAAGTCTTATCCTTTCTGCTCCTGTATCCTGCCCATTTCTGCTTGTCCCAGAGTCTTGTCCTTGTCTTGTTTAGTTCCAGGTCCTGCTTAGTATCTAGGCTTCCCTTGTCCTGCCTTTATCCCAGCCTGCCTTGTCCATGGCTTGTCTCCAGCCTGTCTTTTCCAAGCCTTGCCTGTACCTTGCCTGTATCGATTCACCACTATGATTCACCAGAACCCAAGGGCTCAACCTGTGGGAGAGGGAACTTGCTAGGCAGACGCCGTGCCCATATCTTGTCCCAAATCCTGCCTTGCAGTCCCGTGCCACTCTCCAGGTGGGTTTCCCAGACTCTGGGGCCTGCAAAAGAATAAGAAGACAATGCCCAGCTGCAAGAGAGGGTAAGAGACCCTTAGCCTTGCTGTGACTCCAAACCAGTTTTTTCTTTACCACTAAGAATAATTCTGTTCCGGTCTCCTATCTATCAGATATGTTAGGAAAAATGTTTCTGCCTTGTTTGTTGTATTGAGGGTCCTTACAAACCTTTCTGCGTTTTCACGTCCTGCTGGTAATGTTAACAGCTGGAGACGTGCTCAGTGTAGTTCTAAGTATCTAAATACATGCCTTGTATGTGGACATTGAGTGGTGTTCCCTAAGCCACAAATCCTGTAACCTGATAAAGAAACTCCTAGCCCAAGCCTTGTGGAACTTATACAGTCCCTGAGGGCTACAAGTTGTCAGATAGAAGCATTGGAAATGCCAGCCTGGGTGGTCAATTTTAATTCTGCTCCTATGTACCAAGCTAATTTAAATCACATAGCTAATACAACAATAGCATGTTCAAGTGGTTTAAAATCCTTACTTGAAAAAGCAGAATTTCCTGTTGAATTCAGCACAGAGAACCAGAGGTAAACAGAAGCCCTGAAAACTTCAGCTTGACTGACTAATTTGGGTTCTGTTCCTATTGATCAAGATAATTTAAACTGCAGAGTTAATTCCACCACAACATGTTCAAAGATATTAAAATCCCTACCTTGGAAAGTAAAATCTTCTTGTGATTCCAGCTTAACACTCCTGGAGGAAGGGAAAGCACTGCTCAACCTAGTTCAGTCCTCATCCATAGAAACCCTGAATCAAGACAAGCTAACTAATTCTGTTTCCTGAGATCAGAAAACCACAGATGGTTGCAGCAACCTGTTAATGAGCTTAACACTGACAGCTAAGAAAGTAACTTGCAAAACTTTTCTACCTGCCATTTCAGAATCCTGCTCAAAGACTAAGGGCTGGATTTTAAGATGTACGCGTGGGCGTATATTTGTGTGTGCAACCTGGTGCGCACAAATGTACGCCCAATTTTATAATATGCGTGCACAGCCGCATATTATATTCATTGGAGCCCCTAGGGAGCCATTGGGGCTCCAATGGATTTCCCCGTTCCCGATTTCGGAGCAGCCTCAGAGGGAACTTTCCTTCTGCTCCCTCCACCTTCCCCTCCCTAACCCACCCCCCTGCCCTACCTAAAGCCCCCCCCTAACCTTTATTTTATAAGTTGTGCCTGCCTCCGGTATTAGTAAAGGTCTATAAAGTGCAGTCAGTGTCCCCTGAGTGACACAAATGAATACAAATAAATGCTAAAGTTTTGTTTCCTTTCAGTTGCTAGGCCTAGTTGACATGAAGGAACAGTATGCAGTCTACCTCTCTCCAGCCTCACAAGGGCTTGCTTTAATGCAAAGGCCTATCTATACAGCAGATGGATGATATAAAGACATCTCTTCAGAGAGCTCAAAAACAATAGCTGTGAAAATTGTATCATGCCAAGTCCACCAGTAATATACTTGAAGAGCAAGCTATGCAGCATTCAGAGCTTTTGTTGGCCTGTTTCACCAGCCACTCCTTGCTGGTCTTGTGATCGGCACACCTGAAATGGCTGAATGGCTAAACACAGCACTCCGTGTACCACACAGAAACCTGAGATCTGCCAACAAAGCCCTACTAACCATCCCCTCAGTCAAAACTGCAAAACTAACACAAGTCAGAGAAAGAGCACTATCATTGGCCGGACCGATACTATGGAACACCATGCCCATAGAGGTAAGACTACAGAAAGATTTCAAAGCTTTCAAAAAGAGCTTAAAGACATGGCTCTTTAGAGAAGCTTTTTTACAAAGAGAGTGAGAGAGAGAAAAACGCTGAAAGCTGTACAAACAAAATCTATACACAGCTCTAGCACTATATATGTATGTACATCATGGTTTTGTTTACTACACCTCTTAATTGAATATATAATCTATTAGTCTGTATTGTAATCACAGGTCAGATTAGACATCACTGAACATATAGCCATTATTATGAAACTATGTAACCGAGCTTATCAGGCACCTCCATTAACAATAGGAACAGATACATGTACAATTTTCTATATGTGCCCCTATGTAAACCGTTGTGACGGTAATATACTGAACGACGGTATAGAAAAGATTTTAAATAAATAAATAAACTCTTCCATATATGAGGAAGGGGATAGCCTTCCCAGATTGAAGGCTATCCTCAAAGCAAGGTTCATAGCTGGAGGTTCATGAGAAGGATAATTGGCTGCATTTTTTTCACATTCTTATATTTGTTGGAGAAAAGAGGCTTAGGAAGGGCCATGAGCACACATTTTCAGAGAGCACAAGGAGGGCCACATATGGGGAGGGACACCATTCTGTGAAAAAGTGGTAGGAAACCATCTACTCCTAACATGAGATTTTATTTGTTGATACAGAGACAGAAAGCTTAATGCTGTGGTCCACATAGCTTTATCACCAAAATGAACCCTGTGGTGGCAAGAAAAGTGGCAGAAAAGATGGATAGGGTTAGCATCCAACCAAGACAACAAACACACTCCACCCATTCATATTGTATACAGCTAGGTAGTCCGGTGTTCCTATTTATCATATTGAATATGCATGGTCAACAAGCAGGCAATGGGCCATTGAGTAAAAATGGCCCATTGTAACATTAAGTGCATCGAGATTTGTAAAGAAATCCTCTGCCCCTGATGCAGACAACAAAACACAGCCAGTGTCCTCTGATCCCAAGATAAGTCCTATTTTATTTGCATTGAAAAAATATTAAAACATTTCTATTAAGTGAGATTAACAATAGCCTATGATTAAACATAACGTACAGAAGGCATCAGCTTTCTGGTGATGCCTATTATGATTAGCTAAACTAAAAATGATTGGCTAAATATCTAATCTCATCTTGTTACAAGGAGGGCTTTCCAGTATTAGTGCTATTATTTTTCCCTCATTTCTTTGACACAGAAATTGTATATATTGTTGCCTCCATATCTGTATACATACATGACCTACTGCTGTCCAGTTTACTCTCACCTCTGGCTCCAACTAAATGGACAGTTCATAGGCACATTATCTATTTCACTCTATGACTTGAACATGAGAGCTGGGCTTGCAGATCACCATATCTAGAACCAGTAAGCAACCCGTTTCAAGTGTGCACACTGATAGATAGTGCCCTCAGCAGCTAGGCAGACTGAGCAGCAGCTTGTGCTTCCAGGGTATATAACTTAGTGACGGTATAAAAAAGTTTTTAAATAAATAAATAAAAAATAAATATATGTTTAGAAGAGGTACTCATTTGAGACTTTCACTAGCATATCAAAAAGTGCTCAAAGAGGGCTTGAGGAGTTGTATTGTAGGTTAACATAGAAATTCCTGAGATACGTACACACCTAGTATGGGAATCTAAAACTTTTGAACACCAAAAAGGAAATCCCAAATCGGCCAACAGATTGACGCATCTGTCTTGCAAAAATCAATACATAATCTCCCTGGTTTCAGATATCGACTATTAACTAAGTGGTTGAAATTATACACTATTAGTCCTTCCCGACGCAGCTTTGTGCGAAACACGGGTCCGTGTCGGGGGACCTTGTTGAGGACTGTATTACATTACATTGAGCCTTTGGATGAGCCATTTTGAATTTATGAAAAATTAAAAAGAAATATTACTTTATTCTTCTACAACAATTGTGGACTGTGTATATTCTCTGCACCTCCCTTCTCATTTGTGTGGATAATTCATAATGAGCCATGATCACTATGAGTTAGTTATATTGGAATTTTTAAATGCATTATAAGAAAAACATAAAAAAAGATTATCGCAAATGATTGAGCTGACCGGGAGGCCAATTGAGTGAGAGGGCACGAGGTAAGGCTTGCCGATGTGTTTATTTAATGATTTTTGCAAGACAGATGTGTTAATCTGTTGGCCAATTTGGGATTTCCTTTTTGGCATTCACTATTGGTGTTGTTGGAGATTCAGGGTTCTTGTTTCTATTATTGTGTTAATCTAAAATTTGTACCATTTTCACTGATTCAGGGGGCCAGCATGCAGAATGGGCAGAACCAAGTGGCCTACAAAGGGCATGCCGGTGTATCCGCTAGCTGCCTGACAACTCAGAGGAGGAGATGGAGGAAGTGGCATCCATTGGAAAAGAGCAGAGGCAGCCATCTTCCATGGAGGAGGAGAAGGAGGAAAAGCAGTGAGCTGGTCCAGTTTCACCACCAAGAGAGCTGGCAGGCAGGCTGATGGAAAGCCTCGACAGAGGAGGAAACTGCTCAAGAAGAACATCAAGTCCGGTCCAGACTGTCAGAGCGGCTTCTCATTGAGATGTAGTCCCGGCTCCTGGAGGAAGTGGGTGCATGCTGCCCCAAAGCTCCATGGCCTCTAGATAGCTATCCAGGAGGAAGGTGTGCCCATGAGGGCAAACATACAAACTCTGGAAGCCCAGACAGCAGGTTGGAGGGTGTTGCTGGAGTGCATGCCTTCTTGGCAGCTGAAGCTACCACCACCTCCACAATATTCAGCGGCCCCTGGGAGAGGACTCTAGAGGTCACAGTGAGTGATCCAGGCTTTGAACTCCACAGTCCCAGGTTCCATAGGTCCCACATCCCTTGCAGCAGAAGAGGACCAGAAGGCTTACCTGCATACCATTCCCCGGGAAAGGATTCCAAAGATCCCAGCAAACTATCCAGGTTTCAAACCACAGCCCCAGCTTCCACAGGCCCTGCACCCCTTGTAGCAGAAGAGGACTGAAAAGCTTATCTGCATACCATTCCCAGCAGCCCCCAGCAGAGGACTCCAGAGGTCAAAGCAAACTATCCAGGATTCGAACTCCACAGCTCCAGCTTCCAAAGTTTCTGCACCTCTTGCAGCAGAAGAGGACCAGAAGGCTCATCTGCATACAATTCCCAATAGTCCCTGGAAGAGGACTTCAGAAGTCACAGTGAGTTATCCAGGCTTTGAACGCCACAGCCCCAGTTTCCAGAGGCCCTACACCCCTTGCAGCAAAAAAGGACCAGAAGGCTTAGCTGCGTACCATTTCCAGCACCCCCAGTAGAGGATCCTAGAGGTCACAGTGAGCTATCTAGGCTTTCGATGTTCTGAATGTGATAACAGTTAGTCATGAGAGAGATTTCATGCAAAACTAGAAAATCAAGAAATAGAACAGCCTGAGATCAGCTAAATAATATGGGTAATGGTTTCTAAAAAAAAATAAAAAAAAGCAGCCCTCACTTCTTTTCAGGAATATCAAATCACACTCCCTAGCAGAGTAGAAGAACAGTCTGATGGTTAGAGTAGCAAACAATGAATCAGAGACACCAGGGATCAAATCCCACTGCTGCACTTTGGGCAAGTCACTTTACTCTCCATTGCCTCTGGGGATAGGGAAATACCTACAGTATCTGAATGTAGTCTGCTTTGAAGTGCCAAAAAGCAAATATAAACAATGTAATTAGAGAAACAATGTTGATGTTCTACTTGTGGTAACTTTCTCCTTTAGAAAGACCATTCTAAAATAAAATCAAAATTCTACTCTGTACCTTGGAGGTTTTGTGCCACTCAATCTTGTTTTCATACCCACAGGTAGATTTTAAAAGCATTGCTTACGTGAAAACGGCACCATACACATGCATGTGGGCCATGCACAAGCAATGCAAATTTTAAGAAGCTGGGAAGTACATGCATACATACATGTGCGCAAGTCAAGAATAAGAAGGCAGAAAAGGGGAGGGGAATGGGCGTTCCTGGGCCAAAATTACACACATAACTCCCAAATTTTGCAAGGCTGAACATGGAAATGCACACCATGTTACCTGTGGCTTTTACAACTTGTCCTCATGAAGCAGAAGTCTGGAAAGAGAGAGAGAGATAGATAATGACTCTCTATATATCTCCTACTGTAAGAGGGGCACTTTCAACTCAGCATGAGTTTTGGAGGGTGGTGTTACATTGGTCTGCCTATGGTGCAAGGGCCTGTAGACTGTTGTAATACCGCCCTGCCCCCCAAAATCCCCCCTGAGTTGAAAGTGCCCCTCTTACAGTGGGAGATATATAGAGTATCATATTGTCTCGCTAATCGAATCTCTCTCTCTCCACCCCACATGGTCACTTGAGAGTATGCACATATAGGCTCCATACATACAGTAGGGATATTTTAAATTTATTTTTATTTATTTATTTATTTAACACTTTTCTATACCCTCGTTTAGTAGAGCACCATCACAACGGTTTACAGTTAGGCACAAATATGTGGTTTCTAAATTATCCATAGGGTGCCATTATTATACGGTTACATAGTTCAATAATATACTCTAAATGGGGAATGGGTGTGGTTATCATTTACGATTAACTGTCTCTCATTTAATACTTAATTGTGAGGAGATAATAAAAAATAAGCAGTTCTGCTTTTACTTGGTGACTTCCTGCTTTGTGTATGTGTTGTTATTCTGCTACCTCACTGTGAAATGCTTTTTTGAAGAGCCATGTTTTTAAGCCTTTTTTGAAGAGTTTTAATTCCTTCATTAGTCTTAATTCTAGTGGTAATGTCATGTGTTCCATAATAATGGTCCTGCCAAAGATAGTGCTCTCTCTCTAACTTGGGTTAACTTTGCTGTTTTGACTGAGGGTATGGTTAGCAGAGCTTTATTGGCCGATAATAAGTGTGTACTTGCATGCACAATATAAAACTGAATGTATTTTTGCTCACGTGCCCAATACACACATTTATGGCTGCACATGCACTCCTTTTAAAATTTACCTGTCAGACCTTGCATCTTGGACTTCTCTTTGCCACTATGCTTTGTTGTTGTACCCCAGACCTAACACCATGAATTGTTCTTGCCAGTCTGGTGGACTACTTTGCACTTCTCGTGTTGCTTTGGTTTCTTGAAGTCACTCTTTGTGCTTCTTGATCCATTTATCAGTGACTACTTTGTGTTTTTTTTCTGCCAGCTTTTTTCTTTGTTCCCCCTTCATGATGCCTTAGGATGCAGATACCACTTTTGGTGCCAGTTTGCCACTTGAGATGCCATCGGGAGTTTGTCACTGTTGCTGGTGCCCTCTTTTGGAACTTTAGGGTGTTCTTCACACTTTTTTTGCTTATTTGCTCCTCTCTGAGTGATTTGGTGAAATCCTGCCAATGCTGGTACCCCTTTGCCTCTTTATGTACTCTTAGACTATTCATGCCACATTTGGTGCCACTAGACAGTCTCCATAGTCTTTCTAGGTATCTTAGAGTTATTTCCTCCTTTTGTTGATTTCTTCCCACAAGTTTTAAGACAAATGGGGGCCGATGCAGTAAATTTGCATAGAAAGCGGGCGCTAAACAGTCAGCACCCACTTTCTTAACATGCCCCAGGCGCCCCAAGGTGGGCGCAATGCAATATTTAAATTTAGGGGGTCGCGTTAGTAAGGAGGCGCTAGGGTTGCTTGTGTGCCCCTACACTTCCTTGCTAACACGAACCCGATTGGCGTCAGTGGTCCGCCGGTTAGGAAAACCGATGCAGAGTTTATTGGCATCTGTTTTCCTAAACACCGCACAGCTGCACAGCCAGGGGTTTCAGGAAACAGACGCTTGTCATTCGAGCATCTGTTTCCTGCACCCGACTGCCATTGGGGTTTTTTTTTCTCTATTTTTTAACTTTGTTTAGTTTCACTTTTCCTCCTACTTAATATTGCAATGATATTAAGTAGGAGGCAGTACAGAAAAGCAGTTTTTTCTTCTTTTCTGTACTGGTTTAAGGAGTGCGCCGCAATTAACGCCTGTTCCAGGAAGGTGTTAATTACTGAGCACTAGATGTGCCTCCGAAACGCAGGTTTATTTTTTTGCATCTGGAGTGAATGCTAATAGCCTCAATCACATGCATTTGCATATGATTAGCGCTATTAGACTCACTCCCTGTGGGAGGCGCGTTGAATAGGCGCTAATCCCTTTATTGCATTACGGGATTCATTAGTGCCTATTAAACTGAGTCTGACTGCAGGTTCTACAGTGCGCTCCGCTGAGTGCACTGTATTGCATCGGCCCCTTGATTAGAAAACCCCAATTCTGGAGCCCAGTATACTGTAGGCTGTAATGCGTCCCCCATTGACTTTAATAGTATGGTGGTTGGGGATGAGTAAGGGAGCTCACAGGTGTGTATAATGATCAATATGGTCACACGGAGGAAAAAAACAATTGACCGTGGAGAGTGGCTGAGATAGATACAGGACAGAAAGCTGAAGTAGGAGTTGGAGCAGAGCAATAGGATGAAGAAATCATGAAAATTGAACTGCATGAATTTTCCCAGGAACCTGAATTGGATGAAATGGAGTACATAGAAGGTAGGGATGTGTAACCAAAAATATTTGATTTTATTTTCATTTTATTGTACTATTATTTGGTTCAGGTTTTTTTTTCTTTGTTTATTTTTGTTTTAGTGCACACTAAATCTCGTTAGTGCACATTAAATTGCATTAATGCACACTAAAAAAATCAGAACAAAACAAAAAAACTCTGAATGCACATCTCTAATAGAAGGCCTTGCAGCTTTGAGGTATTAAAAGGTGTAAAATACTTTGCAGCATGGCATTTTTAAACAGGTCGTTTCTGTTTATTCATCTGTGGGCAGTTGGCAACAGTGATTTACTATTGTGCTACTGAGGGAAGTGGTGTTTTTAGCAGAAGGCCCAGTTTAAAAAAAAATGCTGGCAATAGATTGGCATTACATGTTGTGCACCCTGTCCGCGTCCAGCCCGCGCATGGCACTGCTCACCTCTCTTGCTCCTCTGCAGGTCCCAGGTCGGCCTCCCCAGTGGCAGCCGTGAGCTCCTCCAGGCCTCGGCATCCCGCGGTGGTGGTCGCCGTGCCTTCCACTGCACACCAGGCCTCATGCCGGAGTTCGGCATCTTCCGTGGCATTGGCCATGCCCCTATGCACGAGCGGACTGCCAGGCCTCTTGTAGAGCCAGGGGCGGATCCTAGCTCCACGGTGCTCCCTGATTGAAGGAACTACTTAAGGAAGCTGCTGTCTGCACTTCCTTGCCTTGGCAATCGGGTCGACATTGTATTGTGTGCTAGATTGTTTTTGCGTTCTAAGCCTTGTTCCAGCCTTGTTCCTGCATCCTACTGTTCCAGGGTCCCTCTGTTCGTTCCTGCATCTGTCTGTTCGTCTCCCAGATAGTACCCTCGGACTATCTCTCTGGTACTGACCTTAACCTCTCTGTCTGCTGCCTGCCTTATGACCTCATCTGACCTCCAGAACCTGATCTCTGCCTCATTGACTACTCCTCAGACTGACTCCCGGATTCAGACCTCTGCCTGATTTACCACGCATCCTGATTCTGGCTCTGTCCCTAGCCTTGTCATCGCCTACGCTGTTCTTGTCCTGCTTGCTCCATCAGACCTACAGCCTCGAGTCTGACCGCGCGCTCCCCTACTGTCTGTAGGCATGTCTGTGGGCATGTCTGTCTACTACCTCTCCAGGAGACCCTACGAGGCCCACCTAAGTCCAAGTGGCCTGGGTCCCTATGTGCTCCATCCGGGGGGACCGCTGGCATCCTAGCCAGCATCCTAGCCAGCGGTCCCCGGGTGGACCGCTGGCTAGGATGAGCTTGGTGAAGCTCATCCTAGCCTCCAATGCTGCACCCCCTGGGGGCAGGTGCTTCCTGGTCCCTACCAGGGAGCCATTCTCCACTGCACCAGGACAAGGGTCCACTCCTGAGCGCAACATTAAGGGGTAGATTTACAAACACGGCGTGTTCGTGTACTTTTGTTGGTGCTCCAGGCGCAAACAAAAGTACGCGGGATTTTAATACGCGCGTAGCCGCTAAAATCCAGGATCGGCGCTATTCCGTATAGCTGGCGCGCACCGAGCCGCGCAGCCTACCTCCGTTCCCTCTGAGGTCGCTCCGAAATCGGAGCGGCCTCGGAGGGAACTTTCTTTTGCCCTCCCCTCCCTTCCCCTACCTAACCCACCCGCCCGGCCCTGTCTAAACCCCACCCTTACCTTTGTCGGGGGATTTACGCCTCCCAGAGGGAGACGTAAATCCCCGCGGGCCGCTAGCGTGCCGGGACGCGACCTGGGGGCGGGTCCGGAGGGCGCGGCCACGCCCCTAGACCGCCCCGAACCGTAACCACGCCCCCGGGCCCGCTCCCGACACGCCCCGAAAACGCCGCGCGGATCGGGCCCGCCCCCAACACGCCCCCTCTGAAAACCCTGGGACTTACGCGAGTCCCGGGGCTCTGCGCGCGCCGGTAGGCCTATGTAAAATAGGCGCACCGGCGCGCAGGGCCCTGCTCGCCTAAATCCGCCTGGATTTAGGCGGATTTAGGCGAGCAGGGCTCTTAAAATCCGCCCCTAAGAAGTTAGAGTAAAAAGACTCAATATTGCCTATTATGGATACTGGTTATGAAACTTTTTGATAAACTCTGTGGTCAGAGAATTCACATTAAGGAAGCTATCCTGAGGATTTACATGCATAACCCTTTGAAAATCTGGCCCATAGAGTATGTACAGAATCAGCATTCACACTCTTCATTTCTACATCTATCTGTCTGTCTCTCTATCTATTTTTATATGCTGCATACATACATACCTATTTTTGCTAATGAGATGTCAGGTCCTTCTGCTGTAAAGCAGGAGAAGACTAACAGATGGGGGTCTTACCATTTAACAGCATGTTATACTTTATTTGATTTATAATATGCAACACTGCAGGAGAACTGCTCAATAAAACATTCATAAGGGCATCTAACAAGGTCTCTTATCATTACCATGCTTTCCTGATTCTATTTTAGGCAAGACAGATTCAAACTCACCCAGTACTTTAAGCTATTTTATATTTAGAAGTGCTTCCGGATGAACTCTCTTTTAGCATCTAACTGAAGAATCAAACAGTTCTGGGTAAGATTGAAACTGCCTTGTCCAAAATAGAATCAGGAAAGTATGCTAATGCTCAGACCTTGTTAGATGCACTTATGAATGTTTTACTGAGCAGCTCTCCTGCTATTTTGCATATATAAAAATCTAATAAAGCATTGGTAAGACTTCTTTTGCATAATAGTAGTTGGAGCTGACATCTCATTTGCAAAAATAGATATTAGAATATGATAGGCAACTCTTATACCTGAAAGATCATATTGGCTTCCTGCTTGTAAAAGATGCACACTGATTTTATAACATGCAAGCGCTGGTGTGCGCATGTTATACAATTGGGTGCCCTCGCAAACGTGTGCCAGATTTTATAATCCGCACGGGCAAGGGGGGGATGAATTTTTGCAATTTACGTGCAGCGACGCAATCGAGCCTTTCCCAGTCCGCTCCAATCCCCCTACCTAAATTCCCTCCCTCTTTCCCTCTCCTCACCATCCCCTAAACCCGTCCCAGCAACTTACTTTTTTTTTTTTTAACCACTTACTGCTCTCCTGGTGCAGAAGTAGTTTGCACTTTCCTGCACAATGGCTAATGGCTACTGTCCCTAATGCAGTAAGGGCCAGATTTTAGTACCTATGTGCGGGCGTAGATTTGTGCACACAACCCGGCGTGCACAAATCTACGCCCAATTTTATAACATGCCCGCGCAGCCATGAGCATGTTATAAAATCCGGGGTCGATGCGCACAAGGGGGTGCACACTTGTGCACCTTGCGCGTGCCGAACCCTAGGGGAGCCCCGATGGCTTTCCCTGTTCCCTCCGAGGCCACTCTAAAATCGGAGCGGCCTCAGAGGGAACTTTCCTTCTGCCCCCCCCACCTTCCCCTACCTAACCCGCCCCGAGCCCTATCTAAACCCCCCCCTAACCTTTATTTTGGAAGTTGCGCCTGCCTCTGGGTTATACTTTGTGCTCGGTTGAGCGCCCTGTATTGCATCGGCCCCTAAGGCAATAAGGGCCAGATTTTAGTAACTACGCGTGGGCGTGCACAAAACTACACCCGATTTTATAACATGCGTGCGCAGCTGCGCACATGTTATAAAATCTGGGGTCGGCACGCGCAAGGGGGTGAACACTTGTGCACCTTGCGCGCGCCGAGCCCTAGGGAAGCCCTGATGGCTTTCCCTGTTCCCTCTGAGCCACTCCAAAATTGGAGTGGCCTCAGAGGGAACTTTCCTTTCACCCCCCCCCCCCCCCCACCTTCCCCTCGCTTCCCCTACCTAACCCGCCCTCCAGCCCTACCTAACCCCCCTAACATTTAGAGAATTTGTTTGGGATGGCTGGAAAGCCATGGGCTGAAATGAGCGCTCATATCACCTGCTACTATAATTGTTACAAGAAAGAAATGGACAGACCAGAAAAAGATCTCATCCATCTGCAGATCCTGGTCTGCACTATGCAGTTGGCTGAGAGTCAGACCAAGGAGAAAAAGAGAAGGTAGGAAAAGAGTAAGTCCAAAAGGGGCAGTAATTTGGAATCTGAGCATGATTCAGAACCGGATCCTGATCATCCCAATGAATTTTGGAGGATTCCATGGAATACAGGACAAGCCTCTTTTCAGGGAGCAATTGTGAATTGGACTGTCAATGTGAGGGGTTGGGGAAGAATATGTAATGTTGGTCCCCCTTTTAATGATGAACTCTACGCTAGTCCCCATTGGAGGTCAGGGGTTACCTGTTGGACCTCTAGCAGAATAGGACATTTTGCAACAGAGTGTTGGCAGGGCAGCTATCACAGTGGCAGACCACATTCCCCCTAGGGAATGTGCGGGCCCTCCCCAGTATTGGGATCCAGCTGTACAGTTGAGAAACTACTGAGAAAGTCAGCAGTACCGACTCCTAGGGCCTGTGTGAGTCCATGCCAGACTGAATGAGCCTTTTATAACGCTTAAGATCAATAATGTTCCCACACCTTTCCTCATTGATTCAGGGGCTATTAAATCCATCATCACTCATTTGGTACTGGGAGTAAGATTAACTAATGAAACGCTTAACACTCAAGGTTTCAAGGGACATAGGAGATATGTGTAATGGAACTCTATCATTTAATGTGGGGTTCTGAATCCCAAGTCTCCTCGTTATTTTACTTCCCTACATAACCCATGAATTTATTAGGAAGGGATTTGCTGCAGGATTTTCAGGTTAGGATAGACTTTGCACCTAGAGCCCCTGATATCTTGGTCTTGCAACGTTTAATGGAAATAGCTAGAGGCCACAGGCAAAAGGAGTCTACTGATGTTCCAGATGATATTACTAGTCAGAGGGTAAACCATTTCCCAATTACTGGGCATGATACTGTATGGGCAGCCCCTGACCAACCGCTTGGAAGAGTAAAATCAGTAAAGTATGTATAATTGCTTCCTAGGGTGCCAGAAATAGGCCCCAAGAGAGCACAGTTTAGTCTTAGTAGCCAGGCTATAACAGAAATTGGACTGGAACATGGTATCATAGAGTTGAGCGATTCTCCTTTTAATATCCCTCCTGTATCCTGTGCCAAAGAGAGAGATGAAGATGCACATTGACCATGACTCACGGGGTCTAAATGATTTGGTACTGTCAGAATTTCCTAATGTTGAAAATCCAGCTACTATCCTCTAAAGCAGGGGTGGGCAAGTCCGGTCCTCGAGGGCTGCAAACCAGTCGGGTTTTCAGGATACCCCTAATGAATATGCATGAAATAGATTTGCAATCAACTGAGGCAGTGTGTATGCAGGTCTCTCTCATGCATATTCATTAAGGATATCCTGAAAACCCGACTGGTTTGCAGCCCTCGAGGACCGGAATTGACCACCCCTGCTCTAAAGTGTCCAGCTTAAAAAATATACCATGCTAGATTTATTTAATGCCTTTTTCTGCATACCCTTACATCCTGATAGTCACCCACTTATGGCCTTTCAGTATCGAGGTCAGACTTACCAATGGACTAGGCTTCCACAGAGGTACAATGAGAGCCCCTCGGTATTCTCACAAATATTATCCCGAAATTTGGAGAGTTTTGAGAATTCTTTGCCAGAGGATGTGCAGTTAATTCACTATGTTGATGATTTATTACTCTCTGCTCCTACCCAGAAGTCTGTTTACAGTACACAGAACTCTTGCTTGACCATCTTGCACAGGCAGGATATAAGGTTAACCCCAGAAAGCACAAATTTGCCAAACTGAAGTTTTCTTTTTAGGGTTTACCCTGGGATTTCTTGAGAAGAAGCTTGTGTCCCCTGCACAAAGAATTGGATGAGCTTAGTAGCCTGTCAAACAGTTAAGGGTAGAATGCAGGATTTGGTGAGAGAGGTAATGGTGGTGGGGCCACTTGGCAATAGTGATCATAACATGACCAAATTTAAACTAATAACTGGAAGGGGGACAATAAGTAAATCTACAGCTCTAACACTAAACTTTCAAAAGGGAAACTTTGATAAAATGAGGAAAATAGTTAGAAAAAAACTGAAAGGTGCAGCCACAAAGGTTAAAAGTATTCAACATGCCGGACGACCATTTTGTGGACCTCAACGCCTCCTGGTTATGCGCCTTCCACTGACTTTTGTATACTTTTGGTTTCTTTCAGGAAGGCATTTATTGTTGGACTGGTTTTGTTCCTTATTAGACTGTGGTGTTACTTGCCTATATGCACCTGTTTAACTTTTCGTTGTGCTTTTGTTTTTTGGATCTGCTTTTAAGGCGGCCAGACTTGTCTCTCACGCTGGTCTGCCATTTCTTTTCTAGGTTCTGGGGGGGGGGGGGGGGGAGTGATCCATGCGGAAGGAAGTCTGATTCTCTATGGTTAGAGAATGGGTATTTTTGTTGCGAGGGGGATTCCTGGGTAGAGGGGAGGGGGGGAAGGGGGGGGAAGGGAACTCGGGACACGGGGTTTTTTTTAGTTTCTAGGTCTATACTATATGGATTCTTGTGGGATGCAGGTGGTCTTCTGGGTTTGGGTCTAGGCTGGGGGGCCCAAACTCCGCGACTTTATAATGGTTCACGCGGTTTCGTACTCCCTGTGCTTTCTTAGTGATGTCCCAATCAGTGCTGAGAATTGGGTCCTGGAATGTATCTGGGATTGGTTCCGTTGTTAAGCGCTATAAGGTGCTGCAGGCCTTACAACGCCATCAGGTACACGTTGCATTTTTGCAGGAAACGAAGTTAGATGCCTTAGAACACCAAAAGCTTCGTAGGATGTGGGTGCAGCAGGTTTTTTCAGCACACAGTTCTTCGCGGAGGGCAGGGGTTGCCATTTTGATTGGAAAACAAGTGTCTTTTTTCATTTGGAACGAGTGATAGCTGATGATGAGGGAAGGTATATTATTTTATACTGTCAAATACAGGGCAAGAGTTTTACCCTCTGTAACTTATATGCTCCCAATACCTACACCCATGCCTTCTATACCCACTTAATAGCATTGTTGGCTACGCACGCTCAGGGTCACCTCTTGATTGGGGGGGATTTTAATTGTGTATTGGACCCTGCTTTGGATCGCTCTACTAAAAAAGCTGGCCCAGGGGATGCATCGTCGAAGGGTGTTTCCTTGGTTTGTCAAGCATTAGATACCATTGATGCCTGGCGGACGCTTCACCCCTATGATTTGGAATTTACGCACATATCCCGAGCCCATGGTACGGGATCTAGAATTGATTATCTTTTGACTGGTGTCCGGGACTTTGCCCAGGTTTTGCGGGTGGAGCTGGGTCCGTTAGTGGTCTCCGATCACACTCCTATACTTTTGGATTTTTTAGTAAAACCCCTGGACTCCTCTCCATCGCTTTGGCGATTCCCGCACCGCCTCCTTGGAGACGGACCTTTTCGAACATATTTAGTCCAGCAGTGGACTGAGTATGTTACTCATAACAAGCAGCATGAGGATTCTCCATTGTTGTTTTGGGAGGCCGCGAAAGTGGTACTCCGAGGGGCATTGATAGCTTATTCTGCTCGTACTCATAAGGCTCAATTGGCACGTATTCATCTGCTGGAGGGGCGGTTACGGAAAGCTAAGTGTGATTATGAGCGGGCTCCCACACCACATCATAAATCAATGTTGCATACTATAATGACTGAACTAAACTCCCTTTTGTATGATAGGGCACGGAAATCTGTTTTTTACTTTAAGGCAAAGTATTATCATCAGGGCAATAAGTCAGGACGGCTTTTAGCCAATATGACAAAATCCTGGCAGAGTAGAACTCATATCACGGCGTTACAAACACCTGCGGGTAAGCTGGTTACCAAGGTCAAAGACATGGGAGACCTTTTTTGTGATTATTATAGACGGCTCTACAGTGCTGATTCAGTTTCGCCTGAGGCCATTGAGGCTTATCTCGCTCAATCTGGCCTTCCCCGTTTAACTGATGCTCAGTTGGAGCTTTTAAATCCACCAATACAACCGAAAGAGCTCCAGCTAGCCATTAAGCGGGCGAAGCCCCTGAAGGCGCCGGGTCCTGACGGATACCCAGCTGAGTTTTATAAAATTCTCCCCACACACATTGCTCTGCCACTAGCACAGATGCTTAATGATATCATTGAACACCCGGCTTCCCCTTTGTATCGCAACCAGGCGTACATAACGGTCATACCCAAGGACGGAAGGGATCCTACTCTGCCAGCCTCTTATAGGCCGATCTCCCTCCTAAATTTTGATGTGAAACTTTTGGCGAAAGTTATGGCGACTCGCCTGTCAACTCTATTACCTGGTATCATTCATGAGGATCAGGTGGGATTTGTCAAAGATCGCAGCTCTTCCTCTAATGTTAGAAAGGTGTTATCCTCCTTGGAAACTTGTCATTGGCAGGACATTCCATCCATCCTTATCAGCTTCGACGCTGAAAAAGCGTTTGATCGGGTGGGATGGCCTTTTATGTTTGCCGTCTTAGATTCCTTGGGTATTACCGGTTATTTTCGACTGGCGATTCAAGTTTTATATCATCACCCGGTTGCATCTATATTGTTAAATGGCACGCTGACGGACTCGTTTCCGATATGCCGGGGCACCCGTCAAGGCTGCCCCCTTTCCCCGCTTCTATTTATCCTCACGTTAGAACCCTTGTTGCACAAGATCAGGAACAATGCTCTGATTAAGGGTATCTCGCCTCGCCCTGGGGTGTCCGCCTCGTATAAGCTAGTTGCCTTCGCTGATGATCTCCTAGTACATCTCAGCTCCCCACATACATCCTGGGGAGCGCTAATGGGGGAAATGGATAGCTATGGCTCGCTGGCTGGCCTCAAGTTAAATTTAGACAAATCTTTCTACATGTTGACCATGCCTGGCTCTCAAACTTGGGTGCCGGATGATTTTCCCATCCCTCAGGCACCCCATTTCATTAAATACCTGGGGGTGCTTTTGCCAGAAACTCCTCATCTGCTGCATCTACTTAATCTTAAAGCTTTAATGAGGCAGACTGTAGATCTGCTGGCTAGGTGGGCTCACCTTCCCCTCACCTTGGCAGGGCGCATAGCTTTGTATAAAATGCTTGTCTTTCCAAAGTGGTTGTATGTCATGCAACTTCTTCCCATTGTTTGGACGAGGCGTGACATACAAGCCCAAGATGCGCAATTGCGAAGATTTCTATGGCAGGGTAAGAAACCTAGGATTGCCTTACAGACCCTTCATTTGTCCAAGAAAAGGGGTGGTTGGGGACTCCCTGATTTAAAAGTGTATAGTGTAGCCTGTCAGTTACGCCATGTTGCGGACTGGCTGATGACAACGTCTTACTACACTCCTCTATTTGCACAGCAAGCTAGGGTGCATCCTCTGAGTCTTGCTTATATTTTACATAAACCGTTGGCCCAGCTCCCTATCCACTTATGGACTAGCGTGTTAATTCGACCGGTGTACGCGGCATGGCGATGGGCATGTCAGCGTTTTAAGTTTCCCCGGGTGGTAACACATTTTTTGCCCTTACGAGGCAACTTAGATTTCCCACCGGGTATCCAGGACCGAGTCTTTGGCTCTTGGTACAAGAAAGGCATTAAGTCTGTATGGCAATTAGTGGATGATTCTAACCAGCTGTTTTCTTTTTCTCAGCTGCGAGACCACTATGGTCTACCTAATGTTCATTTTTATGCCTATTTGCAGGTTCGACACTATATTCATGCCTTGCGGTTGCCCGATCCGCACCATCCTGCTTGGGAGTTTTTATCAGATTTTCTGGATATGGCTGACCCCACGCGACATAGGCTCTCCTTTTGGTATCGCCTGCTAGAAGCCCATAGGGACCATTCTTTGTGGGAGAGAGTGGTAGCTGGCTGGAACAGGGAATTGGGCACCTCTCTCACTACACCTTATTATCGTCAGTGTTTCTCACGAGCTGCTTTTTTTTCTGTCCCCCTCCCTTTACAGGAACTGCAGTTTAAGTTTTTACATAGATTTTATGTGGCCCCTGCGCAAGCGTGTAGGATGGGGACGGGCAGCACAGGCTGTTGTTTAAAGTGTGGAGCTCCCCGAGGTACACTGGGTCACCTGTTTTGGGCCCGCCCTCAGATTAGTTCCTTTTGGCGGCAGGTGCATCTCTACCTCCAACAAACATGTGCCCTTCGCTTTGCGTTTCATTTTAATGTTTTTCTATGGGATGATAGTCGGGGCATAACTTTTATTAAGTCAAATACGAGGTGGTGGTTTCGACGTGATCTTGTTAGCAAAGAAATGTATCTTACAAAAATGGATAGTAGCTGATCCCCCAACTTTAACACAACTTCGTAATGCAATCCATCAGGCTTGTCTGTTGGATAAGTATATTGCTAAGGTAGAGTGGTTTCGACCCTGTGCCCATTTTGTGAATCGCTGGGAAACGTATCTAAACTTTGTCTCTCCTGCTGTGCGCAGTTCACTCCTTAATGATTTACCATTGGGGTAGACTGAGGGGGGACAACCTGCCTGCATCTCTCTTCTGGTTCCAGACCTTACTTGTTAGATTTCTTTTTGATTCTTCTGACCGATGTCCCGAGGGGGGGGGGGGGGAGGAGTTGGGGACCTGTTTAACTGTATGTGGAGTTTTGGAGTTTTCCCCATCGCTGGTTTCTGGCCTAAAAGAGTGTGGCTGGACTTCAGCATTTGTTGAATCAGTTTTCTCTGTTTGAACTGTACATACACTTGTGGGTATAAGAAAATGTGACTGTTTGAGTTGTATGGTTGCACTTGTTTGTTGCTTTTGTCACTACAATAAAAATCAATATACAAAAAAAAAAAAGTATTCAACAGGCATGGACATTGTTTAAAAATACAATCCTAGAGGTGCAGTCCAGATGTATTCCATGCATTAAGAAGGGTGGAAGGAAGGCAAAATGATTACCGTCATGGTTAAAAGGTGAGGTGAAAGAAGCTATTTTAGCCAAAAAACATCCTTCAAAAATTGGAAGAAGGATCCATCTGAAGAAAATAGGATAAAACATAAGCATTGTCAAGTTAAATGTAAAACATTGATAAGACAGGCGAAGAGAGAATTTGAAATGAAGTTGGCCATAGAGGCAAAAACTCATAATAAAAACATTTTTAAATATATCGAAAGCAAGAAACCTGTGAGGGAGTCGGTTGGACCATTAGATGCCCGAGGGGTTAAGGGGGCTCTTAGGGAAGATAAGAAGATAAGGGAAGATAAGACTTTTCTTAGTCTCTTCTAGACTCTAGACCTCTTTCTGTCTTGCCTCTTGGGACTTCGCAATTCTATGATCTGTGTTGTCTTGTTTTGTCCAGTCCTGTCCTGTCATAGTTGTTCAGGCCCTAGTCTCTGTTCCTGTGTTCCTGAGTTCTCCACTCACCTGTACTCTTCCTATGTTCACTCTTACCTCCATGCAGCTCCAGTCCATTCCTGTGTTTCAGTTCACTCTTACCTCAATGCAGCTCCAGTCCATTCTTGAGCTCCATACAAGCCTGTACTCTGTTCCTGAGCTCCAGCTCAGCTGCATGCCATTCCTGAGCTTCAGCCCTGTCTGAACATCGTCCTTTGCTCCAGCCTCACCGGACTAAATCTAGCCATAACCCATCATGCCATACTGTGCCTCTCTGGAGGTGGTGCCCACCACCCTTCCCCAGCACTGAACCTGCAACATATTGCTTCTGCATTCCTGAGTTCTTGTGTTCCTGTGTTCTCTTGTCCAGCCTTGCCTTACTCAGTCTCACCCAGCCTGTCTCGTCCAGCCCTCTCCTGCTATTCACTTCCAGTGTCTCATTGTCTATCTTCGTCTATCTTTGGTTTGATCTCCTGCAACTGACCATAGCCTTCGACCTGATCACATTTGCCTGCTGTCTGGAACTGATCATTGATTGGAACTGATGGCACTTTCTTGCCACCCATCCTGACTCCTGGCCTGTTCACAATATCTCCAGTCTGCTGCCTGTCTTGACCCTGGCATGGGTCTCTAGGGTGATAAAGAGAGAAAAGGAGTCCTGCCAGCCGCCAGAACTCAAGGGCTCAACTTGTGGGTGAGGTGACTGGTATGGGTGAAGCTCCAGTCTGTTCCACTTCAGGGCTCATTCGTAACTGTCTGCATAGGTCTCATAGGTTCACCTATGTGATTGTGTCAACTATGCCACAGCACAAAGGGTTCACTTCCACACGACTCATCATAGTTTGCTGAGGCCATGAGCTCGCAGGCACACCTCAGGCCTTCACCATTGCTGGGTAAGCTGACCAGTTGAAGCAGCAGCAGTAGCACCAATTGAATATGATGGCCAACTACCTTCAGGACCTATCTACTTGTTCAGTTCCCACAGTGGCATCTCCCACACAGTCTGCTACTCCCATGCTCCATCTATCTTTCCCCCCTCCCAAGGTACAATGGGGTCCCCATGAAGTGTAGAGGTTTCTTGAAACAATGCTAGATGCAGTTTGAATTGCAAGTACCCCTCTTCTCTTCCAACCAAGTCAAGGTTCTATATATCCTGTCCTTGTTGCCTGGGCTCTGTCTTAGTCTGGGCTTCACCTCTCTGGGAGAGAGATGATCCATTCATAGGAAATCTGGGCAACATATAGAAAGACACGGTTTAATGGAACAAAGTCAGCATGGCTTTACCCAAGGCAAGTCTTGATCACAAATCTGCTTCACTTTTTTGAAGGAGTTAATAAACATGTGGATACAGGTGAACCGGTAGATGTAGTATACTTGGATTTTCAGAAGGCATTTGACAAAGTTCCTCATGAGAGGCTTCTAGGAAAAGTAAAAAGTCATGGGATAGGTGGTGATGTCCTTTCGTGGATTACAAACTGGCTAAAAGACAGGAAACAGAGAGTAGGATTAAATGGACAATTTTCTCAGTGGAAGGGAGTGGGCAGTGGAGTGCCTCAGGGATCTGTACTGGGACCCTTACTTTTCAATATATTTATAAATGATCTGGAAAGAAATACGACGAGTGAGATAATCAAATTTGCAGATGATACAAAATTGTTCAGAGTAGTTAAATCACAAGCAGATTGTGATAAATTGCAGGAAGACCTTGTGAGGCTGGAAAATTGGGCATCTTAATGGCAGATGAAATTTAATGTGGACAAGTGCAAGGTGATGCATATAGGGAAAAATAACCCATGCTGTAGTTACCCAAGAAAGAGATCTAGGCGTCATAGTGGATAACACATTGAAATCATCGGTTCAGTGTGTTGTGGCAGTCAAAAAAGCAAACAGAATGTTGGGAATTATTAGAAAGGGAATGGTGAATAAAACGGAAAATGTCATAATGCCTCTGTATCGCTCCATGGTGAGAATATTGTGTACAATTCTGGTCGCCGCATCTCAAAAAAGACATAATTGCGATGGAGAAGGGACAGAGAAGGGCTACCAAAATGATAAAGGGAATGGAACAGCTCCCCTATGAGGAAAGACTAAAGAGGTTAGGACTTTTCAGCTTGGAGAAGAGACGGCTGAGGGGGGATATGATAGAGGTGTTTAAAATCATGAGAGGTCTAGAATGGGTAGATGTGAATCGTTTTTTTACTCTTTCGGATAATAGAAAGACTAGGGGGCACTCCATGAAGTTAGCATGGAGTGCCCCCTAGTCCTTTTTCACTCAACGTACAATTAAACTCTGGAATTTGTTGCCAGAGGATGTGGTTAGTGCAGTTAGTATAGCTGTGTTTAAAAAAGGATTGGATAAGTTCTTGGACGCGAAGTCCATTAGTATTAATTACTATTAAGTCCATTACTATTAATTAATTTGACTTAGATAATAACCACCACTATTACTAGCAACCTTAACATGGAATAGACTTAGTTTTTGGGTACTTGCCAGGTTCTTATGGTCTGGATTGGCCACTGTTGGAAACAGGATGCTGGGCTTGATGGACCCTTGGTCTGACCCAGTATGGCATGTTCTTATGTTCTTAAGAATTTGTCTGGAAATTTGATGAACCCAATCACACATTTCCCATGGAAATGGAGCTACTCCAGATCATACAAGGCTTCTGCTCCTTAGAATAAACAGTTCATTTCTGAATTTGGCACCTGAACAGCAATGGGGCAATGCCTTTATCAGGAAAGGGCTGTCTGAATGCACCAAAGATGAGCTGGGCAGCTGGGACTTTCTTACTTCCTTGAGGTTTTAATCAGTCTGGCAATCATCTTGGATCTTAGTTTCCAGGAATGAGCTTGAGAGAAGTGCTTGACTCATCATCCCATTTGGCTTGCCCCCAGCTTTCTGTGATCTGTGACTACCAGATCATCTTCAGAACCAGTCCCTTCACAGGAAGAGTCTATGCAAGTGGATCACCTCAAGTTGTCTTCTGAAGAGAAGCAGAGGCATAGACACCTCAATCTGTGCCTATACTGTGCCACTGCTGGGCACTTTGCAAACTGATGCCTGGTGAATCCGGAAAACACCAGTTCTTAGGTCTCATGGGAGAGGCCACCCTAGGTTGACCACGTTCCTCTCCACAAACCCTGGTTCTGACTTGCCTGTGTTTTGGGAAAACCCGTGTGGATACTGAGGCCTTCCTTGATACCAACATCGGTAGCAATTTCATTCATGAATCCTTGGTGAATTAGTATGGTATCCCGATTATCCCACTAGATAAAGCACTCACAATCTCTTTCATTCATGGAGAACCTCTACTAGGGCATATGCCACCACCCCAATATATATGCAGACTGGCCCACTGCACAAAGAGCAGATCAAGCTATATGTGTTTCCCAAGGCTGTTAATGTCTTGATCTTGGGTCTACCTTGGTTCATGCTGCATCAACCTAATATTAATTGAGACATTTTATAGACAGCTCAATGAGTCCCCATTGTCATGAACAATGCCTCTCTAAGGTTTTACCTATTGTTCCCCTTATCTAAGCAGTCACTGTAGAACTATCTGGCCTGCCATCACAATATGCAGAGTATGCTGATATTTTTAGCAAGAAGTTGGTGGAAATCCTTCCCCCACATTGCTCCTATGACTGCCTCATTGATTTGATTCCAGGAAAGGTATCCCCCCAAGGAAAAAATCTATCCTATCTCCATGCCAGAGACAGAGGTAATGTTGAAATATATCAGAGAGAACCTGAATAGAGGGTTCATTTAGCCATCATCATCGCCCATTGAAGCCAGCTTCTTCTTTGTTGGGAAAATAAGACAGTTTGTTATGACCTTGCATTGATTATCATGGGCTCAATGCAATTACCAAGAAAACACAATATTCTCTTTTGTTGATTAAAGAACTCTTCAACCGTCTGAGATGTGCAGATATTTACCAAGCGGGACCTCACTAGGGAATACAATTTAATTAGAATTCAGAAGGTAATGAATGGAAGATGTCTTTCAATACCAGGGATGAACACTAGGAGTACCTGGTGATGCCCTTCGGCTTATGCAACACCTCTGCTGCTTTCAGTTTATGCTCAATGAGATATTCCATGATCTTCTCTACTCTCATGTGGTAGTACATCTGGATGATATCCTTTTGTTTTTGAAATCTTTGGAACAGCATTGGGATCATGTAAAGCAAGTCCTTCAGAGGCTCAGAGAACATAATCTTTATGTTAAATTAGAGAAATGCACTTTCGAGCAAGAAGAACTGTTTCTTGGCATTATCATTTTCCAGCAGGGTCTACAGATGGATTCTGAGAAGTTGAAAGCCATCCTGGAATGGCCTCAGCCTGTAGGTCTCAAGGCTCCAAAACGCTTCCTCAGGTTCACAAATTATGGTAGACAATTCATTCATGGCTACTCCTTCGTGGCTTGCTCCTCTTCCAGCCCTGACCCAAAAGGGTTCTGATACTAAGAAATGAACTGAGGAAGTTTTCCAGATATTTAACCATCTCAAGGAGTAATTCACTCAGAACCCATGTCTATATCACCTGGACCCTTCTAAGCCATTCATACTGAAGATAGATGAGGATAACTTTGAAACTACTGCTCGTGCCCTCATATGTGCATGTATATAGGTGCGCAATAATCTAGTCTAGTATTTTATAACCTATGCATATTAAATGATATATGCAAGTTAAAATATACAGGCAAATGTACTCTGCAACAAGTTATGTGCATGTGTAAAAAAAAAAAAAAAGCGTGAACACATATTGCATTTATCCAGATAAGGTCTGATCTATCTGGCTACATATTGGCACTTATCTGGATATGTTACAATTTATCTTTAACGCTTAAAAACGCTATTTATCCAGCTAAGTCAGACAGTCAGATAAGTGTTAAATAGTGCTTTTGAGCCTTCTTGTCCTGCTCAGGTTTGCCCTTGGCCTCCAGGCCTTCCAGTATTCATTTATTTATTTTATTTAAAATATTTGATACCTACCCTTCCACATAATAGTTAAAAACAAACATTACATCTTAAAACAGCAGCAAAATTCAAGTAAGGTCACTGTAAGCTAGCTGGAAAAAATAAATCTTTAATGCCTTTTTGAACAGGTTTGGCTCCTTTAAAGAATACAACTCAGCTGGCAATGAATTCCATAAGTTAGGTCCTGCAAATGAAAAGGTATGTTCAAGTGTCTCATCCAGATGTGCATGCCTGTGAGATGGAATTTCAAGTAGCCCCTGATTTGAAGGCGAAGAGTCTGCCTAGGTGTAAAAATTTGTGGTGTTGTGTTGATTCAGGATGATGGTGCATTGTTAAGTAGATTGTGAATGTCTGATAGTTATAAATTAATATTGTATGCATGTAAGTGCATATATGCTGTTTTACAAATCTCAAGAGTATGTGTGTACTTGTAATGTTGCACATAAATGTAAACAGGGAAAAATGGGGAAATCTAGGGACATTCCAAGGTGGGGTTCAGAAATAAATGTGCAAGTTGCTAGTATTTAGTAAGCGATATACTGAGCTTGTCTGAACACTTTTACACCTGCTAATTGACATGCAGAATTGAAATTAGACTTGCCTTTTCACTGCAGTTTTTGAGTAGGGGGTTCAGGGTGACATGCTGGAGGGTCTAGATCAGGGGTGGGCAATTCCGGTCCTCGAGGGCTGCAAACCAGTCTGGTTTTCAGGATATCCTTAATGAATATGCATGAGAGAGACCTGCATACACCCTGCCTCAGTTGTATGCAAATCTATTTCATGCATATTCATTAGGGGTATCCTGAAAACCCAACTGGTTTGCAGCCCTTGAGGTCCGGACTTGCCCACCCCTGGTCTAGATGAACTAGTGGAAGTTTCAGCAAATTGGTGATTCTAATAATGCACACAAGTTAGAATTTTCAGAAGTATTTACATGCTTAAAATGGGTTTCATATGTATAAATGCACTTTACCTCAGTAAATGGGCTTTTGAAAATTGCTACAATATGTTGCATTTACATGTGTAACTCCTTTGAAAATTTGCCTGTTACTTTATAAAATACCAGCCTTTGCATTTAATTCTGGGTTATTACGTGCATACTTTTTGTACAGAAATATGCGGTATTTTATAAACAATGCAGTTCCTGCAACAGCATTCATATAATACTAGCATAAATCTCCACTGCCCACTTTTGCATAAAAATGCTATACCATAGATAATTTTGAAGGTTGGGCTCTGTGTGTTAAAAGCAGCAAAAATAATGAAATGAATTTTCAAAGTTGTTACATGTCTAAAAGTAGCAATTTTCAAAAGCCCATTTTTGCATGCAAGGTCTCTTTAAGCATGAAAATAATTTTGAAAATTGCCTCCAAAGATTGGAAGAAATAGTGTCTAGAGAATCGGATGACATGCTTGTTTAAATAACATGGAAAGTTGATAAGCTATTTGCAGAACCACTGTACTGATTTGTAAGATGTACAGAAGAAACTGAATTTCATAAACCTTATGTGATCCTTACAGTCTTTGCAACTGATTTCCTAAGCTCCCCCCCCCCCCCCCATAGAGACAGAATGGGAGAAAGCCTTAGTAAATCAGGCCCTTTGATTTTAGGTAAATGTAAGATTAAAGACTAGATGTCTTTCTGTTTTACTATGGGATCAAGCTGAAGGGGTTTAATAGCTCAGAAGAAAATCAAATCAAAAAGTCATGCCAATGATAACCGAAGAAACAGTTTAAAATATCATTCTGGTGAGAAAACTGAACATCATGCTGCATCTTTGCTGTGCAGAAATCACTGGGCAACTTTTTTGTTGAAATAAAAGTTAAATACTATATTTTATACATCAAAATTATTTATTCTAATGTTTTAGGGTGTATTGTGTTTAACAAAGTCATTGTTTCTGTAGGAGAAAAATGCATCTCACTGAGATCTTGGAATAATTTATTTTATTGATTATACTATATTCTTACAGTATGATTAATGGATAATGCTAGTCACCATGACAATTTTATGGAGTTTTCTCTATGGGTACTAATGTATGCATGGTTAATTGAACCTCATTCATTCTTATCTAAGATCAATAAATCCTCTCCCCACCCAAAAAACAAACAAAAAACATAGGTTGTTTTATATCGAATATTGTAGAGACACCTAAAATGAAATATAGCCATTGAAATCTAACAGTAACCAGAGACATCACATAAATATTCTGATACTTGCTGCAAGCAATCCCTGCAGTTTTGTTGAAATCACTGGAGCTGATAATAAGTTGATTGGGGGCTGACAAAAGATTTCATTGATCAGCACTGTGGGTAAATACATTTTAAATATTTTTAGCTCTTAAAAGTAGTGCTATTTTATTGATCTTTGTGACACAGAGTACCTGAATGTAATCTGCTTTGAAGTGCCAAAAAGAATATAATAATAATAAATACAATACAATCAACTATAAAAAATGAAGTAATATTGGTCCCAACACATAGGGGGGTCATTTTCGTAGCGTATCTCACGCAGAAAGGGATTCTTCGCACACGAAAAGTACCTTCTGATGTGCGATAGCTAGCTCGGGGCAGAGTCGGGGCGTCGGGGCAGACACGGCAGAAAGATCGCTGGCTGCGAAAAGGTAAGAACCTTTTTCGCTGCTAGTAGCGTGCCCAATAGCACCACCTTTTACAATGGTGCTATTGGGTGCGAAAGCCGGCAGCGATCGCACCGCGGAGGTGTGATCGCTGCCAGCTTTTGCAGGCCCGCCCCCCGCTTCACCACCCCACCCCTTGTTAGTGCCGGGATTTACTATTCTCTGCAAGAATAATGAATCCAGGCCATAGTGGCTATGCATAAAACATAGAAACATGATGACAGAAAATTAATTTAGCATCCAATTAATTTAGCATTTCAATTCCCATCACTTAGAGATCCCCTGTAATTATTCCATACTTTCTTGAATTCAGATACTATTTTTGTCTCCACCATTTCCACTAAGAAGCCATTCCATGCATCCACAACCTTCTCTGTAAAGAAATATTTCCTAAGATTATTCCTGAGTCTACCCCTTTTCAACCTTATCTCATGACCCCTCGTTCTAGAGCCTCCTTTCCATTGTTATTTGTAAAAGTCTCAACTCCTGTGCATGGAAACCTTTGAGATATTTGAATGTCTCTGTCACATCTCCCTTACCTCACCTTTACTCTAGGGTATACATGTTTAGATCTTTAAGTCTATCCCCATATGCTTTAGAATGAAGACCACTGACCATTTTAAGAGCCACCCTCTGGACTGACTCCATCCTGTTTATATCCTTTTGAAGAAGAATTGTACACAGTATTCCAAATGACCTGTACTGAAGAAATATCACTTTTCTTTTTCTGCTGAGCATTCCTTTCCCTATGCATCCAAGCATCTTCCTGGTTTTTATTTTTTTTTACTTTTACTTTTCTAATTTTTACAGATTTCAAACTGAGGTTTGTAGTTTGAAAATGATGTTAGAAGTTACTCTTTTCTCTTCATTCAGTCATAATTTCCTAATATAAAATCATACAGCCAGTTGGTGATATTAGAACTACCATTGCTTTGGCAGCACAGTGGGTAATCTTGTTGGTATTTAAAGTATAATGTTGAAACAAGTGGGCCAGTGTTTCTGTTTTTTAAAGGGAGAAGAGAGGGCAGGAGCAAGTGGACACCACTACTGCCCATTCAATACCACTGCCATCACCAGACCCCAGAAAAGAGTAAATGGGTGCCAGAGAGGAATTTAAAGGGGGAAGAAGAGGGGTTGGAGAGGCCCACTGGGCCAGGCTGTCCTGAAGGGGGAGATGTGTTTCAAACATTTTTTTTGCTTTATTTATTTTTTGAGGGGGTAAATGTTTTTTTTTTTCAATTTGCTAAATAAACCAAACTCAAAAAAACAGAACAAACAAATCATTAAACAAACCACAAAAATAAAAATTTCTCCAAACAACAACAAAAAAATTATCTTTGGGTTATGCAACCCTTGTCTCCAAAGCTGCAAGTGCAGAGAAACCAAAGGGCCTAGTGTTCAATTTCGAGGACAATTTTGAAAGAGTGCAAAATTTCCTTTTAAAAATGAATTTCCTAGCAGGGATAAGAACATAAGAACATGCCATACTGGGTCAGACCAAGGGTCCATCAAGCCCAGCATCCTGTTTCCAAGAGTGGCCAATCCAGGCTATAAGAACCTGGCAAGTACCCAAAAACTAAGTCTATTCAATGTTACCGTTGCTAGTAATAGCAGTGGCTATTTTCTAACAGGCTGTTACAGTAAGTTGCGATAGGGAGAGCTGCGTTAGTGCAGGGCGCACCCGCGGTTGCCGCACGCACAGTCCAGCTCACCTACCGCTCGATACTGTATGTAAATAGCTTGCAAATGCAAGCTGCGTCTAAGAAGCGTCCGTCAAGCGTTAGGGCCCGTGCAACCCATTTTACTGTATAGAGCGCTATACAGTATCCTGGGTGCACTGGCCTAACGCTTCATGGACACGCTGGTATCTGTCATTTCAAATGACATTTGAAATGACAGGTACCAGGAAGTGGAAGGTTCTCCTACGCTCGGGATTGCCAGCCCTCTCTCCTCTCCTCCCGAAGCAAGCAACGAAAGTGGAAAAAACGAAAAAAAAAAAAGTAGCAAGAGAGAGAGGGGAGAGAGGACGGGCAATCCTACGCTCGGGATTGCCAGTCCTCTCTCCCCTCCTCCCGAAACTAGGCGTGAAAAGCATCCTTGCTTTTCGGTAGGAGGGGAGAGAGGACTGGCAGTGAAAAACAACGAAGCGACTTACTTTTTTTGCAGCCCCCCTCCGGAGACTGACATCGGCGATGACAGACGTGGCTCCCCTGCCTCCAGCTGCCCGCGAAGATAGACGCATCGCACGGGCAAAAGCGGCCCCTGTGGGTGCAATTGGCTGCTCAAGACGTGACGTCACGACGTTTGACATCACGGCATGTGACGTCACATCTTGAGCAGCCAATTGTACGCACAGGGGCCGCTTTCGCCCGTGCGATGCATCTATCTTCGCGGGCAGCTGGAGGCAGGGGAGCTGCGGTCCCTCGTCGCCGATGTCCGTCTCCGGAGGGGGGCTGCAAAAAAAGTAAGTCGCTTCGTTGCTTTTTACTGCCAGTCCTCTCTCCCCTCCTCCCGAAAAGCAAGGCTGATTTTCGCGCCTTGCTTCGGGAGGAGGGGAGAGAGGACTGGCAATCCCGAGCGTAGAATTGCCCGTCCTCTCTCCCCTCTCTCTCTTGCTACTTTTTTTTTTTTCGCGTTTTCGCTTTTTTCCGCTTTCATTGCTTCGGGAGGAGGGGAGAGGACTGGGGCTGCCCGGGAGACCAGCACCCATGGACGCGACCAGGGCAGGTGAGCAGGGGCTGGGGGAAAGTTTGCCGCCTACCATTACCCCTGCCACTAACGCAGGGGTAAGGGTAGGCGGTAAGTTAGCAGGTTAAACGCGCGGCAAAATGGCAGGGTAAAAATGCGATAGTCAGGGCGCGCGTTACTGTATGGGAGGGAATAGCTAATTCGATCGTTTACATGTAATATACATGCTGCGGTCGGAAGGGGTTACCCGGTGATTAAAGGACGCGGTAAGAGTAGGTTAAAGGGGATTGTGTATCGCAGGAAGGGCTAACGCGGCCGAAAAGTGGGTAGAAAGCGGGTTAGGAGCAGGGTAACCGCGGCCGCACTTTACTGTATTGACCTGTAAGCCAACTTAATTAATAGCAGGTAATGGACTTCTCCTCCAAGAGCTTATCCAATCCTTTTTTAAACACAGCTATACTAACTGCACTAACCACATCCTCTGACAACAAATTCCAGAGTTTAATTGTGCGTTGAGTAAAAAAGAACTTTCTCCGATTAGTTTTAAATGTGCTACATGCTAACTTCATGGAGTGCTCCCTAGTCTTTCTATTATCTGAAAAAGTAAATAACCGATTCACATCTACCCGATCTAAACCTCTCATGATTTTAAATACCTCTATAATATCCCCCCTCAGTCATTTCTTCTCCAAGCTGAAAAGTCCTAACCTCTTTAGTCTTTCCTCATAGGGGAGCTCTTCCATTCCCCTTATCATTTTGGTAGCCCTTCTCTGTACCTTTTCCATCGCAATTATATATTTTTTGGGATGCAGCGACCAGAATTGTACACAGTATTCAAGGTGCGGTCTCACCATGGAGCGATACAGAGGCATTATGACATTTTCCGTTTTATTCACCATTCCCTTTCTAATAATTCCCAACATTCTGTTTGCTTTTTTGACTGCCGCAGCACACTGAACTGACGATTTCATTGTGTTATCCACTATGACGCTTAGATCTCTTTCTTGGGTTGTAGCACCTAATATGGAACCTAACATTGTGTAACTATAGCATGGGTTATTTTTCCCTATATGCATCACCTTGCACTTATCCACATTAAATTTCATCTGCCATTTTGATGCCCAATTTTCCAGTCTCACAAGGTCTTCCTGCAATTTATCACAATCTGCTTGTGATTTAACTACTCTGAACAATTTTGTATCATCTGCAAATTTGATTATCTCACTCGTCGTATTTCTTTCCAGATCATTTATAAATATATTGAAAAGTAAGGGTACCAATACAGATCCCTGAGGCACTCCACTGTCCACACCCTTCCACTGAGAAAATTGTCCATTTAATCCTACTCTCTGTTTCCTGTCTTTTAGCCAGTTTGCAATCCATGAAAGGACATCACCACCTATCCCATGACGTTTTACTTTTCCCAGAAGCCTCTCATGAGGAACTTTGTCAAACGCCTTCTGAAAATCCAAGTATACAACATCTACTGGTTCACCTTTATCCACAAGTTTATTAACGCCTTCAAAAAAGTGAAGCAGATTTGTGAGGCAAGACTTGCCTTGGGTAAAGCCATGCTGACTTTGTTCCATTAAACCAGTCTTTCTATATGTTCTGTGATTTTGATGTTTAGAACACTTTCCACTATTTTTCCTGGCACTGAAGTCAGGCTAACCAGTCTGTAGTTTCCCGGATCACCCCTGGAGCCCTTTTTAAATATTGGGGTTATATTAGTTATCCTCCAGTCTTCAGGTACAATGGATGATTTTAATGATAGGTTACAAATTTTTACTAATAGGTCTAAAATTTCATTTTTTAGTTCCTTCAGAACTCTGGGGTGTATACCATCCGGTCCAGGTGATTTACTACTCTTCAATTTGTCAATCAGGTCTACCACATCTTCTAGGTTCACCGTGATTTGATTCAGTCCATCTGAATCATTGCCCATGAAAACCTTCTCCAGTACGGGTACCTCCCCAACATCTTCTTTCGTAAACACCGAAGCAAAGAAATCATTTAATCTTTCTGTGATGGCCTTATCTTCTCTAAGTGCCCCTTTAACCCCTCGATCATCTAATGGTCCAACTGACTCCCTCACAGGCTTTCTGCTTCGGATATATTTTAAAAAGTTTTTACTGTGAGTTTTTGCCTCTATGGCCAACTTCTTTTCAAATTCTCTCTTAGCCTGTCTTATCAATGTCTTACATTTAACTTGCCAACATTTATGTATTATCCTATTTTCTTCTGTTGGATCCTTCTTCCAATTTTTGAATGAAGATCTTTTGGCTAAAATAGCTTCTTTCACCTCCCCTTTTAACCAAGCCGGTAATCGTTTTGCCTTCTTTCTACCTTTCTTAATGTGTGGAATACATCTGGACTGTGCTTCTAGAATGGTACTTTTTAACAATGACCACACCTCTTGCATATTTTTTTACTTTTGTAGCTGCTCCTTTCAGTTTTTTTCTAACAATTTTTCTCATTTTATCAAAGTTTCCCTTTTGAAAGTTTAGCATGAGAGCCATAGATTTGCATACTGTTCCTCTTCCAGTCATTAATTCAAATTTGACCATATTATGATCACTATTGCCAAGTGGCCCCACCACCGTTAACTCTCTCACCAAGTCCTCTGCTTCACTGAGAATTAGATCTAAAATTGCTCCCTCTCTCATCTGTTCCTGAACCAATTGCTCCATAAAGCTATCATTTATTCCATCCAGGTAAAGTTTGCAGATGCTAATTCCCTGACAGCATGTAGGCACAGAGTGTAAAAAATGGACTCCTTGCACATACAATACCTTGTGTATAAAAAAGGGAACCGTCTATCAGATTCAAATTAACATGCCAAACAATCCATCCTTCCTAAATCCTTATAAATAAATGTAAACCACATCAGCAATCGTGACAACATGTCTTCTTAAAGCTCAAAAGGCCATCCGGATAACTGAATCATTTGCGGTGTCAGTTACAAAAAAATATAGAAAAATAGTATTTGCATTTAAAATCGTAACTTTGTAACAAAAATGACCATGGATCTACAATGGCCAATATTTCACACAACTGAAAAATTCCCACACTCAATTGCTAGTATATAAAAAAGGGAAACCATCTATGAGATTCAAATTAACATGCCAAGCAATCCATCCTTCCTAAATCCTTATGAATAAATGTAAACCGCATCAGCAAGCATGACAACGTACCTTCTTTAACTGAAACTGACACTGACACCTTCTTTAACTGACACTGCAAATGATTGACAACTCAATCATTTGCAGTGTCAGTTACTATTTTTCTATATTTTTTGTATTTTCATTTAAAATCATAACTTGCAACAAAAATGACCATGGCTCTACTTTCTTGACATGGAAGGAGGATTATAAATGACTGTGTGGCTTCTGAGGAAGCAAGTTGTGTGAAACATCGGCCCTTGTAGAGCCACGGTAATTTTTGTTGCAAAGTTATGATTTTAAATGCAAATACAAAAAAATATAGAAAAATAGTAACTGTCACCGCAAATGATTGAGTTGTCCGGACGGCCTTTTGAGATAAAGAAGACACATTGTCAGGCTTGCTGATGAGGTTTATATTTATTCATAAGAATTTAGGAAGGATGGATTGTTTGGCATGTTAATTTGAATCTCATAGATGGTTCCCTTTTTTTATACACTAGCGATTAAGTGTGGAAATTTTTTCAGCTCTTTTTCGTTTACATACAATACCTTGCCAGTCTAACTCTGGCCCCCAACCACAGTGCTGCTCCTTTTCCCCATGTTTAATAGAAGAGGGTTGTTGACAGCACATGTACTTTTATCGATTAGGTGGGAGATGAGACAATTTCATAGGGGACCTTCTCCATGTGTGAACACCAGTTTACCTTCAGAAAACCAAGCTTGTGAGTACCAGACTCCACCAGTCATTGTTAAGAACATAAGAAAATGCCATACTGGGTCAGACCAAGGGTCCATCAAGCCCAGCATCCTGTTTCCAACAGTGGCCAATCCAGGCCATAAGAACCTGGCAAGTACCCAAAAACTAAGTCTATTCCATGTTACCATTGCTAATGGTAGTGGCTGTTCTCTAAGTGAACTTAATAGCAGGTAATGGACTTCTCCTTCAAGAACTTATCCAATCCTTTTTTAAACACAGCTATACTAACTGCACTAACCACATGCTCTGGCAACAAATTCCAGAGTTTAATTGTGCGTTGAGTAAAAAAGAACTTTCTCCGATTAGTTTTAAATGTGCCCCATGCTAACTTCATGGAGTGCCCCCTAGTCTTTCTATTATCCGAAAGAGTAAATAACCGATTCACATCTACTCAGTCTAGACCTCTCATGATTTTAAACACCTCTATCGTATCCCCCCTCAGTCGTCTCTTCTCCAAGCTGAAAATTCCTAACCTCTTTAGTCTTTCCTCATAGGGGAGCTGTTCCATTCCCCTTATCATTTTGGAAGCCCTTCTCTGTACCTTCTCCATCGCAATTATATCTTTTTTGAGATGCAGCGACCAGAATTGTACACAGTATTCAAGGTGCGGTCTCACCATGGAGCGATACCTTTTGTATGCAACATTTATATAATAACTATTGCTGGAACCTTCTGGCCTACATCCTTTGTTACATGTTACCACTGAACCCACAACCTCAGTGCTAGGAAGGAGGGCGGAACTGCAAATGTGTAACAATATTGCTAATTGTGCCAAAGCCAGGACTGTGATTATACATTATCCTTTTCAGGGGTTCATGTTAGGAAAGAGGAAGTAAAGCACTGATATATGTGGCTGTCCTGCAGCTTGTGAGGTGGTGTGATGTGGTCTAGACCCCTTAAAATGGACCACAGTAAGTGAGAGAAGCAGCATTGGGTAGACCCAGGGTTGGAGCCTTGTGGTGAAAGATGATCAGGACTCCAACCCTGTCTTGAACTGCTAATTCAAACAGAGCAGGAATACAAACCAGAGGCTGCTGGAATCAAGAAGAGGATAGGTTGCAACAAGCTGCTCATGGATGTGGAGATTTTGCCAGGCAAGTGAAGGCTGTAGATCAGATAAAGTAGCCTTCTGTGGTTGGGCACAGTAAAGGAGTTTAGTTTGTCTTCATTTATATGATTTAAGTTTGTTTCTGGACTAGAACACACATCATCGGGGCTGCAAGAAATGAACATCTTGCTAATAAAGAGGATGAGAGTTGATAGACACATTAAAGAGAATTACTTTAATTGACCCCAGATTCCATGGAATGAATCACTAAAAGTATAAAGAAGAGAATGGCACAATGACACTTTTCACAGATAGGCTATGCTTTCATTGTCCATGCCTTACTTGCAGCTTAAAGTGATGCCAGTAGGAAGTAGGAGGAGACTTATTCAAAGCCAAAATCTTGTTATAAACAAAACAACTCAAGTTGTAAACACTATTATCAGTATAATTTGTCTTTTTGAACAAAATAAAGCAGCTTGAATATACATAACACTGAGGAAGTTACTGTTTTTATTCCTTAACCCCTGAGGTCTACCACACCATCATAGCTATATTCAAAAGTCTTTACCAAGAGACAGTTATATGCAGAGAGGCTCTGTGAAAATGAATGGTGATTCTCACAGGCCTGGAGGCAAACTAGTCTGACTCCAGTCTTTCTTAAAACAGTATATCTTTATTATAGCTTTACACATGCACAACAGTAGATGGCATTACCTTCAGAACAGTGTACTCTCTTTACATACAGTTCAGTTCTGCTTCCTTCAGTACTCACAGTTCAGCTTCATCTCTGCTCAGTGTTTGGAAGTGTTACATTACAGGAGCTGCCTTCTTCCTGGAGACCCGGGCCTGGTAAAGTTATCCCCACTTGGAACCCAGGTCTTATTTTCCAGTCTCTGGTTATACCCTCCGAGTCCCAACTGCCCCATAGGATCCCACCATAGAGCATACTCTGTTTAAGGAATTTAACATGAACCAGGCGTCTAGCCTGGTCCTGCACAGGTAATTAGGGGAACTTTAGGGGCACTGCCACACAGGCCTTTGTTTTTATCTTTATCGAACATTTTCAATACAGAAAACAAATGATCATACTTTAACATAGTAGTATGCATAAATATGTATAACTACAAACAATATCTAGAAATATCACATTGGGGTTGATTTACCCTCTGTATTTTGTGCTTCTATTTGGTGAATAGAAAGATACATTCAGGGCTTTGTGAATGGAATCTGTTTGAAAAATAGTTTATTTGTGAGGTATTCAGAGTTTACTAAAAGGTATTAATCATGGTTTGAATAAAGATATTGAGGGTATGTTGACCCATTTGGCTTAGTGACGGTGCCATGCAGAAGATATGGGTTTGATACCCAAGTTAAATCTTCTACTGCTTAGGCCAGCTAGGGCTATTGAATCTGCAGAGGTAGATTTCATTGCTCCAGTCATCACACAATGGCTTTACCTAGTGGCTGGATTTAGGGCCCATGATTGCAGAATTTTTCAGGGAGTAGCTGGCCAAGGATTGTTGCTGCAGTGACCTGCTAGATGAGTTGGAGGGATATAAACTAGAGGAAAATCATTCAGGAGTTGAAAATGAATGTACATAGTGTTGGTGGATCCCAGCCTTAGTTCCTAATGAGCAGGAAAACCAAAGTAGCAGGAGGAAAGTGCTAGGCCATAATAAAAAGATATCAAAGATAAGCAAGAAGTGGATCCACCCTTAAACCATCCATTAATACCATGCCTCTGAGGCAGAAATAAATATGGCTGGGCCTCCCTTTTACAAATTATCTCTCATCCTGTTCTATGGAATCACAGTTGTTCAATCTTTGTTTTCCCCTTAGGAATATTATGGGAGTGGGGCATAACTTCTTTGAAAGAAACAGTACCACTTTCTGTACCAAATATATTGACATCCATCTTTTTAAAAGTATTTGCTATCTGCTATACAACTAATCACACAATCCCCTCTTAAATTCTTACTGTAGCCAGTAGTTTATTAAATTGTTACTTTCCCTGCCTATCTAAATTGAATTACATTTCAAAGGAGATAGCCCCTTTGAAATTTAATTCTAAACATTCACCTTTTTGGTTACAGAGAAATGCAAATGACAAATAGTCCTTTGAAGCTGACAGAAGAATCATTGTCACTTATGTGTGATGTTATTTTCATTTCCCTGTGATATTCAAAGCAGGCCTTTTGGCTAAAGCAGTGTTGTAGTAGTTGTTAGACTATATTAACACCACGAAATACAAAATTATATTTGAAATGAAAAATGTATCTTTGTATCAGAGTCTGGGTGGGTAGTACCTGCCTGGAGCCAGTGAGAGGCAAGGGATCTACTGTTAATCAGCCTTCTTAATTAAGTATAAAGCAAGGGTGGCCAACTCCAATTCTTAAGAGCCACAAACATGCCATGGGATAGATTTGCATAAAATAGAGACAGTGCATGCAAATCTACTTCATGCATATTCATTGTGGATATCCTGAAAACCTGGCCTTTTGTCACTCTCGAGGATGGGAGTTGCTACCCCAGGTATAAAGGATGAATATTCTTTGTTTAGAGAGGCAGAGATACAGAGATTAGTAGGGATGTGCAGAAGGAAAAAATTCATTGCGAATCGGAATTCGTTTCACCAGGACCAAAACCCATTGCATTTGTTTCATAGGTGGGAAAACCAATTCGTTGATTAGTTTTATTCATTTTCCGATTTCCCATTAAAGTCAATTGGGGAAGTATTTGCAGCCTATTTTTGGCTGCAGAATTGGAGTTTTCTTATCAATTTTGATTAAACTTCTGGGGATCAACCATCAGAATGAGAAAAGAGCTCCAAGGTACTTAGACTGTGGCAAAGTGGCACCAAAGTGGCATGAATAGCCCAAGGCACTTTAAAGGGGCAAAGGGGTACCAGGAGTGGCAAGAGTACTTCAACAGAGGTGCAAAGCAGGAGCGAGAGTGTCAAAAACACACCACAATTTCAAAAGAGAGCACCAATAACAGATGCATGAACCCTCAAAGTCAGCATGACAGGCAAAGTGGAAAGACAAGTGGTATCAATATCCTACTGCACAATGAAGGGGGAACATAGCAAGCAGAAAGACTAGCACCAACACACTGAGGAACCATGATAGTGGCAAGAACACCACAAGGAGTTGCGTGAGTCATCTGGTGTATGGCAGCAAGGCAGAGTGGCAGAAAGTTGATAGGAAAAAGACAGGCTGGCAAACCTGAGGTAGTCTGGTCCCTGTGGCTTTGTTAGGGGAAAGACAGGCTGGCCCCGAGGAGAGTTCCCTTTTCTTTGCGCAGGAAAGGGCTCCATAGAATGGAGTCGCCCCAAGAGTGGGGTGTTTCCATTGGCATCTAGTGAGCTCTCACTGGTCTTTTAAAATCTGGTGGACCTAGCAGATATACAAACGAGAATTTTCAAGGCCGAGGCAGAGAAGGGTGCATGTGAACAGTGGTTCACCATGGTCAGAGGGTCAGGCTGGCTACACCCGGCGAGAGTTCCCTTTCCTTTGAGCAGGGAAGGGCTCCGCGGAATAGGTTGGCCCCTAGAGTGGAGCAAGAGCCTTCAAAGCATGGCGATGTGCAGGAGGGTGCCATGTGAACAACGGTTCAAGATGGGTCAACAGGTACTAAGAGAGAGGCTGTAACACCGGGGAGAGTTCCCTTTCCTTTGAGCAGGAAAGGGCTCTGCAGAATGGGTTGGCCCCTAGAGTGTATAATGGTACAAATTGTTAGGATTTAAACATATGCAAACAGATCATGACTTCATGAACAAGATGGATGAAGTTCTCTTCTCTGCTCTGAAACAAAAAGAAAATTGTTTGTTTTATTTAAGAATCCATGCTGTGAAGGATTAATATTTTGAATTGCCAGAGACTGAGGTTTCCCTTTGCAACGAGGGTTCAGCCGTTAGGACCAAAAAAAGCGCTGATGTCATCTCCCGTCCAAATCTACAATATCGACCTATGTTGACTTTGTACCCTACAGTGCCTCTGTAAACTATGGGAACACAGAGGATGAACTAGCGTGCAACTACCACTAGTTTTCCATAGTACTAGAAACATTACTGTTGGAACCTAAGAGAGATTTCGGGAACATGGCCCATATTATGCAGGTCAGGAAAACTATTAGGCATATGAAATATGCAACTCCAAACATCTGAAGTCAGCTTTTTATGTTCTTACATTCTCGCCCTCGCTCCACCCTCTCTACCTTTGTGGCGACTCCCTTCGGGTCTGACGGACAGATGCTGCCGCGGTTTCTCCTCGCCGCTTCTCCCCGGGCTGGCCTGACACTGCGGATCCGCCATGTTCCTGATGACGTAAGGGCACGCATGCGCTCCAGAGTTTGTACCGGCAAGGGCGCAAACCTCGGGGGCGTCCCCTCGTAGTGACGTCATCCGCTTCCAACTTAAAAGGTCTTTGTTTACTACTACAAATCGAGTTAGCAAGGTAGGGGGAATTCTTTCTTTGCTGTTCTGCCTCCACAAACTTACCAATGGGTACCCACTTCTCGGGGGCCCCACTCTCTCTTCTTGATTTCAGATTGCAAAGACAGGATCCGGTACTCGCTCCTCGAGGGCCTACATCCCTGAATGCTCAGAAGACTCCTTACTGCCTGGAAGTGATCGCAGACATGAATACTGTGAGTTCTATTACAGATAGGCACTCGTGGAGCGAGTACCGGTTCCTATGTCCTAATCTCTGAAGACTCCCTTCTGTCTAAGACAGTATCGCAGGTATGGAGATCGTGAGTTATTATTGCAGATTGGAACCGGTACTCGCTGCATGAGGGCCCATGTTCCTAAAACCATTCACAGACTCTCTTCTATCTCAGAAGCTATCGCATACCTATATCTAGTACATTATTAGTGCAGATAGGAACCGGTACTCGCTCCATGAGGGCCTATGTTCCTAAAACCCTCCAAAGACTTTCTTCTATTCCAGAAGCCATCTCATACACAGATATTGTGAGTTCTTATTCCAGACTGCTTATAGGAACCAGTACTCGCCTACGGCTCCTGTTCCTGAATATACTGAAGACTCTGTTGCATAGAAGCCATTACAGATATCTACAATTGTGAGTATATCATCTACTACTGGTTATGTATCCAGCATACCCTGTCTACTCACTACCTATAGTCTCTCTCTACAGCTCAGCAACCCAGAGATCGCAATTCCAGTATCTGAGGGATGTCAGCCCTGCCGAGCATATCAGCTCACTACTGCCACCTCTGGTGGTTCTACTTCCTGTCTAATAAAGAACTATCTGTGTTTGATTCCATGCTCCAGCCTAGCCAGTGGTCAGTCTCAGGATATCCTCCTGGGGGCACTGCCATCGGCCCAAGGATTCACCAATTTCCAATAAGTGTTTATTTCTTACACTACTAGAGTGGTATCATACAGACTGCCACTCTGGGAGCCAACCCACAACAGATTCATTAACTCTGGCTATGGAGTATTACAAATTGCTAGCTCCTCCCCTTGGGGGAGCAACATTGATCATATTGCTCACTCCTCCCCTCTGGAGGAGTTGATCCATAACAGATTGCTAACTCTGCATCCCTGGCGGGGTAATCCATAACAGATTGCTAACTCCGCCCCCCTGGTGGGGTGATCACTAACAGATTGCTAACTCCAAGCATCAAATCCTGAACAGAGCATCAGATCAATATCACAGGCACAGCATGAGGTCAAGCCCTTTTAAGGACATAAGGCCTGGACAGACAGGCACAGCAATCGAGGATAGAGGTCAAGCCCTCGTAGGGACATAAAGCCTCGACAGACAGGCAGGCACAGCATTTGAGGATAGAGGTCAAGCCCTTTTAGGGACATAATGCTGGACGGACAGGAATAGCATTCGAGGTCAAACCCTTGTAGAGACGTAAAGCCTGGACGGACAAGCACAGCATTAGAAGTCAAACCCTTGTAGGGACGTAAAGCCTGGAAGGACAGGCACAGCATTTGAAGATAGAAGTCAAGCCCTCATAGGGGCATAAAGCCTGGACGGGCAGGCAGGCATAGCATTCGAGGATAGAGGTCAAGCCCTCGTAGGGGCGTAAAGCCTGGATGGACAGGCAGGCACAGCATTCGAGGATAGAGGTCAAGCCCTTGTAGGGATGTAAGGCCTGGACAGGCAGGCACAACATTCGAGGTCAAGCCCTTGTAGGGACGTAAGGCCTGGATGGACAGGCACAGCATTCAAGGATAGAGGTCAAGCCCTCATAGGGACGTAAAGCCTGGATAGACAGGCAGGCACAGCATTCGAGGATAGAGGTCAAGTCCTTTTAGGGACATAAGGCCTGGACGGACAGGCACAGCATTTGAGGTCAAACCCTTGTAGAGACGTAAATCCTGAACGGACAGGCACAGCATTAGAGGTCAAACCCTTGTAGGGACGTAAAGCCTGGATGGACAGGCACAGCATTCGAAGATAGAAGTCTAGCCCTCATAGGGGCGTAAAGCCTGGACGGACAGGCAACAGGCACAGCATTTGAGGATAGAGGTCAAGCCCTCGTAGGGGCGTAAATCCTGGACGGACAGGCAGGCACAGCATTCGAGGATAGAGGTCAAGCCCTCATAGGGGCGTAAAGCCTGGATGGCAGGAAGGCACAGCATTCGAGGATAGAGGTCAAGCCTTCGTAGGGGCGTAAAGCCTGGATGGACAGGCAGGCACAGCATTTGAGAATAGAGGTCAAGCCCTCATAGGGGTATAAAGCCTGGACAGACAGGCAGCAGGCACAGCATTCGAGGATAGAGGTCAAGCCCTTGTAGGGATGTAAGGCCTAGATGGCAGGCACAGCATTCGAGGTCAAGCCCTTGTAGGGACATAAGGCCTAGACGGCAGGCACAACATTCGAGGTCAAGCCCTTCTAGGGACGTACAGCCTGGATGGACAGGCACAGCATTCGAGGATAGGAGTCAAGCCCTTTTAGGGACATAAGGCCTAGACAGACAGGCACAGCATAAGAGGTCAAGCCCTTGTAGGGATATAAGGCCTGGACGGGCAGGCCCAGCTTTTGAGGATAGAGGTCAAGCCCTTTTAGGGACATAAGGCATAGACAGACAGGCACAGCATTAGAGATCAAGCCCTTGTAGGGACATAAGGCCTGCACAGACAGGCACAGCATTCGAGGATTTCCTTTGTGCAGGTATGTTGTGGTTTGATCTGTCACTTCTTGAACTGGTTCACTGCCAGAAGAAAATGGCATCTTTTTCATTTCTGAAAGATAATTCAACAGAGAATGCTTTTAGAGCAATAGAGACTGCCATTTGTGAAGCAAGAACTGAGCTGGAGATTTGTGAATACCCAGACACTATTAACTGTACTTATGTACTTCATCTGATGTAACCCTTGAATATCTTGTACACTTACAACTTTCACCCATGACCCCCTGCTATCCCGTAACTCTTGTATATTTTGTATATTTGCATTTTAGTTAACTTTTGTTACCGCTCCTTTCGCCTCTCTCCTTCTCTTTAGTTTTGGGGTCCTCCTCTTCGACCCCCCGCTCCCAGTTCTCCCCTCCCCCTGTTATTTGTATTTTCCACCTTTTTGTTATTATGTAAACCGATATGATGTGTATTTTAATGTCGGTATAAAAAAGCCGTTAAATAAATAAATGATGACAAAGGAACATGAAGAGCTCTCAGAAATAAGAAAACCACTACTCAAGTCCAAATCTACAATATCAACCTATGTTGACTTTGTAGTTTACACAGTGCCTTTGTAAACTATGGGAAGACAGAGGATGAACTAGAGTGCAACTACCTCCAGTTTTCTTTAGTACTAGAATCATTACTGTTGGCACCTAACAAAGATTTCGGCCCATATTATGAAGGTCATGAAAACTATTGAGCATATGAATACAAGCTCCAAACATCTTAAGTCAGCTTTTTATGTTCTTACATTCCAAATGTTGCAAAACAGGAAAAGAATATTCTGGAAAGAAGTGATGCACAAATATGAAACTGAAATTAGAAATACTAGAACTAAACTCAGACAGGCACAGCGTTTGAGGGCAGGCCCTTGTAGGGATGTACGGCCTGGACAGTGGACGGACAGGCACAGCGTTTCAGGTCAGGTATATATGCTGATATTATCTGGAGCATAGGAGGCAGTTGGAGCTGCTGCAAGGCTTTCAATTGCTTTTATTCATCTTGCCATTCACAGGAACTTGCCAGTGGGTACTTGCCAGGTTCTTGTGGCCTGGTTTGGCCTCTGTTGGAAACAGGATGCTGGGCTTGATGGACCCTTAGTCTGACCCAGCATGGCAATTTCCTATGTTTTTATGTTCTTATGTCTGCATGTCCTCTGTGGGCTCTGAGAGATACCATGTCACTGACAGTTGTGCTGGTGTCTCCTTTGCTTGGGTGGGCTGAAAGTAACTCATGCCAGCTGCTTTCTCTCTAGCCCGTAGCAGAACAGATGATTCTTTATGGGCAACATGCCTTTGGCGTACTGAAGTGGAGGAGGAGGAGGTACTAGCTGTAGCTGACAGAGTGCTGCTCCTGATTGGGCTAGCACAACTCTCTGAAGTGCCCACTGTTTCCTTCTCTGCTTCATGCCTAATCTGTCTTTGCCTATGGCGCTCCTATTCACGGACTTTTAGTAACAGCAGGTTATTCACAAATGAGAGACAAGTGGACTGTAGGGTGAGTTTCCCTTTCACACGGGGATCACAGCCTGTGGCGAGCATGTATGTGTGGTCTTCTGTTAAAGGCCTTAATCTATCTTGCACCTGCTGCTGCAAAAAGTCCAGACAATGCAGCACCTCAGCTGTCATTCCCTCTTCCTGTTTAAAGCTCTCCAAATGTTCATCCAGGAAATTAACTATAGGGATGATGTCAGCCAAGGTGGCACTTCTGGAACTCAGCTCCTCCGTGACATCCTTGAAAGGCTGCAGGATTTTTACCAGCTGACTCATGACTAACCAATCATGATGCCCTAGGGGATTCTGCACAAATATGTCAATTGAACCAGAAAGTTCATTAAGGAGTGTCTGCATCTCCACTAACATCTGCAGCATCATAAAGTTAGAATTCCACCGGGTGGCAATGCCTTGAATGAGACGCTTATGAGGCATCTCCAAATCAGTTTGCTTTTGTCGGAGAACCTGCCCTGCCTTCCCACTTCTGTGGAAGTGCACTGCTATGATCCTGCACTTGTGCATTAACATATGCAGGTATTCATTCTCTTGGTGATTGGACTCCAACCCCAGAGCTGACTTCACTACCAGGTTCAGAGTGTGTGTAAAACATTGGATGTTCTGAAAGTGCCCATTATTGCCTTTACCATGTTTGCACCGTCTGTGACAAAGAACCCTACCTGAGGATTCCTGTCTCGCTGGTGTAGCTGCCAGCCCATCAGCATATGTCTGATGCATGCTAGAATACTGGTAGCAGTATGGGCCTCATCCGTCAGGTGGGTGTGCAGTAAAGCCCACCTCCACCCTGATACTTGTTCACTAATAGAGCTACTGCCTCACCCTGCATCAGCCAGGTCCCACCAGTGTGCTGTCAGGGAGAGGTAAGAGTGTGCAGCATTCATGGTGGTCCAGATATTGCAGGTGAAATGCACACTCCCCTGTGCCTTAGCTAGCAGCGCTTGGATGTGACTGCAACACTGATTGTACAGGCTGGGGATGAACTTTCTGCTAAATGTGGTTCTGGAGGAGACTTTGTAATTTGGAACTACGACCTTCAGAAAATGCTTGAAACCCTCATTCTCCACTATCTGCAAGGGCTGGTCATCAAGGGCAATCATTTCCCCAATGCTCCTGGTTACAGCTTTTGAGGCTGCCTGTCTCCTACCTCGGGATAGCGTTACCGCACACCACCCCATTTCCTCCATGGTGGGTTGTCGCTTCTGCCACATGGCAGGGGGCTGCTGGCCTGCCACCTGACTGCTAGAAGGGGCTGAGGGCATGGGGTGACTCTGCTCCTTTTCAACCACTTTACGCTGCCTGGAAAAAGGGGTCCCCTGACTGGTACTGCCACCATCCCCAGATGGCAGTACTGTTGTTGGGTGTTGCCTCTTCATATGATGTGTCATGCCAAAATTAGATAGATGTCCCATTTACTTGCCTCTGCTAATAGCCCTGCTACAGTAATTACACTGAGCAAAACATGGGTCCTCTGCCACTTTAAAGTGGCTCCAGATCTCAGATGTCTTTCGTGATCCCTTCTCTATAGCCTTCGGGGTGGATGCTGGCACTGGAGCTGAAGTAGTGGGTGCACCCTGAGAAGCAATGCCAGGGGCATCGCTCACACTCTATGCCTGTGCTGACTGATCTTCCTCCTCCTCATCATCAGTTTCATCTCTCCCCTGCAGCACTAAAGTGGAGGCTAAGACAGGACTAACGAATCCTCCTAAACCTTCGTCAGCTATTTATTCTTCCATTTCTGATGATGAGAATCCCATACAAGATGATTCTTCATTGGAATCAGAAGTAAACAGTGCCTGCACTACATTTTCAACACTAAGTCATGTCTGCTGTCTCACTGCTACTTTTGGGTCTCGTCCTTTTGTCTTGCATGACTCAGCCTCCCCTTCCCTCACCTCCAAAACTACAGGGTCAGAAACAGGTGGCAGCGATGCATCATCTTTAGATTTCATTTTTTTCTGGATGGAACTGCTTGCCCCTCCAGAGATTTTAGATTGGAACAGGTCCCTTTTTAACTTTGATAGGGGACTGTCAGTCCTTTTTGAGGTGCTTCCTCTCCCAGTCCCAATCACTTGACCATGTCTAGCTTTCCCTGAAATTATAGATTTAATGTCAGTGCCTACTAGGGATTTCAATTAAAAGAATTATTTCCAAAAGAGGCCCACTGGGGATTTGCCTTCAGAGACTACCACTGTCCCAATATGCGTGAGTCTGCAAAACTGGATGCCCACAGGCACAGTGCCTTGATGTGTGCACTAATGAAATGTATGTGTACACAACAAAGTTGTAACTACAAAAGAGGCCCACTGGAGATTTGGCTTCTGAGACCACCGCTGTCCCAATATACATGAGTCTGCAAAACTATCCAGTACCCACTGTTACTGATGCCCAGTGCACTGCCTTCTTGGATTAAAAGAGCACAGAGAGACAGTGAGTTCAATAAAAAAACTGCAGTTTTGCCAGTTAACAAAAAAGCCTGGCTTGGCACAGCAGCAAAATTGATGAAATATCTGTTTCAATGGCAATTCTATCAAACTAGCTAGAAATTGAATATATCTCCCACCCACAACACCCAAATGCTACTTTCAACCTACCCCAGGGGGTAAAATAAGAAGCAAAATGCCACTGCTAGTGCTAGCAGCTTCTCTCAGTGGCACTGACAGAGAGACCATCTGAGATCTATTAAAAAAAAGTGAGGTAAAAAAAAACAGGGCTAGCTGGCATTGCAGCCAAATCGAACAAATATTTTTTTTCTATTGAAGTAGCTAGCAATTGAATACAGATTTGATACACTCAGACTAGCTCTGAGTTCTACCACCTCCCCACCATCCCTGCCAAGAAAGTGCATGGCACGCTGCATGCTTCACGTATAAATAGTGCTGTGTCATCAGGAACAGTGTCACAGAGCATTGAGTGAGAGCGGTGATTGGCTGCATTACAAAAAATGGTTAGCTCTGATAGGTTGCATTCTGGTCTCCTTGCCAACCTATCTGACCCACTCTATGACAGGGCTGTGAGTTCACTTATGACTCACAGGAAAGGCCTGGTTTTTGCTATCTCCTATTTCAAAAGGCCGCTAAGAAATCACTGCGAGCCAAAAGAATGAAACTAATGATATGTTTGTATTCGTGGGGGATCGAGATCCATTTCGCGAACCTATGAATAGAACAGATAGGGATGTATATGTTGCGGATTGCCAATACGTGCAAACCAATGCACATCCCTAGAGATTAGTACTAAGGTTTATCTGAGGCTGGCTGCAGACTGAGAAAGAAAGAAAAGTATGTTCTCTTTTGTTGCTTTCCTGTTCTGAAAGCAGGAACAAATATAGCCTTTTGTTGTGTTTCTTAGCAAGATAATCAAAGCAATTTTCTTAGGTAAATTTTGTTTTATGCAGGCTAATTTAGTTCAGGGAAGTTTAAGAAAATTTGTCATAATTTTACTTAGAGTGGGAAGATTATTTTTTCTTTTTGTGAGATTTGGACATTCCACTCCAGGAAGCAAGTTTCTCCTGAATTCATATGGAGTGTTATAAACAAATCTTCCCAAGCAGCAAGTGATTAATCAAACATCAGAATGGCAGAGAAGTTTGTCTGTGTTTGAAACTGAGATTTCCTCTGAGAAAATCTTACATGCATTTTAATTCTCTTTCTCTCTAAAAACCTCCGGGTGGAGATGGTCTGTCCGTTGCATTTTATTTAGAGTTCTCACTCAATTAGTTCCTAAAATACTTTCACTTTACAAAGCTTTTCTACATCATAATAAAGTTGATGGATCATTCACAGAAGCTAGTTATTGTTCTGGAAAACATAATAAAGATCCATCTTTAGTTCAAAATGATAGGCCCATTTCCCTGATCAATGTTGATTACAAAATTTATGCTAAACTTCTTGCCTCTCGTCTTTCTAAAGTTATTTCTTCCATCTTCCATATAGATCAAAATTGTTTTATTCCAGATAGATTAATATCTGATAATGGTAGAATATTTTGTCATATCTTATCCTATAGTAATACTCTAGATATCCCTGTAGTGGCTCTCTTGGTTTATGCTGAAACATTATTTATTATAATTTTTGGAATTATTTATTTCAAGTGATGCACTGGTTTGAATTTGGCCCAAATTTTATTAAAATGTTTTGATTGCTATATAATTCTCCAATGGCTGTTAATAACATTGAGGCCAAAATTCAGTAGGCCATTTAGTGGACAAATTATCCAGCTAATCTTAGCCAAATAAATTGTCCTGTATATTGAGCGGGATAAACATCCTGATGAAAATACTTGCTTAAAGTTATCTGGCTACATGTAGCTAGAAACTTAAAAACATAAATGCCTATGTTTTAGGGATGTGCATCCGTTTTCCACGTATTTGTAATCCGCAACTTATTTTTTGCAATCTGTTGAATACGTGGGGAGGCGAAACGCATCACGACTCCCCACGTATTCAACAGATATCCGTTGTATTCGGCCTCCCTATTGGGATCGGACAGACGGCGTGAAAGGAGATCGCTCCCGGACCCCCGCTGGACTTTTGGCAAGTCTTGTGGGGGTCAGGAGGCCCCCCAAGCTGGCCAAAAGTTCTGGTTGGGTCCAACGAGGGTCCCGGAGCGACCTCCTGCCACATGACCTGTCACGTGGTAGGAGCACAAGATGGCGCCGGTGACCATGTGACAGGGGCTGACCAATGGCACCGGCAGCCCCTGTGACACAGGCTATCGGTGCCGTGAGGAAACCGCAAACGAGTGCAGGGATGGCTTCCTGAGTCCCCGCTGGATCACCAGGGAGTTTTGGTAAGTCTTGGGGGGGGGGGGGTCAGGAGGGTGGGGGGGTTGTAGTTAATTTAGTAGTAACGTATTTACAGATCAACAACTTATTGAATTCTCCATACGTTCGCATGGAACGGAATTGACCCCCCACGAATACGGATCGCGTACGCAACGAAAACTTTTTGCCTGCACATCTCTACTATGTTTGAATATAGCCATTTAGGTTTTAAAGTTATCTGGCCTTGTGTGGTTGGATAACTTGCTACTTACTCAGATATATTTAAAAGACATCCAAGTAACTAGAACCAAGAAAGTTAAAAAAAAAACAAGTACAGGGCCTTGTGCCCCAATTTTCTCCCATCTCCTATCAACAAAAAGTAAAGAGGCCATAACGGCCTTATAACCCCACCCTACATGATCTCCTATCTAGATAAAATTCTCCTTTCCCAGTCCCGTTCTTCTCCCCACCCTTCCTGGATTTAAAAGAATTGTGGCGGGCCCTCTCACCCCTACACCATCCTTATAAAAGAGGTCTTGCACCCCCATCCCCCCAGACCCTGCCTTCATCCCTCCAAACCTGAAAAAGCCCCACTGGGAATGGACCCAAATTTACCTGCTCCTGGTGATGTCCAGCGCAGCCTCTGTTAAAGCTGCACTGGAAATGTAACCTACACTTGGTACCCTTCTAGCGCTGGAAGAATAAACAGAGCATTGATAATGCTTCCAGCGCATCTTTGACAGAGACTCGCTGGACGTCGCATGGAGCGAGTCTGTCTAGACCCACTCCTGGTGGGGCTTTTATATGTCTGGGGGGATGGAGGGAAGATCCGGGAGGAATGAGGTATTGCAAGGCCTCTTTATCATGATGGTAGTAGGGGGTAAGCGTGTGAGTGGGAGGGCCTGCTGCAATTCTTTAAAATCCAGGAAAGGGGAGAGAAGAGCAGAACCAGGAAAGGAGAATTTTATCTATATAGAAGGTGATGAGGGGTGGGGGGATTGTAAGGCTGTTATGGCCTTTGTTGCACCCGTCGGTTGCAGGCGACTGCAACCTTTCCTGCTCACCTCGTTCCTTTGAGCAGTTCCAACTCTGGGGAGAACGGCAGCCTCCGCTTCCACACGCTGACCTTCATGGTGTGCTCGGAACGGCATGGGCGCTCCTGGCAGCCATCTTACATCTGGGGTTACCTAAGGCACGTGCGTGCACGCGCCTGCCCCCTTCTTGAAAACGTCATGGCAGGAACTTCGGGGGCGTCCCCACCGCATGACGTCATCTGCTTACCATACTTAAGCTCAGCTGACTTCTAGCACTATGAGTTAGCAAGGATTCCGGTCCTGCTATTTCCGCCACACTGGGACTCCATCTTGCTATCATACTGGGTGTCCTAGATACCCGCTCCTCAGGGGCCTTGCCGCACTCAGGGCTATCCGCTCCTTGGACAGCCTTTACTTTCTGCTTCTCTGTTCCAGGGGGTTCCTGCATTGTCCTCGGATGACCCTTGCTGTTCTTGTTTGGACCTTCTCGGTGCCTGGTCTTCCATATACTTCCACAGTTCCGGCGTGAGTACAGAATCTGCTCATCTGCTTTTGGGGCATGGATCCCTGGGTTACCCCGTTTGCGAGCCACTACTGGATCTCTCCAGTCTTGTGCAGCTTTCCATCAGCTTCTGTACTACCCCGCGCTGCGGACCACTACTGGAGTTGCCAGCACAAGCTACGCCTTGTAAAGCTATTCTTCGGACTACTCCACCCTGAGGATTCTACTCAGACCGACCAGCTACAGGTCACTCTCTTGGGTACAGACTATTGATTCGCTCCTCGGATCCTCATCGGCTGTATAATAAAGTTATTTCCTCTGTTGTCTATCACTGCTGAGACCCAAGGGTCCACTTCTAGTTCAAGGCACACAGAACGTAACAGACTCTTTACTATTTGTTGATGGGGGATGGGAGAAAATCAGGCCTCAGGGCCCTGGTTTTTTTTTTTTTTTTTAACTTTCTTGATGCTACTTATCCGGATATCTTTTAAAGATATCTGAATAAGTAACAAATTATTTGGCCACACAAGGTTGGGTAACTTTAGACCTGCATTCCGAGCAGGTCTAAAGTTATCCAGCTAACATAGCAGGATATATGCAATATTTGGCTACGTTAGCCAGATAACTTAGCTCCTCCCGAAAATGCCCCTGAAACACCCGTTTTTTATCCAGCTAAATTATAGCCGGTTAAGTAGTTATGCAGCTATAATTTAGTTGGATAAGTGGTTCAATAAGTCACATTGTTGCACTCATGCCTGCAGAACCCCCATGCTGACTCCTTCCACTTGGCTGCACCTCTGGTTCCTGTCTGGGACATTGGCTGCCAAGGCTTGCCTCTCCGATTCCTCTCCGCTCGCACCCATCTGTGCCGAGGCCTCCTTAGCCTCACCAGCGTGTGAGACGCCACCGGCTTCCGGCCCAGCCCGGGGTTCCCCCTAGGTGGTGTGCGCGGCACCAGCAGCTATTTAAAGGGCCTTCAGCGGGAAACCTGGGACCGCCCCGGAGGATGACGTCATCAGCACGGGACTATATAAGGCTTCCTTGGGCTGTACCAGATGGCTTGGCAACGAGTCTCCTGAGTTGCTTCTCTCAGGATCCTGCGCTTCTCCTTGAAGGTCTTCTGTTCCAGTACCTGACTCCTGTTCCAGTGCCCGACTTCTCTTCCTGTGCCTGACTCCCACTCCAGGACCAGGCCTTGCGCCCTTCCTCCTGGAGTCTCTTCTGATGGATCTCTTAGCTCTGAACCCAGACTGGACCTCACTCTGCACGTCTGCCGTCTGCCTCTGATCCTCGGACTGGACCTCACCCTACTTGTCTGCCACCTGCCTCTGGACCTTGGACTGGACCTTACTCTGCTTGACTACCCTGCGGTGGGGTTGGGGCTCTTGGCCATCCCTGACCAGCCTGCCCTCTGATACTAGGCAGGCGCCTGCCTCCTGTTGCTGGCTCCTGAACTCTGCCTGCCTTGTCTTGCCTGCCAGCCTTCTGACTCCAATCGTGCCCTGCTCCAAGTTCTGGACCCGGCACCTATACAGTGCCTCAGGGGCCCACCTAAGTCCAGCCAGTCCCGGCACCCAAGGGCTCAATCTGCGGGGAACGTGGACTGGTATTGGTGAAGCTCCAGCTAGGCCCTGTCTTCCTCCGGCCTTGTCTCCTGACTTTTGGGAACTGTGGGGGTTTACCCTCTCAGGTTGTGTCACCCCCAACTCAGGCTAGGGGTCCACAGACCACACCATGGTTCCTACAGATTACCAAGTCCATGGATCCAGTGGAGGCCTCTGCTCTGCAGGCCATACCAGGCTTAGCACAAAAAATACTCGAACAGCAGAAAGTGCTGGAGTCCCTCGCCTCGGCAGTGGAGCGGCTGGGTCAATGTCTGGATTCCACCATTCATCTGGGTACGTCGGCCTCTACAGTTGTGGGCCTTTCCACCCCTTCGCCGACTGCACGACCACTCCTGCCCCTTCCGGCGCCTCCATGTTTCTCCGGGGATCCCCAACACTGCCGCGGCTTCTTGAACCAATGCCACATGCACTTTTGTCCTCAGTCTGCACTTTTTCCTGATGACCTCACTAAGACCACGTATATCCTTTCTTTGTTGGACGGTAAGTCCTTGTCCTGGGCCTTGCTACTCTGGGAACGTTCCGACCCTGTGCTGCAAATTTGCAAGGCTTCCTCTCACTGTTTCGTACAGTCTTTGACGATCCGGAATGCCAGTCTATCTCCAGTTCATCTCTATTGCACCTGGGCCAAAGTTCCTGGTCTCTCACGGATTATGTTATCGAGTTTCGCACCCTGGCATCAGAACTTCATTGAGGCGAGGACTGCTTACGCTCAATTTTCTTGGATGGCCTCTCCCACCGGATTAAGGATGAGTTGGTGGCCCATGAGCTATGTTCTACACTTGATGCCCTTACTGATCTAGCGGGCCACATTGATCGTCAACTCCAAGAGAGGACTTGGGGGCTACAGCCTTCTAAAAGACCAGCTGTAGCCTCGCAGAGGCTCCTACACTTGCCCTCTCCCAAGCAGACTGTGAGGGCTGGTAAAACTACCTCCAAAGAGCCCATGCAGTTGGGTAGGGGTCGGTTGACCTCTGAAGAATGCCTCTTACGTTGGCGCTCCAGGCTTTGCCTATTCTGTGGAGAGGCAGGGCATCTCCTGGCTCAATGCCCGGGAAACGCTCGGGCCTAGGTCATGTTGGGGAACTTTCCCTAGGCCTGACATCTCCTAATCCCCCACTCACTCTCCCAGTATCTCTCCTCATGGACAAGCACGAATTCCAGGCCCTGGTTCTAGTGGACTCTGGAGCCGGGGGCAATTTATCTTCAAACAATTAGTCCAGCAACCCAGGATTCCAACCTGCCTCTCTCTGGTGCCTCTCATACTGTCCTCAATTTCCGGGGAGCTCTTACCGGACAAAGTCACCCATACCACCATTCCTGTCGCCTTCCACACTGGCGCTCTTCATGAAAAGTCACTGGCTTTCCATGTCATTAATCAGGCTATTCATCCCTTGGTCCTCAGATTGTCCTGGCTACAGAAACTTTCTCCGCAATTTGACTAGGCATCCTTACAGCTCACTCAATGGGGCCCTACTTGCCTCACCTCTTGCCTAAAGTTGTCAGCTCCTCAACGGTGCCTTATCACGATGCTGCTTCCGGCTGGCTGCCTTCCCATTATACCTCCTTCGTGGATGTCTTCTCTAAGCAAGGGGCCAATGTCCTATCTCCGCACCGCCAATATGACTGCGCCATCAACCTCCTGCCCAACACTGAACCCCTTCGGGGCCGGGTCTACCCTTTGCCCCTCACCGAGACCAGAACCATGTCTGAGTACGTGTGGGAGAATTTGGCCAAGGGGTTTATATGCAAATCCTCATCCCATGCGATGGCTGGCTGCTTCTTTATGGCCAAAAAGGATGGGACTCTCCACCCATGTATAGATTACAGGGGCTTGAATGCCATCACCTTAAAGGATCAATACCCCCTACCTCTTATTGTGGAGCTGTTTGACTGCAAGGAGCCTGGATTTTCTACAAGCTCGACCTTCATGGGGCCTACAACCTCATTCGTATTCAGAAAGGCAATGAGTGGAAGACGGCCTTCAATACTTGTGACGGGCACTACGAGTGTTTTGTAATGCCTTTTGGACTCTGCAATGCTCTGGCCATCTTCCAAAATATGATGAACGAGGGCTTCCATGATTTATTGTACAAATGTGTCGTCGTCTATCTGGATGACATTTTAGTGTTTTTCAAGGAACTTCAGACCCATCGCCTAGATGTTGATCAGGTACTCCAATGCCTCCAAGACCACCATCTATTTGCTAAGCTGGAAAAATATTCCTTTGAAAAGGAAAGCCTACCCTTCTTGGGCTACATTGTTTCTCGGCATAGAAACATATAGAAACATAGAAGTGACGGCAGAAGAAGACCAAACGGCCCATCCAGTCTGCCCAGCAAGCTTTCACACCTATTTGTTTTCATAATCTGTTTCTCTGACCGCTGAGGTCAGGGCCCTTATTGGTAACTATTTGGTTCCAATTCCCTTCCACCCCCACCATCGATGCAGACAGCAGTGCTGGAGCTGCATCTAAGTGAAGTATCTTGCTAATTGGTTTGGGGTAGTAACCGCCGTAATAAGCAAGCTACTCCCGTTGTTTACCCTGCATGTGCAATTCAGCCATTGTTGGTTGTCTGAATAAAAATCCTCTTTACTTAATTCCCTCTGTTGCTGAAGCAGTGAGCTATGCTGGATACTTATTCCAAGTCAAGTATCATGCTTCATTGATTCGGGGTAGTAGCTACCGTAACAAGCAAGCTACACCCATGCTTATTTGTTTACCCAGACTATGTAATTCATTCTTTGTTGGTTGATGCTGATATAAATCATCTTTTCTTCATTTTCCCTGCCGTTGAAGGAGAGAGCTATGCTGGATGTGCATTGCAAGTGAAGTATCAGGCTTAATTGATTCGGGGGTAGTAAGCGCCATAACAAGCTAGCTACTCCCTTGCTTATCTGTTTACCCAGACTATGTAATTCATTCCTTGTTGGTTGATGCTGAATATAAATAATTTTTTCTTCATTTTCCCTGCCGTTGAAGGAGAGAGCTTTGCTGGATGTGCATTGAAAGTGAAGTATCTGGCTTATTTGTTTACCCAGACTATGTAATTCATTCCTTGTTGGTTGATGCTGAATATAAATCATCTTTTCTTCATTTTCCCTGCCGTTGAAGGAGAGAGCTATGCTGGATGTGCATTGAAAGTGAAGTATCTGGCTTATTTGATTTGGGGTAGTAACTGCCGTAACAAGCCAGCTACTCCCATGCTTATTTGTGGATGCAAATCCTTTTTTCCACATTTCCTCTTGCCGTTGAAGCATAGCGCAATATTGGAGTCGCATTAACTGTGTGTAAGTTTATTGAATAAAGATATTAATCTCCAGGTAGTAGCCGTCATTCCCGCAAGCAAGCCACCCCTTGCCTCTTCTCTTCATTCACATCCTCTAGACTTTATGGATCCACAGTGTTTATCCCATGCCCCTTTGAAATCCTTCACAGTTTTGGTCTTCACCACTTCTTCTGGAAGGGCATTCCAGGCATGGATTCTGGATGGATCCGGGCATTCCAGGCATGGATTCTGGATGGATCCGGGGAAACTCACAAGCATCCAAGATTAGCCTCAGCCTATGGGCGATACAAGGATTTCTGGGATTCGCCAATTATTACAGGACATTCATCCACAACTATTCCAAGCTTGTAGCTCCACTCACAGTCTTGACTCGTCAGGAGGCAAATCCCATGCAATGGCCTCCCGAAGCTGTGGCGGCCTTTCAACACTTAAAATCATCCATTGTACTGAAGACTGGAGGGTGCCAATGTAACCCCAATATTTAAAAAGGACTCCAGGGGCGATCTGGGTAACTAAAGACCAGCGAGCCTAACTTCAGTGCCGGGAAAAATAGTGGAAACTATTCTAAAGATCTAAATCGTAGAACATATAGAAAGACATGGTTTAATGGAACACAGTCAACATGGATTTACCCAAGGGAAGTCTTGCCTAACAAATCTGCTTCATGTTTTTGAAGGGGTTAATAAACATATGGATAAAGGTGAACCGGTAGATGAAGTGTATTTGGATTTTCAGAAGGCGTTTGACAAAGTCCCTCATGAGAGGCTTCTAAGAAAACTAAAAAGTCATGGGAGAGGAGGCGATGTCCTTTCGTGGATTACAAACTGGTTAAAAGACAGGAAACAGAGAGTAGGATTAAATGGTCAATTTCCTTAGTGGAAAAGGTTGAACAGTGGAGTGTCTCAGGGATCTGTACTTGGACCGGTGCTTTTCAATATATATATAAATATTCTGGAAAAGAATACGACGAGTGAGGTTATCAAATTTGCGGATGATACAAAATTATTCAGAGTAGTTAAATCATAAGCGGATTGTGATACATTATAGGAGGACCTTACAGGACTGGAAAATTGGGCATCCAAATGGCAGAGGAAATTTAATGTGGACAAGTGCAAGGTGTTGCATATAGGGAAAAATAACCCTTGCTGTAGTTACACGATGTTAGGTTCCATATTAGGAGTTACCACCTAGGAAAAAGATCTAGGGATCATAGTGGATAATACTTTAAAATTGTCGGCTCAGTGTGCTGCAGCAGTCAAAAAAGCAAACAGAATGTTAGGAAGTATTAGGAAGGGAATGGTTAATAAAATGGAAAATGTTATAATGCCTCTATATCGCTCCATGGTGAGACTGCACCTTGAATTCTGTGTACAATTCTGGTCGCCGCATTTCAAAAAAGATATAGTAGCGATGGAGAAGGTACAGAGAAGGGCAACCAAAATGATAAAGAGGATGGAACAGCTCCCCTATGAGGAAAGGCTGAAGAGGTTAGGGCTGTTCAGCTTGGAGAAGAGACGGCTGAGGGGGGATATAATAGAAGTCTTTAAGATCATGAGAGGTCTTGAATGAGTAGATGTGAATCAGTTATTTACACTTTCGAATAATAGAAGGATAAAGGGGGCTGTATATGACAGAGAGCCTCAGACTGCCTTAATGGACTGGCTCCAGTTATCTGGCCCAGTCCACCTTAAGACAGACAGGAAAGGAATCCTCAGGTGGGGGCTTTTCCCTCAGGTAAGGGATACAAAGGTGAGGCCCTGAGAGAGTTAGGCCACGGAGAAGAAGGAAGCTGTAATGGAGTGCTATGCTCTTTATGAAAAACTGTTCTTGCATTGTCAGTCTGCTGAGGTAAGCAGCCATTTTGATTCTGTCTTGCTGAACTGTTTGTAATTAAACTGTTTAAAAGCAGAACAGACTCCAGCCTGGTTTGTTCTCCAACCTTCTCCTGTCTTAGACCGCTCCAAGGGCATCACATATGGTGGCAGAAGCGGGATTACCTGTTCTAAGCATCGAAGGCAGGGACCCACACTAGCAAAAAAAATAAATACATTTTTTTTTTTTTTGGGGGGGGGGGGGGGGCCTGGATGCAATGGTAGCCATACAGGATTTTTTTTGTTGTTTGTTGGTACCGGCTAAAGAGAGAAGCTCCGCTGGAGGGAGGGAACAGAAGAAGTGAGTTAGAGCTGGTGAAGCAGGCTTTTTTTTTTTGTTTGGAAGAAGTGGAAAGCTTTCCGGTCTTGAAGGGGCAGGGAGCTCAGAATAGCCTCTGCAGGCTACTGCAGAGTCCTGGTGGAGAGACAACAACAGCTCCGGGCAGCCGCTCAGACCCAGTATGCACAGCATCAGCAGCTACTGCAACAATTGCAGGAACACCTGGAAGCCCAAGCACAGCTTAATGGATAATTACTATGAAGGACAGCAGCGCCAGGGACCGGAACGGAACAGAGTCCAACCCCACCAACACTGGAAATTTGGCTGACAAAGATGGGGCCCCAAGATGACCTGGAATCATTCCTGGTCACCTTTGAAAGGGTGGCTGAGGCCATGGCCTGGCCTAGGTCCCAGTGGGCTATGAGAGTGGCCCCACATTTAACCGGTGAGGCCGAGGCTGCATACCGGGCCCTTGACAACCAGCAAGTCCAAGACTATCAGGAGGTCAAGGCTGCTGTACTCGATAGACTAGGACCATCTAAGGAATCTTATTGGAAAAGTTTACGGGGCTTAACCTTTACATCAGGAGAGAGACCCCAGGTTCTGGCTCAGAAATTAAAGGACTTGTGCTAGCGGTGGCTAGAACCTGATAATAAAAGGGGAGTTGAAGTTGCGGAAACTGTCATGGCAGAACAGTTTGTGGACGTTCTCCCCTCCCGAGTGCGTGAATGGGTGCGGCGACAGACAGTGGGGACCCTGAAGGATGTGGTTTCCTTAGTAGAGTGTTATTTGGATGCTGCAGACACAGGCCGTGGGCTTACTCCAGCAGAGAAGAATTCCCGAATAAAGGGCTTGGAGAAAGGAAGAAGAGAATCAAGGGGCGGAACCCTAAGCTGCTATATCGGCCGAGAAGTGAAGAGTCTCCCTACCTCACGAGACCCTGATAACGCATTAGAGGGACCTGAGGGCAGAACGAGTAAACACCTAGAAGCAGTAAAGCCCAAAGGGACCTGCTTCAACTGTGGAGAGAGGGGGCACTTTGCTCGGGACCACTATCGAGTGGAGGATGAATTTATGAACGTCAATTTGGTGGCCCCTTACTCCTGCTCATTTGTGGACATTCCCCACTCGGGGTTTACAACCTTCATGGTTCCGGTGGAGCTAGATGACGATTTGACCCAAGCCTTAGTAGACACGGGAAGTGTAAAAACTTTCATTCAGAGGGAACTGGTCAAAAGAACACAGATTGATTATGAACAGACAGTGACCCTCGCTTGTATACATGGAGACCAGAGACAATACTCGACCAGTCAGGTCCTATTGAAGACTCCAGTGGGACAAGCAACAGTTGATGTGGGAGTGCTCCCCTGGATACCATAACCAGTGATACTGGAATGAGATTATCCAGACTTTGGGACTCTTTGGGCCCGGCTCATGAGGGGCCCAGCTGACTTCAGAGGAAGAGACCTCATTTCCGGAGGTCTTTCCATTAGAAGACCTGGACTTGTATATTAATAATCCTAAGATACCCAAGCGTCATAGACAACGTAGGATAGAAAAGTATAATTATTCCCAAGATTTAGAGGCAGTCATGGAGTTAAGAGGGCTCCCCAACCCATAGAGGTTCCCTCAGACTGGATAGGCGAGGGAAACCCCAGGAATTTTAGGTGGGCCCAACAAGAAGATGGGACACTAAAAGGGGCCTGGGAGAATATACAGATAATAGATGGGGAATTAGTCTCTGGGGTAGAGGGTCAAAAGCCAGCCCCCCCTTTTTTGTACTCAAGAAAAATCTAGTATACAGAGTAGCAAAGGGGAATCTGGAGGGCGAAATGTTTGAGCAGCTTTTGGTTCCCCAGCAGTATTGTCAGCAAGTGTTGCGGCTCGCCCATAGTCACCTTTTGGGGGGCCACCTAGGGGAAGAGAAAACACGAGAAAAGATTTTAGCCCAGTTCTATTGGCCTGGCTTGTATCGACATGTTCAGGACTATTGTAAGTCCTGCACTACCTGTCAGCTGACCAGACCAGCAGCAACACATGTAGCTCCCCTAGTGCCTATGACAATTATAGATACACCTTTTGAGAGGGTTGCTATGGACTTGGTAAGCCCCTTCTCTAAGGGGCTTACCAAGCCGTGGAAACAAATACATCCTGGTCATTCTCAATTATGCAACCAGGTATCCAGAAGCTATTCTCCTCGAGATATAAAGACTCAAACAATAGCCACGGCCTTAGTGGAGGTGATTTCCCGGGTGGGGTTACCCAAAGAGATATTAACCGACCAAGGGACCCCATTTGTCTCTAAAGTGATGAAACAAGTTTTGCACATTATTGCAGGTAAAAATCCTGCGGACATCAGTTTACCATCCACAAACTGATGGGCTCGTGGAGCGTTTTAACAAAACTCTCAAACAGATATTGAGGAAGTTCATCATGGAAGATAGCAAGAATTGGGACTTACTCTTGCCATATAAATTGTTCGCTATTTGAGAGGGCCCTCAAAGTTTGACCAGGTTTTCCCCGTTTGAATTATTGTATGGTAGAAGACCACGAGGAATTCTGGATGTAGTACGAGAGACCTGGGAGGAGGAACCCAATTCTGGACGGAATTTGGCCAACTATGTGATCCAGATGCAGGACCGACTGGGGAGGGCAGGAGAGGCTGCCCGACTATGCCTGGAAAAGGCCCAGACTACCCAAGCCTGGCAATATAACCAGTCCACTGTTCCATGGGTCTTCCAGCCGGGAGACCGCATACTAGTGCTACTACCGACGTCGGAAAGTAAATTGCTATCCTGTTGGCAAGGTCCGTATGAGGTGCTGGAGAAGATGGGCCCAGTGGATTATAAAGTGGCTCAACCTGACAGATCGAAGAAGGCCCAGATCTTCCACATGAATCTACTAAAACAATGGGTTGCTCCGACTTGCAGTCTGGCTGTGAAGGAGAAGACGGATTTTTCAACACCGAAGGGATATTTCCAGTTTATGGTCCTGCAGTTTGGACTTCATGGGGCTCCAGCTACTTTCCAATGCTTGATAGACCACTCACTATGCTCACATCAGGGTTATGCAGTGGCCTATCTTGACGACCTCGTCATTTACAGTGGAGACTGGGAGACACACCTAAGGCAAATACAGGCCGTATTTACAAGTCTACGAAAGGCTGGATTGACAGCCAACCCCAAGAAATGTAAATTAGGGGGTCAAGAAGTACAATATCTGGGATACTCCCTTGGGAGAGGAAAAGTCCTCCCACAGACACGGAAAATAGAAGCAATTACCCGAGTCCCAGTCCCACAGACAAAGAATAAGGTGAGAGCCTTTTTAGGCCTCATCGGTTACTATTGATGGTTCATACCAAACTTTTCAGAAAAAGCGGAGCCCCTCACATATCTATTACAAAAGAAAGCCCCAGAGAAGGTTAGATGGTCTGCAGAGGTGGAGGAAGCCTTCCAGGGTTTAAAGAAAATTATATGCTCAGAACCTGCTCTACTAAGTCCGGACTTTACCAAGCCCTTTATAGTACAGACAGACACATCAGAGATGGGGCTAGCAGCCGTCCTCACAGAAGAGAAAGGAGATGAAGAACACCCAGTAGCCTTCATTAGCAGGAAGCAACTACCCCAAGAGAGATGCTACTGAATGATAGAGAAAGAGGCCTTAGCTGTCAAATGGGCTTTGGAGGCTTTTCGTTATTACCTACTGGGCCTCCAGTTCACGCTGGTAACAGACCACCAACCCCTTGTCTGGGTCACTCAGAATTAAGAGTCCAATGGACGAGTAATGAGGTGGTTTCTGGCACTCCAACCATTTGACTTTAAAGTCCGGCACAGAGCAGGGAAGGCAAATATAAATGCAGTCTTCCTTTCGAGAGAAGTCTCCCTTGTACAGGTAGGCGCTCAACTAAGGAAGATTAAGCTGAGGGGGAGGGAACGTGATAGAGTATATGAAAGAGAGCCTCAGACTGCCTTAACAGACCAGCTCCAGCTATCTGGCCCGGTCCACCTTAAGACAGACAGGAAAGGGATCATCGGGTGGGGGCTTTTCCCTGAGGTAAGGGATACAAAGGTGAGGCCCTGAGAGAGTTAGATAGGCCCCAGGGAGAAGAAGGAAGCTGTAATGGAGTGCTGTGCTCTTTTGGAAAAACTGTTCTTGCATTGTCAGTCTGCTGAGGTAAGCAGCCATTTTGATTCTGCCTTGCTGAATGTTTTGTAATTAAACTGTTGAAAAGCAGAACAGACTCCAGCCTGGTCTGTTCTCTGACCTTCTCCTGTCTTAGACCGCTCCAAGGCCATCACAGGGGCATTCCATGAAATTAGCAAGTAGCACATTTAAGACTAATCGGAGAAAATTCTTTTTCACTCAATGCACAATAAAGCTCTGGAATTTGTTGCCAGAGGATGTGGTTAGTGCAGTTAGTGTAGCTGGGTTGAAAAAAGGTTTGGATAAATTATTGGAGGAGAAGTCCATTAACTGCTATTAATCAAGTTTCCTTAGGGAGTAGCCACTGCTATTAATTGCATCAGTAGTATGGGATCTTCTTAGTGTTTGGGTAATTGCCAGGTTCTTGTGGCCTGGTTTGGCCTCTGTTGGAAACAGGATGCTGGGCTTGATGGTCACTTGGTCTGACCCAGCATGGCCATTTAAAAAAAAAAAAAATACCATGCACTCAGGCTAGTGCACAGGTGGTTGGATGCGTGTTTTGGACTCACATCCATAACCCCTGATTCATTAAGAGGATCAATGTGTCCAAAATGTGCGTCCAAACCAGGGTGGAACTAATAGTGGTCATCACATGTAAATGCCATATTGATGAGGTTATTAGCTATTACACCCTGATATAAAAAATAACCATGTGGCAACGCGCACATTTTAACCCACAAAAATGAATGCCAGCCCTAGAGCTGGTGTTAAGTTTTAAGGAACCGCAAAAATTGAACTAAAAAGCAGAAAATACTGCTTTTTTGTGGTTTCTCCGACTTAGTGCCAGCAGCTCTGTGACAGTACCATAGTGACTTCAAAATGGCCCCAGTCTCAGTGCTGGACAGTGCCATTTTGTTGTACGGCCATACATATATATGGCCGTACAACAAAATGGCACCAACTGGCTCTGAGACTGGCACCATACTGCCGTCATTATGGCTTCAGCCTCAGGGCTGACTAGCACTATTTTGAAGTGACATCCAAATGGCAGGGGGAAGTGGGCATTTCTCCTGCTCATTTTACTAAAGGGAATCCATGGAAGGGTAAGTGGAGGCTGGGCAGTACCCAGACCTGGCAACTTTTTCAGGGAGAGGGGTTTGGAGGGGCCTGAGGAAACCATGTTTCATTTTTTTGTTTGTTTTTGAGTTTACCTTTTTTTAATGCTTCTTTCGGATTACCAAACAACCTGAACTAAAATAAACATTAGAAAAGCCAAAACCCATATCTGGCTCCTACCAAAAAATAAATAAATCCAAAACAAAATTTGGGGGCTACACACCTGACTGTTGTCCACATAAATCCAGCCTTACCATTACCTTCTAAGGGTTGTAACTGCCACTTTGTGCCAGTTGCCCCCTTGCCCCCACTACCTCTTTATCATTCTCTTTGCAACTTGAGATCCTCTATGCTTATCCCAGTCTTTTTTTTTTTTTATTCATTTACCATTTTTGCTCCACTACCTCCTCCAGGATTCTACACCTTTTGAGGTATGTAAGGTTTCTCTCATATCCCTTTTGTTGGTGTGCATGCTAAGGCAAAAATGATAGCACTAAGAGCTGATTAGGATTCATTTATTAATTTTTTTAATTTTTTATGAATCGCCCTTTCCAGATTTAAAAAATTGCTTAGAGCGATTTACAGAAATAACACATAATGCAATAAACAATATTCATTTCATTCCCCCAACCATTCTATCAAGGTTGAACCCATCCCCACATACGGTCTCTGATTCCCTGCTCCAACCCTCCTTCCCTGCCACCCCCCCCCCCCCCCGAAGGCAAATCCTGATACAGATCTGGTCCCTCCTGAAGGCATCCATAAGATCCAGTCCCTCTGAAGACCTAATCCCCGTCAAGGCAATCTTCCCATAGGCTGATCCCGTAGCTCCCCTTCTACTTCTCCAAAATAAAGGGTGTATTTTAAAAGCCCTACATGTGCCAAAGCCGAGAGAGATGAACGTGCATTGGCCCAGCACACTCCGCATGGATTTTAAGAGGCGCCCAGGTACGCTTGTATCTCCTGGTATGCAAGTACAATTTTTTTTCATGAAAGAGGTGAGGCATGGACGTGCCATGGGCATTCCAGGAAATATGAATGAAACCAGTACACAAGTATTTATGCACACCAGCGCGTGTCGGGGTCCCTATCTGTGTAACTTTGCTTCTGCTATGGACGGTGTGTAAGTCATGAAACAAAAAAAAAAACAACACGCTAATCAATGGGTTTTTAAGGGTCGGGGCTAATAAGGAAAAAGGGAGGCAAGTTAGCTAGGGGCGAACTAGGAAAAAACTGGGAGAAAAAGATAATTGTGTTGGCACGCGTATCTAATAATATCCCCCCCACTTACGTGATCGAGATGGCATTTGCATGCAGATGAGCACGTCGGTGTAAAATTGTGCACACATATATGCACACATAGCTGATTTTATACCATGCGCACCTATGTTATAAAATCACCACGTCCATGTGCACGAGCCAGCAAATGCACGTACATGTGCTCCCACGTACAGGTCTTAAAAATCACCTTTAAGTCCTTACCATTTTTAAGGGTCAAAATTTGCATCAGCAAAAGGGATATGAGAGCCCTTCTGCCAGCATCACTGTAGTTTGCTGAATGATGCCACTAGGAGGCACTTCACTAATATTGCACAACTCACTTTGGGAGGGGTGAGAGAGATGTTGGGTAGTTGGTCAGGACAGCCTAGGGGATTATTTTCAGGGGAATCACTTCGTACCAAGGGAGGAGATAGTTTGCTTATGGTGGTCCAGAACTGAAGCATGGAGAAAACTGTGGCATCAGAGGGCAATTGATCTTTCATGTCAAGCCAAGTTAACATGGGAGATTCCCTCATGCATTGTGCATGTTGAAAATTTACAGCCCAATATTTAATAGGTGACTAACTTTAAGAGTTAGGTGCTAATATTTTTTAATCTAAAAATCTTTATAGGCTCAACACCTAAATAAAGGCACCTAAAACATGCTCATATTCAGGTATTATGTTTTAGGCCTTAGTGGGCATGTAGAAAATAGTACATGGAGGACAGCATACCATACAATTTCACACACTGCCACTAAAATCTAATTTGCTTAAAATATCTCTGTATTCAAATACGAGACCTGCCAAAGCAACAGAGTAGTAGTTTAACATGCATCCTAATTCATGAATGCATAGTATGCTACTTTTTTTTCATTCTAAACGGTCATAGCAAACATGCTGATCTTTAGTGCATAGGCTCCTATATGCTTGATGATATTCATTATCCTTATATCATACCGAAATATTGGGAGGTGAGCAGACCTTCTTATCACATAGGCATTTTCTCAGTGTGACTGAAGATTATGCTTGGGAAAGTCTTGGAGTGTTGGCAGGAGTGGCATATAAGGGCATAGTTCCCCATAAGATGACAAGACTAAAAGGGATTCTCTTTGTTAAGTCATCCAGGTTAGCAATGGCAGAGATGGAGCTTTCTGTAGAGTAGGTTAAACTCCATTTCCAACTACCTTATCCTTAATGTGCTGTGTTGATGTGTTCAAGACTACTGTGAGCTCTGGATTCCAATCCTACTTTTCTCCATAGACACTCATTGTGATCTTGAGCAAATCACTACCTTTTATTTTCTCAGCCATTCACTATAGTTGTAAACTCTTCAGGAAAGGGCAGTGTCGTATTTGCATGCATTTATTGTGCTGCTCCCCAGTTTAATAGATTATATAAAAGTAAAAAAAAATGAATAGAAATAATACAGGGGTTGAATATTGGTCTGCGAAGGTGAAAGATGTACTTGACCAGCTGAGGAGACCAATGCTATAGTATGAGGGGCAGGGCTTCGATAGCATGCATGCTTTTAACTGGACTTCGAGAAGGCATGCCCAGAGGCATGTTTAGGTCAGAGGAGGTGAACAGCATGCACTCACATGACATTTTCACAAGTACATGCATAGTTTTTCCCTTCTTAGCTGCCCTTGCAAAAGAGCAGGTGTTCGAAGTGCGCAGTCACTTGTAGAACACACACGTTATGATAATTTTCAAAAAACTATCGCAAAGTTTTCCTTTTGAAAATTTACCTAGGTGGGTGTACTGAAAGTGCCGGTATACATTACAATTACACAGGCTCTTTGAAAATTGTCCCCATGAAGTTGAACCTTATTTTTGTAGTGGGGATTTGGACGGTAACAGTGCTTTTTCTATAGATGTTGTGATGGTTTTTTGCCTCATGGGGAAGGCAATTTTCAAAGGCATTTCCATGGGCAAAAAACTGTGTTCTACATGTGGAAACAGGGTCTTTGAAAATTGCCTACCCTATATGTACGTGGCGCTATAAGGTGAAATTGAAAAGCTGGGCACGACAATATGAGGGGACCAAGATGGCGGCTCCTTAGAGAGGTGATTTAGAGCTCTTTACTAAACCTTTTTCTTTCATTACATTATGACTCATACCAAGCAGAAAGGGAAGATTCGGGAGTCATCCCCAACTACCTCCAAGTCTGACCCTACTTAGACCAAAATTAATGGGTTCCTTTACCCCAGTGTTCATTTATTCAGCTTCCAGCTCCTCAGCTGGAAGCTGGAACTACTTTGAGCCTTGGTGCATCAATTACTCCATCTCCATCTCCCCCTCACCGGATACCATCTGCAGGGGTTTCTATGCTGCAGAGTGGGATGCATCTAAGTCCTAAATTGTTGCAGCTAGGGAGGCTCCCCTGTGTGTTTTTCCAGAAAATATGGATTTATCCAGATATTACTAGAGTGACATAAGAGCGATGTAAAACATTTCTTGCAATGTTTTGCAAGGCTTTGGCCCTGAGTGCACAGTTTATTCTTGGTTATCCATGTAAATGTATTATGACTCATCTAGGTTCTAAATTTGTGTTTCTTACCAATACTCCTAGTTTTTTTTTCTGTACAATTCTGTACAAGTAATCTTGTGTTATACTTATAATACAAATAGATATAAAATTTAAAATCCAGGTATATGCGAAAATCGGGAAATGTGTGTGCACGCTTTACATATCTCATGCAGAACGAAAGGGGCGGGGTATAGGTGGGGCCTGGGTGCTCCAGGACAGGGCCATGCTGTTAATAGTCCAGATGGTAAGGGACCTAGGGCCATTATTGATAAGCCAAAGGGCTGGTCACACTCCATCAAATAATAGTTCAGATAAACCACATTATAGACAAATTAACAAAGTAAGGAAAGAAATGTATTTTAATTGACAAAAACAGTCACACTTCTGAAACCCAGTGCTATAGAAGAGCCCTTAGAAATAACTGCTACAACAAAATACTGTGTACGAAGCTTTTTAGAAATACATAAAATTTTGCAGTAGCAGTTTTTGAAAAATATTAATTCAATTTTGTAATTCATAAACAAGGCAGAAGGTATTTCTTTCTAATTGTTAATTCAGACTGATATGTACATGTGCAAATACAGTATAGGCAGCAGTAATACATGTTCAGAAGGCAGAATGTTTGAGACATAGCAGCCTTCAGAGTAGAACTGCATGTGCCACCGCAAGAAATTACAGGAAGTGCATACATAAATGATTTAGAGAGTTACCAAAAAGATTTCTGTTCTCTAAGGATAGAGCTAACACTGGAATTGTATAGCTAAGGGCCACAAGTCAAAATTGAAAAGTAGCCCTATCTCTGAAAAATACCTCTCACCCTAAGGATGAATATATTTTAATGATTTAATTACATTTTTTCATCCGAATGGATATTGTGATTATTGTGGTTGAAAATGAACAGCTGAAACAACTAAATGCAGAGTGCACTGAAGCAAAATGAGCATGAGCACTCAAGAAGAAATTTCATTTATGAGCAATGTTTCATTAAATGAAACCTCTAGGTTATTACAGCTACATTATTTCTTATTTTTAATGTATAATATAATTTCCTTATTTGAACAGGCATTATAGCTTGTCTTATACAAATCAGTTTGGCCTTGATTCACCCAAATTAATTTTGGCTTGTGGGGGTGGAGCAAAGGGAGGGGGACAAATAATGGGAGGTAGCAGTGGTTTGTTAAATCCCTACTCTGGTAGGAAAATGTATTAACCCTCATCGAGTTGTCAAAGTAAAATTCAACCCAGTGATAAATACTGAAAAAAAATCAGAGGTATTTTACTTCACATAAATTAATTATCTCTCAGAAAAAGTCACTATGGGGAAAGGAAAATAATTTCTAACGGTTTTCATTTTGTGAAAAAAAAAGAGTGAAATCTAAGAAATCATAAACCTGTCCCTTGCCAGCCAGCCTTTTCATGAATAAATCGTATTTCATTATAAAATCATGTCTATTAGAAGAAACACCCAGAGGAGAGTTTGCAAAGGATTTTATGTGGGTAAAAACTTAATTTACCTAGGTAGAATGTCAGTTTTGAAAATTGCCCTCCTAAATGCAGCCAAAAGGATGCACACTCTTTCCAAATGCATGTACTCTAGCTGGGATTGGGAAACATGCAGTGAGGATAACTTTCAAATAACTCTTCATGAACGCATATATGCAAGCATTTGGCCGTGCAGAGATCTATGATTGTATTTAATACCCATGCGTATCAGATACAGGCATATTATACAATAGTTATATGTCTACCCCCAACATATGCACATATATGTGAATACATATGTGGCATCCATCTGGGTTAGCTACTAGATGTCCCTAGTGTCCCACAAATTAGCTAGAAGGAATACCACACTTCAGCTCCTCCTCCAGAGGCAGCCTGAGTGAGTGAACCTAGGGTATAAGTAGGGGCTGAGAGAAGAGTAGGTGTGGTCTTTTAGCTTGGCTCTTGAAGAAGAATGAGCTCTCTCAGTTTCTGTTTGCCTAAGTGAGGCATATACCCCTCACTGGGTGGATTTTTTTTTTAAGGGAATCCCTGCCAGGCAGTAGACTTTGCTTGAGAATTTTGGATAAATTGAGGATTTTGAGACTGGAGGTGACATCCTGGAGATGGCTTATCCCCAGATCCAGAGACCTGACAACTGAAGATCTGAGACTTCCATCTGAGAAAAAGAGGGCTACAGTGACAGCACTTGCTCCAGAGGAGAGTTTTGTGCTATTAGAGAATTTCTGAGTGGTTTTTGTTTTGAGGAGGTTCTTTTCTTTTTTTTGCCACCTCTCCTTCACTGGGGTGGCGCTGTATTAGTCTAGTCCTGAAGTTCTACCTCAGAACTTCCCCACTTGTGGGGGGGGGGGGGGGGGGGGGGGGGGGGTGCATAGATAGATAGTGATAAAAGAAAAGGACCAAGCTTGGAGAAAGAAACTCAGAATTGAAGACCCTTAACAGGATCTTCCCCTGGGAGAAGAAAATGGCTGGACTTGGGTAGGACTGTTTCAACCTCTAAGGAGATTCCCCACAACATAGGATCTCCCCATAGTCTCTAGGAAATCAAAACTCTCAGTCCAGAGAGTTAGGAATCACCCAGGAACCTGAGTCACTGGTTCATATACAGAGAAAAAGGACACTCATTCTTTATTCACATGGACATTGATTACCCTTTGAAGAAATCAGTAAATTTGAATACCCAATTCCTGTGTCCTGCTTCATTCAGTTCCAACTAAGCAACATCACAGCATCATTTCAGACCCTAAAGAAAAACATCTCCCCACCTGGGCCAAAAAGCAATAGCTTTCTCCCCAAGGACTCATCCCTGGGGTCTCAAAGAGGAGGGGACAAGTGGCAGAGGAATACAGCCCCAATTTATAAATTCTTTTTGGGTGCCTGGAAGGAACATACCCCTTCCAGAAAAAGGGCTACACAAGCAATTCATTGAAAGCAAGTATTTCAGTGCATTAAATGTGCATACTTTTCCTACTAATTTAAACAATATACGCATGTATGTTTTATGCATGAAAAAAAAGTAGAATACTAGACCCCAAATAGCTTGAAAATATGAAAAAAATTACAAAATATAAAATTCAGCTATATGGAAAAGGACCTCTTATTAAAGAGATCTAACGACCATCATCTAATGCCTCTAGAAGCGATTGGCTTATGAATGAAGCCTACATAGAGCTATATAGGCTTCATTCATAAGCCAATCACTTCTAGAGGCATTAGATGATGGTCGTTAGATCTCTTTAATAAGAGGTCCTTTTCCATATAGCTGAATCTTATATTTTGTGAAAAAAAAGTAGGACATGCTCAAGTAAAAGGTAATTTACACATGAAAGATGTTATACTTTAAAATATGTATGCATAATTGAAATTATCAGTTGTCCTAGTCCTTCAGGTCATTAAGACCCTCCTGATTCTTCAGTCTGACCTTCCCCTGGTTCACCCAGTCTGTTACTTGTGCCGTCAGCAGCAGACCTGCCGCATGGCACCCTAACCTCTCTGCAGTAACTCCAGTGCCTGGTTCCTTGTCCCAGGAGGCGGTGGGCTGCCAGCTCCATTCTCGGGCCACGCCTGGTGCCTCCGGCTCAGCTACAGACCCTGGTGTTCCCAGTCCAGCTACCACTTCCACTGCTCCACGTCAGGCCTCTCCGCGTGGCCCGCGGAGAGATGCTGCTACTCGGCGCCGCGTCCACATCACTGAAGCTTAAGTAGGGCCCGCAGTGGGCCCCGGATGATGATGTCAGCAAAGCAACGGTACTTAAGCCCGGGCTCCGCTCCCTAGCTTTGCCTCTGCAACAGGTCTCCTCGCTGGTCAAGTACTCATTGCCTCCTGAGAGATTCGTGTCACTCCCGTGTTCCTGTTCCTCGCTGATCCTGGTTCCTGTTTCCTTTGTTCCTACGTTCTTACTCTTCACCTTTCCTTGAATTGCCTACATGGACTTTGACTCTGCTTTGCCTGAGCACGCTTTTGACTCTCTCCAAGCCCGGACCTCTGCATTGCCTGACTACATCGTTGCCTCTCTCCGGTCCAGACCTCTGCCTCACCTGACTACGTTTGACTATCTCCATGATCAGACCTCAGCCTTGCTTTCCACTGCTTCCAGATTGCCGCCACCCCTGACTCAAGCTTGTACCACGATGCCTCTTCAGCCTACATCCTGGACTTGGCATATTCAGGCTTCGGCCTGGTTTTGCTTGGGCGCCCCTTGTCTGCCTTTGTTCTTTTGGCGCCCGGGTCTCCGGGACATTACCTTGTCCAGTAGAAGACTTTACCATCTCTCTCTTGCTGTCTCTGGGCTGACCTCGATCTCTTCATCGACGACGATATACGGTGGCACCTCCTAAGTCCAGCTGGCCCCGGCACCCAAAGGCTCAACCTGCGGGGAATGAGGGCTGGTATTGGTGAAGTGCCAGCTGGCCTCCGTTCATCAGCCCACTCCTCCTGCTGACGGTGGGGACCCGTAGATTCCTACCTATGGGTTGCGTCAACCCCAACTCGGCCCAAGGGTCCACCTCTGGCGCAACACAGACTTCCCACCCAGCCAATATTCACAATAAACAAGTCTGATATCAATTCCACAAGATAATTAGCAGGTGTAAAATTACATGAATATGTTGCCAAATGTGCATGTATAAGTTTCTTATAAAATAGTCATTTTTTGTGAAACTTCTGGCCCTGCCTTGGAACTCCCCTATATTTCCTCTTTTTTAAATGCATATATATGCATGTGATACCTAAAGTATATGATGTATACTTATGGTATTTATAAAATATTGATTGCATAAGTACAGGCTATTTATGCTCACATATGCTGATATTTACATATGTAACTCTTTGAAAATTCATCCCAAAGATTGTAATTTCAAATCTACATGGGATAGCCATGTTAGTGTGGTGTAGTACAAAATTGACAGGAGGCGGGTGGCACCTTATAGACTAACCAATTTATTGAAGCATGACTTTACGAGTCCACTTTGTCAGATGTACTGCCTTAAAGCACTAGCTGAACACCTACTCCTACCACAGATGCTCCCTGGGCTTCAGAACTCATCTCTTGCATTCTAAGACTCACTATCTATTCTATACAATCCTCAGGTTGAAGAGGGTCAAATTGCAACAGCAAAAACAAAACAGCAACAAGAAATTAAAAAAAAAAATGTTTCTAATGAAGTTCCAAATATGCAAGCCAGCAAATAATCATGTGAATTTACAAAACTTAGCAATGTTAACCATCCCAAATAAGTTGGGAAGCTTCAGCCAAAAAAGAAAATGAAGTGAATAAAAGGCCCTATTGATATTCATGTATTATTTCTTATTTTTAATGCATGATATTTATTTATTTGAGCAGACATTATAACTTGTCTTATACAGATTGGCCTTGATTCATCCAAATTAATTTTGACGTGGGGGGGGGGGGAGCAAAGGGGGGCACAAATAATCAGGTCAGTGCAATATAGGGCGCTCGGTTGAGTGCACTGCTTAACAAATGCTTAGACATGTGTTTTGGATGCATGTTCAAAACCCCTTATGCAATAAGGAGATTAGTGCACCCAAAACATGCATCCTAACCAGCATATAGCTAATAGCACTCATCACATGTAAATTCATGTTGATGAGGCTATTAGCTATTATGCCCTGATGCAAAAAAAATGCACAATTGACCTGCACATTTTTCTTCTTGAAAATTAACACCTGCCCCGGAGCAGGCGTTAATTCTTGAGAAGCCCCTAAATTTAACAGAAAAGCAGAAAATACTGCTTTTCTGCTCCTTTTTTCGGTTTCTCTGACTTAATATTGTGGTGATATTAAGTCAGAGGAACAGAAAAAAGGAGTAAGGAAAAAATAATAATTTAAAATAAAAAGTTGCCAGTGGTCAGATTAGGAAAATGGACGCTCAATTAATGAGTATCCATTTTCCTAACCCGTGGCTGTGCACAGCTTAGGAAAACACGCACTTGTAAAATTGAGCATCCGTTTTCCTAACCCCCACTGATAGCCATCTCTCCTGGGCATCCTGTTTCCCCTACTGTCTCCTGGGCTCACTGTTCCCCGAGTACCTCCTTTTTGCTGCAGCAATCTATTTAAATATTGCATCAGGCATCCCGGAGAGGTGCATCGGAACACATTAGGAGAGAGCGCACTCAATCATGAGCGTCCATTTTCCACGCAACCATATTGTATCGGCCTGAATGAGAGGTAGCAGTGTTTTGTTAAATACCAACTGCATTAAGAAAATGTATTAATCTGCATCAAGTTGTCAAAAGTCGCTTGTTGCTTAAAATGTTTTCCAATTGTAGTGGATCAAAAAAAGAAAATCTATGGTCCTTGATATCCAACAGAAATAACATCCCCAGTAGCTAAAAACAGATCCAGGACCCCAGAAACAAATTCTCTCTCATTTGCATGGCTTTATATACATTTACGGAAAGTACACCTTATTGCTAAAAATAAGAAATCTTTATTTGTAAAAAAAAAAAAAAAAAGAGAGAATACCACCTCAGAACCCACTCCCTAACACTTAAAAAAAAAAAATTAAAAATCCAAAATAGCTTGCCACCTTCCTTAAAGAGAAAATGAATCAATCAGGCTGTTGGATGTCTCCTATACTATTCTACTGGAATATGGAGTATGTCTTTCTTACATTTTGACACATATTAATTAGTTTGCTTGTTTGCTTTTCCATTACAGAGTTAACAGAGCAATTTATCATATCTTACCTGAAAGAAAAGCAAAACACAAAGTAATCAGAAGAAATGAAAACCTAGGAAGATATAAATATCAAGTCCTTTTAATCTGGAGGGAGAAAGGTCAGGTAGCAAAACAGTAGAAGATATATAAACAAAATAATTTTAATCTCAACAGTGCCATCAGCTAATTAATTCCTAAACCCCAGAACTCCACTCAGTCACCTGTATTTCCTGCAAACTCTGTGTTGGAAACATAGGTCTTCCCTTAAAGAAATAACTTTAAATGATCACTGATTAGGATCTAAAAAAACAAATATGCTGCCCCCATATTTGAAAATACATTTACAGGGCAATTTTAAAATGAAAAATTCACCATAAGAAATTACTAAAAGATGAAAAATAATTTTGTGCAATTTGAATTGCTGAAGAAAAATCAGTGAATAAACAATATGCCGAACAATCCAACCAGCAAAAATTAATCACACTAGTGTAAAGGAAGAAAGAACTTCAGATGAAAGGGTAAGCAATATGCTTGCTTATACACTTGTGTTGGCAACATAAACATTATTCCAAAAATTTCCAAAAATTGTTCATAGATTTTCTTATGTGTAATAATTATCAAAGCACTTTAAATGTGAAAAAAACCCCCTAATTATTAGGGATGTGCATTCATTTAAAAAGAAACTGCAAAATGTGATAAGGTTAACTTGTTTCATTCGGGGGGGGGGGGCTCCAAACTGAATTGGAGGCCCCCCCCAAATAAACCAAATCTTATTTGTTTGTTTTGTTTTAAACTATGATTACGTCCTGGGTCTAGGCCCGAAGCCGGGGCCTCATATACGACATAAGCTAAGGCCCAAAGCAGGGGCTGCAGCCTATGCCTGAGCGTGATGCCTGCACCTCGGCCTGGGCCAAAAGCCGGGGCCTTTCCTAGGGCATAGGCCGAGGCCAAAAGCAGGGACCGCAGCCTAGGCCTGAGCACCCCCCCCAAGAATTAAACAAAAAAACCTAAAACTTACCTTTCCCGTCGGGTATCTGATAAAGGCTGGGTCCCAAAGCCAGGGCTTAGGCCCAGACCCAGGCCTGACACCAAGACCTGAGTCAAAGGCTGCGTCCCTATGACGGAGCCTCAGCCTGGACCCAGGCTCGATGTTGCTACCTTGAATCGGACACTAGATCCTGATGCCAGGGCCTAGGCCCAGACCCAGGCCCAACACCAGGGATTCAGCCAGAAAGGCCGGGTCCTGATGCCTAGGCCTCGGCCCAGGGTCAGGCCCAGTCCTAGGAGCTCAGGCCTGGGAGCCTCTTCTTGGTTCTCTTTGTTCTTCAACAATTGCAAGCCAAATGACAGCATCTGCTGGGGTCACACTGGAGTTAATTAACTCCGACACATTTACCCCAGCGGACGTGCCATTTTGATGTATGGCGATTTGTACAGCTTGGACCCAGGCATCAGGCCTAGAGGCTAGGTCCTGACACCTGGGCCTTGGCCCTGGTCTAGGTCAAGGCCCCTATGTCAGGACCCAGCCTCCGGGTCATATCACAATGTTGGGTCTGTGTCCGAGCCAAGGTCTCAGTGTTCAGATCCTGGCCCATAGCATCATGCCTAGGTCCAGGTTCTGACCTAGGTCAAGGCCCAGGCATCGGGACCCTGCATCTGGGTCAGGCTAAAGCTTTGGCCTTCAGTAGGCCAAAGTCGTTGCAACCTACTGTGCCCTCACCTATGCAAGGCAAAGGCTTTGGCCTGAGTTAAGGCCGAAGCCTACAGATCCCTCCAGACTGGGTAATTGGGGGCCAAGTGTGTTCCGGCTCCTGCATTTTTTCGGGTGGGTGGGAGGCCTCGGGAGGCCTTGTTTTTGGTTTTTGGGCCTTTTTTTTTGGGGGGGGGGGTTAATTGTTTGATTTGTTTTTTTTTCTCATGAATAAAAACAAGTTAAGCAATTCACCAAATGAAAATCGTGGAAAAAAAACCCCTCCCAAAAACTAAAAAGAATTTTTTTTCCTGCACATCCCTACTAATTGTGAAAATATCTACAGGAATTTAACTTACACAAGAATCGAATATCAGATGAAAGCCATGGTGTGAAACCAATCCAGTGTTACATACATTTTGCCTATATGGCTGCTTCAAGGATACTCTTGATTGATCTTACAAAAAAAGCAAATTCAAAATTAGTCCACATATATATATATATATATATATATATATGAAAGTTAATTTGCAATAATACAAAACAAAACTCACCTTAAACAAGGGCTAGTTTTAATAATATCACTACGAACTGAGTGGCGACATGCCTATACCTTGTTTGCAATACAATTGACACACAAGCCATGGTGGAAGTGTGCTTATAATAAAGGTTCTCTTAAACTTAATTGCTTCATGAAAATTCAAAATAACCAAACATTAATTTATTTATTAAAAATAATTTATATCTCACACCCTCCAAAGTTCGGGGTGGGTTACATAAAATATTCTTAATAAAAACAAAGATATTAATCACAATACATGACAATTAGACTAATTGGCTTAAATGCCTAGAAAATATATTAAAAGTCAGCTGGGAGCTATTATGTGTCTGATTTATTTGGTCCTCAAATGCCTTATTAAAGAGGTATTTTTCAGGATTGTGCATTTGTTTTAAATTAATTTGCAAAATGCAACAAGTAAGAGGCAATTCATTTAATTCAGGAGAAATGAAACAAATTGAGGGACTCCCCAAATTAAAGAAATCTTAATCGTTTAATTTGTTTGAAACATAGGCCTCACCTAGGGCATAGGCTGAGGCCCAAAACAAGGGTCGCAGCCTATGCCTGAACCCAATGCCAGGGTCTTGGCCTAAGACTGAGCCGACATCAGGGCCTAGGCTGAGACTCGATCAAAAGCCCAGAACCCCTTGAAAAATTACTTACCTGATCCAAAGCCACGGCTAAGCCAGGATCTGATGTTGGAGACCAGTCTAGTGTTTGGGTCCTGAAGACTGGGCCTTGACCTAGGCCAGAACATGGGCACAGACCCGATGCTGGGCACTGGTCTGGAAGCTGGATCCCGATGCCTGAGCTAAGGCCCAGGCTGATGCTGAGGCCCAGTCCAAAGGCCAGGTCCCAATGCCTTGGCCTCTGCCCAGGCCAGCACACAGGCCCAAGTTCAATGCTTGGCTCTTAACTTAGGCCAGGGCCAGGGCCTGGGCCCAGGCCCAATGTTTCAGCCTGGCTCAAAGGCCAAGGCCCGACACTAGGGCCTTGCTGATTTATTCAGGGAGATGGACAGTGAACTCCCTACTTAGTGTTATGTTTGGTAGCTTGCGGGATGATCCCACGCTGCCAGCATCCTTCTTCATGGCACATGCCACTGACTGTCCTGAACATGGCAGGGTGCTGCTGGCTCCTGCTCCTACCTAGAAATGCTCACACCAGACAAGTGAACATTTAAAGGACCTGAGGCGGGAAAATGCCACAGCATCCAAGAGATGACAACATTCTCTTCAGCCCTATAAAGGGGTCCAGCACACATATCCACCTTGCCTCAGCAATAAGTCCATTGCCTCATCCAACTTGCCTTGCCTATCCAGCCTACCTTCCAATCTTCCCATGTCCAGCCTGCTTTCCAGCTTTGCTTCGTCCAGCCTGACTTCCAGCCTTACCCTATCTCTGTTTCCTTGTCTTGTCTGTCTGTGTTACTCTTGACTTTGGATTCTTGCCATGCTTTGTCTTGTCTTATCTGTCCTGTCTTTATCTATGTGTCTTATCTGACTTGGCCATTCTCTCTGGTTCTGATCTCAGCTTTGAACTTATATCTACCCCTTGTTTGCTGTCTGGACCTGACCTTAGCCTTGAACCTGGACTGCACCTTGTCTGCCACAAGCCTTGTCTCTTGGACTGCCTCTGGTCTCTGCCTTGTCCCTTGAATCTCCTAAGTCCTACCAGTTGCTGGAACCCAAGCCTGAGCTAAACATGAAACAACACATCTCACAGAAAATAAAAGAAGGTTATGCAAAACTAATGATCCTAAGAAGACTAAAACCTCTATTAACAATTAACAATTTTCGCACAGTTCTACAAGCAATGATATTCGCTAGCACAGATTATTGTAACTCCCTGCTTTTAGGATTACTTCAATCTACAATTCAGCCTCTGCAAATATTGCAAAATTCCGCTGTCAGAGTTTTGACAGGCAAAAAAAAGAGTGACCATATTACAGGAACACTTGCTGAACTCCACTGGCTTCCAATTGAACAAAGAATATAATATAAAGCACTTTGCATAATCCATGATGATAAAGCCGACTGGTTTAACACGGCACTGCACGTGCATGTACCACAAAGAAACCTGAGATCTGCAAATAAAGCTCTACTAACTGTCCCCTCTGTCAAATCAGCACATCTCACGCAAGTAAGGGAAAGAGCACTGTCACTGGCTGGTCCTGTACTCTGGAATACCATGCCACTCGAAATAAGACTACAGACAAATCTGAAATTATTCAAAACTAATCTGAAAACCTGGCTTTTTAAACAAGCATTTTATAAAGATAAAGAAAAGGAGAAAAATAGTTGAGAGATAAGGATGCACCAAGCTAGAAGTTTTTAGTAACCTACATAAGCATATTAATGTTAAAATCAAACTGCCTAATCTGTTCCTAACAATCAGGTTTAACTTACACACCTAGTTTATTATATTTATTTATTTATTTATTTATTTATTTATTTAAAGGCTTTTATATACCGGAGTTCATGCACTTGTGCATACCACTTCGGTTTACACAGAACAAGGAACAGAAAATTACATCAAACAGATTGAACAATTAAACAAATATACAATTACATCCAACAATTGGGTATAAATAACATGGCTAACTTAGTAGGAACTTAGAGTTTGAGGTAAAGGAGAGAAATAGTACCAAGTGGTAATATAACAATGTTAATGGCTAAATAATAAATATAAATAGTAAATACAAATTCTTATAATAAATACAGGTGTTTACAGATTATATTAGTTTGTTACCGTACTATGATGGCACACGAGTAATTTGTAATCTTTACCACCCATATTTCTCTTTATCGTGCCCTTCTGTAAACCGTTGTGATGGTATTTAACTTAATGACGGTATAGAAAAAGTTTTAAATAAATAAAATAAAAATCATGTGAAAGCGTGTTCTCCAGCAGTCAGTGCAGGCTTCTGGTTCTACTTGCGAGGCAGCATCAACTGCACCACAACATGAAGGTCTCACGCTCATGCCATTCCTTATAGATTGCTGAGGCCATGAACTCGGTGAACAATTTTCCATGGTGGTCCATTGCTGTATTGGCTGCCCAAGTACAGGAGCAAAATGGTGAGTTGAATTCCTTGGCTGGTCTCCTGCAAGAATTTACACGAAAAGCCCAGAAACAACTTAATCACATGACTGGGTTACTTTAGGCTCTGACCAGCAATTGGACACTATACTCACCCAACTTTCAGTTCCGGTCCCAGCACCAGCCCTGGTGAACTCTGCACCTGTGTCTGTTTTGACCGTGGAATCCATGATGCAGCTTCCGCCACTTCCTAAGTACAGTGCGACCCTAAAGGATGCAGAAGGTTCCTCAATGTCTGTAAAATGCACTTTGAGTTACAGTTCAAACCACGTCAAGAAAACGTATATATTCTCCTTGTTGGACAGTCCTGGTCTTGCCTAGGACTCTCTCTTGTGGGAACAAGGTGATTCACTCTTTGGAAGTTTTGAAAACTTCGTATGACAGTTTCATCTGGTTCTTGCTTAACTAGGTCGAGTCTCGCCTGTAGCCACAGAATTATTACATATTTGCCAAAGTAGTCACACTCTGGGTGATTATGCAATAGAGTTCTGTGCCCTGGCTCCAAGATTGGCTGGGGAGAAGATAGTCAAACAGCCATTTTTTGGCAAGGTCTAGCTGGGAGAATTAAAGATGAATTGGAAACCGAGTCCTTTCTCCCTCTGTGGAAGCACTCATTGCTCTGGCAATCTATGTGGACTTAAATTTCCAGTAACAGGCTCAGGAGAGCAAGACATTTCACCAATTTCCTCATTTGGCTCCTGATTTCCAGTACCACAGAACACCTGCCTCAGAGCCTACAATCATTTCCAAAGAACCCCTGTAGTTGTGGAGGACTTGGCTCTCAGAAGATGAGAAGCAAAGTCAAGGACAGCATAATCGCTGTCTCCATTGCACAACATGGGGCATTTCACTATCTGCTGCCCCAAAAAGCCAGGAAATCCTAGGAATGGGGCTATGATTGGGAGAACAGTGCTAAGCCATTCTGCTTCCTCACCACTGCCAGTGGTACCTGTATGTGTCACTTTTGGGGAATACACCGAGAGGGCTGAGGCCCTACTTGATTCTAAAGCTGGGGGTAATTTTTGTTCAGGAATCACTGTTGTGCCAATATGGTTGGCCTACCACCACCCTGAATACAACTCACACCATTTTTCAGTCTATGGTGACCCCCTGTCTGGCTGCATGACCTTGGTTTCTTTGCCCATCACCAGGCAGATTGATTCACATCTAGAAAGCATCAAGTTATATGTGCTACCTAAAGCGGTAAACTCTGTCATTCTTAAATTGCCCTGGCTCAGACTCCACCAGCCTTTGATTGATTGGTCTACATTACAGATTACACATTGGGACCTTTCTTGCCAAGAACATTGCACCACCCTGGGCTACCTTGCCTAATCTTTCAGATCTCCCATTTCAGTACACATCACTTACCAGCCTATACTATGAGAAACAACCTAGAACCTTGGCATCTTACAAATCTACTGACTTAAATCTTCTTGAAGCCCTTCGTCATGGAGGTAGAGGCCACTGTCAAGAATGCAGAGTCTGTCTTTATTCAACACAATGATCTTGGGACCCATGAATCATGCTCTTCTCTCTCCGAAGGATCCTTGCCTGCAGAAGACAATCAGCCAGCAGATGCTCCTTTATGTCCACCCAAAAATTAAAGAATCCCTGGAATTCATGTCAAACCTCCCAAGACCCCAGATGGTAAAGGTACACCATTGACATTTCCCCAGAAGCTGAAGACATGAGATTTGGGGAAGGGGCGTAGAAAAGGGTGTAATGTTTGTCTGGCGGCTTGCGGGACACTCCCGCAAGCTGCCGCACTTCCCCTGACGCCCTCAGCATCCTCCTTCGTGGCACATATCACAAACTTTCCCATGCTTAGCAGGATGCTACCAGCTCCTGCCCCTGCCTAGGTGCATGCACGCCTGACAAATCAATATTTAAAGGAGCCGTGGTGGGAAACCAGAGAAAACATCATTCTTTTTAGCCCTATAAAGGGGCCAAGCAGACATTTCTACCTTGTCTCAGCAACAGGTCTTTTGTCTTGTCCAGCTGGCTTTCCAATCTTGCCTTGTCCAGTCTGCCTTCCAGCCTTGCCCTATCTCTGTTTCTTTCTCCTGTCTGTCTGTGTTACCCTTGTATTTGGAGTCTTGCTGTGCCTTGCTGTGCCTTGCTGTGTCTCTCTGTGTCTTGTCTGCTTGGCTGGTCTTTCTGGTTCTGATCTCAGCCTTGGACTTAGACCTACTCCTTGCTTGCCATCTGGACCTGACTTTATCATTGAACCTGGGCCACACCTTGTCTGCCACAAGCCTCGACTCATGGACTGCCTCTGGACTCTGCCTTGTCCCTTGAATCTTCTAAGTTCTGCTGGCCGCCGGAACCAAGGGCCCAACCCATGGGGGAAATGGCTGGTTCAGGTGAAGCCTTAGCCTGGCTCATGCCAAAGTGCATTCTCTAGGGGTGTGCATTTGTTTGCAACGTATTGGCAATCCGCAACGTATATGCCATATTTGTTGTATTCGTGGGGGTCACGAAACGTATGGCGAACCCCCATGAATACAACATATCACTAACGAATAAACCCCCACCCGATAGCCCCTGTGACATAGTAAGGGAAAAGGCTATATGCGCCACTTTGAATACTGGCAGCCGATAGCCTGAGTGCAGGAGATAGCTCCAGGACTCCCGCTGGACCACCAGGGACCTTTGGCAAGTCTTGAGGGGGGGGGGGGGTGTCAGGAGAGTGGGAGGTTGTAGTAAATTTAAAGGGTTGGGATGGGTTTTTTTGGGGGAAACAAATACATATGTAACTAATGAACAGATCGGGGTCCCCCGAGAATGGATGCAATGGATTTGGGTCCCGACAAATATGAATACCGAATGGGACAAATCTGTCCCTGCTGCACATCCCTAGCATTCTCCAGCTGTCTGAGCAGGCCTCATGGGCCCCCCCATGAGGAAGTCTCAACTGCTCCACAGCATGAAGGGCTCACGCTCATGCCATTCCTTACACTTAGTATGAGCAGTTACACAGAGAACAAATAGACAGCATATTACTGAGTCTCTGGTGTCATGGTGAAAGTTGCTTTACCTGCCCCTTCAGCAGAAGAGTTGTATTGAAACAGAAAACAAATAAGGCAGCTGCAGAAGAATTACTGGATCCCTGAGATCTGTACTGAAAGCTTTTCTGCTGCCTCTCAAGTCATAGATTAAAACTTCTGGATCCACTGCTCTGGTGTGAGTACTTCTTTGACCCAGGGATAGCGAGTAGTAGAGATGTGAATCGTGTCCTCGATCGTCTTAACATCGATTTCGGCTGGGAGGGGGAGGGAATCGTATTGTTGCCATTTGGGTGTTTAAAGTATCGTGAAAATCGTGAGCCGGCACACTAAAACCCCCTAAAACCCACCCCCGACCCTTTAAATTAAATCCCCCACCCTCCCGAACCCCCCCAAATGCCTTAAATTACCTGGGGGTCCAGCGGCGCTCCGGAACGGCAGCGGTCCGGAACGGCCTCCTGCAATTGAATCGTGTTGTCTTCAGCCGGCGCCATTTTTCAAAATGGCGGCGCAAAATGGCGGCGGCCATAGACCAACACGATTCGACTGCAGGAGGTCGTTCCGGACCCCCGCTGGTCTTTTGGCAAGTCTTGTGGGGGTCAGGAGGCCCCCCGAAGCTGGCCAATAGTCCCTGGGGGTCCAGCGGGGGTCCGGAAAACGATCTCCTGCCGCGAATCGTTTTCCGTACGGAAAATGGCGCCGGCAGGAGATCGACTGCAGGAGGTCGTTCAGCGGCGGTCCGGAACCCCCGCTGAACGACCTCCTGCAGTCGATCTCCTGCCGGCGCCATTTTCCGTACGGAAAACGATTCGCGGCAGGGGATCGTTTTCCGGACCCCCGCTGGACCCCCAGGGACTTTTGGCCAGCTTGGGGGGGTCTCCTGACCCCCACAAGACTTGCCAAAAGTCCAGCGGGGGTCCGGAACGACCTCCTGCAGTCGAATCGTGTTGGTCTATGGCCGCCGCCATTTTGCGCCACCATTTTGAAAAATGGCGCCGGCTGAAGACAACACGATTCAATTGCAGGAGGCCGTTCCGGACCGCTGCCGTTCCGGATCGCCGCAGGACCCCCAGGTAATTTAAGGCATTTGGTGGGGGTTCGGGAGGGTGGGGGATTTAATTTAAAGGGTCGGGGTGGGTTTTAGGGGGTTTTAGTGTGCCGGTTTTCCTGCCCTCCCCCTTCCCCCGATTTACGATTTTTTGACGATAAATCGGGGGAATTGGTATTGTATCGTGTCCCTAACAATTTTTGACGATTTAAAATATATCGGACGATATTTTAAATCGTCAAAAAACGATTCACATCCCTAGCGAGTAGACATTGAGCACAAGGTTCATGGTTAATCTTTGTTTTTGAGCTGCTGTTACCCTATTGCAATTTTACTCATTATATCAAATAAAATCCACAACATCTGTAAACTGTGGGGTTATAAGCCAACCTAAATCTGCATTATCTAACCATTAAGCCTTCATTCCTCAGCCCAGTCACTATACCCCATTATCAGCCACTTATCCAGCTAAATTATAACCAGATAACTAGAATTTAGCCAGAATAGTTGGGGGCATTCTGGGGGTGGATGAGAGGCTTTTGGGGCAGTGAAGTTAGCCAGCTGACTCTTATATTCAGAATTAGCTGGATAACTTTTCTGGTTAACTCTAGTCATGCTACTGACCTATCCTAAAGTTAGCCAGATATCCAGCTGACTTTCAGATAGCTGGTCTATTTAGCGACATGATTGCACCACTGAATATACCCTGCTAGTAAGCTGGAAAGGGTTATCTGGCTAACTAGCCAAGTATCACAGTGACTGAAAAAGGACATCAAGGATTTTTTTTTGTATTTGAAATTTTGGTGGTCATGAAATTGTTCTTAATTCTTTTCTATTGCCATCTATAATGGCAGTGCACTGCATTTTGTAGTCAACTTAGGGATCAATTTTCAAACTCCACACTGGGACAAAGTCCATGGATATATTTTACCCTTAGATTTTGCACCAATTTTCAAAGCAAAAGAACATATGTACTTTCATTTTGAAATTGCTATGGATATAAAGTACCCATGGACATTTGCTTCTGCTTTTTGTGTGCTTACTTCTTCATGAAATATAATGTACATTGATTTGAAAATGAAATCTACATGCATACCCTTCCTTCTCTCACCTAAATATGTCCCCAGGAATGCCTCCTCTAAATGTGGCTAAAAGTGTGTGCATTGTAGAAACATGCATATATTTTTAGCCGCATTGAGGAAGATCAATTTTCATTCCAGCAATTTATGCACATAAATTACTTATTTCCATGGTAAATGACTTTGAAAATTTCCCTAATAATCTTCTTCACTTACCTCTTTTATAAATATCCTATTCCTTCCATTGTTTCCTCTTGGGGCAGAATGTGTAAATGTTTCAAAGCATATTGAAAGACATGAACATAGTGACGAAAGCAAAGGCAATCATTTTTTTAGCTTCTTTATCTTAGTTTACACCAACATCAGAACATTAGGGATGTACATTCATCGGGCCATTATTTTCATGGGTACGCGCTTACCTCATGGATGTATGGTACGTGCATAACTCGTTAGTAAAATATGCATGTACCATGCATCTGTGAGGTACATACGTACCCATGAAACGAATGGCCAAACAAATTCACATCCTATAGAACATAAGCACATTTTATGTGCTTCCCTTACTCTCAGAGATGTTGCTGACATCAGGACAGTGGCTTGCATATGTAAAAATGAATAAGGAGGATCATGAATACTGTAAGGAAGCTACTAATATATTACATGCTATAAAGCAGGGGCTTGTGTTTAAACACACAAAAATGTGCACTATTTGGCTTTTTTAAAGATGCACAGGCCTCTCTGATTGATGCCTTTTATAAATTTAGATACAAATATTATTTTTCACACTACAACCTTTTGACAATTTTTTTGTTCTGTCATAAACATGAGTGAATCAAACCCATACTTCCTTTAATAACGTCGGGCAGAAACAAAGGACTCCAGCTGCCTTATAAATTGTCATTGATATTGGATTTCTATTTTTTTAAATCCATAGCCTGTCATATATTTGTAACTCAATAGAATTTAACTCTACAACTTTTAAGTCTATCTTCTCAAAAGTCTTCCTTTTCTTGTGTAAAACAAAGAAGGCAAAATATAAAAATATAAAACCCAATTGGCTAGACTCTCGGTCCAGCCCCAGTATATACATATGTACTCTACCTCTAGTTTTTGCTATCCTTTTTACTTCCTGGCTACTCTAGCCCCCAAGTTCAATCTCCCTGTTATATGTAACTGTGCTTCGGCCTTCCTGTTATATGGTTATGTTGTTAATCCCTTAGTTCCATGTAAACCGGTTTGATATGAATCTTGTCATGAAGATCGGTATAAAAAAATGTCAAATAAATAAAATAAAAGCGAAGGGCAATTTTCAAAGGCATTTACCCAAGTAAATAGCAAACTACCTGGGTCAATTGACCTGGCTGAAATCAGCACTTCTCTCAGAGCAGCCAAAAAGTATGCATGGGGTTCACAATGTGATCACTTTTAACCACAATCAAAAGGAGCATTCCTAGGGGCATTTTAAGATCAGGGTAGTAACATAAACATGCAGAAATGCATTTTCAAATCTGCACATGTCCTCCCCCTTTCCTCTACCCACACAAAAGGAAGATGCAGAGTCCACAGGGACTTTCATGCCTGAGTACATACATAAACAACATTTTAAAAGAAAAACTGTGTGCATAGCTTTTCTTTAACATTGCCTACCAGATCCAGGGGTACAAAACTAGCCAAGTGATATAGTGCTCCCATTATACACAGGACTTTAAGAGGTAATTCACGTGCATTGTCTCTTCCCCAAAGACCTTCTAATCTAATATTGTGAACAAGAAGTTTAATATAACGTCTTGGTCATACATTGAATATTATTTCCCCAGCTATCTGAGAAAGTACTGTGATTTCAACTATAATAAGTTAATTAACTTTTAATGTGCAACATTAATACTAATTTACATGGGGAATAGTACATGAACTGGAGAAAATGATCTGGCTTCAGTTATAATAATGTTTTCAGTAGAGGGATGTAAGGGTTATAGAATATGATAAAACTCTCTTAATTTTGTGCAGCTATCAAGACGAATGTACCAATGTCATTGAAATATTGTTTTATCAGATTTTTGTGAACTTTCTCTACCTTGTATAATTTTCTCATCCATTTATAATGGATCTAAAATACTTTGTGTGTATGCATTGTGTTTTCTTCAGTCTTAACCCATTAGAGTTTTCTAATTCTCATAAATAAATAAGCTTCCACACTTTTTCAATTTTCTTCTATCGTTAAGTTCTTACAGATAAGGATGCCATTTTCACACTGACTTTCTGATTTGTAATCAAGTTCAGCAGTAGGTTGAGACTGGAAAAATATATTTCACTCAGAGCTGTTTACTGACTATCTCACAAACACTTTTAAATGCAGATTGCAATGCTATTTCCTATTTTAACTGAAATCAAACCAGATGCAGCAAATTACTTTAGAATTCTTAAAAGAATGTAAACATATGTTCGAGAAGCACTTTCATATAGTCCTTGGATGACACATGCTTTCTAAATAGGATACAATTTATTCAAATTCGTGACTTATAAAATCTTCCAGCCAAAAGTTATTTACCATCTTCAGTGAAAAGCACAATCATCCTATAATAAAAACCTATGACTCAAGAGGCCTGCATTTCTTGTAAAAGTAATGTAAATGCTCTTTAAATGCCTTTTTAGACTGTCTCCCAATTCAGACATGTATATAATAATATGGGGTCCACTTCCAAAGGATTTAGTTGCCTAACTTTCAGAGTTAAGCACTGAAATCATTCCATTTGAAAACTGAGGGGAGAATCTAAAAAGAGGTATCAAGTTTCACGAGGTACTTATATTTAGATGGAGAAAACGTAGACAGGGCCATAGACGAGCTTAGGTTGTGGGAAACAAATTAAGTACTTAGCCATGATTTTCATGGCTAGGCAACTAACTTAGGGGGTCATTCATCAAATCGCATTAGGGCCTTATCACGGGCCCTAACACCTGTTATAATGCCGTAATGCATGCAATAAATATGCATCATGAGATATGTATGCAAATTTTAAAAATGTAGTCAAATGGGAGGAGTTTATCAAAATGAGGGTATTTTTTCCTGGCATTATGCCCAAAATGGGATTAGCAATAAATATCACAAATCCTGTTGAGAGAGAGAGAGAGAGACCCTGGGGTGACACACATATTAGGCAACTTTTTATACCACTGTAAGAGGAGCCATTCTGAACTTGGGGTGAGGTTTTAGTGGTGGGCTAGGTTTTGGAGGGCAGTTTTACATGCACATTCAGAGGTAAGAACAGCACAGTAGATATCAGTGAAGATTTTATGTGATTTGGAGTGATAAAAGGTATAAAAAGATGAGATTTGTACAATGTACTCTCAACCTAGCTTGATGTACTCTCTACCTAGCTACTATCAAGGTAGGTCGAGGTTACAATGTACAATCTCATCTTTGTGTACTTTTTATCACTCCAAATCACATAAAATCTTCACTGATGTCTACTGTGCTGTTCTTACCTCTGACTGTGCATGTAAAACTGTCCCCCAAAACTTAGACTACCACCAAAACCTCACTTGAGTTACTTAGTCATCCCTTTTACAGTGGTATAAACAGTTTACTTATATAAAAGCCTTATAAAGAGTCTCTCTCTCTGTCTTTCTTTCTCTCCCCAAAATGTGACAGCAGTAAAATAGCAATGTGGTATCAGGAAAATTACCCTAACTATGCCCATTTTCTTTTTATCGTGGGCACTATTTTTCACAGTTTTATAGCAAAATGATGAATCTAGGCCTTAGGTACACAAATGTAGGTGACTGAATGTTAGATCTAATACTAGACACCTTTGTTCTGACTTCTGATTGCCTAGATTTAGGAAAATTTTCAGCTGAAAAAGTGGGTGTTTAATTTGGCACAGCCAAATTTAGGTCACCTAAGTTCAGAGCATTTTTTGAAACTTGACCTGTGTGTGCTTCCTTACATCATTGATATGTGAAGCTGTTCACCTGACATTAACATCTAGAATTGGGCAGAGGAAGCATGCTTCTGACACGGTCTATGTTTTAACAAAAAAATGCTTTCCCAGACTGCATTCACCACACTGCCTCATTTAAATATGATCAGACTTACTTGATGGCCCCAAATCCATAGAAAAAAAAGGGATATGTGATGAGGTAGTTCTCTGATTATTCCTCCTTAATTGTAATGGGTGGACAATCTGGGCTTCTTTCTAGCAATATGATGAAATACACAGCAGAAAATAAACAAATCATAGGTAAACAAAAATTTTCTAACTCGCCCTTGAATCCCTGCCCTGGGTTAATTTTTAAAAATCTAGCAGAAATCTGTTCTGAACACATCTGTAAAATAATAAATCAGTCTCTGGAGACAGGTGTGTTTCAGACTGTTTAAAGCAAACTTCTATACTCCCCATCCAAAAGAATCAATCTACCCCTTTTTCAGAATTCTCTAATCTTCTATCAATAGCTTCTCTAACCTCATTGTCAAAAACTTTAGAATCTGTAGTCTTACATCAACTAAATGATTTTCTTGCAGACCATGATATACTACATCCAAACCAACACGGTTTTCAGAAAGGACACTCAACCGAAACTCTTTTGTTGTCCTCTTTTGATACTTATCTAACAGGATTTGATTAAAACACAGATTTCATACTGATTCTATTAGATATTACACTAGACCATAACATCTGTCTAGTCTCCATTCCATTGGAGTTCAATCTACTGTGTTAAACTGGTTCAAGAGTTTTCTCTCTAACCGTTCCTATCAGATTAACATTGGGTCTTGTTCATCATCATATTCCGTTCCTTCAGGGGTTCCCCAAGGTTCATCCCTTTCTCCAATCCTGTTTAAGATATATTTAATCCCATTATGCAATATTCTATCTGCTTTAAATATTCAATTCAAAATATATGCCGACGATATCCAACTCTTCGTCCCATATAAAGCTTCATGGTCAGAAACCATCTCTAGTTCAAATTTACATCAAAACTATACAAAAATGGATGGCGCATAGTCGTCTAAAATTTATGTGAAAAAAACTGAAATTATATTATTAAGTTTCATTGAGAACCCATTTAACAGTCGTTCTTCACACATTATGATCAATAACGAACTCATCCCTATTAATAAACAAGCTTGCAGTTTAGGAGTCACACTGGACTCAAATCTGTCCTTATCCGATCACATTTCAAAAGTGGTTAAAAATGCATTTTTCAAACTGCATTTATTAAAACGACTAAAACCTTTGCTATTTGCTCAAGATTTCTGTTCAGTTCTCCAATCTTTGATATTTTCAGGTTTAGACTACTGTAATGGTCTATATTTGGGTCTACTGGAATCAAATATCAGACCATTGCAGTTAATACAAAACACTGCAGCTCGCATTCTTACTGGCACAACTTTAAAGAAACATATCTCTCCTATCTTATACAATTTACACTGGCTGCCTTTCAAATATCGGATTTTGTATAACATATTAACCATAATTCATTCTTTATTAAACAGTGCTAATTCCATATGGCTCTGCTCTACTTTAAGAATCTATAAACCATCAAGAGAACTCAGATCTTCAAATAAGAGCCTTTTAGACATTTTGTCCATAAGTCTAGCTAGACTGAGTGTAACCCGACAGAGAGCATTTTCGATTGCAAGACCTATACACTGGAATGCCCTACCAAACTCATTACGCCAAATTTCCAACAGTAAGGATTTTAAGAAAGCACTAAAAACATATTTATTCAAAGAAGCATTTAAAAACATAGAATAAGAGACAAGGTACTTCTCCTCTCCTACTACCCTGTGGTTGAAATAACTATTCTTATTTCTATCTTTTTGTTTTAGTAAAATAGATTTATTAATCTCTATAGATATACATTTATGATTTTATATTGATATGTTATCTATTGTATTTTTGTTCTAACTTTATTTTTATTTTACTATTCTAAAAATTCTATCTTTATTTTAGTTTTATATTTTATTTTGTTAAATTAGAAATATTTGTAAACCATTTTGATCAAATTTAATTTGCTATAATGGTATATAAGAAGTTTTAAATAAATAAATAAATATATAAATAATACATGTTTTATCTAAAATCCAACATTTGAGTTGGAAAAGAGGCCTATATACTAACTGTGTTAAATCGGCATGTTAATGCATCATTTTAATGCAAGACAGTTCCAATAGGAATTACTAAGCTGTTTATTAAATCCTGCATGCATGCTGGGAATAGGTGCTGAGGCTGGAAAAGTATGTGTGCTGCTGCTCCCCCCACCCCCCAACCCCCAGCCATAATCTTAAAGGGGCAGCAAGCCTCATGTGACTTGCCCCTACCCCACAATCCCATTCTCTCCTGAGGAAACTGCTCCCTACCACACCCCTGCATCCCATCCAATATGCCAAAAAAGACCATCCATACTAGCCCCAAGCCTTCTTCTCCCCAAGTCTCTTTTACCATCAGGAGCTCATGGACCTCAATAAGGAAGGAGCAATCTGCAGTCACTCCTGAGCCACCAGTACTGTAATCCAAAATGGTACCTGCTGACTCCATCTCCCCTTTTCCTCAGGGACACCACTGATGATAAGGGGCCTAAGGAAAGAAGAGAACAGGGTTTCATCTGTGACAGGACACGTCACTCAGGACTTGCTGTCCCATTAAGATCATGGCCCAGAAGGCCAGAAACCATGCATTGCCATGGTTGATAACACAAATGCTCTTCTGGCTGTAGCAATATGCAGTCCTGGTAAGAACACTGGCATTCACTAAACTGCAGTACTTATGATGATGTGCCATAGGGGAGGATGGTTTTCTGCTTTGGGGGGCACATGTGGCTCTGGGGGTTTAATATTCAGGGGAGGCATCAGGGACTTGCAGCCCCTATAGGGATCCAGGATTAAGGGGTGTAGTTAACTTTCTTGGTCTTATCACACATCACAAAGTTTATCATGGTTCATAGTAAGCTCTGTTAATATTAATGAACTGTTTTGCATACCTTTGCATGTGACACAACTCAGTAATGTTTTCCTTGCTTTGGACATTTTTATTTTATTTGCAATTATGGCAGCACTCATGCAAGAATGTAGCTTTAAAGCATGTTAAACATCTAATTTGATATTTACCATTGATTAACACACTACTGTGGCTTACTAGTCCACTTGATGACAGAGCAAGTGAATCTGTATGTCTAATAGTACCTCTTCTCTGGTGGCGGTCTTGGATACACTACAGGAGTGATGAGCTATGGTCAATACCAATGTCCTGTATCACCTAAAAATAGCACAAAGTAGAGAGATGAGTTAGATGTCTTGATCTGCTACAAATTTCAGATGTGTACTAAATGTGGCACTATGAGAAATATCCCTGTCCAAAATACCAAGAACAAGTAAGGGTAAGAACAATTTTTGCTGGTGTGTCACTGATGTGTTTAATTGTCATGGGAGTAGTCCTTGAGAGAAATGTTTTCTTGGCACTAGTTGCCTTAGTGGCTAGCAGTGAGGTATCTCTGGCTTGTTATCAGGTACCTCAGGGTTCTGGCACAGGCAGCCATCTTGGAAAAGTATCCTTGAGGCTCACTGATGGCATACACCTACCAGAGAAAAGAAAAAAAAAGTTAGTATATTCTTCTCTCTACTGTTATGGTGAACAGCCCAAGTTAAAAACAAAGCAGAGAAGGTCAGAAATCTCAAAGTCCAAGAAAAATTTCAAGGTCCAAGAAACAAGGCACAGGATTACATGTCAAACAAGGTTCAGTGCAGAGCTCCAGGGACTCAGGAGACAAGCAGCACAGCAACTATGGAATAAGCAATCACCATCAATCACCACCAAGCAATGAACCAGCAGGGAACATAGCCCAAGGTGAGGAAGAAATACATTTTCCAATATAGTCTGGTTCCCGCTGGGCCAATCAGAGCATAAAAAAAACTACACTTACACAGATAATGGTAACCAGGCTACAAAGCAATCCCCAGGAAGGCCTGTAGCTTAATCTGGAAGCAGAGTATCCACAAACTCATGGGACACTGTTTCAAAGTCTTCTCAGTCAGGAGATATGAAAATAACTCATCAGTCAGCTATCTTTGACTGTAATGACCCTCCTCACACTGTTTAAGGACTTAGGATATGTTGACAAATTAATAGAAATAATATTCTAAGTCTGGTTTAATTCAGCATTATTCAGTTCTGATAAACAAAAAAAAAACATGGAAAATACTCTTTTCTTATTCATTTGCCAGAATTTTATACTTACCACTTTATATCACAATGTCCTTATAAGATACTTTAAGTTCTAGTTTCATATATGCAGACTATAATTCATATGGTGATTCTAGTATTAGAAACCACAAAATTAGCCAAATGTATTAACAAATACCATCAAAATCCTCACAGAGCCATTCAGATTTAGCCATTTGGTACTTAGTGCACAACAATTGTTAATGCTGGTGGTAGCTAGTACATGCTTATGCAATACACTTAACTGTGCAAATGATTTCCCTCACATCTAAAATTTTTTTAATATTGAGTTTTCTCTCCTGGAGTGTCTTGTTGCTCTGTTTGATTAGTTAATGTTGTTTAATTCAATTAATATTGATATTATGTGGATGGTTGTTAAAGGGAGGGAAAAGGGAGAAAATCCTCATTGACAATTATGACAACATGTGCTTTATACATCTGTAAAGTTTTCTTGTCATTGACTGAATAAAAAAATTAAGCCTTAAATTTTCTTGAAGATTCCCACTACTGATACTATAACTACAGAACCTGTAACAGAGTGATCCTGTTTTCCCCTGTGTGCAGGTGCAGGACCAGGCTGGATGCCTGATCTACCTTAAATTCCACAGAGAGAGAGCTCTGTGGTCAGGACCAGCTGGTGCAAGGATAAGAGTGTAAGCCCAGCTCCATTCAGGTAGTTGCTGTTAAACCATCCTGTTCATGCCAGCAGGGAGTGAAAATACACTGTCCAGAGGGAGGACAGTCTACAACCCTGTGTAAACTGAATACTGCAAAGGTAGGCAGTCATTCTCAGCATTGTGTCTGTTTGAATGTGAATAATGCGAATATTACTTCAGAAAGGCTGGAGTCAGCGTGTTTTCTGACTCCAGGAGAGTGAAGGCTGCTCGGCCATCCTTGTATATGATGTCAGGTCGGGGACTTTTTTTCTAAAGCTTGGCACAGGAAAACCCCCACTATGAACAAAAGTTTCTATGTGTGACCTGCCAGAAGCAGTTGGAGGCAAAAGGGGGTGACTCAGGTAGCACATTGAAGCAAAGCAGTGCTGCTAGGAATGCAGAGTGCTGGGAGTTGAAGTGCTGGCTCAAGGAATAGTGCAGAAGAGAAAAAGAAAATGACACTGCCTTTAAATTAGTGAATAACCTGGAGCCTGGAAGGTAGTCAAGCTTGGGGTTGTTTTGCAGACAAAAGAGTCAAGCTCTGTCTGGAGTTTAGGGCTTGTCTTACATGGTATGGTTAGTGCCGGTGAGGCAGGGCTTTTCTTTTTTTTTTTTACTTTGAAGAAAAAGAGAGAGAGAAAGGCAATTGTGCCTGTGGCTGAAATAGGGCATGATACAAGCAGAAAGTGAAATTGCTAGCAAGTGCATCTACCAGAGGTCTAGGCAATACTCCAGAAAAGCTGGTCTAGATCCAGTACAGGTACTGCAGTGCAGGCAAAAGAAGGAAGAGAAGCCAGGGACCTTGAAGAAATGCAGCAGACTGGAAGCATGGTGGAGGTTGATGTGTACTAGGGATGTGAATCGTGTCCTCGATCGTCTTAACGATCGATTTCGGCTGGGAGGGGGAGGGAATCGTATTGTTGCCGTTTGGGGGGGTAAAATATCGTGAAAAATCGTGAAAAATGTAAAAATCTAAAAATCGCAAAACCGGCACATTAAAACCCCCTAAAACCCACCCCCGACCCTTTAAATTAAATCCCCCACCCTCCCGAACCCCCCCCAAATGAGTTAAATAACCTGCGGGTCCAGCGGCGGTCCGGAACGGCAGCGGTCCGGAACGGGCTCCTGCTCCTGAATCTTGTTGTCTTCAGCCGGTGCCATTTTCCAAAATGGCGCCGAAAAATGGCGGCGGCCATAGACGAACACGATTGGACGGCAGGAGGTCCTTCCGGACCCCCGCTGGACTTTTGGCAAGTCTCGTGGGGGTCAGGAGGCCCCCCACAAGCTGGCCAAAAGTTCCTGGAGGTCCAGCGGGGGTCAGGGAGCGATTTCCCGCCGCAAATCGTTTTCGTACGGAAAATGGTGCTGGCAGGAGATCGACTGCAGGAGGTCGTTCAGCGAGGGTTCCGGCGCCTCGCTGAACAACCTCCTGCAGTCGATCTCCTGCCGGCGCCATTTTCCGTACGAAAACGATTCGCGGCGGGAAATCGCTCCCTGACCCCCGCTGGACCTCCAGGAACTTTTGGCCAGCTTGTGGGGGGCCTCCTGACCCTCACGAGACTTTCCAAAAGTCCAGCGGGGGTCCGGAAGGACCTCCTGCCGTCCAATCGTGTTCGTCTATGGCTGCCGCCATTTTTCGGCGCCATTTTGGAAAATGGCGCCGGCTGAAGACAACAAGATTCAGGAGCAGGAGCCCGTTCCGGACCGCTGCCGTTCCGGACCGTCGCTGGACCCGCAGGTTATTTAACTCATTTGGGGGGGGGTTCGGGAGGGTGGGGGATTTAATTTAAAGGGTCGGGGGTGGGTTTTAGGGGGTTTTAGTGTGCCGACTCACGATTCTAATGATTTATAACGATAAATCGTTAGAATCTCTATTGTATTGTGTTCCATAATGGTTTAAGACGATATTAAAATTATCGGATGATAATTTTAATCGTCCTAAAACGATTCACATCCCTAATGTGTACATCTTGATATGGAGGCTCCTGAAGAGGCAGCTGCAGGAGAGCCTTGTCCAGAGCCAGCTATCTTAAACTAAGGGAAAAAAGGAGCAGGAAGCACACCTTGCTCTCACTGACTCCTATGTAGAGGAGGGCGTGCCTTATTTGTGAATACAGAGAAGCAATGGTAGTCACCCTGAGAGGGCTGCCATACATGCGCAGAGAGAAGAAGACTGAATTAACTGGCTATAGCCGATCTCTGAAGTACAGGAGCTTGGAGCAGTAAGGCAATTTGCCAGTGAGAACACTGTGTTAGTGAGTGAACTGAGGAAAACTCCCAGCCTGCCAGAAGTGGAGTCAAGCAAGGCTGTAGTGCTTCTGGAACTTTAAGAGACAGAGCAGCCATTTGAATTATGTGACTGGTGCTTGACCCTTCAAAGAGACTCCACTCCACAGGGAAGCAGGAATGGGGCTGGAGATAAAATAAACCCTGAGTGGCAAGAACTTGCTGAGGGTAGAAGCAGCACAGACTGCCCAGAAGGAGGCAAGGTTGAATAGCCTGAGGAAGGCTGTAGAAAGAATGTGGAGCAGGGCTCTGCAGGGAAGCCTGGGAATGGTACCACAGAAAGCCCAGAGGGACCCTAAAACCCAAAGAAAGCCCAGAGACAGGGGCTTTGGAGGGCCCTGAGAGTGTAGGCATGGAGTACCCAGAAGGGGGCAATAATGAACAGCCTGCTGCATGCAGCACTGATGGTCCTGAGAGAGGCGCTATTAAAGGGCCCTTGAAGAATCCACAGAAGCCATGGAGACCCCAGTGAGAGGGGCTGCTGAGGAATCAGTGAGAGGTGCTGTGCAATCGCCAGAGGAAACACAAGTCGCCAAAGAGATGAGTGAAAAGTGCTCACCTTATGTCCCACAGCCAGTCCAAAGAGGGAGATCAGATAAAGGGGAGTGGGGGTGTGCGGTGCTTCCCTGGATGGGATCCAGGGTGAAGTAGTGACACTTGGACTGACTGGTCCAAGCTGAGGTGTGTGGGTGGGGTGGGGTGGGGGGTATGTAATGGAGTGACCCCATTTTCCCTTGTTTGCATGTGCAGGACTAAGCTAGATGCCTGGTACACCTTAAATCCCACAGAGGGAGAGAGCTCTGTGGGTGGGACCAGCTGGAGCAGGGCTAAGAGTGTAAGCCCAGCTGGATTCAGGAGGTCCCTACCTTTCCAGGAGAGGCAGATCCTGTCCAAGCCAGAAGGGAATGAAGGGACACTGTCCAGAGAGAAGACAGTCTAAAACCTTGTGTGTAATCTTAATACTGCAAAGGTAGGCAGAGATTCTCAGCATTGTTTCTGTTTGAATGTGAATGAAGTGAATATTACTTCAGAAAGGCTGGAGTCAGCGTGTTTTCTGACTCTAGGAGAGTGAAACCTGCTTGGCCATCCTCACAGAGCCAAGGTACTAACCCACAGGATTTTCTTTTGGTTAATGGCCTCCTTTGTGCACAACTTTGCTACCTATGCAAATGAACTGAGTAGCAAAACTGTGCACAAAGGTTTGCTCCTTGGATAGCCAAAAAACCCTGCTTCTCACTTAGTTATAGTATCCTTTTTTGCAAAAACTGGCATGTGAAGACATTTTTGCTTGCTGGGTTTTGTTAAATTCATAATTAATAAACTGCTTTGCAAGCTCTTGCATCACAGCAGCTTATTTAAGAACTGAAATAACTTGCACTCATACATGTGAATTTTCAAAGGAGTTACATAAGTAAATGTAACATTTTTGTAGCAATTTAAAAAAAACCCAGTGCACTTACATGAATAAATCCTATGGACAATTCAATGGCATATATTGTAGCAGTTTTCAAAAATCCCCTTACTCGTCAAGTGCATTTACATGTGTAAAAGCCAATTTTAAGTGAGCAAATGCTCTTTAAAATCAGGCCCATAGTAGTCTACACTCGATAGTTTACTATAGAGGAGGGATAAGATTTTATGATTTGCTTCACAGAAGGGGGACCATGTGAAAAAAACTACACAAATCTTTGAAATGTCAGCATTGTAGCGTGTTTCGGGGAATTTTGCACATTTTTGTAATTGCCTCCTTTGTGGCTATTTCCTGGATCATGGACAGCATTGTCATGAAGCAATACTTGTAATGCATTCATAGGCCAACTATTAAACTCAAGAGAGTGTTAGAACCTATTCCTAAAACCCTTACCAAGGAAAATCAATGCCTCCTATAAACCACTACCTCTGTGGAGGGATCTCGGTTGTGGTCAAGGGTAATTATCTTGTTTGTAGTCGTCTTATATGGCAGTGGGTCCTGTGTTGTCCCACAGAGCATATAGACCAATGCCCTCCTCCCAATCAGGTCTTCCAAAGAAATAGGGGCAGAAAAATCACCCGGCACTGTTTCTGAGGGAATGAAGAGGCGGCAAGGATAGGATAAAAGATATACTCTCCTTTTAGTGTAATAACTTTAACAATTTTATTCTACTCAAAAAAAAAATGCCATTGGTCATTTTTTTCTTTTAGCTTATCATTAAAGACAGATAAGGAACTGATTGAAGAATACAAGCAAAATACTCAGATAAGTAATGCTCTATTCTTAACTTTTCCTAACTACATTCTAATTTTCTATATCTCTATTTTTAGAAAGTGAGTCTTTGTGCAATATTTGGCTTTCAGAGGAGATCTTATGGATGAAGTGTGGAATGCTGCAGCTGATCTATTAAGGTAAATGTTTTATTTGCTTTTGTGTTTGTCCTTTTCTGTGTGGTGTCTATATTCTCCTTCTTACTCTGTTCCTCTTTCTCTTGTTCTCTCGGCTGTTTTGTTTTTTTATGTGTGTTAGTGTCTTTAAATGTGCCCTCTGTTCAATCAATGGTGTTTGAGATGGTATGTGCACACACTTAGCTTTAGTATTTTCTCTGTTCCTGGCTGATGCTGCTGAAGTTCAAGGTTGGAGAGCTCTGGCTGGAGTTTTATCTTTGGCAATGTATTTTCTCTTCTCCCTACCGTATTATCCTATACTTTCACTAATTAATAAGTCTAACTTCCTGTATCGGTGATCTTCCACCAGCTGATGTTAGTATGTAATCTAATGGTTCCAATAGCTTAGTGACACTGTAAATATCTATTTAAAACAAAGGAGAATCATATTTCCCTACTTTAGGACAAGGGCAGAGGGTCACTGTTTCAGCTCTAATCTTTCACAACTTTCATCTATGCAGAGTGACTTTGGAAGCTAGAGTGACAGCCACTTATTTATTAAAGGTGGTTGATTATTTCAGTATTAGCTGGTCCAAGATATCTCTCATGGACTTAGCAGGCGAAGACACTTGGCATCCACTGTTTGCTAAATGAGGCAGTTTCCTTGTTATATGTGTTAGGGACACTTTGTATCAAGGCTGAAATTCTGTTCTTTGATTCACCTCCACAAATATTGCCACTGTCACTTGCATTGATGCTGTGCCACAGATTCCACTCACTCCAAAGCCTGTCTTAAGCTGACGCTAGCTCCCACGAGTCAGCTACATTTAACAACTACTGCTTTCCTATTTTTCACCTTATCTTAGCCAGTTATCTTTACTTATAATCTGTCACATTCATTCACTCATATTCATGTACTTTCCCACTACTGTCCTTATCTATCTTATGAACCTTTTAGGGGGCCCAGGAGAGGAACAACAGCCTAACACTCCTGCTCTCATCAAAATTCTCTGGGCTGCTGGTACAAATTCTAAACTAACATTCATACTCAGAGTCTAGGATTATCACTCTGGCTGATGTCATGAGCCTAAATAGCTTTTATGTTCAGTCAATGGTGTTTGGTATGGGAACCCTTTCTGTCTGGTGTTTTTGTCATCTGTGTTAGGAAATTTTTGATGGTTTTATAATTCCTTACCCTTGTCTCTGGTTTCTTATTGTGCAACCCTGTTCATTGGTAACTAGGGAAGCCATTGTCTCATGTAGCCTTAGTTACAACTTTGGTCTCTCATCCGGTTGCTATGATGGTCCTACCATTTCAGTGATGCTTCAGGATGAACCATAGGCTTTAGGGATGTTACTATTCCACAAAAAAATTTAATTTTTACCTTACTACAAACTCATGAAATGTTTTTACTAGCAGTGAAAATATTTCCCCCAGTTCACCCAATTTTCCCCAATACCACTAAAATCATTAGAATCAAAGTCTTTTCGTAGGTATTTGCATTTTTCTTTTAAAATCTATTTTCCTGACAATTTTTAGAACAGCTGGGTCAGGATTATTAGGGCCCCCTCTGGTGGCCATCATCAAAATTCCCTAGTTTTACAATGTTTTAGAGGGGGTTTAACCCCCCAAATGGCATGGTTTCCATCTTGGAAAATATCTTCAAAACTAACTCCAGAAACTAGGAGGTGGGGGTCAGTCAGGACCCCAAACCCTTGTTACCATACCCTGATATTTATTGCATTTAAAGTTGGCTTTGTTTTCTTTATCTTTATAATTTTTGGTGTCCCCCGGGCTCTGCAAGTCCCACTGACATCACTGCAGTGGTGTGACACCATTTCTCTCATTCCAGCCCTCCTCACTCAACCATCCCAGCAACACTTAACCTGGCCTTCTTGTCACACCAACACGGACCCTCTGCCACACCGAGATGTCTCATCGCTGCTTCGGGCCCTCCCTCACTGCCACACCAGCGATGCTTTGGTTCCAATTGCGCCCTTCCTGCCATCACAGTCTAACCGATACTGCCTTCCAGCACTCCAGCCTCTCCCCTTCCTCCTCCCTTTAGCATGACTCTGACTTGGCTGAGATATAGGGTGCAGAGCAGCAGAGATTGTGTATGTGTGGGGCCTGAGGATCCCAATCTAATCGTGGCAATCAACCACTCCCTGACACCCTTCCCAGGTCTCTCTCACGGTTGACTCTTGAGTGGTAGGGCTGATTGAGAAAAAGAGGGCACAATGCTATGATGCTGCTCTTCCACTTCTGCAGCCTAACACCATCCTGTAATCTTTGCGGCCTACCACTGCTCTCAGTTGTCCTCTGGGTTCTCTCTTCCCTGAATCAGCCCTTCTACATTCCCATCCAACAAAAACCCTTAAACTTGTGGCTGCATCATGGCCCTTCCTGTCTTGGAATCTGGGACACAGCTCTGTATGTACCACCCAGACATTACAGTTACCTTCAAGTCCCTATCACTACCTAAGCACCTTGCTCTAAAGGTGTTAGGGTCCCAGAGATATATATATATATATATATAGCTTCTGTATATATCTATGGCCGTAGGTATCCCTCCACTAGGATACTTTCCATTGTCTCCATCTATCCCAGAAATGCTAAGGCCTCTATCAGTTTGTATGATGCTGCACATCACACCATTTTGAGGGTGGGCTGGGAGTTGGGTAGTAGGGGTGTTGTGATATGCAGAGGGCTGCAGCATCGTTGAGTTCATCAGAAGGAAGTCAGATGGTACATGGATGAGGTAGAGGTATGGAGATGAACAGTGGTGGAGTTGGGGGCCCTGAGAGTAGTGGTATGATGTCATTGCCTGGAGATTTGGGTGCTGGGCAGGGAGGAGTGCTGTACTTTATGCTTCTGGTTTTTCAGGGGTGTTGGAGGAAGAGAACAGACCAGAAACTTTGCAACAGTATGACTCGTTATTGGCCTATGATAGTATCTTGGGTCAGGGCCGGCGCGTCCATTAGGTGAACTTCGGTGGTCGCCTAGGGCGCTGAGCCATAGAGGGCGCCGAAAAGCAGCCACGTGGTGCTCACGGCAAAGAGAAATAGAGACTGCTCACAGCCCTGAGAAGCACAGAGTCTGCGCTGAAACGGGGCGGCAGCACAAGGGTTGCTTAGGGCACCCAATACTCTTGCACTGGCCCTGTCTTGGGTACATACAGGGATTATGAGGGTTGGGCCTGGCTAAAATGAGTGGTTCAGAGATAAAATGGAGGAGAACCACTTTATGTCCTGGGGTACTCAGGATATCAACCTTTGTCATAAATGACTTCCAAGGATCATGGAGATAGGGCAGGCATGATTGGGCAGTAAGTAGTACCTTTCATGTTCCCTAGGAAACGAGAGGGGTGGGGAAGGCAGGATCTCAGTCTAAGGGTTCATGTAGTGTTCAGGACATCTGTTAGCATTTCAACAGGATCTCCTGAAATGAAGTTGGCCATAGAGGCAAAAACTCATAATAAAACCTTTTAAAAATATATCCAAAGCAAGAAACCTGTGAGGGAGTCAGTTGGACCATTAGATGACCGAGGGGTTAAAGGGGCTCTTAGGGAAGATAAGGCCATTGCAGAAAGCCTAAATGAATTCTTTGCTTCCTTGTTTACTAATGAGGAAGTTGGGGAGATACCAGTTCAGGAGATGGTTTCAAGGGTGATGAGTCAGACGAACTAAACCAAATCACTGTGAACTGGGAAGATGTAGTAGGCCAGATTGACAAACTAAAGAGTAGCATCCTAGGGTAAAAAGGAACTAAAAAATGAAATTTCTGATACATTAGTTAAAATTTGTAACCTATCATTAAAATCATCTATTGTACCTGAAGACTGGAGGGAGGCCAATGTAACCCCAATATTTAAAAAGGACTCCAGGGGTGATCCGGGTAACTATAGACCAGTGAGCCTGACTTCAGTGCTAGGAAAAATAGTGGAAAGTATTCTAAAGATAAAAATCATAGAGCATATAGAAAGACATGGTTTAATGGAACACAGTCAACATGGATTTACCCAAGGGAAGTCTTACCTAACAAATCTGCTTCATTTTTTTGAAGGGGTTATTAAACATGTGGATAAAGGTGAACTGGTAGATGTAGTGTATTTGGATTTTCAGAAGGCATTTGACAAAGTCCCTCATGAGAGGCTTCTAAGAAAACTAAAACGTCATGGGATAGGAGGCAATGTCCTTTTGTGGATTACAAACTGGTTAAAAGACAAGAAACTGAGAGGATTAAATGGTCAATTTTCTCAGTAGAAAAAGGTAAATAGTGGAGTGCCTCAGGGATCTGTACTTGGACTGGTGCTTTTCAATATATATATCATATATATATATATATATATATATATATATATATAAATATATATATATTATCATACTATTACCATTCACAACTGTCATATTTATTCATTTGATTACCTATGTACCGTTTCATAGTCTTATTTTTTCACTTGCTATTCTAATGTATCAATAGGCTGAAATGTAAATATTGTGCTGTTCAATTTCTCCCCTTCCATCCCAAGTTTATTTTCCTTGTTTTTTGTAACTTTCCCTCTCCCTTTTTCTGATTCACTGTATTTAAAGTTCAAGGCTCTTATTGAAAATATTGTTTTTTACGTTACGTTATGCCTTACACTCCTTGTTATTTGTAAACCGGGTTGATGTGATGCCTATCATGAAACTCGGTATAACAAAAACAATAAATAAATAAATAAATAAATAAATAAATAAATAAATAAATATATGAATGATCTGGAAAGGAATACAATGAGTGAGGTTATCAAATTTGCGGACGTTACAAAATTATTCAGAGTAGTTAAATCACAAGCAGATTGTGATACATTATAGGTAGACCTTGCAAGACTGTAAGATTGGGCATCCAAATGGCAGATGAAATTTAATGTGGCCAAGTGCAAGGTCTTGCACATAGGGAAAAATAACCCTTGCTGTGGTTACACGATGTTAGGTTCCATATTAGGAACTACCACCCAGGAAAAAGATCTAGGCATCATAGTGGATAATACTTTAAAATTGTCAGGTCAGTGTGCTGCAGCAGTCAAAAAAGCAAACAGAATGTTAGGAATTATTAGGAAGGGAATGGTTAATAAAATGGAAAATGTCATAATGCCTCTGTATCACTCCATGGTGAGACCGCACCTTGAATATTGTATACAATTCTGGTCGCCGCATCTAAAAAAAAGATAGAGTTGTGATGGAGAAGGTTCAGAGAAGGGCAACCAAAATGATAAAGGGGATGGAACCTCTTTACCCTTTCCCCTATGAGGAAAGGGTAAAGAAGTTAGGGCTGTTCAGCTTGGAGAAGAGACGACTGTGGTGGGATATGATAGAGGTCTTTAAGATCATGAGAGGTCTTGAACGAGTAGATGTGAAATGGTTATTTACACTTTCAGATAATAGAAGGACTAGGGGGCATTCCATGAAGTTAGCAAGTAGCACATTTAAGACTAATCGGAGAAAATTCTTTTCCACTCAACGCACAATAAGGCTCTGTAATTTGTTGCCAGAAGATGTGGTTAGTGCAGTTAGTGTAGCTGGGTTCAAAAAAGGTTTGGATAAGTTCTTGGAGAAGTCCATTAATGGATATTAATCAAGTTTTCTTAGGGAATAGCCACTGCTATTAATTGCATCAGTAGCATGGGATCTTGTTGGTGTTTGGGCAATTGCCAGGTTCTTGTGGCCTGGTTTGGCCTCTGTTGGGGGCAGAATTCTAGGCTTGATGGACCCATAGTCTGACCCAGCATGCCAATTTCTTATGTTCTTCTGTCCTGCTTGTTCCCAGACTTCAAATTTTGGCATGCTTGTTCATCAAGTGGGGTAGGGCATCCTACCTCCAAATGCACCAAGCATGTCTCTAGCAGGGCTGGGAGGAGGTCCAAGGCTTGAGAGTTTATTGAAAAAAGTCCCCTCTCTGATTATTGTGAATGTTCTGGTTAAGTGGCTGCAGGCATACCTGAATGAGGCGGCAGACACGCTTCAGGTGGGTTTTCAACAAGGTTTCATGATTCCATATGTGGGCCCAAGTTTTGGGGAATTCTAGGTCAGTCGGTCATTTTGCAAAGGTTATAGAGAATAAATTAGCGGGTGAATTAATTTAGGGGTACATCACGGGTCTGTTTGAAGCTCCTACTTATTGGATCATGCATTTGTCCCTATTAAAAAGAAATTGTTCCTAAGAACGAGGGCAAGTCAGGGTGGGGGGGAGGGGGGGTTACTGACAAAAGTGGATTATAGTATCTGCTTTTTGGTTGCCACCAGTTAATCCGGATAATTTTTATTCTGTTGGGTTTTACATTTTGGGGTTTTTATTACTTTGATCATTGTCTGGAGTATTCAGTCTTGTGTGCATATTTTAAGACGTTTAGTACATTTGTTTATTTGGGTGACTGTTTGGCTACAGGTTTGGATAGTACACTGTATTATGTGGATAATTTATTTATTTTTTGTGGATCTGAGGTCCTTGTGTACTTCTGCACAATTATTACAGGGGTTTTTTTTTATGCATGTTGTGGATCATTTAGGGATTCCAATAATGGCAGAGAATACAGAGGGTCTGGCATCAAGGTTGATTTTTTTTGGGGGTATTGAATTGGATTCAGAGGACATGGCGGACTTGTGGGGGCATGCCACTGGGGTGTGGTAATTCATCTTGAGAATGGCGGTGGAGGATGGCGGTAATTAGGGTTTGAAAATTGCATTCTTGTCTGGCTCGGGTTCCTTTGTTGTATTCAGTAAACTGCAGTTTCATTTAATACTATTTATGTTTTTTGTGTGATTTTCTTAAGGTTGATTGAGAGAAATGCAGAGAGTCCTGCCTGCCCATGTTAATGATATAAAATGGTTCTCAAACTGGAAGAACAAACATCTGATGTTATGTGAGTCTATATTTTTCAGTGCATTTCAATTAGTTTAAGCTTTTAAAGTGAATTAAAATATACAACTTCATGGACAATGAGTATAATTTAATGAGTTACATTAATTGCTGCTTCAATTGGAAACAAAACATCACATGATGATAGAAAAGCTTGAACAGAATCAACAAAAATACTAAACACTCATCTCTCCAGGTTTACTGTGTATATAATTTATAAAATAAAGACTCTTAAAAAATGTTCTTCCTATGAAAACATTGCCTCAGATATATTGTCCTCCCGCTAGATGGCACTATGGTATACCAAATCCCTTTGTTTTGCCAATAATAAAAATGTAAGTATACATTCTATAGATTTTAACTATGCACTACTAAACATTTTTTCATGAAAAATCCTAAGCTACAGTAGTTTCTAGTCCTTAACTATTTTTCAAATATGGCTTATATATTTTATTCATGTTAATATAAGTATAGAAAGCACTCTTACATATTACTTATATCATGCATGCTTAGCAAACCCAGAACTGACTTTTAATATTTTTATTTTGACCTCCTGTTGAAACTGATAAAAACATTATACTTGATACATATCATATCAGCTAGGCTACTGACTACATAGATGAAGGTGAGGATATCTTTCATGCTGTACATAGGATGCATCTCAGAAGTGTTAGTGACAGTTCTTAAATTACTATCGGGATAATTATGGAATGGCCCACACAGGGAAGTCAGCAAAAAGTTAATCACTTTTGAAAGCAAACATAAACATGTATTTTTGCTTTAAAAAAATAAATTATCCTATGAACAATAATACCTGCTAAAACGTATACAGAAAACTTGGGGGAAATGTTACATGCATATTTTAAAAAAGACAAAAGTATGCGCATATGTCTGAACCCCTTCCCAACACCATCTCCAGGAACACCTCCTTCAGTCCAGGTACATTTATGAGCAACCAGGAAATGCAAATGTAAATTTGGCTGCATATGAGATGGGCCATTTCTACGGGCAATGTTTTAGCCACTGAAATGCCTTTCCACCACATACCAGCATAAGGTTTGATTAGAAAGCACATTTTTTTGCTTCGAAATTTTCTCTTGCTCCTTCGGCTTTCCAGCTCAATAAAAATCAGCCTCTATTATGTCATAGCACTATAAACCTTTGTCTGCAACTCCCTGGGTATTTTCATCTCAGCCCAGTCTAGCCAACCCAGTGACAGTTCTAGGCCAGGGGCCACAAAGCCTGGTTCCTTCTGGAACCCAGCTAATGCGGACTCTAAATCTGGCTAGTAGGTATTGATATTTAGTGATAGATGAGACTCTTTATCCTGGGGGCTATGAACATTACATCTGCAGTATTCCCAGCCATTCTTGCCTGGGCATTAGAACCTTGGACAAGGAATCAAACACAGGTATCCAGCATGGCAGTGTATACTGTACTTTCCACTGAGTCACTGTACCAGCCCTTGAAGAGCACCTCTTAATAATCTTTTTTATATTTTTCAAAGTGGAAATAAGAATTCTAGTAGCCATATTGGTCCTTGAAAAAACATGAATTGTTTGTGGGTTAATGATACCATTTTTGGATCAAACACAAGAACAATGCAAAAATGTAGTATATGAACTTTTGAGTATGCATAGGTCCTATCTAGATGTCGTAGGCTGTGTAAGTGTGCTTTAGGGTTAGATTCAGATTTGTCCCCCAGCAAAAATGGAGAGCTTTTCTATAAACTACATTTTCTTTGAGTCATTAACTCTCTTTACGAAGTTAGAGTTATGTGGTGCTGACAGAACCATTTCAGTTGTTAAGGTTCTGACTCATCCATCTGGTACCATGAGAACTATACATGTCTTGTCTGAAATCTAATTTAAATTTGCAGTTTTGACCCCTGTGTGCCACAGAGAAGGTGTAGAGTGTATAATGTTTGATAGAGTGGTGTTTCTACCCAAGGGAAACTGGCAAGGGTGTTATGAACAAACCTTATTTCAAGAATCCTCGCTCCAACTTACCATACCCCTCAAACCACACTCCTCTGCAAGACCCACCAGATCTGCTTATAGAGATTCCCTCCAAGTTCCCCCCAAAAATCCATTTTTCACAACACTATCAACTGCTGGACCCCATCACTGGAACTCCCTCCCGCCAGATCTCCGCCAGGAACATTGCCATAACACGTTCAGAAAAAAATTAAAAACTTGGCTATTCGCCCAAGCTTACCCCTAAAAAGCCTCAGGGTCACCCACACAGTCTCTTGCCTCACGGATGCGTCCATTTCCGCAACTCAAAGGAACTGTTGTCCGACTAATTGCACTATCTTATAATTTGCTTAATTTCATATACACTATGTAAATCTGTAAATTTGCTTAATTTCATATACACTATGTAAATCTGTAAATTTGCTTAATTTCATTTACACTAGGTAAATTTGTACATAATTCTTATTCTGTAAGCACCCTCTCCTCCTTTTGCCCTCCTCTCCCGTTAGAATTTATTTAACTTAACTTTTAGAATTTATTAGAATTTGTTTAACTTATTTTTTCTCTAACAGCCTAGTTCTACATTCCCTGTTATAATGTAACTTTTGTTTTTGTTTGCTCTGTTAACTGGTTCCCCCTAGTTTACTGTAAACCGGTACGATAAGACCTGGTCTTGAGCATCGGTATATTAAAAGAATTTAAATAAATGAAAAGAGGAAAGATTCCAGAAAGTGTAAGGTCATCCAATTTTCTGTCTTTTTTTTCTTCTTTCTGTAATTTGAAATTGTTTGATGCAATAATGGTTTTATGGGAAAAAGACTTGGCTAACCTGAGTTCTTTTCCTACAGGTAGATGGAGAAGAGTATTAATCATATTTTCTCCCCCAGGAAAAAGATCATGTTGAAGAGAGGGTTCAGTCTAGCCCAGAGTGATCCATAGAAAGTTTTGTTGCATTTTTCCTCCTCCAGAGGAAGATTAAATTGAATAAGGCATATTTTGGAAACTATAGATACAACTCTGACTTCCTCCAGGGTCTGACAATGAGCTGAAGTGTAACTGCATTGAAATTAATATTGAAAGAAATACCTGGTGTTCAGGATATTCTGCACTCTCACAGGGTGCAAAGGATATTGCAAAGATGGGATGGGTTACAAACATATAAGTGCTTAATGTATTCCTCCTTCAGAGAAGGGCGTTTGTTGTGCTGTAATGTACTAAAGCAACTTATTCTGTTGTAAGTTGGATTCCAACTTTTTCTATTTTGGGTACATTTTCTGTGCTGGATACAGAATAACTGAGGTTCAAGATGGCCACTTGACATCTTATGCCTGTAAAACATCCTGGACAACTGATGGTTCTAGCCATATGTTTTAATGTCTGTTGTCAGCTGTGATAAGAAATTGTTCCACTGTACTTCTACAATTCTTCTGTTGGCAGGAGGGAGAGAAATGTGGCCCCTGTGTGCCATAGAGAAGGTGCAGAACATAATGTTTGAGAGAGTGGTGTTTCCTCCTAAGGGGAACTGACAAGAATATTATGAAAGGGGAAAGGTTCTAGAAAGTGTAAAGTCATCCAGTGGTCAGAGGGTGTGTATTGCAACTTGCTGACAGGCAGACTGGTTCAGCACATAGATGTTGGGTTTTGGAAAGGATATTTTACCCAAGTTAGAAAGTGGGGGGTTCTTTCATAGTCACCAAACCAGCAGAAGGAGGCAGCTGTGACCCTCTCCCAGGGTTACACGGGCAGGGAGGAGGAGTTTGGCAGACATTTATTTATTTATTTATTTATTTATTAACTTTTATTTACCGACATTCGTGCAGCACATCATGCCGGTTTACAATGAACTCAGGTGGAAAATACAGTGTAACGATAAAACAATATTTATAATAATGATAGTAAATAAATAACTGGCAATAACAATTAACAATGTGGGGATGGGGAAGAGAGGAGAACAAAGGCAGATAGAGAGAAGAGAAGTAAAGGAATGAAAACTATAGGAATAGAGGGAAACTATGTACAGATGACGGAGTGCACAGGTCTCATTAACTTGAGTATAGGTATCAGTAACTTAAGTACAGGTTTCATTTACTTAAGGAGGGACTCATGAGGACTTGAAAGCCACCAGTATTACTTGGGCTAAGGTGTTCATTCGGAGAAAGGTTATTTGAGGGAGATTGAAAGGTGTACGGGGGGGTAGGGGGTAGAAGGGGGCGGTTGGGAGACAAAGGATTGGAAGGTGACTAGGAGTGAAGAGGGGTAGGGGTGGGTCTGACGGAGGGGGGGAGCAGCCGGAGGATGGTCGAGACAGGGAGGGGCTGGAGGGAAGAATTTGTTTGGTTTGTGTCAGGGTAGGCCTGTCGGAAGAGCCATGTCTTGACTCCTTTCTTGAAATTGTGGAGTGATGTCTCTTGGCGTAGGAGGGTGGGGAGGGAGTTCCAGAGGGTGGGGCCAGCGATGGAGAACGCTCTCCCTCTGGTATGAGACGAATGTGCTGATTTGAGGGATGGTGTGTGGAGAGTGCCTGTGTGGGCTGTTCTTGTAGGTCGGTCAGAGGAGCGGTAGTGAGGCTTCTCATCAAGCCAGGTGTGGTTGTGTTTATGAAGGGAGCTGTGAAGGATGGTTAGGGTTTTGTATTGTGAGCGGAAGGAGATGGGCAGCCAATACCTCATACATACCTCAGAGGTTTCTCAGGAAGCCTGAGAAATATGAAGAGAGAGCAAAAGAAGTTAATTTGAGAACGTAGTCTGAATTAAGGGAACTGTAAGAAGGCCTTCAGGACCAGAAGGGAACCTGTGCCTGATTGGAGTCTCCAAGCAGGGCTGGGGAGCTGCATTTCATCTACAGAAGAGGGAGTGAGTTGCCTTGCAGCCAGACTAAAAAAGTGTGAGTAACAAATTGGATTTAAACTGCTGTGAATGCTAAGGAAGTTGAGTCTAGTTAAAAGGCTGAAGAGAGATTTGTACATAGAATTGTGATTTGAAGTTGTTCTGAACTCTTGGAAAAGGATTGAGATTGAAACTGCTGATTTTTATGGAAGCTGGATCTCTACGATGTTTGGATTGCTTGAACAGTTTGTTTAAATCTTTCATTGGAGATCACCATCTGTAGTGGACAGTGACTTTGTGGAGGTGTTTGGGAGTGTGTCCTCGGCTCAGTCTGGCCCTGCAGTTTATCTGTCCCCAGTCCATGACTCAGCTGAAACTGATTCCTCACTTTGGGTGAGTTATCCCAGGCTCCCCAAAACTGAGAAGGTGACCCCAGAAGGACATGGGGTTACACAATAAATGGAATCATGTAAAAAACAAACAAAAAAAAAACCAACCCGATGTCATGGAGAGTGGGCAAGATCTGAAAGAAAGGCAGCAGAGGGATAAGAGACAGATTATAGTGACTAGATTTGGGGTTGCATGTGCTTTGTTATATTCTGTGTGAGAGTGCTTTGGGCTGCTAAGAATTTGAACTGGTTTGTACTGCTTGCTGCTAGTATTTGGTTTTAAATCAACTTAGGGAATTTGTGCAGCGAGAAGGAACAAATTTCCCCTTTTCCTCGGGTGTGCATCTCCCAGCAATGAATCATGAGATGCAAGGGTTGGTTGGAAGTGGTGTTTAACATACCCCAGACTCAGCTGGAAAAAAAGGGCTGAAGACAATCAAAACAGTAAACAGCAAAAGAACTAACTCTTACTGAACCATTTAGTTCTTCCCTTCATATCATGCACATTACAAAGCCATCGGTGATTTAATGTATTTCTTAATATTAATACTGTCAACAATTGTGCTGAGGGATGACTGACTTTCTGGCAGAGTTTAAAAACTGAATAGTGGGAAGGAAGGCCTCTCCTGGTAGCTCAGCTAGGTTTCAGGTCTCTGGTGTCTGCTGTCTCAGATTTGGCTCCAGCTGGATTTGATTATTGACCTCGCCATATCTATCTGTTCATCTTCAATTATGTCATAGATAACATCTGTCTTCCTTTCAAAGATCTAGCATTAGAGTCAAATTCTTAGGTCTTCGCAAACAGAAACCCTGGGATGGAGCAATAAGCTCACTGACTGCTGGGAAATATTAAATGCTAAAATAGGTTAAGCCCTAATGTAATCAGTCTTATACTTGCTACCTGTAAAGTATCACAGCATGTTGAAAGTGCTGGTTCTTATTGTTTTTTTATTCTTTAAGGAGGTAACTTTAAAAGTTATGTAGGGTGTGTGTATGTAAAATTAAAATAACTTACAATTAACCCTGATTTCAGTGATTTACTAATGTTAGCCTTGTTACTGGTCATTCATAAACTAACAATTCCCCTTGCTATCAATTTAAAAACCTAAAATTTAAGACACCAAATAATATAACCCTACTCCAATTTAAGAACCATTAAATTGAGAGACATATTCACTCCTTAATCAGCTTTTAAAACTTTTGCATCTTCATTTTATTGAGTTGCAAATAGAATTCCAGCAGCGAGTTGGAGGCTATCCAATCTTTTGTATCGAGTGCTACATGAATAATGTCCATAGGGCTGAATGAGGCATATCCCAATATAATAAGGGAGCTCAGATATGTGCTGGGGAGTCCACTGATTGACCTATTCAATAGATCCTTGGAAACGGGAGTGGTGCTGAAAGCTTGGAGAAGAGCAGTTGTGGTCCCACGTCACAAGAATGGTAGCAGAGAGCAGACTGGTTAGCTTCCTCTCCATAGCAGAAAAATTAATGGAGACTCTGTTGAAGAAAAGGATAGTGAACTTACAATCTGATGGGTTGCTGGACTTGAGGCAGTATGGATTCACAGGGGAAGGACCTGTTGGACAAACCTGTCTTTTTTTTTTTTTTTAATTGGATAATTAGAGAATTGGATCAAGTAAGAGCACTCTATGTGATTTACTTGGATTTCAGTAAAGCTTTTGATAGAAGGCTCATTAATAAAATGAGAAGCTTGGGGGTGGGCACGAAGGCGGTGGAGTGGATTACAAACTGGTTGTCAGGAGACAGCAGGTAATGGTAAATGGAACTATTCTGAAGAGAGAACCGTGTTAAGTAGAGTGCCACAGGGATGGGTTTTGTACTGGTTCTGTTCAATATTTTTGCAAACATCATTGCAGAAAGAATAGAAGGTAAAGTTTTGCCTATTATTGGATGATACTAAGATCTGCAACAGAGTAGACATGCCTGATGGAGTAGAGAGAGTGAAAAGTGATTTAAGAAAACTTGAGTGGTTGAAGATTTGATCGATGGGATTCAATGCCAAATGCAGAGACATGCATCTGGGGTACAATAATCTAAAAGCTGTATATGATGGGGAGTGAAAGACTGGGGTATATGATGGGGAGTACATGACTGGGGGTGGGACTTTGGGGTAATAGGGTCTGGCAATCTGAAGGCAGTGAAGCAAAGTGACAAGGTGATAGCTAAAGCCAAAAGAATGCTGGACTACATAGAGAATAACCAGTAAGAAAAAGGAGGTGATGATGCCTTTGTACAGATCATTGGTGAGGTCTCACATGTGTTCAGTTCTGGAGCCTTTGTCTTAAAATGAATACAGACAGAATGGAGGTGTTCCAGAGAAGGACAGTCAAAATAGTGTTCTGTTTTGGAAGATTTATGAGGAGAGGATTAAGGATCTTAATATGTATACCCTGGAAGAAAGGAGGTATAGGGGAGATATGATACAGACCTTCAGATCCTTGAAAGGTTTAATGATGCACAAACTCTGAAACTTTTCTGTTGGAAAGGAAACTGTAGAACAAAATGAAACTCCAGAGGGGATGACTCAGAACCAACATTAGGAAATATTTCTTCATGGAGAGCATGATGGATGCCTGGAATGACCTTCCAGAAGAGTCGGTGAGGATGAAAACAGTAAAAGAATTGAAAAGGGCATGGGATAAACAGTGTAGATTCCTAAAGGCTAAAGCTTGAAATGAAGATGTCATAAAAGCTGGAATCTAGTAGGGATGTGAATCGTTTTTTGACGATTTAAAATATCGTCCGATATATTTTAAATCACCAAAAATCGTTAGAGGCGATATATAATAGGGATTCCCCCGATTTATCATCAAAAATCGTAAATCGGGGGAAGGGGGAGGGCGGGAAAACCGGCACACTAAAACAACCCTAAAACCCACCCCGACCCTTTAAAATAAATCCCCCACCCTCCCGAACCCCCCCAAAATGTCTTAAATTATCTGGGGTCCAGTGGGGGGTCCCGGTGTGATCTTCCACTCTCGGGCCACGGGTGTGTTGATAGAAATGGCGCCGGTGCTACCTTTGCCCTGTCATATGACAGGGCAAAGGTAGCGCCGGCGCCATTTTGGTTCCTGTCCCCCGACATCACGAGCGTAGGAGATTGCTCCCGGACCCCCCGCTGGACCCCCAGGGACTTTTGGCCAGCTTGGGGGGGGGCCTCCTGACCCCCACAAGACTTGCCAAAAGTCCAGCGGGGGTCCGGGAACGACCTCCTGCACTCGAATCGTGTTGCCATAATGAAAAATGGCACCGGCCATATGGCCGGTGCCATTTTGCAATACGGCAATATGGCCATATGGCCGGCGCCATGTATTGCAAAATGGCACCGGCCGTATGGCCATATTGCCGTATTGCAAAATGGCGCCGGCCGTATGGCCGTATGGCCGGCGCCATTTTTCATTACGGCAACACGATCTAACCCACCCCCCAGCCCTACCTAAATCCCCCCCCCCACCTTTATTTTGTAAATTACGCCTGCCAGCTGCCGGTACACGATCCCCTGGCATGGCCGCTGTGCCGGAGGCCTCGCTTCTGCCCCGCCCTTGCCCTGCCCCTTTCACAAAGCCCCGGGACATACGCGCGTCCTGGGGCTTTGTGCATGTCGCCGGGCCTATGCAAAATAGGCTCGGGAGCGCACGAGCGGTTACTCGTGTAAATCCTGAGGATTTACACCCGTAACCCTTTTAAAATCCGCCCTTCAATGTATATGGGCAAGACGAAGCCAGGTTTCTGTGCTTTTTATAAAAATGAAGTGTTCAAATTAACATAGAAATCTACATAGCCTAAAAACGCCGTTAGAGATAAACATCCTCTAAACAGTGTCAAAACACTTTTTTACAGCAAAACTAACAGTAGACAAATTGGTGCCCATGCCAAGATAGGTTTTACAACCTAGGTATTTCTTCTTCAAGGCTTCATTTCTCAGTTCTGTCTCATATAGAAAAATATCCATAATACTTTGATGTCCATCTTCCATTTTCTTTGGTTCAGAGAGAACAAGCTCCTTTAAGGTATACTCAGAAAATGTTGGTCTAAATTATCTCTATAAGAGAACACAGATTTCATGTATTATGCAGTTTGGAGAGAGAGAGAGGATAGGACAGCAGAAGTTCTGTTTATGACTCTGTACATTAAGCATGAGGCCCCTTCAAAGATTTATATAGAATTACAGCACCATTTCTATGCTGAACTCATGTTATGGCTGACAGCTGCTGTGACTGGGGCTGAAGCCCATGAATAGAGTATAAATATCGCTGATTGGAAGGAAGACCAGTTAATATGAAAAGTACCTTTTCATATTAAGCTAGAAGGGACAAGATGCCCTTCTTTCACTGATCAGGCCCCATTGATGTGAATTTGCTGCCATCTGATATTCAGTTGGAGCTAAACTATTCTAAATTGCTCAAAAATGAATTTTTAATTGTATTTATTTTAATGTTAATTGTTCTGATTTATTTTGTTTCTGGAAAAGTACAATTGGCTTGAAGACCCAGTTGAAGTACCATGGACTAAGTCTTTTCATTGACCAGAGTGAAGTTGGATTATCTGATATTTTTCTGTTTTGCACCAATATTTGAATACTTTTTCTATGTCTCTTCTACATATATTGATATGGTCTCTAATATATGATTTTAATGAGTTGTATGAATGGGATGTGTTCATGAGTTAATTTTTTATGATTGTTCAATAAAGTCCTTTTCTCACATTTTCTAAAATTTTGCAAATAAAAGTATAAGGTTTGCTTTTTCAGACTTTGGTTTGAATATTGTCTTGTAACCCTTTTTTAATAGATGTATTTTATTTAATTGTAAACCACTTTGAATTTGAAAGGTGGTGCATAAAAATTAATAAACTAAACTACTAAAAGGCTCCAATATCTTAATTGCTTCTATTTTTTTTAACTGTAGTTCTGCAAGAAGCTTTTAATCATTTCAGCAAACTACATGAAATTTAAAGCAATCTGCTTTAAATTGGTCATTTACCAAATTGCATTAGGGCCCTAATGCCCACGATAAATAACTCATCGCGAGATGCGTATACAAACTTTAAAATTTTTACCAAATGGGAGGAGTTTGGATGGAGTTAGGGTAGAGTAAATTTAAAAAGAGGGGTGCTTGCCATTGCTTGCAATAGGATAAAGCACGTTATCATGGGTTTTAATGCCGGAAATAACTATACCTTTTTTCCTCGCGTTATGCTGTGTGATATGCCTGAATTGGGATTGCACTAAATATCACAAATCCCGTTTCAGGCAGTGGACGGGAGGAGAGAGAGCCTCTGTGGAGGCCACATATTAGTCAACCTTTTACACCACTATAGGAGAGGCAATTTGTAACTGAAAGTGAGGTTTTGGTGGTGGTCTAAGTTTTGGGGGGCAGTTATACATGCACAATCAGAGATACGAACAGCGCAGTACACATCAGTAAAGATTTGATGTGATTTCGAGTGAGGAAAGGTACACAAAGATGAGATTTGTACAGTGTACTCTCGACCTAGTTTGAAGAACTCACTACCTAACTGCTCTCATGGTTTGTTTCTCCTCTCCTGCTGTTCTACATGGGACTTCTTGACATTGATTTTTTTTTGTGTGTCCTCATTTGGTCTCTTGCTGCATCGTCTCCTGCTTTGTTGCATGCAAGTCTCTATCCAATTTTTTAATTATTCCTAGGTTCCATTTCTCCAATGAATCCTTTTTTTGAGCTCTTCCCTTACACCTTACTACCTCTCGCCATCCAAATGCTTGCTCCCTCTCTCCACTTGATCCCATGTTTTTTATTTTCCATCTGGTTGCATTTTTTTTTCTTATTTAATGAAACATTCTCTTAATGCATTTCTCTGTTTCATTTCTATAAACAGACATAGTGCTCTCCTGCTTCTTCTTTGCTCTATTTGTCACTTCTATATCATCTCCTTCTCTGCTTGCATCTTCATTCATCCCTCCTAGTTTCCTCCCCTTCTTTTTCTTCTACTGATTGCTCCTCAGTTGTTTTAGTGATTGCCAAAAACATTCTGTGTAATGGTCAAATTTCATCCGAGTTATAAAACTAAAGTGCCAGAAAACTAAAAAAAAAAACTAAAAAAATCAATAGGCAATCAATTTGATAAAAGTCAAAATGGTACAGTCTAGCCACATCTAGACATTCTAAAACCTCAGCTTTTTGAGGCTTCTTTTAAATCTTAACTACTTATCTATGATAAAAAAATATATCTTCCTTAGACTCTTGGGGCCTGCCTGATATTCAAACTTATCTGGCTATTTTACTTAGCCTGATATAATATATGCTGCTGAATATCTGTGTACAAGTCGCTACTTAGTCGGATAAATTATATCTGTCTAAGTTAAACCTGCTCATTGCAGATATAACGTACCTGCATAATTATCTATCTAAGGCTAAATATCATTAGGAGGATTAGTTATCTGACTACATAGCCCCTTCCTGATCCCACCCACCCACTATCTAACTGGTTAAGAAATAGCCAGATAAGTGACTTATCTGGCTATTTAGTGGCTACTGAACATAACCAGATATGCAGTGGCCCACTAGATAGCTGTATAGGTACTACTTATCGGGCTATCAAGTGCTGAATGTGCTTTGAATATCAGCCTCCTTTTGTCATTTATTTTTGTCTTGACTAGATTTTAAGCTGTACATAGCAGGTACTGTTTCTTATGTGTATCTGTACAGTGTATGTATATGTCTAATAGCACTTTATAAATAATAAGTGTTAGTGGTAATAGGAAAATAATTCTTATCGCATGACATATGGCACAAAAAGTCTGTAACACGTGTGCCTAAAAAGTTAAGCAAACAAGTTATTTTCTTCCATGCTCCTAATCAAAATGTTTTTCACGTTACTGTTTGTGCTTTCCCTTTTTTCTCCTATTCTATGCTCAATCTAGGTGATTTCAATCGAAATAGCTCTGGCTCCTGCCTTCTCCATTCTGCCATTCTGTTGCTCTGCTTTGTGTTGACATTTGTATCACTGCTTTGAGCTATAGGAACAGATTTCAATGCAATTCTTTCTCTTGTTTACTGGCAGAAAACAAGTAGGGAAAATTGCAGTATTAAAATGTACTGTTAATTTAATAAAATTATAAGCTAAGAGCTCCTATATAAATGAATTTATAACTACTATTGGAAAGGGAGAGTACATTTTGGGAAACCATAGTGTGAGTAGTCTAAGCCAGGAGATAAAGGAAGGATACCCATGCTCATTGTTATCTTTCTGGAAAAAAAGGTGGCAGTATTCATATGCAAGATGCATGTTTTTTGGGGTTTTTTTTTTTTAGGGATCACAGGGCAAATCAAGAAGGTGGAGGAAATAGATGCTGGTACTCAGTACTAGGGGTGTGCATTCGTTTTCAACGTATTGGCAATCTGCAATGTATATGTCCCTATTCGTTGTATTCATGGAGTCACGAAATGTATGGCGAACCCCCACAAATAGAACGTATCTAACGAATAAACCCCCCACCCTCCTGACCCCCCAAGCCAAAAGTCCCTGGTTGTCCAGCAAGGGTCCTGGAGTGATCTGTACTCGGGCCGTCTGCTGCCGGTATTCAAAATGGCGCCGATAGCCTTTGCCCTTACTATGTCACAGGGACTACCGGTGCCATTGGTCGGCCCCTGTCACATGGTAGGAGCACAAGATGGTGCCGTCCGTCCATTGCTCCTACCATGTGACAGGGGCCGACCAATGGCACCGGTAGCCCCTGTGACATAGTGAGTGCAAAGGCTATCAGTACCATTTTGAATACCGGCAGCCGACGGCCCGAGTGCAGGAGATCAAGCCAGGACCCCGCTGGACCACCAGGGACTTTTGGTAAGTCTTGGGGAGGGGGGTCAGGAGGGTGGGGGGTTGTAGTTAATTAAATTTAAAGGGTTGGGATGGGGTTTTTTTTGGGAAACGAATACATACGTAACTAATGAATGGATCTGAGTCCCCCAAGAATGGATGCAACGGATTTGACTCCCCACGAATACGAATACTGAATGGGACAAATCTGTCCCTGCTGCACATCCCTATAGCACATAGCCCCTGAAAAAAAGCCCTGCCCTTACTTTAAGAGGGCTCTTGTGGATGTGAATCATTCCATTATATTAGCATATGAGTATGGACTGGAACTTTCAACATCTGATTATTGTATAACCACCCAACTCTTTAAGTTACATACCTATAAACAAAAGCACATTTGTATATGTGGTTCTTTTCTACTGGGGATAGAATTACTATCAGATCGATACTCTAAGGCCGCGGTAGAAACAGTGTGGCAGTGTCAGGCGCACCCTCGTTCCCCGCACGCACAGTTCTCTTCACCTACCGCTCGATACTCTCTTCAAATTGCATGCAAATGCATGCTGCGGCTGCGAAGCCTTAGGCAAGCGTTAGGCCCGCGCAACCCATTTTACTGTATAGAGCGCCTATACAGTATCCTGGGTTCGCGGGCCTAACGCTTCACGGTCACGCTGGTATCTGTCATTTCAAATGACATTTGAAATGACAGGTACCAGGAAGTGGACAGTTATGTACCCCAATGCTCAGCAAACTTTCCCCCAGCCCCCGCTTATCTGCTCTGGCCCCGTCCGGTCTCCGGTACAGCCCCAGTCCTGTCCCCTCCTCCCGAAGCAAAAAAAAAAACCGAAAAAGTAGCAAGGCTCGGGCCTGCTACGGTAGTCCCTTCTCCCTTCTCCTCTCCTCCCGATTTCGTCGCTCAAGGCGGCCGGGTGGGCGTGCATTCATCCAGGGAGAGGGAGCTGGCGGTGAAAGCGGCCTCCGGCTCCCTCTGCCTGGATGAATTCACGGCCCCCGCCAGCAGTGAATGAATGCCCGTGCGATTTCGGCGCTCAAGGCGTGACGTCACGACGCTTGACGTCACGGCATGTGACTGCCTTGAGCGCCGAAATCGCACGGGCATTCATTCACTGCCGGCGGGGGCCGTACATTCATCCAGGCAGAGGGAGCCGGCGGCGAAAGCGGCCTCCGGCTCCCTCTGCCTGGATGAATGCACAGCCGCCTTGAGCACCGAAATCGCACGGGCATTCATTCACTGCCGGCGAGGGCCGTGCATTCATCCAGGCAGAGGGAGCCGGAGGCCGCTTTCGCCGCCGGCTCCCTCTGCCTGGATGAATGCACGCCCACCCGGCCGCCTTGAGCGCCGAAATCGGGAGGAGGGGAGAAGGGACTACCGTAGCAGGCCCGAGCCTTGCTACTTTTTCGGGTTTTTTTTTTTTTTTGCTTCGGGAGGAGGGGACAGGACTGGGGCTGCACCGGAGACCGGATGGGGCCTTGAGCGCCGAAATCGCAAGGGCATTCATTCACTGCCGGCGGGGGCCGTGCATTCATCCAGGCAGAGGGAGCCGGCGGCCGCTTTCGCCGCCGGCTCCCTCTGCCTGGATGAATGCACGCCCACGCGGCCGCCTTGAGCGCCAAAATCGGGAGGAGAAGGGAGAAGGGACTATCGTAGCAGGCCCGAGCCTTGCTACTTTTTCGGGTTTTTTTTTTTTTTTTTGCTTCGGGAGGAGGGGACAGGACTGGGGCTGCACCGGAGACCGGACGGGGCCTTGAGCGCCGAAATCGCACGGGCATTCATTCACTGCCGGCGGGGGCCGTGCATTCATCCAGGCAGAGGGAGCCGGAGGCCGCTTTCGCCGCCGGCTCCCTCTGCCTGGATGAATGCACGCCCACCCGGTCGCGGCCTGGATCCAACTCGCGCCCACCCGCTCGCCGGCTCCCGCCGCCGCCTGGATGAACGGGTGCCCATCCGCCTGCCGGCTCCCGCCACCGCCTCGATGACCGCACGTCTGGGGGATTCAGAAAGTGACAGGTATTTATACATATATATAAACAACTTACGCTGCAATGTTTTTTACACTTTACAGTTTTACCCCCATTTTTTACACTTTATTCCCGTTTTAATTTTCGAACACCACACTAACACCAAGTAGAGGGTAGGTGGTAAACTAACAGGTTAAGGATGCGGCAAAATAGCGGGTTACAAAGGAGATAATCTGAGCGCGCGTCACAGTATCGGAGGGGAATAGCTATTTCCTTCATTTACAGCTAATTCGTTCATTTACATATCATATACATGCTGCGTGCGGAAAGGGTTATGCGTCTGTTTTAAGAAGCGCTAAGGACGTGTGAAACTGGAGACTGTATCGCTGGATCGCCTTACGCGTCCGAATTGTGCGCTCCCAGCATGTTACAGATGGGAAATCTTCAACCGCACGTTACAGTATCGACCTGTATGTTAGGCCTTCCTTCCAGAGTCAGAGACTCTATGCACCTGGTCAACTTGACATTAATTAGCTGAGGAAAAGAGGATTTATATTCAGGCAACAACCAACAAGGACTGAATTACATAGTCTGGGTAAACAAATAAGCATGGGTGTAGCTTGCTTGTTACGGCAGTTACTACCCCGAATCAATTAAGCTTGATACTTCACTTGGAATACATATCCAGTGCAGCTCACTGCTTCAATGGCAGGGGGAATAAAGAAAAGAGGATTTATATTCAGACAACAACCAACAAGGACTGAATTTCACAGGCTGGGTAAACAAATAAGCATAGGAGTAGCTTGCTTATTGCGGCAGCTACTACCCCTAACCAATTAAGCTAGATACTTTACTTAGATGCAGCTCCAGCACTGCTTTCTACATCAGTGGCGGGGGTGGAAGGTAACTGGAACCAAAAAGTTACTAATAAGGGCCAAGAGTAACAGATAAGTATGAGAAAAAAAAATAAGAGTGAAAGCTTGCTGGGCAGACTGGATGGGCCATTTGGTCTTCTTCTGCCATCATTTCTGTGTTTCTATATGAGACACAGAAACTGTGGTTTCCAATTACAGTCTCTTTATGGAGAAAAATCTCATTTAAAATATTTACAGTCCACAACGGTTTCTTCAAAAAGGCAGACTATACACTAATTCAAGTCCAGTTCACGTGGTTAGTAAAATTGCAGATTTATTTATTTATTTACTCATGGAGCCCCCATTCATCCAGGTCACAGTCATGGGGGCACACAGGGAGCTCCATGGACCATGTGATGCCTCATAATCAACTGGAGGGGGGGGGGGGGGGACACAACACAGTTTTCAAGACCTTTAGGGAGTTTTTTTCTCTTTTAAAAGCTCTTCTGCTCACACTTGTAATATTCCAAGCTGCTGTTCAAAATAAAATCTTTACTCAAAGAAGCTGGTGGTAAAACACAAGTAAAAAAAAAAAACCAACAAAAAAAACAAACAGCACATGTAGGATACTGCATCAATGGTGCAACAAAATCCACAGCAAACAGAATTAAAAAATTAGTCTCTTGCCAACTCTTCCTCCAACCAACCAGCTCTTTGGGGGAAGGATCCCTCTTCCATCTTGGGCCCACTCAGTACCTATTTGGCAGATGTAATATACTTCTTTAATCTCCTTTTCCTCTCACTTTCTTGTGAGTCTCAGGCTGATTTTAGTTGAATCAAGCTTTCTTTGGTGACTTTCCTAGGCAGATTGCCTATTCCCTTGGCACCTCCCCAGTACACTGCTCCACCAAACTCTGCTAGAACTTCTTCTCTTTCTTTCTCCCCTCTGAACTCCCAGCAGCTTCCTTTTAAATATCTCTGGAACCTGCTCAATGGCAGACAGGCCATATGGAAACTCTCTGTGGGAGAGGACTCTAGGGCTTAGAAACCTACTCTTTACATCTCTCAACAATCCACCCTTGATGACTCCCCTACTCATGGGGAAGCAGCAGTTTTTCTAACACTACTCTACCCCTCCTAGTGGAGAGTGGTACTGTTCCTTTCTACACCTACCACTACCTTGATATCACAGCAGCAGGATCTGGTGAGAGCTTGGTCATCCTGAGGGCAATCAAACCAGCTGAAGTCACATTTTGCATGCTTGTAAAAGTAGGGACACTTTCCTATGGTTAAAAGGGACACCCCTGATTTATTCTCCGCCTTTTTGATTACAAAGTTTCATGCAAGGGGGTTTACAGTACATTAGAAGCAGCAGCATATGAGCAAGAGTATTTACAGCTTTACAAATAGCAAAGAGTATAACAAATTAGAATGGCAGTAGGATTCACAGTACCTAGGATTAAACATTGGATCAACAAACACCCAAATACTATAATTTGACGAAGCAAAACAAAAGCCTGGAGCTTTTGTCAGGCCTGTAATGCTCACCCTGGAATGCAAGATGCACAATGACTATGTAATACTGCTTGGCATTATCTTAAAAATACTGCTTATTAAACATGCTGCTACAAGCAAACATTTTGTTTCTGTTTTTTTTTTTTTTTGCTACAGTAAAAATTTATTTTTTAGTTCAAACATTAGTATTTCTACTATACTGTTTGTAGAGCTTTGTCAGTGTTTGTTGATCTAATGTTTAATCCAGAGGAGAGGTGCTGCTCCTGAGAAGGATCTGTTATGAGTGTCTATACCTTGTTTTTTGGTGGTTTTTTTCATCACAGAATTGCCATCAAGGATCAGAATGAACATTTTAGTTGTCTGGCAGAGATGTATAAGGACAGCCTTTCACTATAATAGGTAGGCTTGTCTCCTCTCAAAGCTGTGAAAAGTCTAGAATGGGTAAATGTGATTCAGTTATTTACTCTTTTGGAATATAGAAGGACTAGGGGGTACCGCATGAAGTTAGCAAGTAGCACATTACAACTAATCGGAGAAAATTCCTTCTTACTCAATGCACAAATAAGCTCTGGAATTTGTTGCCAGAGGATGTGGTTAGTGCAGTTAGTATAGCCGAGTTTAAAATGTTTGGATAAGTTCTTGGAGCACAATAACTAGCAAGAGTAACATGGAATAGACTTAGTTTTTGGGTATTTGCCAGGTTCTTATGGCCTGGATTGGCCACTGCTGGAAACAGGATGCTGGGCTTGATGGACCCTTGGTTTGACCCAGTATGGCATGTTCTATGTAATTCCATTAACTGCTATTAATCAAGTTGATTTAGGGATTAGTCACTGCTATTACTGGCATCAGTAGCATGGGATCTAGTTAGTGTTTGGGTATTTTCCAGGTACTTGTAGCCTGGATTGGCCACTGTTGGAAACAGGATGCTGGGCTTAATGGACCCTTGGTCTGACCCAGTATGGCAATTTCTTATGTTCTTATGACATCAAACAATAAGCTTTTCTCTTTCTGCTTCGGTTGCTACAAACTTCACTCAGAACTTATATTGTAACAAGCTTCTCAGCTTGGGAGGGACATATCTTGAGGTCAGAACAAATAGTGTCCATTTAGGGAATCACCCAAACTAGAAAGTTCTAGATGTAGTCTGCTATCAGACATTTCCAGTTCTTTAGGGCTGTCAATACTTTGCCCACCCTGGAACCATATGTTAGTCATTTTCTTAGGTCTAAAAACAATCTATTCTTTACTTACATAGTCCTCAGAAGCTTCTCTTTCACTGGATGGAAACATTTATTTCCTGCACTCTGGGCCAGATCATAACTATAGTATGTGACCGCAATAATTGCTATATAACATTCCCTTGTGAAAGGCAGGACTTAATGGCATTCAAGAGAGGGTTTTATGCTATTGCCAACTTTCCAAATGTTCTGGGAGCTACCAACTATACTAACAAAGCCATTATCCCATCCCATGGCACTGAGGAGATCTACTATAACAGACAGCTTTTCCACTCCATCAATATGCAAGTGGACTGTGATGCTCAAATGCACATCCTCGATGTGGTCACTAGGTACCTGATTGTTAGAACATCCATGGCAAAGATATGTACAGATCAACAACCCAGGACAGTGCAGAGTTGGGAGCCAGTCTGTTGCAGTTGGCCTGGTCCCAAGAAACAGCAGGCCTCACCACTGTCTGTTCTTAGCCACTGGGGAACCTTGATCCTCCACATCTTCCTGACTCCTCCTCAGTTGTCACACAGCAGCTGACATGCTATTCTAGCAATCTGCAAGTAGATGACATCTTTGTTAAAGTGTCTGACCTAAAAGGGCTTTTGTATTGAGTGCCTTTTAAGTGCAGTGAGGAATCAAGTAAGGGGCCCTAACTAATCTCTTGTGGGATATTTAGTGTCACTTTACCTAACACCACACAAGAGTTGTATATAGACTATGTCTGGGTTTGGAACCTGCAGCTGCACATTTATGCTCTCTAGAAATAAACAAGACCTAATACTTTATGTACTTTGCAAGTAGGCTTCTGACTAAAGACTTATTTGATGACAGCATTTGGTGCCAGACCCAGAGAAAAGGCCCATTATTTGGTCAGAGGTGAGATCTCTTCACATTGGAAGAGTGCAATGGTTTGTTATAGCTACACTATGATATTGGCATAGCTATATAACCTATTGGTCTTAAACAGTGTGAAGACATTGCTACAGCACATCTAGCCAAGCATTTCTACACCTATTCCACCAGAAAGCATATGGAGGTGAACACTAACTAGCTAGTGCCCATCTCACATACATGACCATGTACCCAACAGTTAGCTAAGAGTATGCTCTTTGGAGACGAGAACAGAAGCCACTTGTGAATCTCTACATGAAGCAATTTCCTGTTTTGCTTTTGCTGTCTTCCTTGGGAGCATACTATGAGCTTTTAGTTTCATGGCCTAGGCCATATAGTCTTGCATGCAAGCAATTTGCCTAGGTGTAATAGTAAATGGCACTCTAGCATGCAAGGTCATGTGGGTCCCAAACCTTTTTCCTAGTGAACCTTTAAGACAAAAAGCACACAATGAGAAGATACAACCAGAAAGTTAAGTTTAAACATCTATTACCACTTTATTACACAATTGTAGACAACAGATTCAAAGGAAGTCAACATCTTTGGTAATCACATTCTTCAAGGCCAATATATCAAATAGTACATGACATTGTAACTGAATTGATCAGCACATTTAGTGTAGACCTGTACATACATAGTTACAAATGGCAACATGACATACGCAGTGTTATACTCGTGGACCCTTGGGCCGGTTGGGACAGAAGATGGTGTGCTGTGTGCTTTGCAGCAAGGAGGTGGCACACCGGCCTTCCGAACCACCAGGAGGTGGTTCGGAAGGCCGGAGTGCTTTGAGACGCTGGACCACTGAGGAGTCCTATGCGACCAAGAACTCTGTACCCACTGGAAGGAAGGCAGGCGTTGGACCCCGGAAGTCGAAGATTCTTTGCCCTGGAGACTGGTACTCCCCCGGGAGGAGCCCTTAGGAGTCCAGCCGCTGGGACTTGTGGAGATTCACCCTGGAAGCCGGTCCCCCCAGGAGGGGCCCATAGGGACACGACCGCTGGGACTTAGGCGACTCCCTGACAGTAGAAGATGGTCCGGATGCAGGCGTCTTCTGCAGGTCGTGGGTTCCGGACGGCTGGCGCCTGCAGCAGGTCGTAGGTTATCCAGAAGTCGGTCCAGGAGTTGGAATCCAAAGAATGGTCCTCAGCCAGTCCAGGGGTCGGTGTCCAGAGAGCGGTCCAAAGCCAATCCAGGGGTCGAAGTCCAGCGAGCGGTCCAAAGCCAATCCAGGGGTCAAAGTCCCAAAGAAGCAATTCAGCAAGGAGGGCAAGGCAGAAGCAGGACGAAGAGAAGAACCAGGAACACAGCTACAGCAGGCCGAAGACCAGGAACCTTGTTGCAAGTCACAGAAGAGAGCTAGTAGCAGGGTACTTGTACCCTGAGGGCGTCTGACGTCATTCCCGGCTCAGCTGAGGTATTTCCCGCGCTGGCCCCTTTAAATGGGGCTCCTCCCCGCGCGTGTGCTTCAGGGGGCGGGGCCAGCCACATCGGAGCGTTGGCGTCTCTCCCGAGGAGGGAGAGACGCGCTGGAAGGCCTGCAGGCCCGTGGCCTGCTGCAAACACCCCGGGGAAGACTCGAAACGGCCCGGGCCGCCCCCGAGGTAGGTGGAGGGACCGGGGCACGGCCCGGGACCGCAACACGCAGTAATAGAATCTTATCCTTTTACAAAATCATGATTACAGCAAACAACATAGAAAGTAGAAGTGGCAACCCAATAGCTACTAGGGATGTGAATCGGTGCCAGAATTGGTTTCGATTTTGTGGACCATCAAGAAATTCTGTTTCCCGCGGTGTGAACGTTTTTTTTTTTTATCGGCTGCGCCCGAGCCGAAAAACAACAAACCCACCCTGATCCTTTAAATCAAATTCTTTAGAATCCCCCACCCTCCTGACCCCTCCAAAACATTTCTAAAGTACCTGGTGGTCCAGCGGGGGTCCCGGGAGTGATCTCCCACTCTTGGGCCATTGGCTGCCAGTAAACAAAATGGCGCCGATGGCCCTTTGCCCTTACCATGTGACAGGAGCTATCGTTGCCATTGGCCGGCACCTGTCACATGGTAGGAGCAATGGATGACCCGCACCATTTTTAAAGATGGCTCCGGCCATCCATTGCTCCTACCATGTGACAGGGGCCAGCCAATGGCACCGATAGCCCCTGTCACATGGTAAGGGCAAAGGGCCATTGGCACCATTTTGATTAGTGGCAGCCAACGGCCCGAGAGTGGGAGATCGCTCCTGGGACCCCAACTGGACCACCAGGTACTTTAGAAAAGTTTTTGGGAGGTTGGGAGTGTGGGGAATTCTATAATTAGAAAGAGGCGATGTAATCGTCCAATGGCTTCCACACTTGAGCCCATTTACCTAAGCGACCGAATTTCTTTGCCATAGCTTTTTCATATCTGGAGAATAAACATACTGTATTCCACCATAAATGTTCTGATAAAAACTCACTATGTTTCCAATTAGACATGATATTGTATTGCGCTATGGTTAAGAGAAAATCTACCAATTTACGTTGTGGGCGTTGGAGGTGTAAGGAAGGGTCAGCTCCTTTCAAAATTACTAAGGAGTATGAAAGTGAAATAGTGATCGGTAGGATACAGACGACTGTATGCCAAACTTGATTCCAAAAAGCATACACCAGGGGACAATGGAAAAACATATGGCTAAACGTGGCTTTTGGGGTCGAGCAGGACCAGCAGGCATGAGATGTAATTATGCCAGCGCGGTGTAATTTCCAAGGAGTCCATACCGCCCTGTGGATTATGAAAAAGGAGGTCTGTACTAGACTCGCGGATAAAGAAATACGAATGGTAGATGACCAAAAGTACTTCCACATATCAGAAGTAATCTCCGTCTCAAGGTCAGAAGACCATATTTGGGTTAAGGACCGTATAGAAGAACGCTGAGAGAAACTTTTAATAAGTTTATATATCCCAGATGCTAAATGGCCTTTTGGACCTTGGGTGTAATAGAATTCCAATAATGGGGAGACCTTGTCCATTGCAAATTTGCTCAATACGCTTCTCTGAAGCAGAGATCACAATTGTAACCGAGCATAAAATTGAGTGGAGGGTACACCGTATCTAGTGCGGAGTTGCTGAAATGTCATGAGGTTACCAGAGTCTAGAACAGAAGATAAGAGCCATATATTGCAGGTTTGCCAAACTGGCCAGCTAAGTGTCTTACCTCCTGCAGTTAACATGACATTCCGCCAAAGCGGGGCAAGACCTGATGTACGCCACTTAGAAGCTATATCAGGCACTTGTGAGTCAAACTCCAAAAAGGCTCTATGTAAGGACCTTAATATGGGGTTAGCTGCAGCATCTGGGAGAATTCTCATGCCCAGAAAACAAAACAAGGGAAAAGGAGCATTCCACTGGCGATCAATCGGTAACCAGCGAGGTGATTCTATGTTAAGCTGTTCAAAATCAAAGAAGTGATACCCTTGTTGCAAAATATATGCCTGATGATGCAAATAAAAATCAGGAAAATTGACTCCCCCTTGTAACTTAGTATTCTTGAGTTTAAATAAAGCAATGCGAGGCGTTTTGTTCTTCCATAAAAATTTAACCAAAATTCTCTCTATGTTCTTATAAAACTCCGCTGAAAAAAAAATTGGGAGCATGGATAAAGTATATAACACTTTTGGATCTACTACCATTTTAATCGTATCCAGTCTACCCCACCATGTTAAATGCAAAGGAGTCCAACATAAAATTAAATCTTTCACATTTTGTAAAACGGAGATTTCTCCCTGAGTAATAGTGTCCAAGGGATTAGTAAAAAAAACATATTCCCAAATATTTCAAACCTTTGGTTACCTTTTGTATGGAAAAGCGATTGAAATCTAGGGAAGAAGCAGAATAGTTTAAGGGAAGGAGCTCAGTTTTGTGCCAGCTAACCTTATAACCGGATATAGAGGAGTAAGAAGAAATGAGATGGAAAAGGTGTGGAAGGGTTACATCAGGATCCTGTAAAAATAGCAAAACATCATCGGCATAAGCTGACAGTTTAAATGTTTCATCACCAATGCATATTCCTTGAATCTGATCTGATTGGCGAATAGCAGAAAGTAATGGTTCCAAAGCCAGGTTGAATAAGAGTGGGGAGAGGGGACACCCCTGATGGGTGCCCCGGAACAGAGGAAAAGAAGAGGAGATTTGTTGATTAATATATAAAAAGGCAGAAGGAGACGCATATATCGAGCGTATCCATGTTAAGAAATTGGGTCCTATACCATACCATTGAAGGATATGAAATAGAAAGGGCCATTTAACACGGTCGAAGGCTTTTTCTGCGTCTAACAACACTGCTACAGTTGGACTTGGGTCTGAAAAAGCTTGTTGAATGTGTAGGAATAGAGGAGTATTGTTATTGATAAGGCGATGCCTTATAAAACCTGATTGGTCAGGGTCAATTAAAATGTTCATTACACGTGAAAGACGGATGGCTAAAATTTTTGTAAAAATGTTATAATCCGTATTTAATAATGAAATGGGTCTGTAATTAGCGGTACAGGTGTCATCCCTACCTGGCTTTGGAATTACAACAATACATGCCTGTGAAAAGGAAGGAGACATACCATTAGGAGACAAAAATGAAGAAAAATAATCATGCAATCTAGAACCAAGTGGTGACTGAAAGGCTGAGTAAAAGTTCGAGGTAAAACCATCCGGTCCAGGAGCCTTATTAGGAGCCAAGGGAGCAATAGCCATTTCTACTTCCTTCAGAGTGATGGGATCGTCTAGTTGAATCATTTGTTCTGTGGATAAGAATGGATGAGCTATCGATGATAAAAAGTCTGTAAAGGAAGCAGGCGTAGGGGAGACCTCAGATTGATATAAATTCGAGTAGAAGTCCTGAAACTCTTGTAGAATTGCTGTTTCATCTATTAATGGTTTATTAGAAGAAGACATAATGGTGACAATGCGGTTTTTTTTCAGATTTTTTCACTAAATAGGAGGCAAGTAAGTGGCCACATTTATTGTTACCAGCATAGTATTGAGCTTTGGAAGAAAAAATACCCAGAGTAACTCTAGAGCTGAGAAGAAGATTATATTGATATCTAGCTTTAGTTAGATTTGTCAATGAAGCTGAGGAAGGAAGGTGAAAGTATTCTTTCTCTAGGTCCGCAACCCGATATTGAAGAGCCGTCAATTCTTCCTTGCGTGCTTTGTTTCGACGAGCAGTATAGCTCAGAATCTCTCCACGAATGGTAACTTTAAAAGCCTCCCATAGGGAAGATGGAGAGAAGTCTTCAGTAGCATTGAAGCGGAAATATTCAGCAATTTTTTGATCAACAAGTGGTTTAAAATCCGGTTCTTCAAGGAGCGCTGCATTAAATCGCCATTGACGTTGAGTTCTAAGGGGGTGTAGTAGAGAGCAAGAGACAGTAACTGCAGCATGGTCGGAGATTAAAATGGGACAGATATTAGCAGAAATAATTTGAGGAATCAACGAGTTAGAGGTAAAAAAAAAGTCTATGCGTGAGTATGATGAATGCGGTGAAGAACAAAAAGTGTAGTCTTTTTCTGTTGGGTTAAGTAGGCGCCATGGATCAGAAAAACCATAAGTATTGTTGAGATGTCTCAGTGTTTTAGTAGATTGAGAGATGGTAATGCATGCAGATGACTTTTTATCCAATATGGGGTCTAATACTTGATTGAAATCTCCTCCTATTATGCATTGAGCGGTATCTGAGTATAACAGGTGTTTGAACGTTTCTTGAAAAAAAAGCGGAGAATCCAAATTTGGTGCATAGATATTCAGTATGAGAAATGATTCTTTTTGTATGGAAAATTGAACAAGATTCCATCTTCCTTCTACATCAGCAAATTGGTGGGAAACAGTCACGGGAAGCTGTTTATGAAACAAAATGGCAGTTCCCCGTTTTTTCTTTAAGGCTGGACTAAAGTATACTTGGCCTACCCAACCTTGCTTGAGTTTAAGAGACTCAGCAGCCGTAAGGTGAGTCTCCTGAAGCAGTGCAACATCAGTGTGAAGGGTCTGAAGGTATGCAAGAATTTTCTTCCGTTTAATCGGATGTGAGAAGCCATTGCCGTTTAAAGAAGTCAATTTGAGTGTAGAAACATTGGTCACCATGAGATAGTCAAGTACCAAATCAGGTAGCTTGTATGCTCTTCTTTCATCTCCGTTGTGGGATATAAGATGTGCAGAGAATACAAAAAAACATAGAAAAACACAAGAAAAAGGGTACTAGAATCAAGATGGCTGTAAGGACAGCTAGAAACATAAAAATAAAACAAAAAATATTGCAACCAAATTGCAGAGGCATACTTTGCCATGACAGCATGAGGCTGTCTACTACGATAAATAAAGAGCCTCAGGGCGAACCAGATGGCCTCCAAGTCCCCCGCTCCAATGTTCGATGCCAGATTTATGACTGGACCAAAAAGTTGAGAAAAGAAAAAAAAGAATAAAGGAATGTTCAAACTCTGTGCTTACCCCAAAAAAAAAAAAATCTGAGTAAGCTTCCATAATATACTAGACCCTGAGGTCACGTCCAATATGCATAAGGACACATGTTAATATGTAGAGATCCATATTAGAGGACCAACATAAAAACAGAGGAAAAATAACAATATCTGAATTCAAGTTACCATAGCTGCATCTGATTCAGAAGAAAGAAGAAAATCCTCTAAATCCTGATTATAAAACATCTTGGTTTGGTTATTATAAGTAACTCTCATTTGAGCTGGGTATAATAGCCCATATTTAGCTCCCAGAGCTTGCAAACGAGGTCTCAATGCCAACAGCGATTTACGTTTTAGGGCAGTAGTTTTCACCAAATCAGGGACAAAAAGAATGGTATGCCCCTGGTAAGAGGTGCCTTGCTTCGCGCTGCGGCAAAAATTTGAAGAACCTGTGGATATTAGGGGTGTGCATTCGTTTTGAACTTAAATGGAAAACGCAACTTTTTTTTTTTTTAACTTAAAAAAGTGATGAGGTGTAAACGATCGGATTTCCAACTTATTCAACATAGCTATGTTGAATACGTTGGAAATCGCGATTGTTGATCTAAATAAAAATTTTAACTCCTCACCCTCCTTAATCCTTCCCCCCAAGACTTACCAAAACTCCCCAAGCTGGCCAAAAGTTCCGTGAGGGTCCGGGAGTGGACGCGTGGGGAATCACGTGACATCCGCGTCACTCCAACGTGACGCCGACGTCACGTGGTCCATCGCGGTTCCGCTCCCGGACCCCTCGTTGGGGGGTGATTCCCCTCGGGTTCGTTCCCGGAACCCTCGTTGGGCCCAAAAGGAACTTTTGGCCAGCTTGGGGGGGCCTCCTGACCCCCCCAAGCTGGCCAAAAGTGCCTTTTGGGCCCAACGAGGGTTCCGGGAGCGGACCCGCGAGGAATCACGTGACGCCGCGTCACTCCGACGTGGCGCCGACGTCACGTGATTCCCCTCGGGTTCGCTCCCGGAACCCTCGTTGGGCCCAAAAGGAACTTTTGGCCAGCTTGGGGGGGGGGGGCTCCTGACCCCCCCCAAGCTGGCCAAAAGTGCCTTTTGGGCCCAACGAGGGTTCCGGGAGCGGACCCGCGGGGAATCACGTGACGCCGCGTCACTCCGACGTGGCGCCGACGTCACGTGCTCCTTGCAAAGGAGTTCAGAAATGGCGTCCTGACCCCGCTGGACCACCAGGGAGTTTTGGTAAGTCTTGGGGGGGGGGGGGGATTAAGGCAGGTGAGGGGTTTAAATTTTTATTTGCACATATGGACACAGACTCAACTTATGGAATTCTCCATATGTCCATATTGACCGCAAATGACCCCCCCTTTCGACTTATGGACTTATGAACTTAAACTTTTGGTCTGCACATCCCTAGTGGATATCTCAAAATCTTAAGAATCAGTGGTCTGGGAAATCTGGAATGCTTAGGAGACCGCGACGGTATCCTGTGGGCTCTTTCCAGATCAAATGGCTGATCAAAAGAAATTTGTAAAAGAGTAGGAATACATTTTACCAGAAATTGTATGCAGTCCGTTCCTTCTGTGCCTTCCGGGATACCCACAATTCGGATATTGTTCCTGTGATTACGGTTAGAAAGATCTTCGAAATCTGATTTAAGTTGCTCCATTTCTTTTGTTAAATTGGGGAGTGGCGCAGTTGTTAATAATAGGGTCAAAATCTGCGATTCAGCGTCATCTAGTTTTGTTTGAAAGGAGTCCATGCGGTTAGTAAGTATTTGAAGATCAGAACGTATGGCAGTGGTATTATCAATATTAAGTTGTATTAAATCCTTCAATTGTTTTAACTCAGTTAGTACAAGCTCCACGGAAGCCATATTTTTTGTAGAAGGCACTTTATCCGGAGTAGGGGGATCTTGCTTAGAACGCTTCGTACCCGCCGAGGCAGCAAAGGCAGCTTCAATTTTCCCTGGATTCGATGCCACCATTATTTAAGAGACACAAAGTCCACTAAAAGGAGATAGAAAAAGCGAAGGTCCAGTTTAAACGAGGAAAAACGGAGCGGGGACTCACGGAGCCTTAGACTCAGGCAGCCATCTTGTGCATCGCGCGAGAGCGCCCCCTCAGGGAATTCTAAATAATGTGATTTTCAGGGTCGGGGTGGGTTTGGGGGTTGTTTTTGTGTGCCGTTTCTTCCAGCCCCCCCAAAATGATGAGAACCCCATGAAAATTTCATGGGGTTTTCCTATCGCTTTCGGGGACCCCTCGATATTTGACGAGTTTGAAAATATCGTTCGATATTTTCAATCGGCAAAAAAACAATGCACATCCCTAAGAGCTACAGTACAGATCTAATGTTATAGCTGATACCAGCACAACTGTGTGATTGCAAGAGAAGGCCCAGACAGTTCATGTTGAAAGAATATGCTCAAATGGAAAAGCCTAAGGACCAAGATAGAAAGTTCAAGAAGAAGGCCTAGACAGTTCATGTTGAAAGAATGCACTCAAATGGGACAGCCTAAGAGCCAAGACAGCAACGTTAAATTAGAAGGTAGGAGGACCAAGACTGGAGAGCACAGCATGGAAGCAGCAGGACCAGGAGATGAGACACAAGCATGGAGGCAAAAGGACCAGGAGATGCTACAGCAGCATAGAGGCAGGAACCCTAGGAGATGACACAGCAGCATGGAGGCAGCAGCAAGATGAGATGACACACCAGCATGAAGGCACAAGCAGGATGAGATGAGACACCAGCATGGAGGCAGCAGCAGGATGAGATGAGATGAGACACCAGCAAGGAGGCAGAAGCAGGATGAGATGAAACATCAGCATGTAGAGAGCAGCAAGATGAGATGAAATGACACACCAGCAGCAGGAGCAGGGGATGAGACATGATAAGACATAAGACACAGAAGCAGGATCATGACTGGAGACTACTTCAAGGAGGCTGGAGTACAGGCAGAGAATAGAGGATGGCATTATAAGTAGGCAGCAGGACAACATGGGCAGATAGTAGACCATCCCCATCAGCAAGCCAGCATAGGAACTCTGTAGTCAGGACGGGTCCAGCAGACTTCTTCCATCAAGCAGGCACAGAAACCTTGTACAGAGGACCAGCCAGGCTTGTTTCCAAAAGTGTTCTAAACTGTGTATTTATGGCACTAATGTGGCCTCATGGACCTCTTCCTCAGCGTGACTTTCCAGTTGGGGTTGTCATCTGATTGGTGGGCCTACCCCTGGGTCATCCTTCTGGTTATGGACTGCTGCATGGCATGGATTCCTGGGAGGTCACAGGTGGAGGCTCTGGCATTCAATGAAGGATTTTTGTGAAAATGCTGGTCCAATCATCATAGCCACAGTGGTTAGGACTTGTGTGTGGACTGCTGTCTGTTTGCGTAGGGCCTGGGTTTGGGTTTTGCCCTCCTCAAGTGCACCAGCTCTGCCCATATGTGGTGGAGGTGAACACCATGCTTTCTTTCCATGCAGTCCAGTTGCTCATGCATAGACCACCCTGCTAGTGCTGGTGCTGTGCTTGTTGTTGTGGCTTGAGCTGTTGTTTGGTCCTCCAAATGTGGCAGGAGTGGGCTGGTGATCTGATCCTGTTCAGTGGCTGCTGCCTCCTGCTGGTGATGTATGCTGGAGGTATATCGGGATAGTTCTGCTGCATCCCATTTTAGGTTTGGGTCTTCCATGAAGCCCAAAACTGACATTCAGAGGTATTGGCAAGTATAGGGGTGCCAACATCTGCAGCTGTTCTTGAGATGGCTGCTGCACTGCGTTTCTGCATCCATTAGCAAGGGTGCAGTGAAAAATGGGGTTGCACTGCTGGTCCTTCACAGTTGGGAGTGACAGATTCCCAGGTAAGAGCTGTGGAAACAAAGAAAAAGATATAACTACAAATGCTAAGAAATACACATACTGTTTGGCATAAGATACACACTTTGCATCAACCAATCAATGTGAGCCTCTTATGCCAAAATATGTGGACATCTGTAGCAGCCTTGACATTTACAGGCGAGGTGAACTTACTGGCTTTGGCTCATGTGGTGTCCAGCTGCTCATCCATCCCCTCAAAGACATCTGGTCTTAGCCGTTCAATCAGGTGATCCTCATTGGGTGTCTTAATAATGGGGCACCACCACCACTCCTCCTCAATCCTTCACACCACCACCACCTTCACTCCTCCTCACCTCCATTCCTCCTCACTCCTCCACACCACCACCACTCCTCCTCCACCTCACAAAGGCAGACAAACAAACATGACATACTTACAAAACTTTCACACACAAATAAAGACTAGAGACAAAGGTAAAGGTTAACAGATGAGAACACAAAACAGGACAACTCATAAATTGCAAAGACACGTCTCTTAAACTCCAACCAACAAACCAACCACCCTCCTCTCCTCTCTCTCCAATGCCTGACACACCCTCAAAGAGGCAGCTAAAGGAAGCTGCTATATATAAACAAAGAAAATAGCGTGCCAAACATAAATCAACGTGCGTTGTATTAAGTAACACATGACACTATAATGTATTGTGCCTTGTGGAAACTACTTAAGCGATGCGGAAGATATGAAATTATCCTAACCACACTTTTTTTTTTTTTTATCACAGATGCTATTGTTTCATATTTCTGCTTTAGTTATAGCAATGTGATGATTCTAGGCCTAAGAATGGTAAAAAAAAACAAAAAAACTAGTCCTCCTCTCTGGAATGTATTCATCCTAAATAAATATTTATTTTCTGTACTAAGAGCAAAGGATCCCTACAATTGTGCAAAGATTCTTCCTATCATTTTTGTTATTTATATGTAATATGAAAACACTCATGACAATTACTGCGTCTTGATTTTTCAACATAATTTATTATGTTCCTGTTTTATTTATTTAATATTAAAATGTTTAACTCGCATGTCCAATCTAATTGCCTCCTGTTAGGAACAATCTTACATCCATAAACTAGCACTTATAATGTATATAAGCTCAAAAAACATACATAAAATTATATATCATTCATCATGACTAACATTTATCAAAGCTGCCAGCATTTCATAAAAGTCAAAGAAATACCAGAAACTCAGGAATTTCCAAACATGTTCTAAAGACCTGATGGAAAAATAAACTTTTATCTTTCTTCTTTAATGCTAAATAATTCCTTTCCTATCATAACATTTCAAGAAGTGTATTCCAAAGTATGGGATCTGCCACAAAAAAGGCCTGAGGCCTAGTAATACTCAGACAAGCATGGTTGACTGGGGGGAATTAAACATTTCATAGTTTTCTCAGACCAAAGACCAGATTTGAGAAGATGATTTTTTTATTCTCTCAGGCAGAGAAATCCTGCTTGAATAGCATTGTATTGTAGTATGAATGAAAAAATGATTTTCCCCTTTTATGATAGTAAATCAACAATAATGTCATAGTTTAGTTGAAGGGTCAAAGCTACCACTGAATAAAGCATTTTCACTGAATCAACAGATCATAAAACAAGATGAAATGCCAGAACCACTGCTAAAAAAACACATATTAGGGTTCATTTACAAACTCTTAGGACTAAGGCCAAGGGCATAGCACCAGCATTAGCAACCTATTTTTAAAGCAGCACTGGAGCTTTTCTTGCTAAAATTAGCATTGTATTTTCACATGAAGGCAATAGCAGTGCTGTACTGCTGGAATATAATCATATTTATTTCAATATGGAAATGAAGATGCATTCAGTTCTAATAGTATGAAAAAGAACTACAAGAAGACAAGAGACAGATAAAGAAACATGACTCAGTGACAAGGTAGACAATTGAGAATCTGAGCTGGAATGAACTGATTACAATTCTTTAAAAACCAAAGGGCTGACAGGGTGCTGGTGGCTGGTAGGATTGTGCATTTGTTTATAACAAATGCAAAAAATGCAACAAATGAGGTCATTTTCAGTTCAATCTGAATAAAATAAACCAAAAATAAGCTCCAATGAAAATACCTGAACATTTTTGGTTATTTCATATTCATTGTACTAAAAAAATAAAACAGTATCCAGTGACCCATTGCCGAGACTTAGCCCTGGCACCAAAGCCTAGCCCTGGGCTGGACTTGGCACTGAGGCCTAGCCCTGGTGTCAAAGAACTAGGCCCTGTTTGGGCCCAGCTCTGAGGCCTAGCCCCAGGCTAGATCTGGGGCTGAGGCCTAGGACTAGTGCTAGGCCTGTAAATGAGGTCTGGTCCCAGAAACTGGGCACAGCCCTGAGGCCTGGTCTTAGTGTTGAGGCCTTGGCCCATTTTTTTTTTTTTTTTTTGCCATTGAAGTCAATGGGGGAAGCAATGAAAAATTAATGGAAAAATAAATGAAAAATATTTTTTTTCATTTTAAACAAACCAAACCAATGGAGGTGATCTGCCACATGAATACACAAACTAACATGAACATTTTGCCTCTGCACACCCCTAGTGCAGGGGTGTGCCTCTGCACCCTAGTGCACTAGGGGCTCTGGATGTTCAGACAACTGACCATCAGAGCAGCGCTCATTTTAATAAGTTATCGGCAGGGTATGGGAGGGGAAGGGGGAAAGGGGTACAGGAGCAAAACCTCCTCTTTGTGGGTGGGAAAGGAGGGAGGCAGACTGATCAGGATGGGGCCCAGTTTACAATCCCAGACAATTCACTAATGTTTAAAAAATATAGGAGCAGGGGTGGGGGGCATTTGGTTACATGGGCTGAATTGTATTATGATTTGGGGAGGAGAGGGAGGGGATTGGGTTTCGGCCTGGGTCAAGATCCAAGTATCAGGATGCAACCTCTGAAACAGGTCTGGGCTCAGGCCTTGGCCTAGGCTGAGGTCCAGGCATCAGGATTCAGCCTCCAGACAAGGCCCCAGTATCGAGTCTGGGCCCCAGTTTCAGACTCAGACATTGGGACCTGACCTCCTAGCTAGACACTGGCATCAGGCCCAGCCCTTGACTAGGCTGAGGTCCAGGAGTCAAGACCCGCTATCCAGACTGAGTCCTGGTCTAGCCGAGGGCCAGGCATCATGTCTTGGCCTCTGGGATGGGCTTTGTCATCAGGCCTGGGCCTGATGACAAAGGCTCAGGCATCAGGTCCTAGCCTTTGGATCAAGCCCTGTCATTGGGTCTGGGCCCCGGCCAAGGAATCGGGACCTAGTATCAGGTCCATGCCCTGGTGTTAGGTCCTGGTCATGGTCTAGGCTGAGGCTCATGTGTTGGGATCCGGCCTTTGGACTGGGCCCCGGTGTTGGGCCTGGACCTGGGCCTTTTCCTAGTTATCGAGACCCGGTATCCATTCCAGGACCCGGTGAAACAAAATTTGTGGGGAACCTCCCCCCAAAAAAATGGAACCAAAAATGAAATGACATTTTAACTTTATCCCACCCCTAAAAGATATCCCATAACTCCAGTTATCAACTATGAAGATCTGTCACATTCTCTCATACATTGGCTTTTATAGATTAGAGGTGGCCAACCTGAAGCTCAGGAAATGCATGAGGCTTCTTAATGTGCAAAATGCAGCTCGTACCCTCCTGCCCCCATGGCAATTGAGCAGCACTGCACAGGATAGGAGGGGAGGGGCTACAGCAGGGAGAACAGTATAACAGAGCAGTGAAGAGCCAGTTAGCTTCCTGCTCCGGCTCCCTTCCATGGGTTAAATGCTGAAAGCAGGTAAGGAGGGGGTGTATGTCATTTCCTCCCTGTCTTCTTGAAATCAGCAATGGGAACTGGTCTATCTAGCACTTTATTTCAGGGCTAGGATGGAGGTTAATAGAGGGAGTTATGAGAGAGCATTTCATAAGAACCATGTGGAAATTGGGGGGGGGGGGGGCTATGTGCAAAATAGTGTGGGGGAGTATAAGGGGCACAAAACAGCTGTGTGTGTGTGTGTGTGTGTGTGTGTGTGTGTGTGTGGGTGGGTTGGGGAAATTTGGGACAGAGAGAGATAGTGAAGCAGAGGGAAGGTGACCGAGAACTATAAGATATTGAAAGGAAAGAAAGAGGATACAAGCGAACCAGAGGTGGTAAAGGGGAGGGGGGAGAGAGGATGAGACTTACAAGTGTGATGAAGGCAGAAGAATGAGGAGAAAGTCAGAAATGGTGATCGGAAGAGGGGAAGGATTTGAGAGACTTATCCACAGAGAGGTGATGATGGAGAGTAGCAGTTTGAGAGCCAAGAAGGGGTAGTGTTGGAGGGTGTATTAGAGAGAGCCTGAGTGTGTACTGGGAGGAGAGAGAAAGAGAGAGGGGTTGGCGCAGAACGAGAGAGAGAGAGAAAGAGATCCCAAAGGAGCAGTTTTAGACTGATCTCTACTTCCTCTTCTTGGATTGGGGCAGAAGATCCCCATGCAGCTGCTGCAATTGGTCTCATTTTAAAGCTAAAGGAGAGGATAAATGGTCATACTTCTCCTTGGCCAACACCGACTAGTGTCTCTTTCCTTGAATTCAAGAGAGGATTCCCGGAGCCTATTGTGACTGCCACCTTTTCTCTGGAACCGTGGAGGGGATTCTCAGACCTTCACCACATGGTTCTTAATGTCTAGAGAGGGGAAAATCTGGGCCATTTTTCACTTTTTGCATCTTCTCTAGGACTAGATAGGGGATTCCTGGGCCAACTTCTGCCTCCTCTCCAGGCTCAGGGACAGGATCCCTAGACCCATTTTGGTTATTCCCTCTTGCTTGTACCTGGGGATGTACTTTTTTCCCTCTTATTTGGTACCACTATTGAATGGCCATATTTATTTATTTATAAACATTTGATATTCCACCTTTTCATAAAATAGTCATAAGGCTGATTACAATGAAAATTATAATTATAATATTACACTAATGAAGCATCAGTGACCATTTTCATAACAGTGGATGCAAAGGCTGCTGTATGTACTTTTATTCAGTTTTTTTTTTTTTTTTTTTAAAGAAAATGACATTGTTCGCTACTTCTTTTAAAGGGCAGCCTGAAGATCACCCTTTCAGGAATGCCAAGTTCTTCAATAGTATATAGATAATGTCACAGTTTCAGTCCTGAGTATAATATTCACTATCTTCATTTCAGACTTGGAGCTTGCACTTACAGTGAATTCCTTCTATAACTCTATATTCTAGACATGTTCAATTATATACCAGATGATATATAATTAACTTACTAATTTAAATTTGCTAACATAGGTGGCAGTTTCGGGAACAGGGGTTAATGCATTTATTTGCTCAGCTTTCAATTCTGTAGATACCTTTTAAAAAGCTTTCTCCCGATTAAAATTCCATCAGGAGCATCTTCAATATTTCCAGTAAATTGAAGTATTACAACATTCCTTGTTTTTCACCTTCTCCTTATTGCTCACTATTTTAGCTCAAAAGTCTTCTTGTATTAGGCTGCTGCTTCTCCAAACTGTTGCCTTCTATCTTTCCTTGAATACTATCAACCTAATTTCCTTTGGGATTTTTTCCCTGAGAAAAGGGAGCAGCCTTTTCATGGGGAAGGTAAAATAGTGCTTCTTCTCATTAAACCTTTCTACAAGGGACTACACTGAAAGTCAGTTCCCGCACATTTGTTTGTCCATAGGTTCTGGGCATCTCTTTTACATGGCAGAAAAGAGTTATTCATTCCTAAAGCTCAGGAAGGGTGATTATCAAAGCAATAAAAGCTGCATTAAAAAGCATAAACCTGTTAGCTTCGTGGACCCTTGGGCCGGTCAGGACAGGAGATGGAGGACTGTGAAGGATCACAGCAAGCGTCCCGACCGGGAGGGGGCTTGACGGACTTGGGGATGGCTGGACAATGGACCCAGGTGGAGCCCTATGCGACCAAGGGCTCGGCAGCGGGATGCGAAGTGGACAGCGTTGGGCCCTGTAGCTTGAAGGTCTTCACCCTGGAGACCGGTACTCCCCCGAGAGGAGCTCGTAGGAGTCCGGCCGCTGGGACTTTTGGAGATTCGCCCTGGAAGCCGGAGCCCCCCCAGGAGGCGCCCGTAGGGGCCCGGCTGCTGGGACTTAGGAGAGTCTTCTGGGCCAGCGGACACAGGAACCGAAGAGCCGCGAAGGTCCGAGGCAGAGTCCAGGAGCCAAGCCGAGTCGTAAGCCAAGGGAGAGACGAGAGGCGGAGTCGTATAACGGAGCCGGGTCAATGCCAGAAGTCAGAGGAGTAGCCAGAACCAGGGGAGAAGCGAAGTGCGGAGTCGAGGACAGAAACAGGTCAAAGCCAGGGATCCGATGACGATGTCAGAGCCAGTGGAGAAGACAGAGGAAGAGTCAGGAAGCAAGCCGGGTCAGAGGAGAAGATCAATCAGGAACACAGCAACTAGACGTCAGGAGCCCTGAGGAACCTCGTTGCAAGGCAGGGAAGGCTGTAACTGCAGGGCTTAAGTAGCCCTGCAGCGTCTGACGTCATTAGCAGGGAGATTGTAATCTCCCACGCTGGCCCCTTTAAATTTAGAGCCCTAGCGTGCGCGCGCGGCTAGGGGGCGGGGCCAGCCGCAGGAGGACGCCGGCTGCTCCTCCGGAGCGGGAGCGCCGCGTCAGAGGCCTGTACGGGCCCAACGGAGGCGGACCGGGCTCGGCGGGGGGGGTGAGTAGCAGTCCCCGGGCCAACCCGGGATCGCAACATTACCCCTCCCCCCTACGCCCCCTCCCCTTTGGTTTTGGCTTGTCTGGGTGAGCCAAATGGAACTGGCGGAGGAGGCCCTTATCCAGGATATGTGAAGAGGGTTCCCAGGAGTTTTCCTCGGGACCGTAGCCCTCCCAGGAGAGAAGGTATTCCCAGCGATGGCGGTGTAGGCGAACGTCCAAAACCTTTCACCATATACGTGTCCTCTTGGTCAGCGGAGGTGACAGTGGGTTCCGGAGGCAGAGTCTGGAATCGGGACAGAACCACTGGCTTGAGCAGGGAATCGTAGAAGACATCATGTATCCTAAGAGTGGAGGGTAGGCGCAACCTGTAGGACACTGCCCCAATACGTTCGGCCACGATGAAGGGGCCAATATATCGGGGTGCTAGCCTCATGGAAGGAGTTCACAGCTGAATGTTTTTGGTACTCAACCATACCTTAGTCCCGGGTAAGAAAACTGGAGCGGGTCGCCGAGTTCTATCTGAATATTCTTTAAATCGGGCGGCGGTTCGACGAAGTGTCTCCTGAATGGAGTGCCAGAGGTGATGAATTTGTCTAGCCGTTAACTGCGCTGCCAGAGAAGAGATCGTCAATGGCAAAGGCAGGGGAGGCTTGGGAGTCTTCCCATAGACCACCTGGAACGGGGACTGTAAGGTGGCGGAGTGTTTGTGACGGTTGTAAGAGAACTCTGCCCAGGGTAAGAGGGCGACCCAGTTATCTTGCAGATCTCCTACGAAGGCTCGGAGAAAGGCCTTCAGAGTACGGTTGGTATGTTCAACTTGACCATTGCTCTGAGGGTGAAAAGCCGTGGTCAGATCCAGCTGTACTCTAAATTTTTTACAGAGAGCTCTCCAGTACTTCGCCGTAAATTGAGGACCCCGGTCAGACGTAATGTGCAAGGGCAACCCATGTAGTCGGAAGATATGCTGAATAAATAGCTCGGCCAGTTCAGGGGCTGTGGGCAGTTTCGCGAGAGGCACAAAATGTGCCATTTTCGAGAACCGGTCAACCGTGACCCAGATCACGGTTTTTGCCTCCGATGGGGGTAACTCTACAATAAAATCCGTGGATACGTGGGTCCATGGCTCTGTAGGGATGGGGAGCGGTTGGAGGAGCCCCCAGGGGCGGCCTGGCAGAGGTTTCTGTCGGGCGCACGTAGGGCATGACTGCACGTAAAGACGGACATCCTCCTTGACCTGTGGCCACCAATAGAACTCTGTCAAGAACTCTAGAGTCCGGGCCATCCCTGGATGCCCGGCAGTCAGGGAATCGTGGGCCCATGCTAACACCCTCCATCTTGAGCGAGCAGGAACCACCGTCTTACCCGCGGGTGCCACTTCAGAAGCGGCTAACCGAACCTTAGCTGGGTCCAGGATGTATCGAGGAGGTTCAATGGTATCGTCTGTCTCTGTAGCACGGGAGAGAGCATCCGCCCTAACATTCTTAGCTGCCGGTCTGTAGTGGAGGGAGAAATTAAACCGGCTGAAGAAGAGGGACCAGCGCGCCTGCCGGGGATTGAGCCTCTGGGCGCGACATAAATATTCCAGATTCTTGTGATCTGTGTAGACTATGATAGGATGCTGGGCTCCCTCCAGCCATTGTCACCACTCCTCAAAGGCTAATTTGATGGCAAGTAATTCCTTGACCCCGATACCGTAATTCCTCTCCGTGGGGGAAAACTTCCGTGAGAAGTATGAGCAGGGCCGGGATTTACCATTCTTGGAAAGTTGGGCAAGCATAGCCCCCACCGCCACGTTGGAGGCGTCGACCTCTACGATAAATTGGTTCTGAGGATCAGGATGGTGGAGGCAGGTATCTTGTAGAAAGGCCTTCTTGAGAGCCTGGAAGGCCTGTACGGCGGTGGGGGACCACTTTCTGGCATCGGCGCCCTTCCAGGTAAGGGCCGTCAATGGAGCTACCAGACTGGAGTAGTGCGGGATAAACTAGCGGTAGAAGTTGGCGAAGCCCAAGAAGCGTTGAAGCGCTTTAACTCCTAGTGGTTGCGGCCAGTTTTCGATGGCGGCGACTTTGTCGGGGTCCATATGGAAGCCGGCGGAAGAGACGATGTACCCCAGAAAGGGTAGAGATTCTTCTTCAAATTGGCATTTCTCCAATTTGGCGTAAAGCCGATTCTCCCTCAGTTTGTGAAGTACCTGGCAAACATGTTGACGATGTGACTCAAGATCCCGGGAGTATATTAGCACATCGTCAAGGTAAACAATGACAGAGGTATGCAGCAGGTCGCGTAGTACCTCATTCATGAGATTTTGGAACACAGCTGGGGCATTACAGAGTCCAAATGGCATGACGAGATACTCATAGTGACCATCTCTAGTATTGAAGGCGGTCTTCCACTCGTCCCCCGGACGGATTCGCACAAGATTGTAAGCCCCTCTGAGGTCCAGCTTGGTAAATATTCGGGCCCCTTGAAGATGGTCCAGGAGTTCGGGAATCAAGGGCAATGGGTAGCGATCACGTCGAGTAATGCGGTTCAGGCCCCGGTAATCGATACAGGGTCGAAGAGACCCATCCTTTTTCCCCACGAAGAAGAACCCGGCCCCAGCTGGGGAATTCGAGGGTCTGATGAACCCCCGCTCCAGGTTTTCCTTGATATACGTGGACATGGCCTGGGTCTCTGGAAGGGATAGCGGGTATACTCGTCCGCAGGGTGGTGTGGTACCCGGCAACAGGTTAATAGCGCAGTCGAAGGGCCGATGCTCGGGGAGTAATTCGGCTTTCTCTTTGGAGAAGACGTCCCGGAAGGCATGGTACTGCGGAGGTACTGCTAGAGGAGCTGCTAGAAGAGGAAGCGTTGGTGGAGAATGAGCGGGGAGACACTGACGGAAGCATGTAGGACCCCAGGACGTGATCTGAAGAGAATTCCAGTTTATCACCGGCGAGTGTTTTCTCAGCCAAGGTAATCCTAAGATGACAGGGTGGATGGATTTCTCTAGGATGAGGAATGAGATCTCTTCGGTATGAAGGACACCGACCTGGAGCTTGAGAGGGCGAGTTCGGGTGGAGATGGTTCCAGGAAGTGGGGTCCCCTGAATGGAAGATACTCGTACGGGTGGCTCCTGGGGCTGGGTCTCCAGCTGAAGCTGCTGTACCAGATCTCGGAGGATAAAATTCCCCCCGGACCCGGAGTCTAGCAGGGCTAAGGTGTCGAAACCCCCCTTCGGGAGACCCAGTCTTACCGGGATGGTACATGGGGAGTTGGGTGAGGTATTGCCTAGAATCAACTCCCCGCTAGACTCTAGGTTCGGGCGTTTCCCGGGCGCTCGGTACAGTGGGCCAGGAAGTGCCCCTTGCCTCCACAGTAGAGACACAAGCCCTGGGAGCGACGCCGCTTCCGCTCTTCTGGGGAAAGGGGCCCCCGGCCCAACTGCATGGGTTCTTCCCCCTGAGCGGTAGTCGTAGTGAGAGGTGAGGACCGGACACGAGGAGGTGTGGTCCTACGGACGGTCTGTCCCTGGGTGGATCTTTGTTCCTGAAATCGACGCTGAATGCGTCGATCTACCCGACCCGCCAGCTCGATGAGCTCATGGAGATCATCCGGAAGATCTCGGGCTGCCAGTTCGTCTTGGAGTCGTGGAGAAAGCCCCTCCAGGAATATTCCGTGCAGACTGTCGGCTCCCCTACCCAATTCCGTGGCAAGGGTCTGAAACTCCATGGCATACTCCTCCAAGGCCCGGTTCCCCTGCCGTAGCTGGAGTAGTTCAGAGGCGGCCGTGGAAGCGCGAGATGGCTCGTCGAAGACTCTTCGAAAGGACTTGACGAACTGGACTAGGTTGGCTAAACGGGGATCCTGGCGTTCCCAGAGGGACGAAGCCCAAGCCAAGGGCCTCCCATCCAGGAGGGAAATGATGTAGCTTGTTTTAACATGGTCGGTAGGAAACTGTGCGGGCAGCAGGTTGAACCGGATATAACACTGGTTGAGGAAACCCCGACATGACTTTGCGTCCCCCGAATATCGAGACGGAGCAGGCATCTGTACTGGAACGGCGGTTCCGGGGCTGATCCGGGACGTTGACGCTGCAGGGCTGGCGGCAGAGGCCCCCTCGACACGATCTGCTAACCGCTGTACTGTCGACATCAAGGTGTCGAGCCAACTCTGTTGCTGCTGCAGCTTCTGGGCAATGCCCGGGATGGCTTTCAGATCGGCGAGGTCCGCCGGGTCCATGGCCTTGCAATCTGTTAGCTTCGTGGACCCTTGGGCTAGTCAGGACAGGAGATGGAGCACTGTGAAGGATCACAGCAAGCGTCCCGACCGGGAGGTGGCTTGACGGACTTGGGGATGGCTGGACAATGGACCCAGGTGGAGCCCTATGTGACCAAGGGCTCGGCAGCGGGATGCGAAGTGGACGGCGTTGGGCCTTGTAGCTTGAAGGTCTTCACCCTGGAGACTGGTACTCCCCCGAGAGGAGCTCGTAGGAGTCCGGCTGCTGGGACTTTTGGAGATTCGCCCTGGAAGCCGGAGCCCCCCCAGGAGGCACCCGTAGGGGCCCGGCCGCTGGGACTTAGGAGAGTCTTCTGGGCCAGCGGACACAGGAACCGAAGAGCCGCGAAGGTCCGAGGCAGAGTCCAGGAGCCAAGCCGAGTCGTAAGCCAAGGGAGAGACGAGAGGCGGAGTCGTATAACGGAGCCGGGTCGATGCCAGAAGTCAGAGGAGTAGCCAGAACCAGGGGAGAAGCGAAGTGCGGAGTCGAGGACAGAAACAGGTCAAAGCCAGGGATCCGATGACTATGCCAGAGCCAGTGGAGAAGACAGAGGAAGAGTCAGGAAGCAAGCCGGGTCAGAGGAGAAGATCAATCAGGAACACAGCAACTAGACTTCAGGAGCCCTGAGGAACCTCGTTGCAAGGCAGGGAAGGCTGTAACTGCAGGGCTTAAGTAGCCCTGCAGCGTCTGACGTCATTAGCAGGGAGATTGTAATCTCCCGCGCTGGCCCCTTTCAATTTAGAGCCCGCGCGCGGCTAGGGGGCGGGGCCAGCCACGGGAGGACGCCAGCTGCTCCTCCGGAGCGGGAGCGCCGCGTCAGAGGCCTGTACGGGCCCGACGGAGCCGGAGCGGACCGGGCTCAGCGGGGGGGGGGGGGGTGAGTAGCGGTCCCGGGGCCGACCCGGGATCGCAACAAAACCTGTCTTGATCAACATGCCTAACAGCCTTCCTCAGCTTGGCTATTGTATATATAGGTTTCCCTAGCATGCATACTTTTAGATTAAATCATGAAGAATATTCTAAGAATCATGTTTAGGTTGGAGGATAACAGTAGTGCTCATGATTAACCTTTACAGTTTGATGTTAAAAATATAAAAACATAGAAACAAGATAGCGGAAAAAGACCATATAGCCCATCTAGTCTGCCCATCTGTCCACTTAATTTAGCATTATAATTCTCATCACTTCCTTAGGGATCACCTATAATTATTCCATGCGTTCTTGAATTCAGATACTGTTTTGTCTCCACCACTTCCACTGGGAGGCTGTTCCACACATCCACCACCCTCTTTGTAAAGAAATATTTCCTAAGATGACTCCTGACTCTATCCCTTTTCAACTTCATCTCATGACCCCTAGTTCTAGAGCTTCCTTTCCATTGAAAAAGGCTCACCTCCTGTGCATGGAAACCTTTGAGATATTTGAATGTCTCTATCATAACTCCCCTATTTCTTCTTTCCTCTTGGGTATACATGTTTAGATCTTTTAATCATAAGAATATAAGACTTACCAGACTGGGTGAGACCAAAGGTCCATCAAGACCAGTATTCTGTTTCCAACAGTGGCCAAGCCAGGTCACAAGTACCTGGCAGGATCCAAAGAAATCTATCCCCATATGCTTTAGAACAAAGACCACTGATCATTTTTGTAACCATCCTCTGGACAGACTCCATTCTATTTATATCCTTTTGAAGGTGCCGTCTCCAGAACTGTACACAGCATTCCAAGTCAGGTATCACCAGGGACCTATACAGGGGCAATATCACCTGTTTTAATTCATTTTATTTATGTGATAGATTTTGTATATGTATTATGATATTAATGATGTTTTATAAATGTTACTTTGTGCTCTGTATCGATTGTATTATGAAGGTAGTTGAATATAAGAAATGCTAAATAAATAAATAAAATAATCATCAATATGCTGGCTATTTTATCCCTCTCCACCACCTCTACAAAAGAACAGGTGACAAGACCTACTGTGATTTTTAAAGTGCACACTTTATGCTAATGAAAAAACAGAAAGTATTCCTGTTTTTTCCCTTTGAAAATTCAGGAAAGGGCATGCAGTAAAATGGCCTGCATAGTTTGCAACTATATGGGATGTTTGAAAATGCTTTGTTAATACAGCTGCCTCCAAGTCAGCTGTATGGCTGACTTGGAGGCAGCAGCAGCAGTAGCAGCAGATGAGCAGGGCCAGGGATGGTAATAGGCAGGTGGGTGGTGCAGGAAAGAGCACCAAACAAACTGATTGGTGGGGCCATTTTTTCTTGGAAACTTTTTGCAAGGTTAAAATTCCAAACCACTTACTGCAGCTGTGGATCTTTAGGAAAGTAGAGGCTTTGAAAATAAGCTGGAAATACATTTGAGTTTTACATAGTTTGAGACCATCCTTAGAGACTGCTGTACAAATTGCTTATCATTTGAATGCAAGAGTTACGTAGCAGAAAGGAAAACAGAAACTTTATCTAAAATGAGCTTAGCATCCTTTTGTTGTTTTTAAAATGCAGGTTGTTTATAAGGTATAAAAATCTTCAAAAAAAAAAAATCATCAGATGATTTTAATTTTCACAGATGAAATAATCACTTCTGTAAATTTAAAGAGGAAAATACTTCAGACATTCAAATTGAGATTAAACACACAGTACTGCAGTGTGAAAAACAAATATCAGTCAGAAAATCTAACTTTGCATAATTCAGTTTTATAAATATATGCCAAATCTGTTTTATTGAAGACATCTTTTCCACCCTGGAATGAAGGGTTTTTTTTTTTTTGGTTTATTTTTTCTGTACACATAGACTTTACTACCTTTCATTGTATTGGACATCAGAACAAGATTAGAAGGAGACCAGCAGTCACCTTGATGTATAAAAGGAAATGAAAGAACATTGCAAGGAAACCAATGCAATATGTTCTGACATGATTCGGATCGGCGTGGCTTAGTAAAATATTGAACAAGGTCTCAGTGTCTAGTGGTGACAACAATATATTATCTGCTAGAATTGCTAAAGGGCAATTATCAGTTTCCCTGTGGGCCTGCAAAACTCATTTTCAATTTGCCTACGAAAATCTGACCAGCAAGGTCTATGGGTACAAAAGTACCTGTGAACTTTGCACCTGCCATTTTTGCAAGTCAGGGCAGTAGACAGAAGTATGTGTGGAGATTTCAAAATCAAATGCATATTCATTCATTCTTCCCAAGGAATGCCCTTTATCTTACATTATTTCTATCCACACAGAGGCTGTATAATTTTTAAAAACCTATTTTACATAAATAGCATATAGCTATTCAGCCAAGCCTTCCCAGACACTTAATTTTCCCTCACTTTCAGCCGGACTCTTTCAAGCTGACACTCCAGTCTGACTCCACAGTCCAGTGCATTGTTTCTGTTGTTTTTCTCAGTTATCATCTCGTTTGTTTTGAGATGACATTTTAGGTTGTGATATGTTATGTTATGACCCGTTCCACAGTTAATTGTCACCCCTGTTCTCTGTATCACCCCGAGCGAATGTTGCAGTTACATTGTAAACCGATGTGATTTGTATACTATTACAGGAACGTCGGTATATAAAAGTAAAAAAAAAAAAAATGTTTACCCACCTAAAATGTTTTTTAAAAATTCCTTTCTTCATGTTATACTATTGGGAATGATCATTGTGTCCATATGTAAGACCCTTTGCCTGCCTTCCTAAAAGATAAACACATTCTTTAACATCCACCTGGAACTTTGCCTAGTGCAGGCAAAACATTTTTTTTATATAAATAAATAAATAAATAAATAAAGGGTGGTACATTCTCATAGTGTGGAAAATCCCTTAAATGGGACTTACTTGAGAGGCCCCTTGGCATGGCTTTGGCTACATCTGTCTATACCAATTTGAAAAATTTGTATTATCTGATCATATATGTACAGATAGTACAGAGGAGCAGCTGTCATCCCAGATATGAAAGCTCTGAGTGATATAAATGATCTTAAGACAGTGACAACAAGCACTGGACAAATCAACGGTCATCATATCCCACTCTACATGAATATGATTTTTCATCAGTATTCATTAATTACCAAGAATATTATACCCAGTTCTATGTAACTAATACCTATGCATAAGCTAAAGCTTACATTTTTCCTAAGAAATGACCATTACTTTTTAGAGTAAACAACTTTAACTTCTTCCATATATGGATAGACTTTTGCAACTAACGATTATATTAATATACAATTACTAACAGGCTGTAGCTACATCATTTTCAGTACCTCAGTGTTACGTGTGCCGTCTGCAGCAGACCAGCGGCACGACCCCTCACCTTTCTACAGTGACTCCAGCCTGTGGTTCCTCCTTGCTGGCAGTGGTGGGCCATCAGCTCCATCCTCGGGCCTCCCCCGGAGCCTCTGGCTCTGCCACAGTCCCCAGCATTCCCGGCCCTGCTTCCACTTCTCGTCGGGCCTCTCCGCGTGGCCTGCGGAGAGATGCTGCTACTCGCGCCACGCTCCTCCCTAGGCGCTTGTGCGCGCAACATTGACTCTTAAGTAGGGACTGCGGCAGGAACCTAGCCGTGGCTCCGGATGATGATGTCAACCTAACCATAGTATTTAAGCTCAGGCTCCGCTCCCTAGCATTGCTTTTGCAACAGGTCTTCTCGCTGGTCGAGTACTCGTTGCTCCCTAGAGATTCGTCTCATCCCTGCATTCCTGTTCCTCGTTGTTCCTGGTTCCTGTCTCTTCGTTCCTACCCGGCCTATGCTTTGTATTGACTACACGGACTTTGACTTTGCTGACGTTGCCATTGATTATCTCCAGACCTAGACCTCTGCTTCGTCTGACTACGCTACAGCCTATCTCTAGACTCAGACATCTGCTTTGCCCAACTACGCATTGCCTAGCTCCAGACCCAGACCTCTGCATCATCCAACTACACATTGCCTATCTCCAGACCCAGAACTTCGCCTTGCCTGACTATGCTATTGACTATCTCCGTGATCAGACCTCAGCCTTGCTTGCCACCGCTTTTGGATCGCCGCCAGCCCTGACTCAAGCCTACCATTGGATGCCTCTTCTGCTTACTCCCTGGACATAGATTCTTCAGGCTTCGGCCTACTTCTACTCGAGCGCCCCCTGTCTGCCTTCGTTTCATTTGCGCCTGAGTTTCCAGGACATTACCCAGTCCAGAGTAAGACTGTACCATCTCTTGCCTGCTGTCTCTGGGCTGAACCAACTCCTACTGCAACTATATACAGAGGTCCACCTGCCGGCCCCGGCACCCAAAGATTCAACCTGTGGGGAATGAGGGCTGGTATAGGTGAAGCTCCAGTAGCCTCTGCCTATCAGCCCACTCCACCTGCTGACGGTGGGGACCCATAGGTCCTTATCTTCAGGTTGCGTCAACCCTACTTCGGCCCAAGGGTCCACCTCTGATGCAACATTCAGCCTTCAGCTGTTTCTAGCTAGACCTAAAAAGCACATTCTCAATCCTTATGATGGCAGTTAGCATAACCTAATTGGAACTTTTAAAGCCTGAAATCCAGAAATTCACCACTGGGTATGCAGTAGATAGTTTCCGCCAGTAAAGTGCATTCAAAGGCCCCTATAGGAAAGTAGTCGTCTGAGCCTTGATCTTTTCCACATAAGGAGCAGAAGACTTCCACCTCAGAATATCGAGGAGATGTGAATTGTTCATCTATGCATCTGTAAGAGACTGGGTTGAAAGTTGATGGAGATTATGGGTTATGCAATAAAATTTGTGCAAAGTCAATTTCAGTGTAGGCTCCAAAAAAATGTAATGGTCTTCTAAAAAGCCACATAACAAGTGATGGAAAAATATTTGGTGTGCTAATACTCACACTATTCTGGGGTATAGAAATAAAAAATAGCTTAAGCACGCTACTTACTGAGGACACTAAACTGAGCATGGTCAGTTCTTTTATCTTCTCAGTTTTTGCCTCCTGGCTTCCAAGAGGTATACAAATAAATCTGGAAACATTAACATACTTTAGCATTTGAATAGCCGTGGCTATTTCTATAAGTTTGATCAGTGCAATCTCATTGTGCTATGATTATGTTAGTATTATCTTCCTGAACATATAGAACATAAGATATGTCATCCTGGGTGAAGCACAGTATCCTGTTTCCAACAGTGGCCAATCCAAATCACAAGTACCTGGCAAGCAACTAAACATTAGATAGATCTCAAGCTACTATTGCTTATTATTCATAGCAGTTTATGAATTTATCCTCTAGGAACTTAACCAAACCTTTTTTAAACCCAGTTACACTAACTGCTGTAACCACATCCTCTGGCAATGAATTCCAGAGCTTAACTATACTCTGAATGAGAGAGAATTTTCTTCGATTTATTTTAAATGAGCTACTTGCTAACTTCATTGAGTGCCCCCTGGTCCTTCTATTATCTGAGAGAGTAAATAACCAATTTACATTAACTTGTTCAAGTCCTTTCATGATTTTGTAGACTTCTATCCTATCCCCTCTCAGTCATAAGAACATAAGAAAATGCCATACTGGGTCAGACCAAGGGTCCATCAAGCCCAGCATCCTGTTTCCAACAGTGGCCAATCCAGGCCATAAGAACCTGGCAAGTACCCAAAAACTAATGGGTAGATTTTCAAACCGCGCGATTTGGCGTACTTTTGCTGGCGCATCAGGCGCCAGCAAAAGTACGCGGGATTTTAGTAGATACGCGCGTAGCCGCTAAAATCCTGGATCGGCGCGCGCAAGGCTATCAATTCCGTATAGCCGGCGCGCGCCGAGCCGCGCAGCCTACCCCCGTTCCCTCCGAGGCCGCTCCGAAATCAGAGCGGCCTCAGAGGGAACTTTCTTTTGCTCTCCCCTCACCTTCCCCTCCCTTCCCCTACCTAACCCACCCGCCCGGCCCTGTCTAAACCCCCCCTTACCTTTGTCGGGGGATTTACGCCTCCCAGAGGGAGACGTAAATCCCCGCGCGCCAGCGGGCCGCTAGCGCGCCGGGACGCGACCTGGGGGCGGGTCCGGAGGGCGTGACCACGCCCTCCGGCCTGCCCCCGGAACGCTCCCGACACGCCCTGAAAACGCTGCACAGTTCAGGCCCGCCCCCGACACGCCCCCGACACGCCCCCCTCAGAAAACCCCGGGACTTACGCGAGTCCCGGGGCTCTGCGCGCGCCGGTAGGCCTATGTAAAATAGGCTCACCGGTGCGCAGGGCCCTGCTCGCCTAAATCCGCCCGGATTTGGGCGGATTTAGGCGAGCCGGGCTCTTAAAATCCGCCCCTAAGTCTATTCCATGTAACCATTGCTAATGGCAGTGGCTATTCTCTAAGTGAACTTAATAGCAGGTAATGGACTTCTCCTCCAAGAACTTATCCAATCCTTTTTTAAACACAGCTATACTAACTGCATGAACCACATTCTCTGGCAACAAATTCCAGAGTTTAATTGTGCGTTGAGTAAAAAAGAACTTTCTCCGATTAGTTTTAAATGTGCCCCATGCTAACTTCATGGAGTGCCCCCTAGTCTTTCTACTATCCAAAAGAGTAAATAACCGATTCACATCTACCCGTTCTAGACCTCTCATGATTTTAAACACCTCTATCATATCCCCCCTCAGTCGTCTCTTCTCCAAGCTGAAAAGTCCTAACCTCTTTAGTCTTTCCTCATAGGGGAGTTGTTCCATTCCCCTTATCATTTTGGTAGCCCTTCTCTGTACCTTCTCCATCGCAATTATATCTTTTTTGAGATGCGGCGACCAGAATTGTACACAATATTCAAGGTGCGGTCTCACCATGGAGCGATACAGAGGCATTATGACATTTTCCGTTTTATTCATCATTCCTTTTCTAATAATTCCCAACATTCTGTTTGCTTTTTTGACTGCCGCAGCACACTGAGTCATCTTTCTTACCACCACTAAACTAGTCTTACCACCACTAAACTAGTCTGGTTTCACAGAGAACTCTCTCAAAGCACCCCTACAACCCATGAGAGAATAAACAGAATGATAAATTAACTAATACAAATTGAGCAGTGGTTACGTGACTAATAGATAAGATTCAGTGCAATAAGGAGCAAGATTATGCATTTGGGATGCAGAAATCCAAGGACCCTATACACAATGGGAGGTGAGATATTAATGTGCACTAGCATAGTATTAAGGCAAAAAGTATAATAGCTGACGCTGATTGGGCGTGGGTGTGATAACTTGTTGCTGTGGTGTAGTTATGAGGCCTACACTGACAGCTGGAGAATATGCTCTGAAGTGGGACAGGCTAGAGCTTCACCTATACCAGCCACCTTCCCACCTGTTCCAGGCAAGAGATCAAGATCTGGAAGTCACGCCAAAAGTGGAAGGAGACACAGAAGACACTGGGTGAGGCAAATAGGACAAGGATAGTTGGATGAGGCAAGGCCGAATGGGGCAAGGTTGGACGGGGCAAGAAAATACAGACAGGAATCAGGAAACAAGACACAGGAACAACATGCACTGCTGATGCAGGAGACCCATTGTTGAAGTGAGATAATGCTGCAAGGCCTTTGCGACCAGACATCATTGGAGGGTACCGCTCAGTATTTTCCACCATGGGGCCTATATAGTGTGTTCATATGTGTGCATGTGCACCTAAGGGAAGGCGGCAGTCTGGGAGCATCAGCGGTGTCTGAAGCATTTGGCAATGGCAGCATCCTGCCATTATGCTTCTGCAGTGGTGTCGGAGTGAGTGGCAGCCTGCTGCGACCAGCATATGTAACAGCTGGCCTTGAACCAGGATCTGCTCTGTTTCTTCATGCAAGGCTCTAGTTGAGAAGTTAAGATCTTTTGGGTTCATCCCATTTATTTATGCGGTTGATATCCAAATTCTGGCCCCACTGGGAAGAAACAAATCAGTGGTTATATTACAATTGAATACATGTTTATTATCAGAGGCTTATTGATTAAGAGAAAATGGATTGTGTCACATCTGAGGGTTCAGCAAGAGCTGGGGAACCCCCACAGGGGCAGCACAGGACTTCAAGACAGAGTATCTTCTGCCTGTACCAGCCACCTCCCCTGCAGGTTGAGTCCTTGGGTTCTAGTGGCTGGCAGGACTTAAGCTGAGGCTGGAATCCAGGTGCAGGCTGAAACTTGGAGACAAAGGCTGGAGGCAAGGATTGAAGGCTGAGGCAAGGCAGGAAAGGCTAGGTAGAATGGGGTAAGGCAAGGGACTGGTAATACAGGGAATGGTTACCAGAGACAGGATTAGGCAGGGTAGTGGTTAGAGCAGTGAACTTTGAACCATGGAGTCCAGGGTTTAAATCCCATTGATGCTCCTTGTGATCTTAGGAAAGTCACTTTACCCTCTGTTGCCTCTCTGGTACGAACTTAGATTGTGAGCACTCTGGGGACAGAGAAATAACTGCAGTACCTGAACAATCTACTTTGAAGTGCTGAAAAGCAGAATATATATAAATAAACAAGACAGCCAAGGACATGACAGAATGGAACAAAGAATACAGAGGCCGAAAGGCAGCAGTTCACAAGGCCCATAGGCCACTAAACATAAGTCCTGGAAGGGAGATATTTAAAGGTCTACAGGCTAGGTAAGACAGCACTAGAACTTTTTGAAGTAACACCTGAGAATTTTTGATTTTCAGTCACCCTGAGATTGGTATGGATTAGTAGAGAGGAGGTGGAGGGGAGAAGGGAACAAACAAACTTTCTCTTCTCTCACCAACACACACCAGTAGCATAGCCAGAATTGATTTTTTTGGGTGGGCACAAGGTTAACATGGGTGGGCTGTAGGCATGCAGGTCTACTAGTTTTTTTCTTGTTGCTAAATAATGCCATATACTGCACCCTAGAATGGCTTTCTAAGTAATTTGCAACAGCCATTATGCATCATGCGTGAAACTTTAAAACATTTTACCTCAATTATTTCAAGCACTTACCAGCATTAAAAACTTCTTGCAGGAGTACTTTGGGGGGGGGGGGGAGCGTTGCTGCTATGCACAGGGCCGCTGCAAGGGTATTAGGCACCCTAGGCAAACCTTACAGCTTGGTGCCCTCACCCCATCTCCCTATACACAATTTTGGTGTGGCCTGCAAGGGAAAGGAGTAGGAGAACTGCTGGAGAGGGTAAGTAAAGGTGGCTTTTTAAGTTAATTTTTCTTGATTGACTACCATTTTAATTATTGGGTAGTATGTGATGTGTCTGCTGTTTGAAATATTTTATTGGTGTTTGGTAAAGCTTTCAAAATTTGCATGAGTCTTTAATTATTGGATATTCTATTCATCGGCTGTTTTGAAATGATTTTATTTGTATGATTTTATAATTATGATTCATGATTTATATATCTTGATTTTATTGATTTGTTTCATGAGGAATGGTGAAATTTTTGTTTTTCCATTGTTACACTGTATAGAGTCTGGCATGATGCGTTTTACAGTTCCGTTTTTGTCTGCACATTTCTAATTATGTGGCTTTATTCTGTATTTGGTGAGGGTTTGTGTTCTGCATGCAACGACTGAGATGAAGCATTCTTTTAACATGTGGTTTCTCTGTAGGGTTCTGTTTTCCTGATAGGAGGTGTATTGATATTTTAGATTCTGGTGTAATATTTGTGGTATTCTTTTTCATAGGTGGGGTTGTTATTCTTTGAGTGTTGGCAAATAGTACTGTGTTGATATGGGAGGACCATGCTGAAATATATCACAATAGGTATGATGCCATATGAATTCCAAGATGCATAGTTTTCTTGTTGGCATCACAACAGTGCATGAAATTATCACAACAACTTGTATATTAATTTTACCTCCGAATGTCATTTTTCATGTAAAATATGTTATAAATGCATAATTTAAAATTGTCTATGGGGAGGGGGCGCCAGACTGTAAGGTTTGCCTAGGGTGCCTAATACCCTTGCACCGGCCCTGGGAAGGGGGAAGGCAGGCAGTATCTTTGCTGGAGCTGCAGGGGTGGGGGAGGGCAGGCTGAAATGGAGCTGAGGTAGAGGGCAATTCATATGGTCCTCTGGGGGATGTCCACAGGTATCAGCTATAGGAGTAATGGAATTCAATGAAACATAGGATAAGTTCAGAGGATCCCTAGTAACAAAGAAGTAAGGGGAAGACAGACAAACTAGGGCCTTTGGCATCGTACTAGAAAATGAAGTATGCAGACTTTATGGGCCTTATGCTCATATGCTATGTTTGCATGTAGTGCCTTTATTAATTAGCCCTTGAGAGATGTGTGAATGATGTCCATGACAATGGGCATAATTACTAAATAAAAATATCCCTTAAGAAGCTAGTGAAGAGATTGAATGGATTTCTTATGGTTCATATTATATCTATGGTTCATGTACTGACCCCTGGTATCTTTCATTTTTTGTGACACATTTGACAGGTTTTTAGTTTAGATAGAAATCAATAAATGTTTGAGATGAACTGTATTTTGTGGAGTGCCAGTCTATATCATACTGGTCTTTATTATGTGGTCTCTCTTTTTTGTCTTCTGTAAGTCCATGTTCTAGAGGTATTATCCCTATAAAATATAAATACTGCAATTAGTAAAGCTCCTTTCCTTTCTGAATTACATTGCAATTTCTCTAGGTATCTGTCTTCAAGTCTGCTGATATAAGTGAATTGATTGTAGTCTGAACAGATGTTTGAATGGCTTTAATGTTTTGAGTTGAGAATGCAATAATCTCCCACACTGAAATGAGATAATGGCAATTGAAGTGCTGGCAAGTGTTTTTCCCTTCTTGCCCCTAGTTTCAGTTGGAATTATGGCAGAAGCACGTTCAGTGCATTTCCTAGGTCCACTTCTAGATTTTGGTGATGTCAGACATATGACTAGATTTTGGGAAAGGGATAATGAGGTTGATTTATTTTTTATTGGAGCTGATAATATATTAACATATGTAAAAGAAAAGCTAATCTAAAAATTCATATAAAGAGTGTTCATGCATTTCTAGATTATGAATTGCATTTGAGCCATTTTTATGTAAACATATGATATGTTAATTATTTATTCTCTAATCTTGCTGAATAACTTTTGGGCAAATATTTTTTAAAGTCCCAAATTAAAGTGAATTATACCATAAATTATAAGCTTAATCTTTTTTTCTATGCAATTTAATCAAACTGAATATATCCCATAATACCTTATAAAGTGAGAATTTTCATAAGTAAAATGTGACCTGAACCATTGCTGCAATTAATTCATCACATTAAAAACAGCTTGTAAATGAAATATCTGTGATGGTGTTTACTATCAAACAAATATTTTCAGGCCCCCAAGAAAGTTAACAAAGGCAATGATGACAACGCAATGAAATATGTTAGCATAACTTTAAAAAACATCTTTTTATAAAATCATGCAACTTTTGGCCCATGATTCTGGCAAAATATTTCTATTTTCATGCTATGCAGATACTATACTTATGTTTTCCATAAATTATTTGATAAAATTAAGACTGCATGCTGTCTCCAAAGTACATTACAAATATACAGTACCTTGCTGACCAATGAAAAATGATAGCTATCAACAGGAATCGTCAAGCCATCTTAAGCAGCCATGATTTCCACTGATCTGCTGAAGTCATCTTCAGACTCCTGCAGGTGGCTTGTCATTTCATAATGGATGGCATGGTAAGCATACAGAATAGAAAAGGCACATTTCAATAAGAGTACTAGAATGAGCTATTATTAAACAAGCATTTCCCTATTAATTAACTCATATTTAAGAACTGTTTTTTCTTCATAAAGTTAACATTGATGAGTGTCATCTATTACAATAATTGCACTCAGAGGAAGACTAAATTATTTTGGTTACTGTATAAGTTATGTCTTCCCAGTCTTTTTGACTGTGTGACCCCAGCCCTTATCAACCTTCAAAAATTTCAGGAAACCCCCAGTCAATCCTTACCAATCTCTCCATCCAAGCCCATCTCTAATAGTTGGTCTCCTCCTCAAGTCTGTTACCTTGAATCTCTCTCTCTCTCTACTCCACCTCTGCCACTCTCTCTTCCAGTGAGTGGCAGAGGTGTTAGGTCAAATAGGGAACAGAAGGTTTAATGCAGAAGAACCCCACAGTTTTCTGTGGTAGCTCAGGGTCAGATCCTCCAGCAAAAACTAGAAAATTCTAGGAGCTGATATTCAACCACTATCCGGTTGCATACGTTATCTGGATAACACTGACTATTGATGTTATTCCTGCTAAAATAGCCAGGCAATTACTCCACCCCAGAATACCTAGTGTTATGGAACCCTGCCCGCGGGTCCCCCTGCGAGCAGGCACTCACCCCATGTTGCCTTTTTCTTCGCGGCGCAATGCCGCCAATGTCGCCCCCCCCCCCTCCCCACCGCGCAGGCGGAGCTGTGGACTTTGTTGCTTTTCGCAGCCCGGAGGCCACCCGTGTCGCCTGCCTTCACTGTGGCTGGAGCCGCGGACTTCTACCTTCTTCGCGGCACGGAGCCGCTGCCGCCGTCACCTTCCTCCGGGGCTGCAGGCCGCATCCTCGGGCTCGATTGGCAGCTGGAGCTGCCCCCGGGGCTTCCTGCAGCGGCTGGAGCCGCGGTCTTCCGGGCCTGCTTCTAGGCCCAGCCCTGCGTCTCTGGCGTCTGACGTCGGTGCAGGCCGCTGTCCGCGGTCCTGCACAGCTTGTTCCTGCTTCCTGCTCCTCTTAGGCGCCGGCGCGTACCTCTTCACAGAATTTAAAGGGCCAGCCACAGGAAATGTGCTGGCCCCACCTAAAGATGGACTTCCTGCTCTAGCCCTATAAAAGGGCTGTCTTCACAGTACGTCTAGGCCTTGCATCGGAGTTACTTCACTCTGGAGGCTCCTGCCTGCCAGAGCTCCATCAGGTCTTCTTCGTGGAGCTCCTCTTCATTTGTCTTCTTGTCATGTCATGCCATGTCAAGTCATGTCTTCGTGCCTGAGGTCCTCGTCCAGGTGTCCTGGTGTTTCGTCTTCTGGTGTTTCACCTCCTGGTGTCCTGCCCTCCTAGGTGTTTACGTCAGCGCTCCGGAGCCTTCTGGTCCTGTCGGTCCTTCTCCCTCGATCGACGTCTCTCCTGGGTTGGAGAGGCCTGCAGGTGGATTGGTGTCCTGTGCTCCTGAGCAGTCTCGTCCTGCCAGCTGTGTTGGTGCTTCGGATGATATCGGCTTCGTCGTCGGAGACCCACCTCGACTGGATCCTTCCCTGCGCTCATCCTGTTCTCAGTGTGGTCCGTGTCCAGCCTCCTTGGGCTGTGTAGGGCATGCAGTGGGACAGGGTGGTCCGCGACCAGCTCATTGGGTGGGCTGAGTAGGGCACCCTGAGAGACAATGCCAATATCCTCCTGCCCTGCGTCTTGTCTTGTTTAGATTTCAAGTTCCTCGTCATGTCTGCACTTCAGAGTCTTGTCCCTGATGCCGTTGCATCGACCACCCTGTCCGAGATGTCTTCACATCAGCCCTGATGTTATGTCTTCCATAGTCCTGGTGTCATGTCTTCAAAAGCCCTGGTGTCATGTCTTCACCTTCGTCATAGTGTCACATCTTCATGTTAAGGCCCATCTGCCCTCATCCTCAGACCAGGCCTGCTGCTCCGTGCCGTTCCAAGCGGCAGGTCCAAAAGGACTCGGAATGGTCAGAGGACCATTCACATTCCAACATCATCCTGTTGTTGGCCTTGGGAGCTTGCAGGCCTGGCAGAGGGTAAGACTGTCTGCCATGGTGGAACGTGCCGTCAACCCTCAGTTCGGTCCTGGATCCATCTGGGGTCGGGCTGAGGCTCAAGGGCACACTAAAAACCCTCACTATGTAACACCTAGCCCCACCCTTCACTTTTTAACTGGATAAAAATTTAGATGGCTAAGTGACAGTTGTCACAGATACAGATAGTGCCACTTAGCCAGCTAAGTCCAAACTTAACCAGTTAAATGATGCTGAATATCTAACCCCTAAAGCACATTACCAAACATTTCCATCTTTTATTTTTCATTACAAAAATCGTTTTTCAAAGTTGCTTATGTCTGTATAATTTATTTTCTTTTTACTGGGTAAGGAACAGGGATCTTGAATATCATTTCAAGGAGAAAATCTAAGGGATGGGGAGGGGAAAAGGAGAAGGTGAGAAGACCAGGAAGGGATGCGGAGAGTAAGGAAGGAGGAACAGAAATGTGAAGGGGGAGTGTGAGAAGGAAAGAGGATGGAGGATGTGGGAGGAGAGGGATAGGGAATGGGAAAGATGGGAGATTCTGAAGGTAGAAGAAGGGGGGGGGGGGGAAAGATGAGGAATCTGGGATGGGGAGGCGGGAGTAGGAGGCATTGCAAGGTGGATTTCAGGATCTGGGGAGAAGGAAAAGGTAGGTTCCAGGATCTGGGGTATAGACTCCAAGATCAAGGGAAAGAGGATCTGAAATGGTGTGGGGATGGAGAAGAAAGGAGTCTGGCATCCTGTTCTGCTCCCCCTTGCATCCCCTATCTAACCTCCCTCTCATTCTGGCGTGCATGCACATGCACACAGACACACACACACACACACACACATCATCATCATCATTGCCCACTCTCTCTCTCTCTTTCTCACGCGCTCACGTATACTAACCAATATACTGCCCCTACCCCCTCTTTCACACATAGAAACACGTCCTGCCCTGCCAATCACCTTTTATCTCCCAGACTCTCACCTCACCCCTAATGATACCCGACTCAATCCCTCCTAATCTCCTCCAAATGATTCACCTTTGCTCTGTCTGCTCCAGGCTCACCCCTCCCCTCCTGTCCCTGAATGACAGAATGTGGAGACCCTTCTAGGTTTGAAAGCAGAGTAGCACTTATTTGCTGTACTATGTTGCTCCAGGTTCATCCCTCCCTTCCTATTTCCTGCATGCTGTCTGGGAGGGGAGAGGATGCATCAGGAAGCAGAGGGCTGCTCTCTGCTGAAGGACTCAGCACAGCTGGAAGGCAGTGAATCTTCAGTCAGCCTGTGCCCCAGATTTTGGTTACCCTAAGCAAAGACCTAGTGTGCCTATTGACAAATTTCAGTTTACTGTCTCCCCACAACACTTACTCCATCTCCACGAGTCTCTCTCTACCCTCTGTCAGTTCCTGACATATCTCTCCCTTTTCAGTCAGTCTCCATTAATATCTCTCTGAGCCCCCAGCCAGTCCTGATCAGCTTGTTTTTCCACCCTAGCCTGGATCCACCACTTTCTCTTTTTCCAGCCCATCCCCACCATTTTCTGTCCTCTCCAGCCTCTCTCTTTCTCTTCCCAAGCCCATTTGCACAATCTCTCTCCCCCCTCTCTCTTTCTCTTTCCCAGTCTATCCCTGTTAGTCTCTCTTTCTCCATCCTCCAGTCAGCCCTCACTTGTCTTTCACTCACTTTTTACCCCCAGTCAGTTCTCTATCAGTCTCTCTCTCCTTCCAACCAACCAGTCTTCACCAATCTCTCTTTCTCCAGCCTATTCCCATCAATCTCTGCCCCAAGTCTGCACCCACCAGCCTCTTTTTCTTCTCCCAAGCCCATTCACATTTCTCTCTCTCTCACTCTCTCCAGATCAGACCACTGCTACTCATCTCCCTCTCTACTTCCTGCCAGCCACTTCCGATAGGTCTCTCTCTTTCTCTCTCTCTCTCTCCCTCGCCAGTCAGGGCTCTCTTTCTCTCCCCCAGCCTCTCCTCTTCAGTCTCTTGCTGCTCCCCATACCATCCCCACCTGGCTTTCTCAATTCTCCAGCCTTTCCCCTCCTGTTTCTCTCTGTCCATCCCTCAGTTTATCCCATTCAGCCTCGCTCCCATTCCCAACTGTCTGCCTCCCCTTGCTGTATTGCTGTTTCTGTCCTGCTGATGCCACAGCCACCACCAGTCCAGTTCCACAGGCCACCACTGATCCAACCACTGCCTCTTCTGTTTCTGGCCCGGATGGGCCACTGCTTATCCTGCTGCCACCACTGCTTCTGCTCCAGGCCACCTGGATAACTGCTGAGGCTGTCACTGCGGCTTCAGCTCTCCCAGCCCTCCTGGATAACAGCTTCCTCAAGAGAGCGTTCTTTTTTCCTTTCCTGTGAATCCACTTCACAGAACACTGAGTCTGTGCACTACAGGGAGATAAAAGGGAACCAGAATTTGTGTAGTGCTTTTCTTTTTTGTTAGCTAAGCTGCTGCTAAATATATAATCCTTACATTAATAGACTCCTATGAAAATAGCCTATTGCATTAAGTTTACGTACTTACTGAAAGGTTTAAAGTGTAATTATCATCTTTTTATGTCTATAAAAGAAAACATACCATAAAACTCAACTGAGATACAAATATGAAATATGCGTATTAAAAAATATCAATTCTTAGTTGTCTAGATACTGTAAAGGGTTTCTCCTATGTCGTATTCATAGCAAAAATCTTAAATTATAACTGAGATTGAATAAAATCAGAATTCAACTAACAAAACATTCAAAAGCGTTATTTATTTATTTATTTATTTATTTATATTGAGCACATGCTTTTTCACTGGTAGCTCAAGGCAAGCTACATTCAGGAATATTAGGTATTTTCCCTGTACGATGAGGATTTACACGCTGTTTCATGCTGTCAAAAACTACTGTATGTTGAGTCTAATTTTGTATTGTTTTGTGGAAAATTAACAAGACCATTGCAACTTCTGCAAAACTCTGCAGCTAGACACTTGACAGGTACTAGAAGATCTGAACATATCACCCCAATATTAAAAGAACTTCACTGGCTGCCGGTCAAATACAGGGCCCAGCATAAAATCTTATCACTAATACACAAAACCCTTTACAATGAAAAAATTGAATGGCTAACCTCTTCACTTCACTTCCACACACCCTCAAGAACCACCAGATCAACCGGAACAGGGATGCTATCAATTCCTTCCCCCAAAATTACCCACCTAAATAATGTAATGCACGCCTGCGCTACCTAAATCGAGGCGGAGTCTGCCCCGGAAGAGGAGGAGTTAGGGTGTCACAGGGGCCCACTCTGCGAAGACGCCGCGGACAGCGAAAAGATAGGTGCCTTTTCGCGTCCTATTTTGCGCCCAATAGCTACACCTTCTATGGTGGCGCTATTGGGTGCGAAACCGGCAGCGATCGCACCGCGGCGGTGCGATCGCTGCCGGCTAGCGCAGGACCACCCCTCCGCTTGACCCCCCTCCCCCCATTAGCACAATTTTCTAAAGTATCGCAGGCCTGCGATACTTTAGAAAATGAGGCCCTAAATAGTATGCTAAATAATCAAAATTTAAACACTTGGGGCGGGGGAAGATGATGGGTTTTCGCTGTCTGCGGCGTCGGCGAGGAGTCGGTTCCGGTGACACCCTGACTCCTCCTCTTCTGGGGCTGACTCCGCCCCGACTCCGCCCCCATCCTGGTATCGCACGCGATAAGGGACTTTTCGCATGCGAAAGGTCCCTTATTGCGTGCGATTGGCTTGGAAAATGAGGCCCTTAGTTTGCTATGTTAATTATATTATGAAATAATGTATTTACTTCTTTCTTCTTTGGAAATACAAATAATTTAAAATGATTAATTGCTAACTACTGTAAACTGATTTGATATGCTTGCATGAAAAGTCGGTATATAAAAATTATTAAATAAATAAATAAATGATGTTAGTAACATAAATATAGAGCAAAGTATTGGAAAAGCTCAACATACAACAAAAGCTAAGCAAACCAAAACATTTTTTAAAAATAGGAAATGAAATGATTCAATGGATTACCTGCTGTAAATATGAGCTGGTTCTTTTTATACCAGTTCTATTTTAGGAATCTGGCCCTTTTCATGAATAAATGACATGGTGACATTTACAGATAAAGTAAGATTTAAGTGCTATGAAGAGAGATGACAAATGCCAGAATGTCAATAATGATCTGTGAAAATAATGGCTTCTCACTGAAGCAGCAAGGGGATACAAAATGGGACTGCTGATCTCAAATACTACCAAGATAATAATAAAAAAAAGAAACAAAATCTATTTTTGAACAGAATTAAATATCTATCTCAAACCCAAGCTAAAGCTTGTTCATGGGTGCTTTGTACAAGTCCGTTAAAGCAATGCGAGGTTAGTATAAAAAAAACTAAAATGGATAACTTGTCTAGTTAAAGATAGCTAGATGAGTTACCAGGGATATTCAGCAGGATAAACATGCTGCTGAATATCCTCAAATAAAGTTATCTGGCTATTCCTACCTGGTTTGGTTTCAAAATTATCCAGATATGTGTACCTAGATAATTGTAATCTTAACAGGTTTTATTCTTAGCAAGGACAGCAGAGTACTATTTTTTTCTTGGGGGAGGGGGCAAGAAAACTCCATGTTATGTTTTCCCAGTCACGGCAGCTTACTGTGACTGGCTGCACTCACCCCAGCCTCCGCCCAATGTCACTGATGATCCCAAGCCACTGCCCTTGCTGACTTCTTAGGTGCACGCACAGTCACAGCAATTATCTAGGCCCTGCAGCAGGAACCTCTGTTCAGATGCTTCCTGATGATGTCATGTGGCTGGGGTATTTAAATCCCAGCCACATTCCCTACTAGGGATGTGAATCGTGTGATCGATCATCTTAACGATTGATTTTGGGTGGGGGGGGAGGGAAATCTGATCGTCATGGTTTTTTTTGTTAAAAAATCGTCAAATTGTAAATCGGCGGGAAAACCGGCACACCAAAACAACCCTAAAACTCACCCCAACCCTTTAAAACAAATCCCCCACCCTCCCGAACCCTCCCAAAATGTTTTAAATTACCTGGGGTCCAGTGGGGGGTGGGGGGGGGGGGTCCCCGGCACGATCTCCCGCTCTCGGGCCACGGCTGCATTAATAGAAATGGCGCCGGTGGCCCTTTGCCCTTACCATATGACAGGGCAAAGGTAGCGCCGGCACCATTTTGGTTCTTGTCACCCGACGTCACGAGTGCAGGAGATCGCTCCCGGACCCCTGCTGGACCCCCAGGGACTTTTGGCCAGTTTGGGGGGACCTCCTGACCCCCACAAGACTTGCCAAAAGTCCAGCGGGGGTCTGGGAGCGACCTCCTGCACTCGGGCCGTATTGCCAATATTCAAAATGGCGCCGGCGCTACTTTTGCCCTCACTTTTGCCCTCACTATGTCATATTTGCCCTCATGGGTCGTATGACATAGTGAGGGCAAAGGTAGCGCCGGCGCCATTTTGAATATTGGCAATACGGCCCGAGTGCAGGAGGTCGCTCCCCTGTGCTCCTAGCTTTCAGCTCCTCAGAGGACCTTCTGCCTTTCTGCTACTGGACCTGCTTTGCTGGTCTCTATCTCGTTACAGGAACCAACGACTGTGAGTATACCTACTGACTTCTTCCATTCTGTCTGCATTGAGGATTCATCGTGACGTACCCCGATACTCGGACCACTACCACCATCCTTCAGTGCAAGTCTTTGCCTTCTGCTCTATGGAATGCCTCAATACCATCTACAGCGACCACTCAGGTGTACCTTGAGGGCTGAGGTGGTAGGAAGAAGAATAGCATCAAAAGCCTAAGGAGCGGTGCAGCAAGTGTGCACAGCAAAGGATGGCTAGGGCAATTATATAAGATTTGCTTTACCATGTCAGACCAAAGGTCCATCAAGCCCAATATCCTGTCTACAGCAGTGGCCAGTCCAGGCCACAAGTACCTGGCAGGATCCCTGAGAAAGTCCAATAGCTTTATTGTATCTCTCTGGTCAATGTAGTGCAATTCAGTTCAATTTAGCTAATAATATTCTTTCCTGATTTATGCTGTGCTTGCTATGAATAAAGATAGAAGCTACTATTTAGATTATAATAAGAATAAAAGATCTGTAAACAAATTTGTTCAAGGTTGTACATCAGAATACTTTTGGTTCCATGGACAAGATAAAAGATAATTATAATTGGTAGAAAATAGATATAATGATGTGTGACCTTTTCCTATCAGTAATAAAATGTGTTGTACTTGTAGGTAATTGCAAATAGAACCTAGGTCAGGCTGACCTGTTGAATAGCCAGGACCTAAAACCTATGGGCCAGATATTCGTACCTACACACGGGCATAGATTTGTGTGCGCAACCCGGCACGCACAAATCTCCGCCCAATTTTATAACATGCACGCGCAGCTGCGCGCATGTTATAAAATCTGGGGTTGGCGTGCGCAAGGGGGTGCACACTTGTGCACCTTGCACGTGCCGAGCCCTAGGGGAGCCCCGATGGCTTTCCCCGTTCCCTCTAAGGCTGCTCCGAAATCGGATTGGCCTCGGAGGGAACTTTCCTTCTGCCCCCCCCCCCACCTTCCCCTCTCTTCCCCCTATCTATTCCGCCCCCAGCCCTACCTAAATCTCCCCTTTATTTTTTTATTTACGCCTGCCTCTGGGCAGGCGTAGGTTGCGTGCGCCGGCACTGGCCCAGCAGCAGTGGAGAGGCCCTTGGCCAAGCCCATGTCCCGCTCCCGGACCGCCCCAGCCCGCCCATTTTTTCAAGCCCCAGAACTTACACGCGTCCCGGGGCTTGCGCACGTTGCTGGGCCTATGCAAAATAGGCTTGGTGCGTGCAGGAGCGGGTTTTTGGGGTTACGCGCATTGTATATGATTGACTGTAATTACTGTTCGAAGTGTGGTTTTCTCCCTTGCGATTTTTGTCCTATGTGAATACTGCATGTCAGTTAAACTGGGTAGATTTGTACTGCAAAATCTCCACATCCCAAAAGGTTGGTAGATTCCAGGGATAAGCAGTGAATTTCCCCAAGTCCACCTTAATAATAGTTTATGGGCTTCTCTTCAAGGAACTTGTCCAAACCTTTTGTAAACCCAGCTACACTTTCACCACATCCTCTGGCAATGAATTCCAGAGTTTAATTATGCATAGTTTAATTATGCATAGTTCACAACGCAACTTAAGCGTAGTTTATAATGCATATATTTTCTCGCCTGTTTCATGTCAAACGCATCTTAAGCGTAGTTTACTGTTTTACTGTTAACCGATGTGATATCTTTGATGAATGTCAGTATATAAAACCATTAAATAAATAAATAAATTGAGTAAAAAAATATTTTTCCTATTTGTCTTAAATATATCATCTAGTAACGTCTTTGAATGTCCTCTACTCTTTGTACATTTTGAAAGAGTAAATAACTGATTTGTATTTACCCATTTCACTCCACTCATTATTTTATAGACCTGTCTTCTATCCTGGTTGACGGATAGAAGACAGCGTGTAATAGTAAATGGAATCTACTCTGAAGAGAGATCAGTGTTGGGATCGGTTCAGTTCAATATCTTTGTGAGCAAAATTGTGGAAGGGATAAAAGGTAAAGTTTGTCTATTTGCAGTTTATACTAAAATATGCAACAGAGTGGACATGCCGGAAGGAGTAGAGAGAATGGAATGTGATTTAAGGAAGCTTGAAAAGTGGTCAAAGATATGGCAGTTGGGATCCAATGCCAAGAAGTGCAGAGTCATGCATCTGGAGTGCAGTAATCCAAAAGAGCTGTATGTGATGGGGGTGAAAGGCAGTTATGCATGGAGCAAAAGAAGGACCTTGGGGTGGTAGTATCTAGTGAACTGAAGACAGCAAAGCAATGTGACAAGGTGATAGCTAAAACCAGAAGAATGCTGGGCTGGATAGAGAGAGGAATAACTAGTAAGAAAAAGGAGGTGATAATCACCTTGTACAGGTCATGAGGTCTCACCTGGAGTACTGTGTTCAGTTCTGGAGACCGTATCTCAAAAGGGACAGAGACAGGATGGAGGCGTTGCAGAGAAGAGTGACCAAAATGGTGGAGGGTGTCTATCAAATGACTTATGAAGAGAGGTTGACGGACCTAAATATGTATTCCCTGGTGGAGAGGAGGTGCAGGGGAGATATGATACAGACCTTCACATTCCTGAAAGGTTTTAATGATGTACAATCGACACTGGGAAGAAATCAGTAGAACTAGGGGTCACAAAATGAAACTCCAGGGAGGACAACTCAGAACCAACATCAAGAAATACTTCTTCATGGAGAGGGTAGTGGATGCCTGGAATGTCCTTGCTGGGGAGGTGGTGAGGACAAAAATAGTGAAAGAATTCAAAGGAGCATGGGATAAACACCATGGATCCCTAAAAGCTAGAGGATGTAAATGAAGAAAAGATGCATGGGAGTAACTTGCTGGTATGGCAGTTACTACTCTTAACCAATAAGCCTTCAGACTGTTGATGCAACTCCTTCATTGCTCTCTGCTTCAATGGCAGGGGAAAAGAGGAAAAGGGGAATTAGATTCAGACAACAACCAACAAGGACCCTGACTTTTATGGTCTGGAAAAACAAATAAGCATGGGGATAACTTGCAGATGCAGTTGTTACTACTATTTAGGGGTGTGCATTCGGATTGACCGCATTAGTAAAACGCTACTCATATTTTTTTTTAACTTAAAAAATTGATTCGACATAAACGATCGGATTTCCCACATATCCAACATAGATATGTTGGATATGTGGGAAATCGCGATTGTTGAGCCAAAATAAAAATATAAACCCCCTCACCCTCCTTAATCCCCCCCCCGACTTACCACAACTCCCTGGTGATGGAGCGAGGAGTGAGGACGCCATTTCTGCAATCCTTGGCGAGAAGCATGTGACGTCGGCGGCACGTCGAGTGACGCCGGCGTCACGTGATTCCTGGCGAGTTCGCGCCGGACGGCTCGTTCGGCCCAAAAATAACTTTTGGCCAGCTTGGTGGGGTCAGGAGGCCCCCCCAAGCTGGCCAAAAGTTCTTTTTGGGCCGAACGAGCCATCCGGCGCGAACTCGCCGGGAATCATGTGACGCCGGCGTCACTCGACGTGCCGCCGACGTCACATGCTTCTCGCCAAGGATTGCAGAAATGACGTCCTCACTCCTCGCTCCATCACCAGGGAGTTGTGGTAAGTCTGGGGGGGGGATTAAGGAGGGTGAGGGGGTTTAAATTTTTTTTTGCACATATGTACATATACCCAACTCATTGGATTTTTTTTATGTCCATATTGGCCGCAAGTGGGACCCCCTTTCGGACATAAGAAATATGAACATAAAATTTTGCTCTGCACATCCCTGCTACTATTAACCAATAAGTCTGATATTTTTTATGTAACTTTAACATTTGCTCTCTGCATCAATGGCAAGAGATAATGGGGAATTGGACTCTGACAGCAACCAGCAAGGGACATGACTTTTATGGGGGTGACCTGTATGGTATGGCAGATACTACGATAAGCTTGTTGGGGAGACTGGATGGACCATTTGGTCCTTTTCTGCTGTTATTTCTCTGTTTCTATCATATCTCCCCTCAGTCATCTCTTCTCCAAACTGAAGAACCTGAACCTTTTCTCTGTATCTTTTCTAATTCTGCTATGACTTTTGAGATACAGTGATCAGAACTGCATGGAATACTCAAGGTGCAGTAGCATTTATAGGACCCTTCCATTTGTTTTGGGGCTCCATGAATGAAATGAATATAGAAACATGCATTGTGTTTAACCCATTTGTTTCAAATAAATGTACTTCCCTACAGTATAGTATATAAGAACCTATAAAATTGAAGTACAAGCTATAATTTAAGTGCTTTCCTCTAATTTAATTAAACAAAAAAATAATTGTCAGTCTCCTCACCTTTAATTGATGTCTCATTTTTTTATTTTACTAAAAACGTAAAGGTGGTTTAAAAGCCCGACACATGCATAAATTAGGGGATGTGCGAATATGTTGGACTGTCGCACGCTGAATAATTTTAAAAGCTGCCCGGATAGTTTGTAAATGTCGTAATGAACACATCTCAGAAGTTTTCAAAATGGGGTAGGGCATGGGCTTGGTATGGGTGGGGCCTGGGCATTTTGGGGATGTGCATGTAAATGCTTATGTGATCTGGCATGCGCCAAAGCCACCTGCTGTAACTATACTTTTGCTATGGATGCCGTGTAAGTTTTAAAATAAAGATAATATGCAGTTTGGCAGGGTTTTAAGGGTCAGGGATAACTAGGGGCGTGAAGGCTATTAAACCAGGAGGGCCTGGAAAACCTCTCTCTCTTATGTAGGTGAACTGAGGATGAACTGGTAAAACTGTAAATGGCGTCAATGCATGCCCCTTTTAAAATCTCCTAATTTACATGATAGAGGCAGCATTTGAGTGCACTTGTGAACCCACTTAAAATTTAGCACACGTATGCACAGCTGGGCTATTTTATAACCTGTATGCATATACATGGACAAGTTATAAAATAGCTGCGTCCCTGGGTGTGCACCTGCACGTTGGTTTGAAAGTTACTGTCCCTTTACAATAACATATTTAAGCTCATTAATTCAGCAATCCATTTTTTTAAAAATTGAATGTATCACCAAAACCAAACTAAAATCATGCTTACAGTACATGCTCAATGTCAAGAAAGGGGGTCAGCAGCATACAGATTAAAATTACTGTGTAAATAACCATCTCTACGTTACTCAGGTTTTGATAATTGCACTGTATATTCATTTAAAATCATGTTCTGTAAATAACAGTTAGAAGGAGGCAATATTATTGTGACCTTGGTCACAGTAAATTACATTAATTAACTAGTCTGGCTAGAAAATGCAACAAAATAATATTATACAACATCTAAAATTGTGTAGCCTCTGGGGAGCAGTAAGGGAAAAGTAATTCAGAAAATCAACTATATAATCTCATAGAGAAGAAAGCCTTCTGAAGAATATTTCCCAGGTTGCAGAAGTAACTTCTCTGTAGGTGGTTAAAGGTCAGACTGTTTCTCTCAGTAGTTATTTTCCTACTGAGTTTTCTGATTCTGTGTGAATGCCTTTTCTCTGCCATCAGGTACAAACCATGATAAATGAAATGGGATGCATTATCTGTCAGTTCCCAGAGAAGAGAAAATGCTACTATGATAAGGGAAAGAGGCTGGAAGTAATATACCTAACCAGACCTCCTCTGGGTCAAGAGACAGAGACCAGAGATGGGCTGTATGGTTCCGAATGCTGTGCAGGCCAAAAGACAAAGCCCTGAAGTGAAACAGGTAATCTACAAACAGTAGCCAAGACAGAGATTATAAAGGAGCAGAATGAAGAGGCACAGTAAAAAAATACAATAGAACAGACATATGGAGATGAGAAGGAAATAATAAATATAAGAATAGCAAAAAAGGAAAACAATTCAGAGGGCTAGGAAGTAAATCAGATCATTAAAAAACTTACAGTATATTTTATTTTAAGTTAGGATTGATCTCGGTTTTTTAAGAATTCTAAAATATTCAAACTTCCATTATTTTTATAATTATATTTAGGGGATTAACCAGGGTGGAGCCAGGCTGCTGGTGCTAACCTTTAAAAAGGAGATAGAGCAGCTTTTAAACTAAATCAAAGGGGAAAGCCGACAGGCACTCAGTTGCGCATGGTTCAGAGGGAGGTATCTTCAAAGGATACTAATAAAGCATTATAGTTAGGGCATCCCAACAGAAAGGTTCCAATAATAAGAAAAGGAGTCCAAGTGCATATATAATTAAAGACTCACCTGAGCTAAAAGAATCCAATTTATCCTTGTCAACTGAAAAGCATAATGTTAATACAAACAAAAAACACACTTTGAAATGTTTGTATGCTAATGCCAGAAGTCTAAGAAGTAAGATGGGAGAGTTACAGAGTATAGCAGTGAATAATGTCATAGACTTAATTGCCATCTCAGAGATATGGTGGAAGGAGGAAAACCAATGGATTAGTGCTATACCAGGCTACAAATTATATCAGAATGATAGAGAGGTGCAACTTGGTGGCAGGGTGGCACTATATGTCCGGGATGGCATAGAGTCCAACATGATAAAAATCCTGCAAGAGCCTAAATGTACAATCAAATCTTTATGGGTAGAAATCCCTTGTGTGTTGGGGAAGAGTATAGCGATAGGAGTATACTACCATCTACCTGGCCAAAATGTTGAGACAGTTGATAAAATGCTAAGTGAAATTAGGGAAGCTAAACAAATTAGTAGTGCAGTAATAACGGGAGATTTCAATTACCCCAATATTGACTGGGTAAGTGAAACATCAGGATGTGCTAGAGAAATAAAGTTCCTGGATGGAATAAATGACAGTTTTATGGAGCAATTGTTCAGGAACCGATGAGAGAGGGAACAATTTTAGATCTAATTCTCAGTGGAGTGCAGGATTTGATGAGAGAGGTAATGGTGGTGGTGCCGCTTGATAATAGTGATCATAATACGATCAAATTTGAATTAATGACTAGAAGAGGGGGACAGTAAGTAAATCCACGGCTCTAGCACTAATCTTTCAAAAGGGAAACTTTGATAAAATGAGAAAAATAGTAAAAAAACCCCAAAAAACCCCGGAATGATGCAGCTACAAAGGTTAAGAGAGCAATATCATCTTAGAAGCACAGTCCAGATGTATTCCTCACATTAAGAAAGGTGGAAGGAAGTTCAAACGATTATACTGCTTATATTAAATAATATAATTCTTTATTTATTACCAGTTAAACTATTATTTTTATTTATCATTATGTTAAATTGTCTACCAGTTATACTTTTCCATATGTTCTACAGTTCCATGTAAAGCTCCGCTCTCTGTTGAGCAGTTCTTCGTTTTATGTAAACCGGAGTGATTTGTAGTCCCTACAAGAACTTCGGTATATAAAAATTAAAAATAAATAAATAAATAAATAAATAAACGATTGCCAGCATGGCTAAAAGGTAAGGTGAAAGAGGCTATTTTAGCCAAAAGATCTTCATTCAAAAACTGGAAGAAGGATCCATCAGAAGAAAATTTGAATGCAAAAACTCATAATAAAAACTTTTTAAAATATATCCAAAGCAGAAAGCCTGCAAGGGAGTCGGTTGGACCTTTAGATGATCCATGGGTTAAAGGGGCACTTAGGGAAGATAAGGCCATCAGAGAAAGACTAAACAAATTCTTTGGTTCGGTGTTTACTAAAGAGAATGTTGGGGAGATACCCATTCTGGAAATGTTTTCAAGGGTGACAATTCAGATGAACTGAAGCAAATCACAGTGAACCTGGAAGATGTGGTAGGCCAGATTGACAAACTGAAGAGTAGCAAATCACCTGGACCAGATGGTATACACCTCAGGGTTCTGAAAAAACTAAAAATTAAATTTCAGAGTTATTTCAATTAATTTGTAGCCTATCATTAAAATCATCCATTGTATCTGAAGGCTGGAATATGGCCAGGGTAACCCTTATATTTAAAAAGGGCTCCCGGGGTTAATTTGAGAAACTATAGACCAGTGAGTCTGACTTCAGTGCCAGGAAAAATCATGAAAACTGTTATAAAGAATAAAATCACAAAACATTTAGATAGACATGGTTTAATGGGGTACAGCCAGCATAAATTTACCCAAAGGAAGTCTTGCCTCATAAATCTCCTACATTTTTTAGAAGGGGTGAATAAACATGTGGACAAAAGTGAAACGGTAGATGTGGTATATTTGGATTTTCAGAAGGCATTCAACAAAGTCCCACATGAAAGGCTTCTAAGAAAACTAAAGAGTCATGGCATAGGAGTCGATATGCTTTTGTGGATTGTAAATTGGTTAAAAGACAGAAAACAGAGAGTAGGATTAAATGATCTGTTTTCACAGTGGATAAAGGTAAACAGTGAAGTGCCTCAGGGATCCAGTGCTTTTTAATATATTTATAAATGATCTGACAAGTGAAGTAATCAATTTTGCGGATGACAGAAAATTATGCAGAGTAGTTATATCTCAAGCAGATTGTGATAATCAGGGTCATTGCAGGAGGACTTTGTGAGCCTGAGTTTCCAAATGGCAGATTAAATTTAATGTGCACAAGTGCAAAGTGATACATATAGGTTCTGTCTTAGGAGTTACTACCCAGGAAAGAGATCTAGGCATCATAGTGGATAATACATTGAAATCGTCGGCTCAGTATGCTGTGGTGGTCAAAAAAGCAAACAGAATGTTAGAAATTATTAGGAAGGAAATGGCGATTAAAACAGTGGATGTCATAATGTCCCTGTATCACTCCATGGTGAGACTGCACCTTGAATTCTGGTTGCCACATCTCAAAAAAGATATAGCTGCACTGGAGAAAGTGCAGAGAAGGGCAACCAAAATGATAAGGGGCAATGAATGGCTCACCTATGAGGAAAGGCTAAAGAAGTTAGGGCTGTTCAGTTTGGAGAAGAGATGACTGAGAGGGGATATGATAAAGGTCTTCAAATTCATGAAAGGACTTGAACAGATTAATGTAAATTGGTTATTTATTCTCTCAGATAATAGAAGGACTAGGGGGGTACTCCATGAAGTTAGCCAGTAGTTCATTTAAAACAAATTGAAGAAAATTCTTTTTCATTCCGCTCATAGTTAAGCTCTAGAATTCATTGACATAGGATGTAGTTACAGCAATTAGTGTAGCTGGGTTTAAAAAGGTTTGGATAGTTCCTAGAGGAATAATCCATAAACTGCTATTAATTAATAAGCAATAGTAGTTTGAGATCTAGCTTGGAGAAGAGACAGCTGAGGGGGGGGGGGGTATGATAGAGGTGTTTAAAATCATGAGAAGTCTAGAACGGGTAGATATGAATCGGTTATTTACTCTTTCGGATAATAGAAAGACTAGGGGGCACTCCATGAAGTTAGCATGTGGCACATTTAAAACTAATCGGAGAAAGTTCTTTTTTACTCAACGCAAAATTAAACTCTGGAATTTATTGCCAGAGGATGTGGTTAGTGCAGTTAGTATAGCTGTCTTTAAAAAAGGATTGGATAAGTTCTTGGAGGAGAAGTCCATTACCTGCTATTAATTAAGTTGACTTAGAAAATAGCCACTGCTATTACTAGCAACGGTAACATGGAATAGACTTAGTTTTTGTGTACTTGCCAGGTTCTTATGGCCTGGATTGGCCACTGTTGGAAACAGGATGCTGGGCTTGATGGACCTTTGGTCTCACCCAGTATGGCATATCTTATGTTCTTATTACTATATATGCACTTCATTCAGTACCCATCCTAATTGCAAGCATCTCTGTGCAAGTATCATCAAAATATAAAATGGATTTTGATTTGTTCATACCAAACCACATCCAAATCTAATTTGATTTATGAATATATCAAGATCATGGATTTTCTTATTCCCATTAACTTGGGTGGAGGGATAGAGTATTCTAAAAGGGTTTAGAAATCTAACTTTGGGAACTAGGTCCCTAAATTAGTGCACTTGAAATTTAACAAGTGTGACCTCATTGACTTTGTCAGCATTAGTGAATTCCACTTTAAGGTGAACTGACAGTGAGGGGGGTCACTCATGGAGACAGTCATGTTGAAGGACATTGCACTTGCTCAATGCAAGCAACCTGAGAAAAACTACTTATAGTCCATGAAAAGCTGGGACTATCTCTGTCTAAGTGGGGGTTACAAGATTAATACTACTGCTTTCATCCTAAGTAAGTGTGGGATAATTTGGGCTGGAGGTTGTAATTGTTTATATTTTTGATAAATACTGTTAAAAATTAGCTTCATCAGTGTAATGAAAGTGCTGATGTGATGTAGAATAAATTAGCATTATGTTATTGCAAAATGTAATATATGAATCTTGAACTGGGATTTATAATGTTGGGCTTACTTTAGTCCTGATAAGACCCTGAAGTGAGAAATTGGTGTCATTGGGTGCCCCTGTCACATGATAGGGGCAAAGGATGGCTGGCACATTTTGACTAATGGCTGCCACTGGCCCGGGAGCAGGTGAGTCCTGGGAGGGTGTCAGGAGGGTGGGCTAGGGTGGGAGGAGGAGTCCGCTTTTGGGAGGCCTCAATATTTTAAGAAATTTGAAAGGTTGGGGTGGGTTCTGGGTTTTTGTGTTTGATTTTTTTTTAACTTGCTTTTCTTTGGCAACCTCCTCCCCCCCCCCCCAAAAAAAAAAAAAAAGTTAGGAAAAACAACATGAAATTTCCTATCATTTTTTTAAAATTCTGAAATGGAACAAAATAGTTAATATCATCAGTAATTCCTATTTTGTTGCAAACAAATGTCCACTCCTAGTTCGTATACTGTGTGAAAATATGTAGGCAGTTAAGGTGCAGAAGGTGGGAGAGTTGGAACAAGCAGAACTCAGAAGGTTGTTTCCTGCATAACTAAGATTAGGTTAGAAACAGAACTCTCCTAGATAACAAAGATTAGGTTAGGAACAGAACAGCTTCATCCAGGAAATCCAAAGTATAGCATAAAAGCTGAGAGAATCAGGATGAAGTCAAGATTCAGATTCAGTAAGGAGAGTGCCATTAGCCATCTGATGAACAAAGACTGAATCTCCAGTCCTGAGTTCCCATTCGTTAGTGATGCTTTGTGAGAGAAGTGTCACTATAAATATCTTTTGCTACTGCTTTTTATGCATATAACCTTTGGAATCTAACTGAATGTAAGAATTTACAATATAACCTGTGTGTTATTTATTTGTCAAGCATCATAAGAACTGTTTTGTTTATGTGTGATACAGAGAAGATAGCTTTTCATACTTTTACATAAACTGTAATCAGTAAGTGTGTATTCTGTGATCCAGAAGACAAAGCAAAAGCCACCATTCTTTATACCCACTATGGGGCAGATTTTAAAACATAAGCATGGGCGTACATTTGTGCGCGCAGTCCAACGTGCATAAATGTACGCCTGATTTTATAACATGCGCACGCATGTTATAAAATCAGGGGTTGGCGCGTGCAAGGGAGTGCACACTAGTGTAAATTGTGCACGCCGAGCTCTCGGGGAACCCTGCTGGCTTTCCCAGTTTCCTCCGAGGCCACTCCAAAATTGGAGTGGCCTTGGAGGAACTTTCCTTCCCCCCCACCTTCCCCTCTGATGTCTTCTGCTTCCTCTTAGGTGTGGGCGCTCGCCTCTTCACTCCTCTTAAAGGGCCAGTGGAGGGAAAAGCCCCGTGGCCCTCTCCAGTGATGTCATCAGTCTGCCTGGACCAGCCCAATAAAAGGGCCCTACTTCAGACTCTTAGGGCCTTCGGATCTGGTCAGCATAGTGGTCTCTGGTCTTCATTCCGATCCAGGTCCTCCGTGGTCTTCCTGTGCCTTGATGGATCTTCATTCCATGTTCTTCATGTTCCTGAACTTCTTCACCTTGATGTTTCCAGTCTCATCCTTCATCGGAGCTCCCTCGTCACTTGTTCCTTATTCCAGATGTTCAGTCATCCTGATGTTCCATGTCCAGATGTCCTGATGTTCCTGATGTCCATTGTTCCAGCCCTGACTCTGTCCATCTCATCTTCAGCTCTTCGTCCAGTTCCCAGGTTCCTTGTCTGTCCACCTTTCCTGGCATGCCACCCTCGTGATCCGTGACCAGCCCATGGGGGGGCTGTGTAGGGCGTCTTGTGGTACAAGGCCTTCTTGTCAGCAGCGCAAGCCTCTGGAAGACTCCTGTTTTTAATGCCAGCTTCTGAGTCCTGAGTCTTGAATCCAGAGTCTTGAAACTTGAATCCTGAGTCTTGAATCTTGTCCCAGTCTTCGGAGTCCCTTGTGCCTGCTTCCGTCCATGCCTAAGATTCTGCCAGAACCTGCTCCGCTTCAGCATGGTCCGCGACCAGCCACTGGTGGCTGTGTAGGGTGTGCCCTGGTGCAGGCCTCTCCTGAATCTTCATCATGTCCTGGCTTCAAAGTTCCACTGCTATGTCTGGAGTCTGCTTCGCCTTCGGCGTGGTCCGTGATCAACCATGAGTGGCTGTGTAGGGCGCGCTGCAATGCAGCACTCACCCAGTACTTTCTCCTGAATCCTGAACCCTTGCCTGAAACCTCCAAGCAACTTGAATCCTTGTCTGAGTCTTCTGGGCAACCTGAATCCTTGTCTGAGTCCTAGTCTACATCTGAGTCCTCCGCGTTTCCTAGTCTACGTTTGAATCCTCCGAGTAACCTTAGTCTACATCCGAGTCTTCTGAATATCATGAGTCTTCGTCTGAGTCTTCTTGTTCCTGCCCTCAGCCTCCATCTAGCCTCACACACTTGTTGTTCCCAAGCAGTGGGTCCGGAAGGGCTATCGAGTGGCTATCGAGGGCTACTCTCAAGACCAGCATTGTGTTGCTGGGTCTCATTGGTTGTGGGTCCAGTGGAGGACTGAGCCTGCCTTGCTCCTGTTCCAGTTGTTCCTTGCCTTGTCTCCAGTCCAGCCTTATTCCTGTTCTGTCCATGCTGGTACTCTCACCTCCCACGGTGTTTGTGTCTTGGGGCTCCTTCCTCAGCTGTCTCGTGGTCCAACGGCTCACCATCCCCCTTGAGAAGTGACCGTGCCTCCACGACTTGCAACAGTTTGCTGAGTCAGAGTTCCTGTGGCTACACCACAAGATCCCCTAGGCTTGACTACCTGGTACTGCAAGTTTAATTCCCACTTCCCTTAACACACAGGTGAATTTGGACTTGTTTGTTAGGTGGGAGGCCTGAGTGAACTGGTGGGGTCTCAGGGTGAAGTACTAGAGGTCTAGATGAACTAGTAGAGGTATATGTAATCTGGTGATGTCAAGTACACAAGTATTTTCAAACAGTATGTGTGCATATTTCATAGAATATCTGCCTTTGCATATAAATTGGGTTTATTACGCATACGTTAAATATTTTTGGCACCTAAAATATTTGCACATATGTTAATAAAATAGGTAGAGAAAGTAAGCACTTTCATTGTATTGGAAATATTTGCACGTATTGAAACATATGTATATACTTTCAAAGCAAAACTACATGAAATTTTATAAACAGTGCAGCTCCCACTAAACAATTTATAAAATACTAGGATAAATCTCCATGCTTCCACTTATGCACACAAACACAGTGCCGTGATTAGATTTGAAAGTTAGGCTTTAGGGAAATAAGCCAACCTTATTCAAACTTAGTGCAAGAGTCACACATTTTTCAGAGTGAAAGCAGGAGGCTTCCTCTAAGTCACTGCAGTGCAGAAACACTCCACATGCTGGAAGAAACAGATAGACCATGAATGCACATCTTAAGGTATTAATGTAACTGTGCTATCAGCAACACCAGGTTGCAGACATTGAAGAGCCAGGAGACCTCTGCTAATTGACTGTTTATGCAGCTGTTCAAGGCACAGCATGTTTTGAATAGCAAAGGAGCAGGTAAGGTTCTACCCTATGGGCTGTTGATTAACAAGCATTTAGGAATACTCTTGGATATCAGAAAGAGAAGGCAGAGATTCTGAAGGTCTTTGCTTTAAAATTTAGAGTGAATGAAGAGATTAGAAACATGATAATTTACAGAAAGGAAAGTGTGCTGCTAGGGCCAGTAATTGACATTGTGCCTAGCTGTCCTATAGGGTGTTAACGAGTAACAAGAGGAAGTCTGTAATCTCTGGGAGAGGGTTGCAGTGTGTTTAATCAGGATAAGACTACTACTACAGCTGACACCATACCAGTAGCTTCAGGGAAGATAGAGATTGTCTGTTTCTTGCAGCATGCATAGTGTTTCTGCACTGTAATGACTTAGAGGAAGCCTCCTGTTTTCTACGTGAAAAGGTCAGTGCGATCCTTACACTAAGTTTGACTAAGAATTGTAAACTACTAGAGAAGAAATCCTGGAGAATGCTCTTTAAATTCACACCAGCATCTCTTCATCTCAGCTGGTTTGGCGTAAGACTATCCTAATAAACTTCCATTGTTTATCTCAGGGCCACATTACAATACAGCAAAAGTAACCATACTGTTTGAATCCAAAAAGTAAGAATTCACAGAGATTGATTAATAAAGTTTCCTGAGGTGAAGGTTCTGCTGTCCCTACCCAGCTATTGGGGCAAAGGCGGTGAGCTGGACAGAGACAGAGGAAACCTAAGTATCAGAAACAATCCTGCAGTACTAGATGTCCCAGGTTCCCCTTGGCTGAGGCAGGGGGGCGAGGAGGTGGAAGGGATCGAACCCAAAGGCTCTGGGTTCCTAGGGAACCAGCAGGGAGGGGCAAGGGTGAACTGAAGGGGGGAGGGGATTACAGGGAGGAAACAGAACCAGAGCTAATGAAAGTATAAGATGAGGAACCTTCCGGCATGAGAGGCAGAGAGGAGGAGGTGACCGGGGATTGACCTTGGGAAAATGAGGAACTAATGGATATATCTGAGTAGACTACAGGGAGGTAGGACCAACAGGTTTTGGGTTGTTTCTCCTAGGACTGCCGAGTCGAAGGTTTGAGAGACTGCCCTTGGAAAGGGTTTCAGTGGAAGGTACAAACCCCAGCAGTTTCAAACTGCTAGGAGAAAGGGTGTCAGACACTGAGCTGACTGTTAAATGCCTGCTGAAGTTTTCCAGGGACTGCTACTCAAAATCGGGCCTGGGAAAAATGTTTGTTTTTTTCTTTCTTTCACCCTGGGGGAATGGACTGTGTTACTAGGAGATGGACTAAACTTGCTAAAAGGCAAACAAACAGGCCGATACAGTAAAGCACGGCCGCAGTTACCCCGTTTCTAACCCGCTGTGTACTCACAATTTGGCCGCGTAAGTTTATCCTGCGATTCACTATCTGTTTTTACTGATCCTTACCGCTTCTTTTACTTGACGCATATCTCTTTCCGCCCACGGCATGTATATGTATGTAAACGATCTGATTAGCTATTCCCTCCCATACAGTAATGTGTGCCCCAACTATCTCCTTTTTAACCTGCTATCTTGCCGCGTCTTTTACCTGCTAATTTACCTCCTACCCTTACCCCTGCGTTAGAGGCAGGGGTAAGGGTAGGCGGTAGGCTCAAGCCAGCAAAGGCGCATGAACGGGTGTGCGTGACATCACGGCGTTCGTCCATACGCTTTCGGTGCCTTGAGTGCCCGTCAATTTGGGTCGGGCGCTCAAGGCACCGAAAGCGTATGGACAAATGCCGTGACGTCACGCACGCCCATTCATGCGCCTTTTCTGGCTTGAGTGCCCAAATTGCACTACGGGCGTGCGTTCATCCATCTTCGCCGGCGGGGGCCGCTTTCGCCGCCGGCTGCCCCCGGGAGGCAGGGGAGCCATGGTGCGCCTCCGGAGGAGGGCAGAGAGGACTGTAAGAAAAAGTAAGTTAACTTTTGTTACACTTTATTCCCAGTACTTTAATAGCATGTCGAGTCACTTTTCGCCCTGTGCCTTGCTTCGGGAGGAGGGGAGAGAGGACTGGGGCTGTCCCGGAGACTGGCACCCATGGACTCGGCCAGGGCAGGTGAGTGGGGGCTGGGGGAAAGTTTGCCGCCTACCCTTACCCCTGCCTCTAATGCAGGGGTAAGGGTAGGAGGTAAATTAGCAGGTAAAAGACGCGGCAAGATAGTAGGTTAAAAAGGAGATAGTCGGGGCGCATGTTACTGTATGGGAGGGAATTTTTGAAAATTTTTTGTACCATAAGGTTCCCTAGGGAGATTTTGATTGATAGTGTTGCGGTCCTGGCCGCAAGCACCACGGCCAGGCCCTTACCTCTTGATTCCCGGACCTGTTCCCTCCTCCGGAGTCCTGGCTTGCGGCCTGTTTGGCGGCGTCCACGCTGGGGCAGCGCTGCTGTGAAGGTTCCAGTGGACGCCCTGTTCCTAGGCGCGCGCGCCACTTGGGCGCCTTTGTAGCCCGTTTCCCGCCGGCAGCGGCCATCCAGCCTTTGCCTTGCAACGGGTTAGCATTCTGGTTTTCTGTTGCGTTGCGCCCTGCTTGGCTATGTCGCTCCGTTCCTGCTACAGTAACTGCTTGGTTCCTGCTTGCCTGCTACAGTACCTGCTTGGTTCCTGCCTGCTCGCTAAAGAACCTGCTTGGTCCCTGCCTGGTTCCAGTACCTGAGTCCTGCTACAGTTCCTGCCTGGTTCCAGTACCTGAGCCTGCTACAGTTCCTGCCTGGTTCCAGTACCCGAGTCCTGTTACAGTTCCTGCCTGGTTCCAGAACCCGTACCCAGTTACAGTATAACTACTGTCCTAGTCTGGTTCCAGTTACCTGTCCTGATCCACAACCCGCCTAAGTCCCAGTGGCCGGGTCCCTACGGGCTCCTCCCAGGGGGGTTTCGGCTTCCAAGGGTGAAGGCACCTAAGTCCCAGTGGTTGGGCTCCTACGGGCTCCTCCCGGGGGAGCACCAGCTTCCAGGGTGAAGAACATCTATGTCCCGCCTGAACATCTGCTTCCCGGCCCGCTGTTCATCAGAGACATTGTCCATCTTTTCCTAGTCTCCAGCAGGACGGCCCAAGGGTCCACTAAACTGAGACTCCCACAACAGATTGCAAGGCCATGGACTCGGCGGATGCACCCACTCCCTCAGATCTGTCCGGGATGGCCCGGCAGATGCTACAGCACCAGAGCTGCATTGATAATTTGGCAGCCATGGTGGAACGGCTATCCTTGCGCCTGGAGTCCTTGCCTTCCGCTGGCAGGGCTCCCGAGGGTCACGGCTCTTCTGTTAGTTACCAGCACCCTCCCGCTACGCTGGCGATTTAAGGACCTGCTGCCGCTTCCTGAACCCATGTTTTGTACGGTTCTCCTTGTTGCCTCGGCAGTTTCCCTCAGATGTGGTGAAAGTGGCATACATCCTGTCCTTGCTCGATGGAAAAGCCTTGATATGGGCTTTTCCCCTTTGGGAAAACAATGAGTCTTCATTAACGGATTTACAATTGTTGATTGCGAACTTTCGCCAGGCCTTTGATGAGCCCGCCCGAGTAGCCATGGCTACGTCTGATCTGTTGCAACTTCGTCAGGGGGCTCGCTCCTTGGCAGACTATGCAATGGAGATTCGGACTTTAGCCCATGAAGTAGGTTGGCAAGATGGTAGTTTTAAGGCCATCTTCCTGGAAGGTCTTTCCGGTCGCATTAAGGATGAGATTGCAGCTTGAGATTTGCCGGAAGACCTCAATGCCTTGATTAAGATGGCTGCTCGCATAGACCACCGCCTACGACAACGGGCCAAGGAGCAGCGCTCTTCTCACCATAGTCCGGCTCGTGGGCCGAGACCTGCGCCCTCTCTTAAGAGCTCTCGCCCAGACGTCCCCACCAGCGAACACATGCAGCTGGGACGGGCTCCGCTTTCTCTTGAAGAAAGACAATGTCGCCGTTTGTTGAAGTTGTGTGTATATTGTGTCCAGAAGGGTAACTTCTTGGCACGATGCCAGGAGCGTGCGGAAAACGCCAAAGCCTAGGAGGTCGGGAGGAGCTCCTCCTAGGCTGTGCTACAGCTCTTCAATGCACTGTTCCTGTTACTCTGGAATACCCCGGAGGTTCCTTTGAGACGATGGCGTTCCTGGACTCTGAAGCCGAAGGTAATTTCATCCTGCACAACTTAGTCTCCCAGTTGCAAGTCCCTACCCATAGACGGGAGGTCCAGTTACGAATTACCTCAATCCAGGGGATGCTCCTTCCTGGTCCCGTCCAGCTGTCCACGGCACCCATTATGGTCCACACCGGGGCGATCCATTCGGAGGAGATAGCCTTCCTAGTTCTGGATAAGGCTGTCCACCCTGTGGTGCTAGGGTTGCCGTGATTACAGAAACACTCTCCCACAATTCAGTGGGATACGCTACAGATTATTAAATGGAGTCCCTTCTGCCTTGCTAATTGTATGAAGGTGCCTAGGACCCCCTCACTTCTGTTGATGCACTCTGCTGTGGGTCCCCCTGCACCTTATGAGGACTTCACCGATGTATTCTCCAAGACCAAGGTGGAGATCCTTCCGCAGCACCGTCCGTATGACTGTACTATTGACTTGCTACCTGGTACCATGCCCCCTCGAGAAAGGGTTTATCCCTTATCCATACCTGAGACCCGGGCCATGTCCGAGTTCATTGCAGAGAATTTGGCCAAGGGGTTTTTCCGCCCGTCCAAGTCGCCTGCAGGGGCAGGCTTCTTTTTTGTCAGCAAGAAAGACGGCTCACTGAGGCCGTGCATAGACTATCAAGGCCTAAATTTGATTACCAAGCGAGACCGCTACCCGCTCCCGTTAATTCCGGAGCTCCTTGATCGGCTTCAAGGAGCGAAGATTTTCACAAAGTTGGACTTACGAGGAGCCTATAATTTGGTCGGACTCCGTCCCGGAGATGAGTGGAAAACCACGTTTAATATCCAAGATGGGCATTATGAGTACCTCGTGATGCCTTTTGGCTTATGTAATGCCCCGGCGGTGTTCCAGCACCTGATGAATGAGGTGTTGTGGGCCCTTCTGAACACCTATGTAATTGTTTACCTCGATGACGTGTTAGTCTACTCCCAGGACCTGCCGTCACATTGTCAACATGTCCGCCAAGTGCTCCAGATACTTAGGGAGCATGGTCTATACGCGAAACTGAAAAAGTGTAGTTTTGAGAAGACCTCCCTGCCATTCCTAGGCTACATAGTCTCTGCAGCAGGCTTTCTAATGGATCCTGAGAAAGTGGCGGCTATTAAGAATTGGCCTCGGCCCAGGGGTCTTAAAGCATTGCAATGCTTCCTCAGCTTTTCTAATTTCTACCGTCACTTTATCCCCAACTACTCCCGTATTGTGGCTCCGTTAACTGCCCTCACCCGAAAGGGGGCCAACGCGGTGGATTGCCTCCTTCTGCCTGCCAAGCTTTTGAGGCCCTCAAGGAAGCCTTCTTACTAGATACTTGCCTTCGTCATCCGGATCCCAGCCAGCCCTTCGTGGTGGAGGTTGATGCCTCCAATGTGGCCGTGGGGGCCATACTGAGCCAGTACTCTGACTCTGGACAGCTGTTGCCCTGTTCATATTTCTCAAAGAAATTCTCCCCGGCTGAGAGCAACTACTGTGTAGGTGACAAAGAGATGCTAGCTGTGAAACTTGCCCTGGAAGAATGGAGACAGTGGTTGGAGGGAGCCAACCACCTGGTCACGATTTACACTGATCACAAAAACCTAGTATTTTTGAAGCAAGCCCAACGCCTGAATCCAAGACAAGCCCGATGGTCGCTGTTTTTTGATCGGTTTGACTTTACCTTACGCTACCGACCCAGCTCTAAAAATGTTCGAGCGAGATCACGTGATGCGGTGAGCGAGGGAAGACGTGGAGGACGGAGCTCCGGGTGCCCCAGTCTCATGTTTTTTGAGCCGCGGATTTAATTCTCGCCCATTCTATTTCTGAGCCCCCTAGGCACGCGGGGTACATGTCCATCACTACCTACATGCAAAGATCTTCCCCGGGGATGCCGATAAAAGCCGGGAAAAAGGACAAGGAAAAGCCGAGAGCGAGCGAGCCCAAGATGGCGGCTTCACCGGGGCCACGTCCCAGCGGAGATATCTCCCAGGCCATGACGGACCAGATCAAGAATATCCTCATGGAAGCCTTGGATTTAAAGCTAGCTGCGATATCGGCTCAAATATCAGAAGTACACTCGACGCTGGCGGACATCAACCCGAGATTTGAGAGGGTGGAAGGGAGAGTCAGCCTCCTGGAGGACGACAATCTGGCTCTTACCTCGAAGCTGCATGCGTTGGAAAAGCAAGTTACCAGCCAAGCCTCTAAACTAGACGACCTCGAAAACAGGGCAAGAAGATCGAACATAAGGATCTTGGGCCTGCCTGAGACTTTAATTGAGAGGAACCTGGGCTCCTTCCTAGAATCCTGGCTCCCGGAGGCACTGCACATCCCGGAACTAGCTGCTGACTTCAAGATCGAACGGGCCCACCGCTTAGGCCAACGGAAGGAGGGAGACGCTAGGCCGCGGCTCGTAATAGTAAAAATTCTAAATTTTGCTCATAAGCATGTAATCCTCCAGGCGTTTCGTAAAACTCCGGATTTAACCTACGATTCTAAACCGATTAGAATTTTCCAGGATTATTCTGCTCAAGTATCAGGACAACGGAGAAGTTTCTCACCTTATTGTTCAAAGCTCTTTGATAAACAGGTGAAATTCTCCCTTCAATTCCCCGCCCGCTTGAAAATCTGGCATGGCAATCAAACGGTGTTTTGTGAGACTCCCGCAGAAGCACAGACATTTATCACTACGCACTTGCAATGATCCTTACCAGCCCGGCGGCCATTTTGGGATTTTGTGTTTTGGTCGGCACGGTACGGCCTGCAACGGTGGCAAGAGATGGAGGATGGCCTGAGAGGGCCACGGAGTACGGACTACCAGATCGCAGATGTCACCGCCTGAGATGGATGAGTAACATTCCTGCCACAGCCCGGACGGGCTTGTGTGGTTATCGTCTTCACGATCTGCCTATTAATATTGTTGATTGCTGTTTGCCTTGGTTTACGCCCGACACAGACTCGGGTGCACACTTAGTTTTGGACTGCGACGCGACGGGTGTCTGAGTCGCCGGAGCACCTTTCACTGGCAGCGGGATGGGGTCATGCACGTTTCGGCTGCCGGGTGGCCTGCAACACGGGTGAACGTCTTTGTTGGCATCCGGGGATCTGACCCGCGTTGTGGAGCCCTGGCAGCCCTGGGACTGAGCATGTTTCCGGGGAGGACCAGGGGACATTGTCGCGACACGCCAGAGCCGTGGGCTCTATTTGGCGGCCTGGGCCTCTCCAACGCACCTTCCTCGAGAAACGCTGAGTCCCTTACCATGGCATGGTGGGCGGATTATTGGACCTGGGACTATGGCACCTGACCACATCAATACGTGATCTCCGATTCCCCCAGGGGGATCTTATGATGGGTTGGACTATATGGTTGTGGGTTATGTTTAGATTATTGATGGTTGTTTCTGTTTTTGGGGAGATGGGGGTGGGTGGGGGGGGGAGGTGTGGGGGGCAGAGGGTAAATAGGGGATGGGAGGGGGTGGGGAGTGAGTGGAAGCATGAATGCTATTACAGGTATGAATGGTTAGTTTGTTTTCTTGCGAGTATAGGCTTTGCTGAAGCTGACCCTGCAGTTAACATAGAGCTTGGGACACATCAGGGGCCATACCGGTGTCCCCCAGAGTCGGTCCTTTTGGAGAGGGTGGGATCCTCTGTTGCCTTTAAGTTTGTGCCCCGCCAGTACTTTGATGGTAGCACAGATGGCTGATCGCATCAGAGTCATATCCTGGAACGTTAATGGTCTGGGATCCCCGGTTAAACGATACAAAGTTTTACAGCAACTCAAAAAACACAATCCTACCATAGCCTGCATACAGGAATCTCATCTTTCTGCACAGGAAAGTAGCAAACTGCAGCGTAATTGGGTGGGTTCTTGCCATTTCTCGCCTGCTAAAGGGAAGAAGGGGGGGTGGCCATCTTAATACACAAGGATGCCTCCTTTCAGTTATCTACTTCAGTGACTGACCCCGAGGGCCGGTTTTTACTTGTATCTGGTACCCTGCAAGGAACACTGGTCACGATTTGCTGTTTATATGCCCCAAACACATACTCACATGATTTCTTTACTTATGTACTCTCTCAATTGGTGGAACATGCTCAGGGTTATGTACTGGTTGCTGGTGATTTTAACATCGCCGCAGATCCTACACTTGATAAATCCCCCGAGGGGCAACCCTCATCGAGTTACTCCTGTAGAGGCGTCCCTTTTCTCTGTTCGGAGTTTTCTCTCATTGACTCTTGGTGTACTCTCCATCCGACTGAGAAGGACTTCACCCATATATCTAGGGCGCACGCGTCCATGTCTCGTATCGATTACATATTGGTCCCCTCTGGGGGTTTTCATAGCCTCCAGAATGCGGTGATTGGCCCCCAAGTTCTATCGGATCATGCGTTGATTTGGGTGGACCTGCAGTTCCAAGCTAGGGACCCGGGGGAGAAATTCTGGCGGTTCCCCAGTTTCCTCAGGGAAGATAAAGCGTTTAAGACCTTTTTGTGTCAAAAGTGGGAAGAATTTGCCAAACACAATAAACAACATGAAGGGGAGCCACAACTATATTGGGAGGCGGCTAAAGCTGTCCTCCGGGGGGAAGTCATCTCCTTTGTGGCTTCACGGCAGAGACGGTTAAATGCCAATGTACTACGCTTAGAGGCCCAATTGGAAGTTATTAAGAGAGACATGGCACGGGGCCAGACTCTGGAGCTCCGGAGGAAGTACTTCAGTGTCTTGAGCGAGCTTAATACCCTGCTTCATCAAAGGGCACAGAGAGTTTTCCAGGCGGGGGAACGGGATTTTTTTCGCTTTGGGAATAAAGCAGGAAAGCATTTAGCGAATTTAGTCCGCTCCTACAGAGGGAAAACATTTATCCCGGCCATGAAAGCCACTGACGGGCGTAGGGTCTCCTCTAAAAAAGACATATGCGAGGTCTTTCGACATTTTTACGAGGCCCTATACAAAGCGGAGGTATCAGGATAGGGGCAGGAGGAGGAGAGGTTTTTCCACGGTTTAAAGCTTCCATCTCTCTCACACGCACAGTTGGATTTCCTCAATCGGCCCTTGCTGTCTTTAGAAGTTTTGAGTGCGATAGCAGTGAGCAAACCTGCGAAGGCTCCAGGCCCGGATGCGTTTTCTTTTGATTTTTATAGGATGCTTCATTTCCACCTCTCTGAGCCTCTAACTAAGTTTTATAATTCGGCTATAGAGTTGAACAAATTACCCAACCACTTTAACACGGCCCATATCACTGTCCTGCCGAAACCGGGTAAGGATCCATTACTACCGGGATCCTACCGGCCCATCTCTTTACTCAACTGCGACTTAAAAATTTTGGCAAAAATTCTGGCCGACAGGATGGGGCACCTTTTACCTCAGCTTATTTCAGACTCGCAAGTGGGTTTTGTTAAGAATAGGCCGGCCTGTGGCCATATCATCAGGCTAATATCGGCCATGGCTTTGACCCTCTCGATGGACCTGCCAGCCTTGGCTATAGGGTTTGATTCTGAAAAGGCTTTTGACAGGGTGGCCTGGCCCTATATGTTCTCTGTACTCCAACGGTATGGGATCCGGGGCAATTTCCTGACCTATTTAACTTTATTATACTCGCAACCCCTCTCTTACATCGTGGCAAATGGAACCAAATCAGGGGCAATTCATATCTGCCGGGGGGTACGGCAAGGGTGCCCCTTGTCCCCTTTACTGTATATATTAGCTATTGACCCATTGTTGAGAAAGATAGTTTCTATGCCAGAGATATCGGGTTTTGGTGAGGGGGATCATATGTTCAAGGTCGCTGCATTCGCGGACGATGTCCTAATTTTCCTCACCAACCCCGGCACCTCTTTGGGGCCCCTGTTACAGATTCAAACGGCATATGGGAGCTTTGCAGGGTTAAAAATTAACCGTGATAAATCGGAGGCCTTGGATATTGGAGGGAGGGTACGTCCGACTTGGAAGGGCCCATTTCCGCTTAGGTGGGTGGACAAGGTTATGACTTATTTAGGTATTAAAATACCTGTAGTTTTACCAGACTTTTATAAGGTAAATGTCGAACCGCTACTGCGGGCCACTACTCAGCTTCTGACTAAGTGGCAGGGATTACCTATTTCTATGACTGGCAGGATACAACTGGTTAAAATGATGGTCTTACCTAAATGGCTGTATGTACTGCAAATGGCCCCGCTGTGGCTTACAGCTAAAGACCTGTCTCACATTAATAGAGTACTGAGGAAATTTATATGGCAAGGAAAGAAAGCCCATATTGCACTTAACATTTTGATGCAACCCGGTGATAAGGGAGGCCTTCATTGCCCCAATTTTCGACTATATAATCTCGCCTGCCTATTAAGGCACATCCGGGATATTATGGGGGAGATGTCTTATTACACGCCACTCTCTGCTTTGATGAAGTGGTGGGACTACCCTTCTCTAAATCCCCTTTTACAAATGCCAGGGGACAGGTTGAGTACAGAGGTCAGGCTCCAACCCTTTTTGGGGGCATGTCGCAAAGCTTGGGCTTATCTTTGTGGCAAGGTTGGCCTCACCAATATATTGACTCCCTGTTTGACAATCTGTGATAACCAGTTTTTCCCGCCTGCTGCAGACCTCTCGACATTCCATCGGTGGAAGAGCAAGGGATTAGTGTGGGTGCATCAGTGTTATGACAGAGTTACGGGCAAGATACAACAGTTTCCTAGCTTACAAGCAGCTTTCCAGCTCCCAGCCCATGACGCTTATGCCTTCACACAGTTGCGCAGCTTTCTGTTGAAACGGAAAAAGGAGGTGGGGCCCTCGGCCGCTTTCTGGGCCCTGTATGATTTAATTTTCCCCTCTACGGTAAAAAAACCCAAGATAGCACAATACAGTCAGGCCTTGCCTCCGTACTTTACTTGGGATACGTTTACGGGAGTTTATCAGAAATGGTCGCAATGGGCGTTGTTTTCCCTCACCAGCCTGGAATTTGTTCAGTGCTTTATCCAAATTCCTCAGCACTCAGACTGTGTCATACATAGAGAAACCTGTTATAAGTTCCTGAGACGAGCTTAGGGATGTGAATCGTTTTAGGACGATTAAAATTATCGTCCGATAATTTTAATATCGTCTTAAACCGTTATGGAACACAATACAATAGAGATTCTAACGATTTATCGTTATAAATCATTAGAATCGTTAGAATCGTTAGAAGCGGACCCCCGCTGGACTTTTGGCAAGTCTTGTGGGGGTCAGGAGGCCCCCCCCAAGCTGGCCAAAAGTTCCTGGAGGTCCAGCGGGGGTCAGGGAGCGATTTCCCGCCGCAAATCGTTTTCGTACGGAAAATGGCGCCGGCAGGAGATCGACTGCAGGAGGTCGTTCAGCGAGGGTTCCGGCGCCTCGCTGAACGACCTCCTGCAGTCGATCTCCTGCCGGCGCCATTTTCCGTACGAAAACGATTCGCGGCGGGAAATCGCTCCCTGACCCCCGCTGGACCTCCAGGAACTTTTGGCCAGCTTGGGGGGGGCCTCCTGACCCCCACAAACTTGCCAAAAGTCCAGCGGGGGTCCGGAAGGAGCTCCTGCCGTCCAATCATGTTCGTCTATGGCCGCCGCCATTTCTCGGCGCCATTTTGGAAAATGGCGCCGGCCGAAGACAACAAGATTCAGTAGCAGGAGCCCGTTCCGGACCGCTGCCGTTCCGGACCGCCGCTGGACCCGCAGGTTATTTAAGTCATTTGGGGGGGGTTCGGGAGGGTGAGGGATTTAATTTAAAGGGTCGGGGGTGGGTTTTAGGGGGTTTTAATGTGCCGGTTTTGCGATTTTACGTTTTTTCAATTTTTTACGATTTTTCACGATTTTTCACGATATTTTACCCCCCCAAACGGCAACAATACGATTCCCTCCCCCTCCCAGCCGAAATCGATCGTTAAGACGATCGAGGACACGATTCACATCTCTAATATAGGTAAGGACAGAGCACATAAAATGGACATAGCGGATTCTCCTGATTGCTCCAGGTGTGCTCTGTCCAAAGGGTCGATAGAGCATTATTTTTGGGAATGCCCGGCGGTCCAGACTTTTTGGAGGGCCATCCGACTGACATGTAGCTCTCTGCTGAATATACCACTTCCAACAGGTCCCATGTTGTGGCTGTTCGGTGTCCTCTCTATCTCAACCACGGAGCTTTCGGAGGCTCACTTACAGTTTATATGGAAGGCCAGTCTGGTGGGGAAGCGCCTAATTTTATTACATTGGGTGACTGAACATGTCCCACAGCATGAACATTGGTTTAGGAACCTGGTCAAACTGTATAACTTGGAATACCAATGTAGTCAAAGATTCTCTGATAAAAAACAGAAGGAGTTTGAGCTCACTTGGCACCCATTGCGTACCTACCTTACTCCCACCACACTTTGAAGGGTTCTGACTACTGATGCTGGGTGGGGAGTGTGGGGATCCTTTCTCGATACCCGGAGCGGTCTCTGGCTTCAGTCCCCTAGAGGTCGGACTGCTTCCTACACTCCTACCTTCCTTCATTCTTCCCTTCTGGGTTTGGGCTTCTCCTAGATGTGTTCACAGCTAAATGCTTTCACTCCAGGGATGGGGGGGGGGGGGGGGGGAGGGAGGAGACAGGGTATAATGATGTTATGGTTGTTCATTTTGAAGTATACCGGGGAGATTGTTAAGTTGTTTCCATGCTTACACTGCTTTATTTGCACTCTGTAACCTTGCTTACGTTTGAATGCTCATTGGGCTGTATTCCACTGTTTGCTCCCGAGGGGGTTTGTTCAAAAAAAATTTTCAATAAAAATATTATACAAAAAAAAAAAATGTTCGAGCTCACACACTCTCACCCTCTTCTGAGGTTGAAGAGACCCCTGATACACCTCAGTATATCTTGGACCCTGAAAGAGTCAGCCTTGCTGCAACCTTGGTGTCCTCCCAAGGGAAAACCGTCATTCTGCGTCGCTCCAGGAGAGCAGTCCTCATTTGGGCCCATGACTCCCTCACTGGGGGCCATGCTGGTTGGAAAGGGACGTTAGATTTGTTAAACCGTTTCTACTGGTGGCCAACGGTGAGACAAGACGTTCAAGCTTTTGTGGGCTCATGCCCTACTTGTGTGGTTCAAAAACCACTCCTCGGGAAGCCCAGGGGCTTGTTGCAACCATTGCCATTGCAACCATTGCCCATCCCGGTGGAGCCTTGGACACATATCTCCACTCATTTTGTCGTGGATCTTCCTGTCTCAGGAGGTAATTTGGTCATCTGGGTAACCGTGGACCGATTTTCCAAGATGGCGCATTTCGTTCCCTTGCCAAAACTTCCTTCAGCCCCTGACCTGGCTGGTCTGTTCACTCAGCACATCTTTAGACTTCACAGCCTTCCGCAGGATATTGTCTCCGGACCGCCGCTGAACGACCTCCTGCACTCGATCTCCTGCCGGCGCCATTTTCCGTACAAAAACGATTTGCGGCAAGAAATCGCTCCCGGAACCCCGCTGGACTCCCAGGAAACTTTTGGCCAGCTTGGGGGGGCCTCCTGACCCCCACAAGACTTGCCAAAAGTCCAGCGGGGGTCCGGAACGACCTCCTCCGTCAAATCATTTTTGTCTATGGCCGCCGCCATTTTGCGGCGGCCATTTTGAAAAATGGCGCCGGCTGAAGACAACACGATTCTATTGAGGGGGCCGTTCCGGACCGCCGCCGTTCTGGACCACCGCCGGATCCCCAGGTAATTTAAAGCATTGAGGGGGGGGTTCGGGAGGGTGGGGGATTTAATTTAAAGGGTCAGGGGTGGGTTTTAGGGGGTTTTAGTGTGCCGGTTTTCCTGCCCTCCCCTTCCCCCGATTTACGATTTTTTAACGATAAATCGGGGGAATTGGTATTGTATCGTGGCCCTAACGATTTTTTGACGATTTAAAATATATCGGACGATATTTTAAATCGTCAAAAAACGATTCACATCCCTATTGGCTACGTCGCTCCGTTCCTGCTACAGTACCTGCTTGGTTCCTGCTTGCCTGCTACAGTACCTGCTTGGTTCCTGGCTGCTCGCTAAAGAACCTGCTTGGTCCCTGCCTGGTTCCAGTACCTGAGCCTGCTACAGTTCCTGCCTAGTTCCAGTACCAGAGTCCTGCTACAGTTCCTGCCTGGTTCCAGTACCCGAGTCCTGCTACAGTTTCTGCCTGGTTCCAGAACCCATACCCAGTTACAGTATCACTACTGTCCTAGTCTGGTTCCAGTTACCTGTCCTGATCCACAACCCGCCTAAGTCCCAGCAGCCGGGCCCCTGCGGGCTCCTCCCGGGGTTGGGGGGGGGGGGGGCTTTGGCTTCCAAGAGTGAAGCCAAAGCCCAGTGGTCCCAGTGGTTGGGCTCCTCCCGGGGGAGCACCAGCTTCCAGGGTGAAGAGCATCTACGTCCCGCCTGAACATCTGCCTCCCGGCCCGCTGTTCATCAGAGACATTGTCCATCTTTTCCTAGTCTCCAGCAGGTCGGCCCAAGGCTCCACTAAACTGAGACTCCCACAACAGATAGGCCCTGCTTTGGGTATGGGATACCTTTGGGATCCGCCATGTACGCACAGCCACATATCATCCTCAGACTGATGGCCTGGTAGAGAAGTTCAACTGGACCCTAAAGAGGATGTTGAGATAATGTCCGGGAAAGGATCCCAGAGACTAGGACCAGCTTGTTCCCTTCTTACTGTTTGCTACCCAGGAGAGCCTCCAGGCCTCAACAGGTTTCTCCCCCTTTGAGTTAATGTTTGGTATACAACCCCGTGGGCCACTGGATGTGAGGCAAGAAGCTTGGGGAGGAGAACCCCCAGAGAGCAAGGAGATATTGGCCTATCTTCTAGGTCTCAATTAGAAAATGGAATGGGCTAGAGCACTGGCAAGGGCTAACCTAGGGAAGGCGCAGAAAAAACAGAAACTATACTATGACAGAGGGGCCCAGGAGAAGAAATTGCAGGTAGGGGACAAAGTGTTAGTTCTGCTACCCACATCACCCAATAAACTCCTGGAGAAATGGAGGAGGACGGGTCAGGTGGTACGTCAGATAGGGCCTGTAGATTATCAGGTGTGGCCCGGGTGGGGGCCACCTGCAAACTTATCATGTAAACATGTTGAAGCCTTGGGTGACTCGAGAGGTCTTTCTCGCCATGAATGCCATCAGTAAAAAAGGGGATCTAGGCCCCCCAAAAGATCCGGAGACATTTTGGACAACAGTTCGATGTTGCCCTAACCGAATCACATACGCTCACCACAAAACCGTAAAATACATTTTTCTCAAATATCCATTAACTGTAAGTGTCCTCAAACATTTAAAACATTTTAAAAGATAATTTGTATAATAACATTTGATACATTGGTTTGTAACTAATTTTTGTGATATTTCTTATATTTCAGTTTTGTTTAAATATGAGTTATCGATGTATTTCTAATCAGTTTTTGTTTTTTTTCTGATACCAATCCATATTATGAACAAACTATAGTTTGCATTAGATTTTATTAGTGTCTTCACTCTCATGATATATATGTTCTCTTGAAACTTAAAAAAGGATGAATCAGGAAAGAGGGAAGGAAAGAGAACAATGGGAGAAGGATTTTTGGAGGAGAAAGCAAAGGGTGAAAGGAGGAAAAGAGCACATTGGAAGAAGAGTAGTGCAGAGAACCAATGGCTCTCTGCACTACTCTGCACTACTACAAAAAGGAGATGACAAAAGGAAAGGGCTTGTGAATAGAAAAATAAGGAAAAACAATGGGGATGGAAAACAAAGGAGGAGAGAGGATAGTTAAGAAAAATGCTTCCAAGAGAGAACAAAAGGGGGAAGAACATGAGAAAGTAAAGGGGTAAAAAGGAAAGGAACAGCAGACATGTGGAGGAGCCACGCCCTACACCACTGTAGGGAAGACATTTCTGGTACCTCACACAAAGGAGAGAGGAAGAGGAATGGGAGCAGACCTCAAGTGAGTAATTGACTCTGGAAAGAGAAAGTTGATGGTGCAGAGAAAGTATAGGGACAGGGGAAAAAAATGTAAGAAAGAAGAAGCAGTGCATTTCTCAGAATTTTCCAGAATACATGATAGTTCCAGAAACATAAATATAAAAAAATGTAACCAGAAAAAGACCAATCTACCCATTTGTAACTACCTACTATGCTGTCACAGGTCTTACTCAATTTGTGGATTCTACTTTACTCCATCATTTAGGTCCTTTTGGAGTAAATAATCAAAATCAGGTATCTAGGTATAAACTCTCCAGATATTTTTAAAGTACAGGTTTGCACTTTAATCATCAAAGCAAAAATACATGGGTACTTTTGCTTTAGTTATTGCCCAATGAAACATTACTTGCATAGATTTGCATTTTCTATCTCTGTGGCTAATTTTTTGGCACAAAGCAAGACATGAAGCTGTATATAATGAAAACTACACATGTTTTTCAAGTCCCCACCTGTTTTGTCCCCTGGATAGCCTCTGCATTCTGTGGGTAAAAAGGTACACACATTGTTGAACAATGCATGTCCTTTTGCCTGCAGAGAGAATGGGCAATATTCAAATCCCAGTTTCTGCAGGTAAAATGCTTTTTTATCTATGGGAAGATCTTTGAATATTGCCCCCTCCCCACATTTATCCTACGCATACTTCAGTTCTGCCATTGTTTCAGATTCTATAACCTCCAGTGGAAGTTTGTATGAGCCATCTACTACCCTCTCACTGAAAAATGTATTTTCTTACCTTCCTTTTCAGCTCCCCTCCTTTCATTTTCATATGATGAATCCCCTAGTCCTTGAGTTTTTCTACCTTCTGATAACATTTAAAAAATATGTTAGATATTTGAATACTTGATTCATTTTTCACTTTTCTTTTATTTCTAGATCATACAGCTTTAGCTCCCTCACTCTCTCTGTTTGTGCACCATTTTGGAGAAGGTCCTTCTTTTGTAGATGTGGCCTGCAGAACTGAACAAAGTACTTAAGTTGCAGTCTTAACAGAAACCTGTATAGAGGTAATATTACTTCACCTAGTTATAGTATTAGCTTTTGCAACTGCTTTGTCACACTGTTACTGACTCTGTGGTTCAGTTTTCTAATTACCCACACTGAGGTCAATTTTCAAAAGGATCTAGTCGACTAAGTAAGTACTAGGCTGGCAAGATCAAAGTCTTTGGAAATCGTGCTGTAGTCTCTAAGTCCACTAAGCAGCTAAATTTAGTTTCTCATAGTCTGGGTGGGCCTGGGCGCAGCGTTAGACTAGGGGTGGGAGAGGGAGAAAGTTAGGCAGCTAGCACTGATTTCCTATAGAGTATCTATTTATTTTGAAATGACATGAAACCACAATGAAAAACGTGTTTCATTATGCATCGTTTCAAAAAGAAAACCCCTGTGAAATTCCTCAGCTTTTTCTTTGTTTCAGAATGATGGTCTGGCCTCGGTGTCTTGTTGCCACTGCCAAACATCCCCCCCTCCCCTTCCAGCACCACTGAAATAAAAAACAATCACCCCTTTCCTCAGGCCTACCCCGATCCCGCCTACCATTTGGACCCATCTTACCCCAGGAATGCTGTCTGCCAATGCAGCTAACTGTATATGTGTTATGTTCCATAACGCAGACTTTTAGCCCCATTGAAACCAGAGGGCATCCATTTTCAGACAGCCAATTAACACAGGTAAATAAATAGCCTTTTCTCCACATAAATCACTTTGAAAATTGCCCTCTATATTTGCCAGTGCACCATTCTTGAAGTTTGATATCACAAAGATGGGCCTCTTCCTGTTTCCTTTCACTTACCTTGTTAGTGGAAACTGCTTATACAAAAAGTACATCAACCCTGAATGGTGATTTCAGGCACTGCTCTACATATCACCAAACACTAAGTAAAATTCTTAGTTTTTTCCTCCTGGCTAATTCCGGGACCTCATTAACCTTAGGATGGCATGAATGCATGGGCTTTAAATTGGCATTATCACTGTGTTGACCGTTTTGTGCAACAGATTATGCGAGATCTCAAATACAAAGAAACAATATATTTCTGTACAGGAAGATGCAAATGAGGGCCCAATACCTGCCAGAATGCTGATGTACAGGAAACATGAAGGAATGATTTTATGAGATTGCTTAAAGTTACGTTGTCTTCATTCTCCTCCCAATGTAGGAAAGATGTCTGGTTCTGGAAAGCTTTTTTAAAACCTAAATTATTGAAATGGGCACATTCATAAAATGTTTGAGATGCTGGGTTTTATTTTCCAAAAGAAACGTAAGAATAGCATTTTGTATTTTTAGAATGAATCTGACCTTTAAGCATTGAGCCGTTTTTCATGGCTGTCATGATGCAGTTTCTTGACAGTGGAAATTAAGTGCTTAGAAGCATGGTACAAACATGTTTTATTTATGCTGTCAATGAACAATACAACAGAGGCAGAGAAGCGCAGTTCAGATTCACAGTTTCAGATCTTTTGTAGCCAACATAATCTCTTCTTGGCTGTGCATCTGTTGCAAATTAAAAAGTAATAATAGTCACAACTACCATTTGGAGTCACACCACAGCTGTGAACTTCCATTAAGAGTAGTACTTTTCTGTTTAACCTCACTTTCCAAGCATAAGGCATCAGACATGGGTCCTCACAGGGTCCTAGATTTGGGGAAGCCAAGAAAGCAACTGAGGTAATGGTAACTGTATAGAAGTCAATCATGAGTACATCAGGCTTCTGAGCAACAAGAATTCATGTGCAGGTAGAAGCACAGGAAACAATGGTCTAACAAAAAAACCCAACTCTACAAATGTTAACCCCTGGACAACATAATATGCTATGCTCCAGAGAGTGGGAAACTCCTGTGTTTAGAGCCTTAGTGGTTAGGTCCCACACAGTTTTGTGAGCATACTCTAGGGGAAGTGTGTTCAGTTTTCTAGTGAGTGAACTACTGAGAGAGAATAAAGAAACTGGTGTGTGAAAATCAGTATCCTGCAGGATAGAGAGAGAATTTCACAGAAAGCCTTGTAAAGAGGGAAAATGCCTGGTTGCTGGTGAAGCTGTTGCCAACAAGAGACCTATGAAGCCCAAGAGTATAATATACCACCAAAGTTAAAAAGGATCAAACGTTGAACTCTGAGTAGTATTGGAGGACTTGACTTCTGGTAACACTGCAACAGACCCTGTGAAAGGAAGAAAAATTAAATAGAAATGGGATCAGACCAGTTCCTTGGGAACACTAGTCAGATTCCTCATTGAGTTATTGCCCTTACTTGCTCCCTTCCTTATTCAAACAAGGGCTCTCACTCACACCACTCTTTGAAGACCCTTACTTAGACAGAAGACAGATATCTGTTTTCTGCACGCCCTTTATCCCTGATGCTTTTCCTTCTCTCCTTGAGTATAGTTACATCCCCATTTCTTCCATCAGCATTGACAAGCAACCCTCATGCGTTAGACTTACTTACATACTCTTTGGAAGAAAATAGGATGAGTCAAGAGAAAACAAGAGCTGATCATGTTCTGTTTAACACGATCATGCTATTTAACTTACCCTTTGTAAGTAACATGAATTCAGGATGTGTATTCATTTGAATCCAAATAAGAAAATGTGACAAATGAGTTGATTTTCAGTAGGTATGCACATTCATTTGAAATTAAATAGGAAACAAAATTGCCTGTGGTGCCAAATTCTTAAGGCTCTAAATATCCAAGCCAAACAAGATCCTGCTTCTTCTAGCTTTATTGCAAGATGCTGGCACAGCTTTAAAGGGGTGCCACTGTGGCACTCTTAAATCTGGTTTGATCATACCCTCTTACATTACTTTTTGAACATTCTAATTGACACAGAAGATTGGTGGTGATAAGTATGTACATTATGGATGTGCAAATAGAAAGAATTTGGTTCAGGTTGGAATTTCAGTTTGTTTGCCATTTTAATTCATTTAGTGTGTTATGTGTTAAATTAGTTTCCATTAAATCAATGGGGTAAGCAGTGTATCCTATTTTGGTCTCTAATATTGTGTTTTTCTATTCATATTTTAATGGAATTTGCAGGCAGGCATCAATAGCAGAAGAAACAGCACTCCAAGACATCAAGAGCTAGATATTCAAAAAGCACTTACCTGGATAAAAAGACTTACCCAGGTAAGTGGAGGCAGCTGAATATCTGGCTATGATCAGCAGTATATGGTAATCACAACTGAGAGACTTAACAATCCCCTATACTCAATAGTACATCAAATACACAAATAGTGGAAACTGTAGTATTTTCAATAAACCTACCGTATTAAACATCCATTTATTTTATTTGCATACATTGCTTTATTCAAACTTTTACACATATATAGTATCAAATGTTTTGCTTTTTACAATATTTTTTAAAACCTATCAAATAAGGACACATTTAACAAGTATGAATATACCTCATTAAAAACTCCTCTTAATATTCATTTCCACACCCCCTAAAATAATACACACATACTCATCATTCATACCTCACACTCATACTACCCGTCCGTCTAAGGACAATCATTAAAATTAACCCTCTTTGTCCCCTTGATCTTACAAATGATATTTTTACTGGTGTTTCTCCTATAATCCCTACAAGGACTCTTGTTTCGCCCCTAAGGGCTTCCTCAGGGGATTTAATCTTCTCTTCATATATTTTTACCCCATACCCAGCATCAATGTCTTCAACAGTCTCTGCTGTCATTATATTTCCATTTCCTTATTCACATATGTCCAACAGTGTCCTCCACCTACAGTACACAAAAACACACTTATTATCAATTATATAATACCCCTACAGTCATACTAACTTTCAGTTGCTAAAATTACCTCTTACTAGCATCTCCTCGCATCAATATCCCCGTTTTTCTTCTGAATTCTCTACCACCATGTATCACTCCACTTCTACAACAATGATATAATCTTTATCAGAAGACCTCAATACCTTATTTATTACTATATGTTGTCAACATGTGTAATATAAGACTACCACAATTCTCTTGCAAAATGGCGACTTCACCACACTAACATTCCTCCAACACCTCAAACGGGTTCCAAATTCTTTTTCTCATTACATTCAGATACCATATCTACAAATAAACCAAATAGATTATAATGAAACCATTACTCCAAATTTATCTACTACCTCACACAGATACAAAAATCCTTACCCAATCATTTTTCCTCAGTCCATTTTACCTCGAAGGCTGCCGCCCTGCAGGACACCACGGCTGCAATGCGTCACATTGCATATCCCCATCTAGAACGTCCATTTAACCAATAACGATAGTCCCCACCCATCATTCAATCAAGCCCCCTATCTATTAAGACATCCTACCTCCCATCACGGCTGCGATGCATCATATTATGTGTAACCGTCTGTAATGTCTATTTGACCAATAGTAATACTCCCCCCCTTTTCTTTTCTACCTACCATAACAGCTACAATGCATATCGCTATGTTTCTCCATCTATAACGTCCATTAACCGCTCGTAATAATCCCCACCTATCCTTCAATCACACCCCCTATCTACTGAAACCATCCTACCGAATATCACATTTTTAATGTGATAGGGATGTTTAATACAGTAGGTTTATTGAAAATACTACAGTCTTTCCTATTTGTGTATTTGATGTATGTTCAGCGGTAGCCATTTAGCCGGATAAGCTACATATCTGGCTAAGTACATAGCCGGGTAGTTAGTGGCTGGGCAGTGGGCAGTTCAGAGAGGCACTAATTATCCAGTTAATATAACCAGATTAGTTGCAATATTCACATTTATCCGGTTAATTTTACCAGATAAGTTAGACCTGCCATATATAAGTTATACCTGCCTAAGTTACATACCTGGATATCATTGAATATTGGGTCTGACTAGTAAAGACAAGTGGCACCAACAGTGGCATGAACAGCACAAGACACCATGAGAGGGTCAAAGCAGAATGAACAGTGTCATGATCACCTGAAGATACTATAAGCAGGGCAAAGTATGCTTACAGTGCCACCAAGGCACCAAAAGAGAGTAGAGAAGAGGTGAGTAAAGGAGAGGAGTGGCCTAGTGATTAGAGCATCAGGTTGAGATACAGGATAAGCCAGGGTTCAAATTCTGCTAACATTCCTGGTGACCTTCAGCAAACAACTACAAACTCCAATACACACCAAAAAATGCTTATCAGCATCAAACAGGCAGATAAGGCAACTGTTTCATCTTAGCTAGGCACTCTGTCTATCATCATCTGACATTTCTTGAACAATTTTTTTCACTGTGCATTAAAACAATCTAACTGTTTCCTTTTTTCTATTTTACTTTGTTTTTACTTTTTGTCAGCCCAAAAAAACGCAAAGAATAATCTTGAAAAAATACTTATCCAAAGTTGCAAAAACCTCATGGGTCATCCTGACATTCATGTTGAAAATAATTCTGTTTCGGGGGACCTGAAATAGAGTATGGGGCTCAACGCGAATCCAACGTGGAGTGAAACTAATAGCACTCATCACATGGAAATGCATGTGAATGAGGGTATTAGCTATTCACTCCGCATGCAAAAAAAAGAGTGTGCGCTAAGACGCACATTTTGCGCTCAGAAATTAACGTCTGCCTGTAGCAGGTGTTAATTGCTGAGCACTCCTAAAAGTAGTACAAAAAAGTGATATTAAGTAGGAGGAAGAAATCTTTCAAAAAAACAATTACAAAAAAAAAGTTAAAAAAAAACCCACCTGCAGTCGGATGCAGGAAGCGGATGCTCAGTTGACAAGCATCCGTTTCCTGAACCTGGCGACTGTTTTCCTTGTTGGCAGACAGCCGACACTCACGGGGTCCTGTTATCAAGGAGGTGCAAGGGGAGTGCACACAACCCTAGCACCTCCTTGATAGTACTACCCCTAATTTAAATATTGCATGGTGCCCCCCAGGAGGGGCTCCTGGGGGCGCATTAGGAAAGCAGGCGCTGACTGTTTAGCTCCCGCTTTCAGCGCACAATTATTGTATCGGCCCCTATATCAGTGGTGTTGAGCTATCTGTTTTTTTTTTTCTTTTTAATTGCATTTACAATACAGCCAAGGAATACATCTATCAAGATGTCAAGGAATATCAGATACGGTTACAATTAAGTACTCATTATTCAACAGGGCCTCCAGGCCTTGCTTCGCGGCAGGAATACCGCCAACATCAGGCTCCGCCCCCCGCTGCCTGCTAGCACGTGCGCACGCCACACCAGGGAGATTTAAAGGGTCCAGAGCAGGAAACTCTGGACCAGCTTCTTCGATGACTTCATCCTGGGAAGGGTATTTAAACCCCTTCTTGCTATCTCTCCCTGAGTTAGCAAGGACTCATATCCGTTCCTGTCTGCGCTACTCTGCCGCTTCCATGCTGCCGCTGGAAGCTCTCTCTCTGCCCTCCGGGGTAACTGCTAACCTGGGTACCCGCTCCTCAGAGGCCCTCTGCTTTATTTCAGGTGCCTTACAGGGAACAGGTATTCGCACCTCGAGGGGCTGCTCTCCCTGCCTCAGTGCCTACAATTTCTTCTTCAACCTGGTGGAATCGCATACCTACAGCAAACACCTAGTGAGCACTCTAACTCTCAGTCTATCTCATCCACAGCACTACCTTGCTGGGAAACCTGCTTCGGAACCTTCCTATACCAACAGGGTGAGAAGGGTTCCCTCTGCCGACGTCCCTGAGACTACTTCTACCAGACTACCCTGCTACTGCCACCTCTGGTGGTACTCTTCAAGATGTATAATAAAGAACTAACTTTGTGCGTTCTGAGTCAAGCCCAGTACTGTGGCTCCTCATGGGGCTCCCCCCCATGGGCATGGTCATCTGCCACAGTACCCAAGGATCCACCCAAACACCGCTTAATCATAACAATAGAAGATTCAAGGGACACAATAGCTTGGCATAAAATTTCCAACATAATCTCTGGAGGTTTAACCAAACCCAAATTAGAAGATATTCATTTGAGTCTGCACCACCTCTACTCCTTATACCACCCTCGAGCTGATTTAGCGAGGTAGATGTTCTACTTACAGTTGGAGAAAAAGCCCCTTCCAAAATGTTTTCTCCAGGGCTCAATCCTCCTGCAGTGCCAAGTATGGAATCAGGCTCCAAGCAGTTCAGGCCCCGATTGGGAACAACCATTGTTTGCCCCAGTCCCAGGTCAGCTCGGCTCAGCTCCTCCATGGGCAGTTGTTCAAAAAGCTCACATTGAGGAGAAAAAGGTGTGGTAGGCGGTCTGGGGGTCAATGATGTCTCCTCAGTCAGCAGGGATGGCATTTGCCCAGTTTTGTCCCCTGCAGCGATCGCTTCTGGAGCACTTTTCGGGATTGCAGAAAAGAACCCCTCAATCAGTGGCTGCAGATTTTCCAGTGACGGGGAGTTTATACTAAGCCCCACAACTTAGACTTACACTTTGTGTGTGGTATCGGGTTTACAAGAAAATGGTAAAGGAAATTGTGGTAGAAGAGCTCTTCTCAGTGTTCCTTATTGGCAGCCATATTGACTCCTCCAGAGCTATTTTATAAATTCAAGCTTATAACAAATCACTGTCTCTGAAAATATTAGATGATCAACTTAATTTGTGATGCTCACTCCATTAATTATTTCCTATGAAATAACATTAGTTTTTCTATCATTTCATTTTAAAAATGTTATAAAATGAATGAAAATATGAAATATTCAACTGCCGTACATCAAAATGGTGCCCTCCACTGAGGAGGATGCACCAGAGTTCATTAACTTCAGCACAATGACCACAGTGGATGCCATCAGTTGGTGAACAAGAGCTGAATAAAGAAGATGCCAAAGAGGAGCCCCAAGGTCTGGGCTCAGGGCTTGGGCTTAATCCTGGGCTGAGAACACAGAATCAGGACCCAGCCTCTGGGCCAAGCCACAGTATCATTCCTGGGTCTGGAACCTGGTAAAAGCTGAAGACTAGGCAACCTACTATGGCCTAGGCCTATTCAAGGCTGAGGTTTTGGCCTGGACCTAGCCCAAAGCTTGAGCCTTGCATAAACCTAGGCCACGGTAGGTCATCATGACCTTGACCTAGGCCCCATGCAAAGTCCTGACTTCGGCTGGGTCCTAGGCCTCAACTACAGATCCCTCTCAGACCAGGTAAGTGGGGCTGGGAAAGATCCTGGCTCTGGCATTTTTCTGGGTGAGTGAGATGTGTGGGGGGCACAGGAGGCCCTGGGAAGCCCCATTTCTTTTTTTTCTGTGTTTTGGGTTTTATTTCAATGTTTATTTTATTTTTTTAAACTAAAGAAACAAAATAAATATTACACAAAGTTAATTCGTGGGGAAAAATCCCCCGAAAAGAAACAAAAAACATAAATTTTCCCCCTTCCTACCCCTAACAGATAGTCTCCCTGGGCTTGGCAATATATCCTCACTTGGCAATAGTAATCATAACATGACCAAATTTGACAAAATAACTGGAAGGAGTATACTAAAAAAATCTACTGCAAAAGCATTTAACTTTGGAAAGGGATTGTATAATAAAATGAGAAAATGGATAGAAAAACTGAAAGGAGCAGGCATGAACCTTGTTTAAAAACATCTTTTTGGAAGCTAAGACCAAATGTATTACACGCATTACAATCTAAAGGAGATAACCATGACAGAAATGATATTTAAATGTTACAATTCAGAGGAACTGGAACCTGGAAGAAATAATAAGGCAAATTGACAAACTAAAGAGTAGCAAATCACCTGGACCAGATGGTATACATCCCAGAGAAAAATGAAATTGCAGATATACTATTAGTTGTTGCGGAAGAGGGCCCTTGGGCTGAGGTGGAGTTGGCGCAACCCACAGGGAGGAACCCTATAGAACCGCAACAACCAATACCAGCCCTTGTTCCCCTTAGGTTGAGCCCTCAGGTTTCAGGGCTAGCTGGACTTAGAAACGGGCCTCAGTGAAGGTATAGGTCCACTGCGTAGGGTGTTATAGGTCAGCTTGGAGAGAAGCGGGGTCAATGCAAGCAGTAGTCAGGGCAGGCAGCAGAGACTGGTGCAGGCTGTGGTCAGAGGCAGGCAGATTTCATTCGGTGTTATGGTTCAGCAGAGGTCTGGGCAGGCAGAGTTCAAGCAAATCAATGAGTAAGTAGTGATCAAAGGTAGGCAGAGGTCAAGCAGCATCAAGGTACAAACCAAAGTCAAACCCAGGAGTATAATCCGAAGTCAAAGCCAGAAGTCCAATCCGAGGGGGCAAGGAGAGGAGGAACAGCAGGACAGATGAGACACTGCATACAGACAAGTGGAGGCAGACCACAAAAACAGGAACTCAAGAGAAAATCAGACTTGCAAGGGAACCAAGAAGGACACAGGAACTCAAGTAGACACCCAACGAAAACAGGAACCAGGAATGCAGAGGCAAACCTTAGACTCCAGAGCAATCACAAACTTTTCCAAACACAGCTCAAAACCTGGCTTTTCATACAAGCCTTCAAGAAAGAAAAGTGATGCAGACAATTAAGCAAAGATATGCGGCATAAAGCACCGAATGCCTAATTTAACGCTCCTTACTGAAGTAGCTCAACCTTTTTAACTGTAGGCAACCTTCAGGACACATTACTATGAAACACTCCTTCCCCCAAATAAACGCCTTTTTTGTTACCGAATAATAATGGCACCACCTATGTAATGTACGACCCATATTTTTTGATATAGGTGCCCTATTGTAAACCGTTATGATGGTGAATAACTTAATGACGGTATATAAAAACTCTTAAATAAAATAAAATAAATAAATACATCAACCGAGGTGAAGAGCAACTGCAGGAGTGACCTTATATATCCCTCAGGCAGTGATGCCATCAGGCACTGACAGTCCTGGTTTCCCACCACTGGCCCTTTAAGAAAGGCAGGGTCAGCATGCTGGCTGAGCGAGGCAGCCTGTTGTTCCAGTGGGGGAGAGCAGTGTTGGAGCTCCCAGAAGTGGGAGGACGGCCTATAGCAGGCTTCCATGTGCGTGTTAGGGAGTTTCCCTTGGCTTCTGCTGGAGCCGGCTCGGGTTCAGAGCTGGAGGTAAGTGTAGCGGGTTGCAGGAGGGACCTGTGGCCCACCGAACGCAACAGTAATTTTTTAAGATTATCTAGGGTACCTGAAAATTGGAGGGTTGCCATCATAATAACAATTTTTAAAACTGGTTTCGGGGTGATCCAGGAAACTATAGATGCATAAGCCTGACATCAGTGCTAGGCAAAATGGTAGAAACTATCATAAAGAATAATATTACTGAACATATAGATAATCATAGTTTAATGGGACAAAGTCAACATAGATTTAGCCAAGCAAGTCTTGACTTACCAATCTGCTACATTTTTTTTGAAGGTGAAAATAAACATATGGATAAAGGTGAGCCAGTTGATAAAGTGTATCTGGTTTTTTAGAAAGAACTTGATGAAGTCCCTCAAGAGAGACTTCTGAAAAAATTAAAAAGTCATGGGATAGGAGACAATGTCCTATTGTAGATTGGGAGCTTTTTAAAAGTTAGAAAAATGGAGATTAGGGCTAAATGGTCAATTTTTTCAATGGAGAAAAGTGAATAGTGGAATATCTCAGAAATCTGTTCAGGGATTCACTGTTTTTTTAATATATTTATAAATGACCTTAACATGGGAACAATGAGAGAGGTGATCAAATTTGCAGATGACTCAAAATTATTCAGAGCTATTCATTCACAAGAGGATTGTGAGAAATTGCAAGAGAACCTTGCAAGATTGGGAGACTGGACACACAATTGGAAAATGACATTTAATGTGGACAAGAACATGGTGATGCACATAGGGAAGAACAATCTAAATTATAACTACACAATGCAAGGTCCCATGTTAGAAGTCACCTCTCAGGAAAAGGAACTAGGACAGGGATGGCCTGCTTTGGTCCTTGAGAGCACAAAAAGGCCTGGTTTTCAGGATATCCGCAATGAATATGCATGAGATAGATTTGCATACACTGCCTCTATTGTTTGCAAATCTTTCTCATGCATATTCATTGCGGATATCCTGAAAGCCCAGCCGGCTGTGGCTCTTGAGGACTGACGTTGGCCACCCCTGATCTAGGAGTCATTGTGGATAATCTGTTGAAATCCTCTGCTCAGTGTGCGGCAGCAGCCAAGAAAGCAAATAGAATACTAGGAATTATTAGGAAAGGAATGGAGAATAAAACAGAGAACATTATGTTGCCTCTTTATCACTCCATCATGTGATCACATTTTGAATATTGTATATAATTTTGGTCACTATATCTCAAAAAAGATATAATAGAATTAGAAAAGGCACAGAGAAGGGTGATTAAAATGATAAAAGGTATAGAACAAGGTTATGGCTTTTTATCTTGGAGAAGAGATGGCAGAGGATAGGTATAATAGAGGTTTAATAATGAGTGGAATGGATGAATACAAAGTTTTGGTTTATTCTTTCAAAAAGTACAAAGACTAAGGGATGTGCAATAAAGTTACTAAGTAGTACATTTAAAACAAATAGAAGAAATTATTTTTTTACTCAAAGCATAATGAAAAATAGCACTCAAAAAAACAAAACAAAACAGTTCTCTCTCTATACAGAAAAGAATGATCAAGATGCAAACCTCTAGTGTTCAGTTTGTTTGCAAGTTTGTATTAGAATCTGCCTTACATTGCATGATGGTACCTGCATATTTACTGATTTGCTCATTTTGCTGTTCTGCATTTTAAGCTGTTGTTAGATATAATTACTTGTGAACATAGCTTTCAGTCTTGTAGCTATGAAAAAATGAGAAAGAACTGTGGATTTTTTATTGCACAGAAACTGTGAACTCCACCATAGTGTGTCATGAGGAGGAGACTATATAGAATAAGATAATAAACCAATATTATTTAAACACATATTCATTTGATCTTTACATTCTCCATCTATGCTAAAATTGAATCCAGTTGTAATACTCTTTAGTTTGAAAGAAGCTCTGTGGGAGGCATTTGTGATAGTGAACTTATATTTCCAGTTAGCAGCTACCCACAGCTCTGATGAAACAGTGCAAAATGAATCAGGGCAGGAATATAAGATGTAGCTGGTAATTTTGCTTTTAATAAGGAGCCTGTATTGGAAAGTCAAGTTTGATCTAGTTAAGATAGCATCACTAATTGCACTTCAATTTCTTATGAATGCTCTTATGAATTGCTTACATTTTTCTATGGCTATTTCTGTTTCAGCTGGATGGCACTTACAAAGTGACTGGTTAGATGGGTAGGAAAACTGTCATAAAATCTCTGTGCAAGTTCATTATCTGTCACTGTCAAATCAAAAATCCATGTAACCTCTTCTAGAGACAGATTTAAGGGTAGGGCAAAAAGTGCAGAAGCCTGCAGGTCTTTTACAAGTATTACATTTAGGATTTAGAAGCTCCTTAGAGCTTTTTGCACAAACTTTTGTTTCTATAATTTTTGTCTTGAAATTGTATTTCTTTACAGAACTAGCAAAAAATGAAATTATTAAAGTAAAAGATATACAACTCCAGAAGTGTGTAATACAAACTGGGGTGTAGAAAGTCTGTCCAAGTTCAGTAGCCTATTTCTGGTCCCATGCTCCCTGCAATAAAAAAAAAAAAGTAGGTACTGGGGGTGGAGAATGGGGAGGGTCGTGGGGGAAGGGGGTGGGATCCATGCCATTTCTCTTCCTTGCAGGAAGGCGGGAGGGAAGGGTGGAGGCAGGCTGCTGGTGAAAATGGTAAAAATGGTAAAAAGAAAAAAAAATTCTGGGACAAGGAGCCTCGGCTCCAAAAATATGTTTTGGGGCGTGACATGAGAATGGCCCGACAGAAGACATTGTCAGGGGGGAGGGGGAGGGATGGGATTGCCCTGGAGGCTCCTATATTTTATAGCTTTTTCATTCTTAAGATAGCACTACTTAGCCAGATATTTAAAGAGATCCAGTTAAGTAGCAAGTTAAAGTAGCAGGTCCAAACTTATCTGGCTAACTTACTGGTACCAAATAAAGGTTACTTAATTATGGAGGAGGAAGCAGCATATAATTAGAAGGTGACATGGACTTGCTTAATGTATGCTCTGTTAAAATATGATTCCCTAATTTATGACCTATTAGAAGATTAGACTTTATTTACATGCCCTTTGTCTCACTGAGATATTGATTGGAGAAAGAAAGGAAGTCAGTCTAGCCGAGCTGTATTCTGTAAACCTTTTTTTCTTTTTCAGCATCCTAGGGTAGGTAGATGAGATGGAGATTTGGGAATTGTATCATTCTTCCCTGAGGCTGGAATTAGTACTGGTAAAGCTGCTATTAGGTGTAGAAGGTTTGGTGGTTTCGTTTTCAAAAATGGTATTAGTTTATCGGGCCCCTTCAATACCAGCTTCTTCAGCTTAGGGGTTAATAGAATATTTAGCTGGTTTGTTTAAAGTGTGGGAATATTTTACATTGGGATTTTAATTTTTATGTTGGGGAAGGTGAAATGGCTGATAACTTCTTTTTCCACTAGGCAAGATCTTGGGTTATCCTAGCTTGTTAGTTCTCGAACTCATATTACAGGTCATGTTTTAGACCTGTTTCTTTTTTCAGATCTGGAAACTGTTAGGGTTGATAACATCAACCACACCACTCCCTCCTGCTTACCGGTTCCGTGGACAGACCACCAAATCATCTCCTCCGTACTAGAGATCAAGGAGCACCCTCCACAAACAACTCAAACAATTACTATCTCCAGCAGGAAACCATGCACCGGAGATCGCCTCAGTGAATACCTCTCCAAAGAACTAGAGCATCTGGACCTATCGGACGCCAACACAGCCACGTCATCTTGGATCAACATCACCAACAAGACTGCAGATCAAGTGTGCCCCTTGATGACAAAATCACATAATCCAGAAAAAGACAATAGGAAACCATGGTTCACTCAGGAACTGAAAGCACGCAAACAGGAACTCAGAAGCAAGGAAAACAAATGGCGGAAAAGCCCCTCTAAGACAGCCCTACTTACATTTAAAGAGTGCCTAAATGCTTATAGAAAAGACATCAACAAAACCAAGAAAGATTTCTTCTCCAAAAAGATACATCACTTCATTTTCGACTCAAGAGCACTTTTCTCCTACGTATCAGCCCTCACCAAACCATCCACACCCATTATACCAGATGATCAAGCGCTCAACAAAGCCAACGAACTGGCTGTCTTCTTTGACAAAAAAATCTCCACTCTTGTCGCCCCCCTCAAGGTTCCCTCACCGCACGCTAATCACTCAGCCTCCCACAGTACCCAACCATCGAACCCATCCAACCAACAACCTAATACTACCCAAGTCACACTCGATACATTCGAACCCACTTCCACCATAGAAATAGAAAACATCCTCAAGAAGATCAAGCCTTCATCCCATCCTTTGGATCACATCCCCTCCAATCTGCTGAGTTCCATCCCCAACATCATTGCCAAACCATTGGCAGACATCATCAACTGCTCCCTCACTGAAGGCCATGTCCCTAATCAACTCAAGCTGGCTATGCTCAAGCCTCTCCTCAAAAAACCTAACCTTCCCACTACTAACCCAGCCAACTTCAGACCTATAGCAAACCTACCAATGATCGCCAAAATTATGGAGAAAATTGTAAATAGACAACTTTCAGAATTCCTCGATGATAACAACATCCTCACCACAAACCAATTCGGTTTTCGTAAAACCCGGAACACCGAATCCCTACTAGCTTCACTATCAGACACCATTATATTCAATCTGGAGAAAGGTCAACCCTGCCTCCTCGCTCTACTGGATCTATCCGCAGCGTTTGATACAGTGAGCCACACATGCCTACTTCAGCGTCTTTCAGATATAGGCATTACAGGATCAGCGTTCAAATGGTTCAAATCATTTCTAGACAACAGGTTCTACAAGGTCAAAGTGAACAACAAAGAGTCTCACCCCATAGAATCCAAGATGGGAGTACCGCAAGGATCCTCATTGTCACCCACACTTTTCAATATCTATCTTCTCCCACTCTGTCACCTACTTACCAATCTCAAGCTAACACATTTCCTTTATGCGGATGACATTCAAATACTCATTCCTATAGCTGAATCTCTTCACATAACTATGGCGTACTGGAATAAATGCCTCACAGCAATCAATAACCTACTCACCAGCCTCAACCTGGTACTAAACACGAACAAAACAGAAATCCTACTCATAGCTCCTGAAAATCACTCTCCACCCATCGCTCCAACGGCTAGCCAAGGTCCAGTCACTTCTTCCGCCCCACATGTAAGAGACCTGGGTGTACTGCTGGACAACAGATTCAACCTCAACAAATTCGTAAATAACACCACGAAAGAATGCTTCTTTAAATTGCAGACACTAAAGAAACTAAAACCACTACTAAACTACAGAGACTTCCGCCTGGTCCTACAGGCCATCATACTCCCAAAACTGGACTACTGCAATTCTCTCCTTCTGGGACTTCCCGCCTGCACCACCAAACCACTCCAGATGGTAATGAACGCCACGGCCAGAATCCTCTCAAACACCAAAAAAAGGGAACATATCACCCCCATCCTTCAGCAGCTCCATTGGCTACCGATTAAATATAGGATTCACTTCAAAACCATTATGATGATACACAAAGCCCTTCACAACATCGCGCCTCTCAACTTAACTTACCAACTCCAACTACATACTTCCAAGAAACCGACCAGAAGCGCATACAAGAACCTGCTAACCACCCAGCCGGCAAAAACCGCACTAAGGAAACGCGCAATATCCACAGCGGGCCCCACACTCTGGAATTCACTCCCTACAGACCTTCGCCTTGAATCCTGCCATAATACATTCAAAAAGAAACTAAAGACTTGGTTCTTCACACAAGCTTTCCCGGAGAACTAAGAGCAGGATGAGCTAATACTATTCCAGTTTAGCCTTTGACCAGACCCACCTGTTGTCCATAGACCTTGAAGAGCTCATCATTGAATATTAATCAACCCCGATTGTTTACTGTAATCTCTCCTCTAATCTTTATGTTATCTGTTAAAAATGTTAAATGTATTTATAATATTTATAATATTTATAATGTTATTTAAAATGTTAATTGTTATTTGTTATAATGTAAGCCGCCCACGGGGCGACAGTTTTTACTTCACTGTACACCGGTGTGATATGTATTTTATACAGGAACGTCGGTTTATAAAAACTAAAAATAAATAAATAAATAAATAAATAACATAAGCATAAGGCAAT